>NC_139686.1:59599274-60264274 GCF_964106915.1 Podarcis gaigeae | reverse complement strand
AGAGCAAACTTTTTGTGGCTTTCGTAGATCTCACATCCGCTTTTGACTCAATCTGTAGGGACAAATTATGGCAAAAACTATATGGCACAGATATTGATAGACGACTCCTCAAAATACTTAGAGAGTTACATTCAGACACCACAGTTAAAATTAGAACTGGGATGTCAGGCAACTATACTGACCCTCTGCCACTGGGGAAAGGGGTTAAACAGGGCTGTTTGTTAGCACCGTTCCTTTTTAATTTTTATATAAATGACATTGTTCAACATATGGCAAAGTATAAGTCATCAGCTCCTGCCCTGGAAGGCAAACACCTGAACATACTGCTATATGCTGATGACATGGCGGTCATGGCACTCACTCGAAGGGGCCTACTCAGCATGCTGGAGGGGCTCGCAGCTTATTGTTCTCAAAACTCTCTAAAGATAAACTATGATAAAACAAAAATTGTGGTGTTTACTAGAGCTCGACATACATTTAGATGGTCTCTAGATGAACACAAAATTGAACAATGTCTCCTCTTTAAATATCTTGGTATCACCTTCCAAGCCACATCTAGCTGGCTTGCCCACTTCAAGACTGTAGCCCTTCTAACACGTAGGACAACTGGTGCTCTGCTCAGCTTTTTTTATTCGAGGGGAGGGCAACTGGTGATCCCGGCACTAAAAATTTTTGTTGGAAAAGTGATTCCACAGATGTTATACGGAGTAGAACTCTGGGGTTGGAATCAGAAGCTGTTAGAACGGCTTGAAATCTTCCAAAATTTTTATCTCAGAAGAATTCTAGGCCTCCCTCAGAGTACTCCGGCAGCTCTCCTAAGAGTGGAAGTAGGATTACCTTCTGTGTCTGCCAGGGCACACTTAAGATTCCTGCGTTTTTTTACCAACCTCATAGATGCCCCGAACACCTTATTGGCTAAACAAGCCTTTGTATCATTACAAAATAACACTACTTGGCATAAAAGTCTATCAGACATTCTATCCAGATACAACCTACCTGAGTTAAATACTCTCAAATTGTGGAGCGCTGATAAAGTTCGGGAATGGATCTTTGAAAAAGACGCCTTTATGGACTCCACCAAGATAAAGAACTCTGGGTTTTCCTACTGGCTCCCCCAAGTAAAAGCAGTCAAAATCTGTGCCAACTACTTGGTCGAGATCACTGACCCCACCCTTCGGAGAGCTTTTACTATGGCACGGTTTCAAACATTGCCAACTGCCTACCTGACCGGTAGATACACAAAAACCCCAGTAGAACATCGTCTATGTCCTTGCCTTATGAGAATTAAAGAGGACCTTACACATTATTTCCTCTATTGCCCCATTTATTCGGGCTTTAGAGATGCATTGCTGCAAATTATACCCAACTGTATAACCAGTCCTGAAGATAGAGTAAAATTTTTGTTAGTTGATGCAAACCCACGCATTACCCATGTGGTAGCGGTCTTTGTGATGAAGGCCATGAAAGCCAGGGAAAGATTTATGAACGACAATGTAAAGACCCCTCCATCGTCTGTTTGACTCGCTGCTCGTTTTCCCTCCTTTTCTATTTTGTGGGAAGAAGGTTTTGTCGGCATAGTATGTAATGAATTTTAACAATTTTTAACTACTGTTGATTTTTGTGCACAGGCATGGTCCTCACAATAAACGAATTTGTTGTTGTATTATGTTTGAGGATTGGGAAAGGTTGTGGACCACGGGGATGAACTTCACGGCATGTAATGCTCTGAAGGAAAATGTAATGAAAATGATATATAGGTGGTACATGACCCCAGTTAAACTTGCCAAAATATGCCATGTGCCAGACAATAAATGCTGGAAATGTAGGGAAAATGATGGAACATTCTTTCACCTCTGGTGGACTTGTCCCAGGGTGAAGGTCTTCTGGGAAATGATATATAATGAGCTGAAAAAGGTATTTAAGTATACCTTCCTTAAGAAACCAGAGGCCTTCCTCCTGGGCATTGTCGGCCAGATGGTGCCAAAGAAGGATCGAACATTCTTTCTGTACGCAACAGCAGCAGCAAGGATACTTATCGCCAAGAAGTGGAAAACTCAAGATCTACCCACTCTGGAAGAATGGCAGATGCAGCTGATGGACTATATGCAACTGGCTGAGATGACTGGCAGAATTCGAGACCTGGGAGAAGAGAGGGTTGAAGAAGATTGGAGGAAATTTAAGACTTATTTACAAAAATATTGTGATTTGGTGGAAAGTTAAGTAGGATGTTTGATCATAAATAATTGGCCACCACAAAATCGGATCGGAATGGGATGTAAAGTGAGATTAAGAGAAATTAACTTACAGAGGACTATATTTAAATAAGTGGTTATAAAATTTGCAAATTAGATGATAAATTGCATGGAAAAAATCAATGATGATGAAAATGGCAGCGGGAGATGTGAGGAAGTCCAAAGAAGTTATGAAACTCTGTTGAGATAAAAATAAGGTTGTTTATTGTCTTTGTACTTTTTTTTTGTAAAAACCCCTAATAAAAATTTTATAAAAAAAAAAAAAGAAGTCTTCAGATAACCCTACTAGTGTTGTTAATTGCTTACAATGATCTTTCAAATATTGTGTAAATTTACTCCAGTCTTTTATTATTTGTTATTTATACCCCACCCATCTGGCTGGGTTTCTAAAAAGTATTTTGGAATACAGTACTTGATAGTGCTGGTTTCGGATTTTTCCCGTCAGCTTCACCAGTTCTGCAAAGTCCATTTCCATCTGCCACTCATCACTGATGCCTTTCTTGGCATTCGCTACCTCATTATTATTTTTTGGCGTTAGTTACCTCATTATTATTTTTTTACAAAAAGGCTTTATAGGGTCACAGAGTCATAGAGTTGGAAGGCACCACAATGACCATCTAGTAAAGCCTCAGCTTTTTGCCCGACCTGAGACTTGAACCCATGACCCTCAGATTGAGAGTCTGTAAACGGGTAAAATCGTTAGTAGGATTGGAATGTCACTCGTCGTTTAATGGTGCATTTTGGACACAATGGAGGGGAGGGATAAAAGATTTGGATTATCATAAAAGATGCAGGAGGAAATGATTAACAGTAGGATCCACAAAGGGGAGGAGGGAAGTCCAAGAGATTCATTGGAATCTTGTTTCTATGTCGCATGTTGGAATATGTGACTGTAAAACTTTAATCTGAAAAACCAAATAAATCTTAGATAAAAAGAGAGTCTCATCTCATGCTCTACCAACTGAGGTATCCCATACGTAATTATTAGCTATTCAGTTTATGTAACCGCCCTTTATCCAGAGATCCCAGGTTATTATCATAGAATCATAGAGTTGGAAGAGACCACAAGGGCCATCAAGTCCAACCCCCTTATAATAATGACTTGTTGCCTTGAGACCTCTGTCCCAAGAATAGAGGTTCTTGAATACATCACTTAAAAGTCTTAAGGGGCATTTTAATTTATTACTGTTATTATTAGAAAAGAGAATCCATTCATCCTGTAAACAATGCTGTTCCCTCCAAATTGTGGACAGCACCTCGCATCAGCTTCAGCTGCTGAGGGATCTTGGGAGTTGTAGTCAGATATGGCCCAACCATGAGGCAAGGTTAGGCGACCACCTCAGGCAGCAGATCCTGCTGTAGATGTTATTTCTTAATTTTATATTCTTTATTGAAAAATAAAAAGTACATAACTAGAAGTGCACAGAGCAAGGTATCACACACAGAGAGAGATACTGATGTAGAGTTTTATTTCCCCATCTTCACCCTTGTTGCTGATGGAGATTTTCACTCGCTCTTTCTTCCTTCATTTCAGGTGCCAAAATGTTTTGGTGGGCCCTGGTTGTAGTCCACAGCTATTGGCAGAAACCAAGTTGGCCACCCCTCATACATTTATTATTTTACTTGCTGAAAATAAATGAACAACAACAAAGCCTGTACTAGGAAATCTGGAATAGATTCCTTTAAGAATTTGCTTCTCTTGGCTACAAAAGAGCCTTTCTAAGAAATCTACTAACATTCTAGGCTTCTATATTTCTACATTTTCTGGGAACAATTCCTACTTGTTGCCTAATTTGTGTCCAATTTTTGTGTGTGTTCTATTTGTCACGTAATGTTTACTGTTAGTAATCAGTGAATTTCTAAGAAGTATAGTTCTGTGAATATTACTACATACACACCCCACAAGAATGCTGACATTTCATGTGACTACAGCTAGAGTCCATGTAAACATTACTTGTTCAAAAAGTGAGTAGCTGTTCGTAAACCAGCCTTGTAAATAAGCCCATTAATTTTACTAGCCTTTGGGGGGGGGGGGGAGCCTGGTTAGCCTGCTGGAAGCTTGTAGAGGAGCCCCTTCTCCACTCATTCTCATATACAGTATAGAAGTCCATGTATTTGCTTGCATGCGATTCCTTATTGCCTATCACTGCTTAAATACAAGGATATAGTAAACACATAATTTTTGTCATATAAATTATGTGTTTTTGAAAGGTGTGTGCTCTTGTTTGAAGCTAGCCTTTTCGCTTTACAAAAGTGTTTTAAGAAATATCATCACGCATATTCACTGGGAATTCTCTTCAGTGTTCATGAGTCTTACTTAGTTTGTATAGTTTGTGGCACTCTTCTAAATTGTGGGCCTTTGTAGTTGTTCCTAGACATTACTTTGTCTGGTGAGATTGACAGTGTTATCTCAATCTCACACATGTACTCGCCAACCATGCATAGAAATGACTGTCAACATGAGAATGTCTAAGTGCTCAAGTTGATTTGGGGGGGGGGGGAGAGGAGAATTTATATGAAATTGTTCCTCTTCTGCCTTTTTCCTTTTTTTTAATCACTAGGCTGCTAGCAATTATGGCAGCTTTATATCCGGATTCCAAATGCATTGTCTGTGAATATGTCCTGCTGATTGATAGCATGATTACAGAAGGTAGCCACAATCAAAGTGCCAAGGGGTGTATCCAGCTAAGTCCTACTCAGATAAACTTGTTGAAATTGATAAACGTTTAAGTTAGTCATGACATTGATTTCAACAACTCTGAGTGCAACACTGAATGCTCTGCAAGCCTTTACAAATGATACACATTGGGGCAAAAAAAATTCCCAGTTTTACTTATGTGGTAATGGGGTCTGAACTGGCAGTGACTAAAAAGTAACAAGACTCTGGCTGTAGTAGATAGCTTGTTAAAGAAGTTGGCCCAATGTGCAGTATGCTGTGAAAAAGGTGAATTCCATGTTGGGGTTCATAAAACAAATTTAGGATTACCTCCCCAATGTGGAAAGGTTACAACATTTGACACTTAAATTTAGGGAAAAGGTGAGGGGGGCATTCTTTTCATGCACAATAATATACACGGTGTAGAGCAGTGGTTACCTGTTAGCTAAGTACTGCAGACCCCCTGTTTTTGAAAAGCCAAGCCATAGACTCCCTACTTTTGAAAATTTTGATATCTCTATGGTAGTTTTTGTTATGTGAATGGTGTCACAAACCTCATGGGTGGGTTACGTGGACATTCTGTGGTCAGCAGGCCACCAGTTGGGAACTGTGTAGAGAAAATGAATAGAGTTGTTTTTCTCCCTCTGAATATCAGTCGCGGAGAGTCGCAGCTGAGAGTGCTCTTGTGCTTGCAGGTTTCCCATAGGCATCTGATTGTCCACTGTAAGAACAGGATGCTGGAATAGATAGACCTTTGGCTTATGATCTTAATGTCTGGAGATTTGCAGGTTTGCCACCTTTATATAAGTTATTTCCAAGACTAAGGAAACCCTGTCTGTAAAGTTGTGCATAGGACTTTGCTTCCTCTTTCAGTAGACTTAAAACCTACAGTAGTTGTGATTTGCTTTTATTCTGAGGAACTATTGAATATTTTCTTGGTGGTGAATGGGAAGGTCTTCCCCCTCCATGTTGTGGCTTTGATGTTTGTCAAACTATTTATCTGACCTGATCCCCATTTGGAGATAGCTATTCCCCACGAAACCATAATGTACTGTATAGTGAACTGTGGAGAATGTTAGAAACCCCCAGAACATATATAGGGAAATTGCCATTAAGAATATAGAAATTGGAGCTCCCTTGATATTCATCAAGTTCAGCTCAACTAAATTTAGCATTAATAAGCTCTCATTGGTGAAGGCCGTTCCAACACTAGGGCTGCCGGGTGTTATACCTGGAAAGTTTCCCAATGTGGTATTATCATTTAAATAAACTCAGTAAGATTCCTTACCTCCTGTCAAGGAATTAACCAAATTAATATAATTCAGTTTTCTCTACATTTGGCCAAAATGCCAAATTATGGTTTGGCACCACAGGAATAAGCCTGGAAGGAGCTTTGGGCTTGCATGTTAACTTCCTTCTCTTGCTCAAGTGCAAATCATAGTTTTGTCAGTTTGGATGTTTTGGTAAAACTATGGTGTGACAAAACCCAGACAATAACTCATTACTCTGAGGTTGTAAAGGTAAAGGACCCCTGGAGGTTAAGCCCAGTCCTTTGTTACTCTGAGGTTGTGAGGAAAGGAGAGAAAAGGCAAGTATCGGCTTCATTTGCTCCAATAAGCTAGTCCTAAAAAACCACTTTGTTTCTATGCTGCTTGAGAATCTAATCAGAAGAGGGGAGGGAAAACATATGAATAAATAACATTTATTTTGCTAACCATCGTCATTTATAGAAATCCTTACAGATGTTCTGTTAGAGGTGGCAAGATGCAGCAAGAAAAATTTCCCAATGCTGTAGCAAATACAGCAAACTATTTTTGACACAACTTAAATGTATTTTATCTTCTTTTTAGATGGCAGTGAGATAAAAACTGTAAATGGTGTAGTGACAAGATTCTGCCTAGACTACGGCTTGATAGATGATTTGATCTGTTTCACCAGCGAAGCTGTGATGAGCAACATTCCACTGCAAGTTGGACAGCAGGTTGTAGCTCTTGTTGAAGAAGATAAAACCTCTCATGGATTAAGGGCAATCAGGGTGAGATTCAAATAGCTATATAAATTGGTCGTGTGATTATGTTAACTGTCCGTAAAATAAACTTCATTTTTTTATATAACTGATCTCAGTTGATCAGAGTGATAGACTTTCCTATATATGCCAATTCGGCAAGAAAGCCGAAGGCACTTCAGACTCTTGAACGTAGATAAGCTCTTCCTCTACCAATTTAGGGCTTTTGTTGACACTTCCACTTGTCCCGCCACTTCTCCCTCACTGGGGAAACCCGCTGCTTATTGTTGAATCGGAACAAATGCCAATCATTTTTTCAGTGGATTGATGTTTGTTCCAACTCAGCAGTAAACAGCAGGTTTTCCAGAGGAAAAGGGGGGGGGGGAGCAAAGGAAAAAAACTAATTGGGCCTCTGTTTTCTAGGTACAGAACAAGCAGAAGTGTGGACAAGCCCTTACTGTGAAGAGTCAACAAGATCTTTCAGTGGAAAACATGATTTAAACAACTTTTTCTTGCTAATCTAAACCAATCTGCTCTGAAATTCAGCATTTTATTAAACTTTTCCATAAATGGATTTGAGTATTACTGAGCTGAAGAACAAGGAGCCAACCTGATTTAGTTCAGATAGATTTATTATTTCATAGCGTTTAGTTTGGTCCATATACATTTATTAACTGGTAGTGAGCTGTCTTAGTTTATACAGAAAAAATCATAATTTGCCAGTGGTCTTCAGAAGGCAGTCACTTTTATGTTCAGCTCCCTGTGAAAGTGGATGTCTCCTTTATAAGAACAATGTTTTCGTTCAACTGCTGTAGAAACAGTTTTGTGCGTTTGTAGTGTACCTAGGCCCGTAACATTCAATTTTTAAAGAATGTATTTGCATGTGATTAAAGCATATAAAGTACTGTACATCGCTGGTATTCCAGATGGAGGAATACCTACAGGACCCAGTAGGTGGCAGAGTTGTCCCACTGGCTGTAGTTGCAGTAGTTGGCTACAGCCTACTCTAGAATCAGCAAGGCTGGCACTAGACAAAATACAACATCAAGAGAGAAGAGAATGTAGTATGAAAAACTAAATGTTAGATGCAAGTACCTCTCAAAATGTGCAGTAATCATTTCTAGGGATTTATAGAAAAAAACACTAAGCAGTGATACATATGGAAAG
This sequence comes from Podarcis gaigeae, assembly GCF_964106915.1. Lineage (NCBI taxonomy): Eukaryota > Metazoa > Chordata > Lepidosauria > Squamata > Lacertidae > Podarcis > Podarcis gaigeae. The sequence continues at coordinate 60,256,194 of NC_139686.1, read as the reverse complement.
ATTATGATGATACTTATTATTATTATTATTATTATTATTATTATTATTATTAATACCCCGCCCATCTGGCTGGGCTTCCCCAGCCACTCTGGGCAGCTTCCAAAAAAATATTAAAATACTGTAATACAGTACATCAAACATTAAAAGCTTCCCTAAACAGGACTGCCTTCAGATGTCTTCTAAAAATCTGGTAGTTGTTGTTCTCTTTGACATCTGGTGGGAGGGCATTCCACAGGGAGGGTGCCACTACCGAGAAGGCCCTCTGCCTGGTTCCCTGTAACTTGGCTTCTCGCAGTGAGGGAACTGCCAGAAGGCCCTCAGAGCTGGACCTCAGTGTCCTGGTGGAACAATGGGGGTGGAGACGCTCCTTCAGATACTGAGAAGAAGCAGCACTTCTTCCCATCCTGAAAATAGGAAGGGTTATTTTCCATTAAATTTGCAGAAGTTCCCAGCAGATTGCTCCAGAGAGAGACAGATCAATTCTGTTGAGAGCTGTAAATCAAAGCGAACTCAAACCAAAGAAAGCTAACACGTACGAATTTAAACTGAAGAGAAACGTAATACATACATGCAGCAGTGTTTTGGTTCTGCTGCAGTTCATACTTGTCTTGCTGTCTGCTGTGGCAAAATTAAATAATTTACATACAGCAATTAATTGCATTGTCATTACATTATACCACCATTTCTGTACAAAGAAAATGCGAGGTGGGGGGATAAAATCACTTATATGTCATTTGCGGACTGAAAATAATACCGTTTCCCCGAAAGTAAGACATCCCCCGAAAATAAGACCTACTTCCAGATTTGCCTCTCGCTGTAATATAAGGCATCCCCCCAAAATAAGACCTCCCTGAGCATAAGGCCTCCCCAGAATATGTGTACTGTATTCTTCATGGAAAAATAAGACATCCCCTGAAAATAAGACCTAGCGCATCTTTGGGAGCAAAAATTAATATAAGACACTGTGTTATTTTCGGGGAAACAGGGTAACAGCGCTGAATACCAATCGTATCTGCTGGATTGATTTCTATTCCAGAGATGGGACAAATAAGGGAACATTGGCAATTTCCATTCATCTTCGTTTTTGTCAGAATTCTCCAGCATCCCTAATTGCAGTAGTTCAGTAACTGCCCAAGATGGAAGGTAATCAGCTAGCATTGAGCAGTTAACCCATCCAGCAGAGTAAATATTAAGAAGCTTCCTAATACATGCTTTGGTAGTCGTCACAGTATCGAATTATCTCACCTTGTTCAGGTGGTTGGTAAATATATAAAGAAAAATTTAAGATGCATTCACAAGAACTTCCAGTGGTCATTGATAAACTTTGGAAAGTCTTAGAAAGCATATACCTTCTTCTGTTTCAGCACCCCACCCCCAACAGTGTGCACCCTCTTATCTAGTTCTCTTACCAAGCTGGCTTGATTAAATTGCACATCTGATTCCTTGTTGGGCCAAGGACTATCTCCATCTGAACTACTAAAATTGGATTTAATTTCTGCCAAGAGAATTATAACTCACAAATTAGAGGAGATGGATTTACAATTTAATATTGCGACAGGTGGTGGCACCTGTTCGCCGATAAACCTTGGCTTAACACCACCAACGAAACTTCCATCTTATTTAACTACCTTATCTGTGGTGATGCACAGGTATGCCTTTATAAAGGCTAGATTCAATGTTTTCCCATCCAATGTGTTGGGTAACAGACTCTCCAACGGACAGATCTCACTCCTCTGTGACTGTAAAAGTGGATCTATAGAATCGTTATATCATATAATCTTCTGTTGTCCATTACATTCGGCTTCACGGTCCAAGTTTCTGGCCTCATATTTATCGAGAATTGCTGACAGACCTCAGGAAGCCCAAATAATATACTTATTAAACGACGAAGACACAAGTAGATCCCTTGCAGTCGCTAGATACCTGATTAATGTCTTATTTCAAAAGAGGAGAAATGGATCACTGTATGACTCTGACAGCTTAGCTAAACTTAAGAACCATCAATAAGTGCCAGAACTAAGACGCATATCCCCCAAAATCTGAGGGATTTGAATTGCGGTTTACATAGGGGGAGCTTATTGTGTATAGTGTTTACTTAATTGAAGTAAAATTGGTTTTATATGGGTGTTTTAACTTGGAACTGTTTAAATTGTATTGTTTATGGATAAATTTTGATGTATTGTTTTAGATACGGGCCAATGTCCGTAATAAATCAAACTATAAAAAAAAACTGCTTTGATGGTAGGTTCAGCAGAACTTAAGAGTAAATTAATTAAACATTATCAAAACTTTCCTTTCTGAAACTGTCTGCTCCTGCTTTCAAAGCCAAGATCTGTGAGCAGCCACCTGCATTTCCACCCTCTCCAAAGTCTGCAGCTCAGTGTACTGGATCCTCATGGCTCTCTTTAAGTGCCTTTGTGTCTTTTGACATCTCTTCATGGCCAAAATACTGGTAAGCTCTCTAATATAAGGCTGATCCTGGTTGGTTTTGGCCCCTTGGTTTGTATTGAGCACTCTTCCAGGTTCAGTCCATAAAGATTTGTATTGGTGGAAGGTTGACAGCTATGTACACGTTTGAAGAAGTTGTGCAGCATTTGCAGAGGCGCCACTTTGAACAGAAGAACCTGAGCCTTAGGTCTCAAGTCACATTTGAAGGTCCTGCTAGGATGCCTCCTGTAGGTAATTTTGATTTGTTCTACAGGTAGAAAAGGTATCTGATAAATGGGAAGATGACAGCAAATGTCCTTATCAAGGGGACCAGGACACCAAAACACTCATTGGCCGTATTACTTCTCTAACTGCAGTTGGTGGCAGCGTTAATCAGACAACCTCCTTTTCCATGGATGATGTTTGTGAAGGTAACTGTTATGCCTGCCTTGATAATTGTTATAAACACAAAGTTGTGATTTTAAGTTGCAGAGGGTTTCTTTCTTTGAAAATTGCTTTAGATGAGTTGACAAAAGGGTTTCTAAGAATATAAACTGGTTTAGAAAACGGTGTTTTGTATATGTGAATCTGTAAGCATCTTTACCATCTCAGTTACATTTCAGAGATGTGTTTGCTCTTGCAAGTAAGATCTTTATTGTTGAATAAGCCATGTAATCTTAGATCTGTTCAAAACTTGAATGGACTCTTGAAGTTTGGAGTACTTTCCCTTTTTCCATTTTGAAACTTTGTTTGACCTCTGGTACTTCGAAGAATAAAACAGTGCAGCAAATAGTCTTGTGATGCCTTGAAAACTAATGAATTTATTACAGCATAAGCTTTTGCAAGTTAAAGTCCTCAAAAGCTTATATCATAATAAATTCATTAGTCTTTAAGGTGCCAGAAAATTCCTGTTTTTTGCTGCAACATGCTAATATGGCTACCATTCTGATCACTGCTTCAGTTAATCCAAATTTTGGTCTAGTAGCTAGGTATATTTGCCTTTTAGTGCTCCAGTACTTTTAACTCTTCTTGAAGTGACTTAGCCTTGTTCAAACTGTTTCCATTTTCTTGTAATGTTATTGTTAAGGTTTTGACCCTTGTAAAGGAGATTGGGTGCAAGTAGAATATTTCATTAACCCAACAACCTGGACCAGTGAAGCAGTTTCTGTAAAGCCCTTGAGGTATAAGAGAATTGACAAGGTATGTCTATTGAATGGTTTAATTTTGGGATTTCTTAAAAATATTGTATCAAATACTATAATGTAAAAGGAGAAAGGATGGGTATAGCAGGAACTGTCCTTGCATGTAAAGCTACCCTGTTTCTATAGGAAGCATGTTCATTGTATTAAAATCTCCTGATTTGGGCCTCAACTCTGAAAACCACATTTTAGACTTCAAGTAATTTAACTGTTAATGGCTTCCCTCTATCATCAGGATCCCTGACAATTTTAGTTCTGTGGAATCTGTAAAGGAGTCATCAACCCTTCACACGAGTACAGTTGTGAAGTATTATAGAAAGCCATGACAGTTAAACCACTGCAAAGTTTCAAGATTGTGGTTTAGGTATACTACCTTTTGACTTGAGGCTTGTCATATATATATATATATATATACACACATACATACATATACATATATAAACAGTGAGAGTTAGCTTGTGTCCATCGAATGGATTTCCAAACTTTGTCTGAATGTTACTTACACAGTGACATTGGGAGTGTCCCGAAACGTGCATAGAGGCAACCAAAGTATTAACACCTGAATGTAGCTGTAGTTTGGAAATGTTACTATTACTATGTAATGATCACTGGCAATTTTTTAAAATCTAGTTATTGACTATCACTCCACAGGTAGTGCTCCAAGAGTCAAAGTTAACAAAACCAATATTTTGGTCAAGCAGCTCATAGAAGACGACTTAACGATATTTGGCAGTTAAGAACATTGAAGGGCATACCGGGGGGGGGGCACAAAATCACACCTCTCCATTGTGGAGCCCATCTGGGCACCTCAGCAGAGGAATCCAGTTGCTGGCATGAGCTGTTTCAGCATCCCTGCAGGGTTCCCATCCCCAGTCAGCTGGCAGTGCTATTAGAAGTGTGAGAAGAGTGCTCAGCAGGGCTCAGAGGGAAGAAAGATGGAGAGAGCAGGTGAGAGTTGCAGGAGGAGGGAAGAGGAAGGAGACAGAAGAGAATGCAGCGAGTTGAAGGAGGCAGGAAGGCAGATGGATGGACTGAAAGAGGAGAAGAGGCAGAGCAGAGCTGATTTTTTGAGTTTCTGGCCCATGGTCTCTTCCACCTTCAGAGGCGCCGATACATCTCCTTAACAAGGGAGTCTCTGAGAGTACAGTACAACATACAGTTTAAGGTTTAATATATTATATGGCAATTTTTAAAGAGTACAGTGGTACCTCGGAACTCGAACAGCGCTGTTCTCGAACATTTCAGCTCCCAAATGCCAACAACCTGGAAGTAAGTGCTCCGGTTTTGAAACGTTCCTCAGAACACAGATGTCCAACACGGCTCTCACTGTGCAAAAACGTAGCTGTCAGCCAACCAGAAGCCGCACCTTGAAACTCAAACATTTCAGAAGTTGAACAGTCTTCCGGAACGGGTTTCGTTCGAGTTCCGAGGTAGCACTTTAATAGGATGGCTTGAAGTATAGTGCCCACTCAGTAACCTCAAATGGGTTATGCATGCTTACATTGATTTTATTGCATCTAAAGATAACTACATTTTTTACAGCTTCGTGTTTCCAGTGTGTGTGGAAGAACTGGTGTAGTCGACGACAGTATCTTTTTCACCCTGGATTTCCTGAAACTTCCTGATGGTTATTTTCCTCGTAGACATGACCTTGTCAATGTGGTGGTTGTGGAGAGTAACCAATCATGTTATATCTGGAGAGCACTTTGTATGGCTCCAGCAGAAAATAACTGGTAATAAAAAACTTCTTCCCTCAGTCAACGACTGCTTAGAGTTCACTTTTTAAAAATGTACTTTGAAGTGAGGCCAGAAGTATTAAAATTGCATTCATAATTCTCCATGTATGTCTTAAGAAGAGTGGTTTTAAAAAAATCATTCTGGTTTTAGCATTTTATGAAAGTTTTGTCAGTTTTAACTTTCTAACTTGAGAAAAGAAAAATGTAGATGTGTGTCAGATCGGGCTTTGTTACATAATTCTATATGCATAGTTTTGCAGCATGGTTTCTAATTTTGAAATCTTACAGGTCATCTCTAACCAATGCAACCAATTTGGATGAATCATATGAAAATTTAATGAAGGACAAAGAAGGCCTAGAGGTATCAAAAATGATAAACTTTGGAACACTAAAATTAGGAATGCATAAAAGCATCGAAGTCTGGATAGAGTAAGTTGCAACTTCTTCTTCCCTAGATTTTTTCTTTTAAAAGCATTTATTATTTAAAAGCATTTGTACATCATGAAACCATGATGTATTTTTTTCCTCATAGTTACTTTTGCAGTTGGGCTTTTAGAGTCCATTCTTCCGGGAGTTTGGAAGTGTGAGGGTCAGTAAAACTGGTAACATTCCTTTTGTAAATAGCTGCGTCATTAGATGCATGAAGGTTTAATGTGAAAAACTAATTTTACGACAATTTTAGTTAATGATTGTAAATTTTGTGAATGGTAAGTAGCACACAAACCTCCATTTATTTCTATCATTCTCCCTACACTTACTGTTTGTTTATTGCACTTACATTCCACCTTTTCCCCAAGAAGCTCCCAAGCAGAATACATGCTTCTCTCCTTCTTCATTTAATACAACAACTCTGTGTGGAAGGCTAAGCTGAGAGGCAGGGACTGGCCCAGTGAGCTTCATGGTTGAGTGGGGATTTGGATCCTGGTTCCCAGGTCCTAGAATGACACATGAACCACTACACCACATTTAATTTCATTTCGGTGTTTTTAAATATCATTTAACCATGTAGTTTCTCAATGATGTACAATGAGGTTACAGAAGGGATGCAGTAGGAGTAAAATCAGTTGACATGAACCATAATATCAGAAAAGTTCACTTAAGATGCCTGCTGAAATAGAGTCTTCATCAAATGCTAGAATAACAGGAATGCGACCTGTCTGATCTCTGTCTGGAGTTAGTGCTGCAAAGTTTGGTCCACAGTACTGTAATCAGACCTCCTGGTGGAGATGAGCCATGCATCTGGACCATGGAGGACCCAGGTGATGTGGATTTCAAGTATTTGGTTATATAGCCCCCCCCCCCAAACGTAAATCTGGTGAAGCTGCCTCTCATGGCAAAAGGGCAGGTGAAGCCACATCTGTCTCATTACTTAGGCTTAATAAAGAGAGGAAATGGGTTTAAATTAGAGTATTGTTGCATCTTTAAATAATAACAAATTTTGGCCTGCATCTATTGATGCCTTTCCGTGCACAGGCAACGACTGATCTACACACGTTTCATATTGCATTACAGCGACCCGGAAGGAGCTGGAAAAGGGGACGGAATGTGCTTATGCGTGCTCCATCATTGCATGCAATGACCCAGAACCCAACAAATCAGGTGTTGCCTGTATAGAAGTAGTCTTTCCATTTACTGAAAGGTCTTTAATCTTGTAGAAGCCTCCACTAAACAACCTTTCTTCAGTGCCACTTCCTAAGATGTTCCACAGGGTCCCCCAGTCTCTCTTAACAGATTTTCCGAAGGGTGGGATGAGTTGGTGAAATTAAGCTCCCCCTGTGTTCATGGGTGCCTCTGCTAGGCCAAGTGCCCTTCTGCAGCTGAAAGGACTTTTTCCATTTGCAAAAGGGCAGTATTGGATTCATCCCCTTGTGCCTTGTGTATGTCTTGGAACACAGACATGCTTGTCAGAGCATCTGCTGGCTGCTGTCAAATTACAGTTTCAGCAGGGTAGGCGTGTGCATCATCTTGCTGCCCTGGGCTCCTATGGAGGAAGGTGTGGAATGTAAATCTAATAATTGTATTAATAATAAATTGTAATAATAAATAGAATGAATTTCTATTGACATATAAACAGTGAGGTTTAAATGTGTGTGTCCCCCCCTTCTTAGGAATAAAGGGAAAGCAGCACATTCTTTAGTTAGCTGCAAATTAGGTGGCTGGGATAAAGAGAAGCAATTTTGTCTTCAAGTGCCAGGAACATGTCAGAAGAGTTCTGCAGCATCCCTAGGGAATCCATCAGGTAAATACTGGTATAAGAATATAAGAAAAAAGTCACACATACATGCCTAATTCCTCTCTTGTCTATAAAGAAGCCTCGGCATGTTATATTCTGTGTAATTAGAATAGGGCAATTTGTTTACTTCCATAGAAGTTCAGCCTGTGGATGAAAACAATATTGAAGATGATAACAACGTTGTTAGCAGACAACCTGAGAAACTAGAAAAAGAGCAAAAAGAAACTGGAGAAGAGAAAACAGCAGAACCCATCGAGGCTATCTCTCTGCCTTCTGGGAGAAAGATTTCTATAGTAGTTACATGCACTGCAAAGTAAGTATATAGTAGGTTCTTTTTCTTGCTGTTTTAAAATGTTACAAAACAACAGTAAATTATGGCCTTTGGGATTAGTGGCCAGAAAGCTAACTGATAGTCAGAAGGAATTGCAGTCCAGTGAGCAATTTTTAGTAATGCAAATCCCTAGGTATGACACAACTTTGGTGTAGCTAAATACCTGCTTTTGACTTCAGAAGATCTGGTTATCTAAGAACACATAATATATTCAACATTTATGCTTTCATATTCCTCCCCCTCAACAGAAGTTTGGCTAGCAGCAGTGAAGGTTGCCTGCAGTGTGAAAAGGAATTGCCTAATTAGCAATTGATCTCATCAGGGAAGTAGCTGTCACCCAAGAGGGAATTCTAGCTCTTGGAGTATTCACCAATTATTCAGAACATTTGAATCAGTCCTAGCTTATATGCAAGGGAATCTGTCTTTGCATGAAATGTCTTACTGTTCAACCAGTTTGATCCTTTAAGGTGATGTTTGAAAGAATTTGTAATCAAAGGTTCTGATTTAAAGTAGCATGGGCATGGCTCTCTGAATTCATAGGTTATGGCACTAGAACAGCTGAGTTAGTGTCAAAGCAAAGAGGGTGATGAGTATAGGAACTATAAGAGCAAAATAGGCTGGACAAATGATCAGAGGAGTAGCAGATAATAAAAGATATTAAATTGCACTTGTGGCTTGCAGTAGGGACAGGTATCCTCCAGAACAGCTGCTATTTGTGTTTTCTTATACACTTGGCTAAGTTCATTGAGAGAGAAAGAGAGTGTGCTTTCTGTTTCAGTCACTGGAACCTGTTTCACTGTCATGTTTGATGATGACTAGCTCTAATTTTGCACCTTCCAGGTCCAACAGTTTGCAGTCAACAATGAAAAGTTGACTGTCTCATTCACAGCTTTGCCCCATACATCTCTGTGCACACCATTTTCATCTTTCACTCCTGTGTTCACCTTCCCACCTCAAGCTCTGCTATCCACCAAAGAAGCGGAAAACTGCTCAGACACTCTTTGTTTGGTTCTCTTGTTCGCATTTATAGCACAGAGTAAAAGACAACTTTTCTATAGGCGTTGTCTCATTTAGGTTTTTTAATGAAAGTTTTGCCTTGCTTTTGTGCCTTTAAAGGAACCCTGGCCGCTGCAAAGACCTCTTGTTGCTCTGCTTTTCTGACTGTGTTATCGGTCGCTACATTGAAGCAACTATAGAAACAGAAGAGGAGTTATTAATAGCAGCCACTCAGCCTTTTTCCCAACGAAAACGTCAAATCACTTCAGACTCTCATAACGACAAGGCAACAATAGTTTTACCAGAATTGAAAAGGTACTGCCAAGAACACCATGATAATCTGCTTAAGCAAGCCTTTAGATTTTTTTAATTGAAAAATAATAATAATTGGGTGGGGTTATATATATTTTGTTGTATCCATCTTTGTTGTTGTGGAATAATTCTGTAATTTAAAGTTGTACTGGCAGCCATGTGAGCTCCAGTGTCACAGTAATGGGGCAAAGTGAGCAGGCCAGCAGAGCAAGGGAGACCTTCCCATGTTCCCTCTGTTGTTGTCATCACTGCTGCCTCTTGCATGTATTCACAACAGAGCAAGGAAAGCCCAGAGTCCAAGCAAGCGGGCAGACGCATGGGCAGGTGGTCCGGCTGAGCGAACTGGCTAGCAGGAACTATAGAATTGTAGAGCTGGAAAGAACCCTGAGGGTCATCTAGCCCAGCCCCCTGCAATGCAGGGATCTTTTTGCCCAAAGTGGGCCTCGAACCCACAACCCTGAGATTAAGATCCTCACGCTCTACCGACTGAGCCATTCCAGTGGTTAACTAGAAACTCAGGAAAGCCTTCACACACTCTCCATCATTTTTGTCATCCCTTCATCCACTGCAGTCAAAAGGAACCATGCATTTCAGAATACACACTTTCTTATTTTAGCAGCATGGGGCAAAGGGGGAAAAGACACTCCTCTTCCTTTCCCACTCTGTGAGTGGCAGCAACGGAATTCTTGGAATGGGGGGGGGCTGGAGGGGATAGGGGGTTAAAGAAAGTGTGAAGGGGTTGATGGGGGGGGGCGTTGGCGAGCAGCACATGCAGAGGCAGCATCCTGAAGTATATACATAAAATTTTAAAGTCTCATTGACTTCATTACCTGGTAGATCCCTGTTCCTTGTGGCCATTAGCTTAGCTTGGCAAACAGAAAACTGAGGCTGGAGCTTGTAGTAGAGAAGATAATGTCCTTTAATTTTGTGGGCCAATTCATTTACGGTTTTCAAGATAAAACCAGCACCTTGAAATGCGGCTGAAAGTGGACAGCAACAAATCTTCAATCTCCATATTTTTTTTTTTTTAATGACAGAGAATTGATTAGATAAATACAATGGGATTTTTAATATTCCTATGACCTAATCTTTATTCTAAACTACAATAAAAGGATGCTACTTAGGGTGTTTGTTCTAGCTGTCCATTTCTTCAGGAAACTACATCTGTCAGTTTTATCCATTTTAGCACTCTTGAGTTCTTTAATCTTCCATCCTTCCTCATGGGAAGAGAAGCAGTTTCTCAATCAACTGTTGTTCCCACTTAAGTTGAATTTTAGAAAAGGACCACCAGACATGTTGCAGATCCATATTAACAGCACTGGACATGATACAGATCTGTATTAGCAACAGATTACCCAATATTTAAATGTATTTACTCTGACATATTATGTTCGATCTTCGAAGGGCCATGTGCTTTCCAGAGCAAATGATGGTGGTTGAAATATGAAGGGGAAGTCATTTGGGGCTAGTGGAAGTCCTTGTGGTAATGGGATGACCAAGGTAGCTCTTTAACTTGGATGTTGCATGTTTACTGATAAGGTCTACGGGAACCAACTAATCTAAAATGTTTAAAATTTAAAATCTAGCAGTTCAGCTGGCTGATCAGTGCCTTGCATTTTGTCAAGTCAGTCTCTAGTCCCTATGCATTTTGTGGCTGATAAAAGTTTTCTTAATTTGCTAAATGGAATCCCATCCTAACTGGCCAACTTTGAATATGTAAGAATTGATTTTGTCTCCTGACAGTAAACTACTGTTTATTAACTTCTGATGCCTTAGAATCTCAAGGAGACAACTACCAAGTTTCCTTCCCCAGTACCCTATTCCAGATCTATTAAGGAGATGTGTGGAAAAGAAAATGGACATACTGATTTTTCAACCAAGTCTTGGAGAGGTAGGATGATACTGCTGTAGCATAGATAACATACATAGCTCAGAGGCAGCTGAAGGGTGGGCTATAATTGCCTATAAATACGTGTTTTCATTGTGTTCTTAGTTTCTCCAAGCTTTATTCATTTCAGTAGAGGAGTTTTTGGGAAGGGGGATGTGTGTTGCTATTGTTAAACAATATTGAGCCAGAAATCCTTGCTGATCTACTGCAAATCACCCAGAGATATAGCAGTAGATCAGATCGACTTTCTGCCCACCCCAGCATTAAATGACCAGCTTGCCCCCATTTGTTATACAGTGGACGTCTTAAACTTGTTGTGCCCAGTCAGTACTTGGCTGTTGGACTGCCTTGGATTCTCTATAAATACTTCCTTGACTTCCATGATGAACGGAAGGGAATATAGATGTGCTAAATAAAGAGACTTTGAGAAGTGCTTGCAGAATTGATGTGTGTTGTGACTTCCTCAAAAGCAATGTTTTCTTACATTGAGTTCACAGCTCCACAGCCCTTCATTGGTATTTGAGGGCTCTTGTGGTTCTGTAATATATAAATGATGCGATAAAGCTTCTTTCTTTTCAGGCCCTGACTTTAGCTAATTATAAAGCAAAATTTTCTGCTCTGCTGTGGCTGGAAGAAATCTATGAAGAGATGGAAATCAAAGAATTATCTATGTGTGGAGTCACCTTGGAAAAGAATGGAAATTTGTTGGCACTTCGGGTGCCAGGAGTTGCAGAGGGCCGCCCTTCTTTATGTATAGGTGTGGAATTTTCTATTGTCTTAAACACAGTGTTGATATTGCCCTGTCAGCAGAACACTGATCTGAACAGCATTAAATGGTCCTGCCAATACCTTTTGGCAGGGCTCAGACCTAGTAAAGTACTTTTGTTTCTTACATCTTTTTTAACCAAAAACCTACAGAAAATATAGATCTCAGATATGTATTGCCTGTTTTCATTTATATCCCAATATGACAGAAAAATTCAGAAACAGCAGAATAAGTAGGGTATATAAAGCTCCATAGCAGTGTCCTTAAAGTCCTGACAAATACAGTGGTACCTTGAGTTACAAATGCCTCAGGTTACAAACGCTTCAGGTTACAAACTCCGCAAACCTGGAAGAGTTACCTTGAGTTGAGAACTTTGCCCCAGGATGAGGACGGAAATCGTATGCTGGCGGCGCAGCGGCAGCAAGAGGCCCCATTAGCGAAAGCACGCCTCTAGTTAAGAACGGTTTCAGGTTAAGAACGGACCTCCGGAACAAATAAAGTTTGTAACTAGAGGTACCACTGTAGCTGGGTTTTAAAATCACAAATCCTAACAATCTTTCATAAAGATGTTACAGTGGTACCTCATGTTAAGTACTTAATGGGGCCTCCTGCTGCTGCCGCGCCACTGGAGCACAATTTCTGTTCTCATCCTGAAGCAAAGTTCTTAACCCGAGGTACTATTTCTGGGTTGGCGGAGTCTGTAACCTGAAGTGTATGTAACCCAAGGTACCACCGTATTTCACAATAGCACTATGCTGATCATTCTCAGTAATAGATCTTTTCTTTCAGTCTCCCGTGTACAGGATAGCCACCTAATTGCTATAATATGTACAAGACCAATGAAATAATTTATATCTTCTAATTCAGGTGACAGAGTAATATTGAAGACCCAAGATTATTCAGAGCCCATAGTCCACTACATTGCATTTGTCACTGAGGTAAGCTCCCTATATCTTTTGCTTTATTTGGCTTTTGTCCTGTTTCGTTTTTTTTAACACTGATGCCCTATCCATGTTTACTGAGAAGTAAGTGGGACCTACCCCCCAGGTAAGCATTTATAGCATGACAGCCTAAGATTTTGAAAGGAAACAAAAGTACAAGAAATACTTTGTTACTGGTATACCTTGGAATTATTTTATATCTAAGTTCTTAGATATGTTCAGTGCTTCTAATCTCTGAATTTCAACAGTTAAATGCAATTTCTGTTAAACCATTTTTCTTAAAAGCTTAAAAGTTACTGTTAGCATAGAACACCCTCCCATCAGATGTCAAGGAGATGACTAACTATATAACCTTTAGAAGACATCTGAAGGTAGCCCTGTATATGAAAGCTTTTAATGTTACAACATATATATATATATATGTTGGAAGCCACCCAGAGTGGCTGGAGCAACCCAGTCAGATGGGTGGGGTACAAATAATTATTTATGTTTAGCATCATCATCATACCATGTTAAGAGTTCTGTCAGTGCTACAACATAATAAATAATTGTTTGTGGTCTTCTTTCCTTTCTGTATACAGATTCATGATGAAGAGGTTACTCTGAAGCTTAACCCAGAGTTCGAACAGGCATATAATTCTGAACCTATGGATGTGGAATTTACTGTTAGCAGGTATGCTTTTTCTTAAAATTGTATTTCAATTCATTATGAAGCAAAAGGGCACACATTCTTCACGCAACTCGGGAAATGCTGAATAATATATTTCAGAGTCACAGTTTTTCATAGGTGTTAATGTGCATTGACTTAACAGAACTAGCTCGCTCATGAAACTAGTATTTTCTTGTTGTAAATATCACAGCAGCCCTAAAGTATATTAGGTATGTCACGTATATTGATTATGGATACTATTGCCTTTTACTAGTAATCTGATCTGTTGACAGGACCACCAGCCGAAGATGCCATTTTGCAGTAGAACAAGCCATACATTTAGGACAAAAAGGTGGGATATTTGTGTCATCTCACATATCAGATCAGTTTTCCTACATTACCATACGCTACTACTAATAATATTTATTTATTTATTTATTTATTTATTTATTTATTTATACCCCACCCATCTGGCTGGGCTTCCCCAGCCACTCTGGGCGGCTTCCAACAGAGATTAAAAATACATTAAAATGTCACATATTGAAAGCTTCCCTGAACAGGGCTGCCTTCAGATGTCTTCTAAATGTCAGGTAGTTGTTTATCTCGTTGACATCTGGTGGGAGGGCGTTCCACAGGGCGGGTGCCACTACCAAAAAGGCCCTCTGCCTGGTTCCCTGTAGCTTTGCTTCTTGCAGTGAGGGAACCGCCAGAAGGCCCTAGGCGCTGGACCTCAGTGTCCAGGCAGAACGATGGGGGTGGAGACGCTCTTTCAGGTATACTGATGTGTCTAGGGGCAGTTTTTTTGGTGTAGAACTGGAGTTGAGGTTTGAAGTTGCAAGTCTTTGTGTCTCCACAGGGGAGTAACTAACACACTTTGGAGAGAGTGTTACTGTTTGAATTTTTGCTGACTTTGTAACTTTTATTCCTCCGCCCCTGCGGGCTACTTCAGCTGAAAAAGGGTTAGGCTGAGTGAAGACACTATTGAAATTCTGATCCTTAAAAGACTGCAAGAATAAATCCTGTTGACATCCTCTACTGTCAGTTTCTATTAAGCAATTCAGTGGATCAAATTCTTATTCAGAATTATACACTATTCCCGTTTCTCTCTCCTTCCTGTTCTTTCCCAAGTTTTGTTTCCATATCAGGTCAGTGTGCAATCTCCACAAGTTGTCAAGCAGTGGCGTGATTCAGAATGTCTTTCCGATGCACAAAAGCAAAACATCACAGAAGAAGATGAGGTATGCCTTTGCCATCCGTTTATTATCTGCTTTACAATAAGCTATTTACTACCAAATGGTATGGCAGTCTGTAAAGTTAAGATGTATAAGAGTACCTTATTTTGTTCCTTTAGCACTATAAATAGTCTACCTGCCAACATTTTATATTTGGATATTAACGTCAGAATGTCATTTGGGATGTTCGATACAATAGTTTGTTCTCTGTCTTGAAAATGCGAACTGAAGAACTGTGAAGTTAATGACTCCATCCCATCTTCACCATCTATGTCTTCTGCCCTTTATAATGCCTCCATTGTAGTTTTCCCTATAGATGAGTACCAAAGAGAGGAGCTGCCAAAGGAAACGGATGCAGATTCCTCTTATGCTAGAGCAGCCATAGGGAACCTCCGGCCCCCAGGCCAGTAGTCCTAATTTGACCTATGAAGCTGTTTCCACGCACGCCTGATGTCAGGTGTGGGGCGGGTAAGGCCACAACTGCAAAGGAATATTCAAGAGTGTTAGTGTGCACTTCCAATTCCTCCTCTGCAAACAGGGGTTGCACTCCACACTTCTTAAATTTTGGCGCAAGTGCCACTGGGATCCGCTCCCAAGTGAAACCAATCCCTGTCACAAGCGGCGGGGGGGGGGGGTTGAATTTAAATTAAGCCCCACCCACCTATCAAAGTGAGGGTGGCAGGAACCTCAGGGTCCAGCCTACCAAGCAAATCCTTTTCCCTACCCCTTCATCCCAGCGGGCTTTTTGCATTGTTGCATCCAAGTACACCGAACACTCTTCTGTAAACATTGCTCAGACTGGGGTTGGCAGAGTTGGTGTGCTATACTCCTAAATCCCTGGTGGGAAACATATTCAAAACAGAGAAACCTGGAGTTTGGCTGCATGTTTGCATAGCTCTTTTGAATAGCTGCATGAGTAAGCTTGGTAGCTGCATGCGCTGTCTGGCCTCTACAGCTCTGGAGAATTTCTATTAAATCTTTATTGGCTTTTTCAAGCCTTTTTTTTTTTCCTTCCATCATAAACTTTAAACTTTGCTTACCAGAATGGAAAAGGCCCAGAGTGGCTGTATCTGAAGGTTAAGCATGGACATCTTTCCCCTCTTCCAAATTAAGCAACTAATCTCTCTCTTCCTCCCAATGAGTTTAGTTAAGTCAGGGACAGCATGAGGAGAAAAGTGCATTGTCTTCTCTCTTCACATTTTAAGAACTCTTTTTCAAACATTTTTCAAATGTTTTTCCAAGCAGTGTTGTATATGCAAACTGTTTGAAGTCTCTTTGGAATTTACACAGGAATAAGCTGTGCCTGAAATTATTAAGTCATGACTTGCATAGAATTATCAAATCTAAAATTTGAACAGATGCTACTATTTTTTTAAAAAAATACTGTATATTTAAATACTGTTGGCTCTTCTCTTTTGCTGCTTGCAGGATAAGAGGGTACAAAATGGCAATGAAAGAAGGATGCCAAAAGACGAGGGAGCTATCATTTCTGACGTGGTGACTATTGCCACACAAACACGTTAGTATAAGAATAATAGAAAACCCTTTTAAATACTGACTTTTTAAAATTATTTGCAAGCCAGAGAAAAACACTTTTTAATATACACAATTTTGAATGTAGTAAATGGAACTTCAGTATCCAGTAGAAGAAACTGTGACTTCTTCAATCCCATGCTGAATGAGCATCAGAAACTAGCTGTGAAAAGGATTCTTAGTGGCGAATGTCGTCCAACTCCTTACATTCTCTTTGGACCACCAGGAACTGGTAAAACTGTCACAGTGATTGAAGCAATTTTGCAGGTAACAGTTAGCAACAATATATTTGGGTTTCAACACTGCCACTTTAAAGAATTTTAACTTTGTCAACTACAGTCGTACCTTGGAAGTCGAATGGAATCCGTTTGACTTCCAAAATATTCAGTGCGGCTTCTTATTGACTGCAGGAAGCTCCTGCAGCCAATCGGAATCCCTGTCAGACGTTCGGCTTCCAAAAATAGTTCACAAACCAGAACAGTCACTTCCAGGTTTGCAATGTTTAGGGGCCAAAACGTTTGCGAACTAAGCTGTTCGAAAACCAAGGTACGACTGTATTTGTCTAACAATGAATTAGTTTTGAGGTGCATTCCCATTGCTTGAGAAGGTAGAAAGAGAAAACCAAGGCATTGTCTGCAATAGAGTTCGACCACAAGTAATTTCTGATTTGCGGATAGCATGACCTGCCCTGTCTACACTGTAATCATCTGGGCGTGAGACTCATCACAGTGATGTTGCTCTGATGTATTGAAGGGGTGCAACTTCATGTGTTTCAGAATGGAAACCTTTTATGGCGGATCAATATAAAAAGGGAAAACCCTAATTTGATGCGTAGCCAGTATTCCCAAGCCATGGTAACCCATAGTTAATGGTTTGCTTTGGATGTAGAGATTGCATGTGCTTTGCATCTCCCCTAGCACAAGTGTGAACAGTAAGCTACAAAGCAAACCATAATTCCCAGGTTGGACGCAACGCTAAGCCAAAAATCATGCTTTGTTGCTCATACTAAGAGAGGAACGAAGCAGGAACCATATATGCATTCACAGTGAACCGTTAACTGTGATTTACCATGGCATGTGAATGCAGCTGTAATTGGTGGATAACAGATATTTTGAAGGCAGCATTATTCCTATCTTTGTCCCTCTTCAAGAAGATTTCATAATAACATGGGTTTTGGAACTTGAGTGAATAGGGGGAAATCACTATTACAAATGTTGGTCTTTGTTTATTAAATGGCAGCTGACTTATGAATAAATAAAAAATAGCAAAAAAAAATCTGTTCAGTATTTTTAACAATTTGTGATTTATTTATTTTTAATTAAAACTTTAGATACATTACACCATACCAGACAGCCGAATACTGGTCTGCGCGCCATCAAACAGTGCATCAGATCTAGTTTGTTCACGACTTCATGACAGCAACTTGTTAAAGCCAGGAGTTATGGTTAGAGTTAATGCTTCCAGCAGAAATGAAGAGGTAAATTTTATTTAAAAGCTTGATGTACCCTATGTGACTTAATTGTATCTTAATTGCATTATGAGGTAGATCATGCATTTAAAAGCTCAGCATTGGCTATGTACAATAAGTTTGTTTAGTATGAATTCATTGCTGTTTTTCTCCCTTTATTTGTACTGAGCAATGCTTAGCAACATAGAAAGCTGCCTTATATGGAGTCAAGACATTTGGTCCCATATAGTTCAGAATTGTTGACTCGCAGTCAGTAAAACTTCACAGAAACAAACACAAATTATTGGCATCTGCTTTGGTTTTGGCATACAGTAAGTCTGCAACTTACACAGGGGTTACCTTCCAGGGATTGCGCCTAAATCCAAAATTGCATGTAGTCAAAACCCATTGAGTGCAACTGCAGGTAGAATTGCCAAAGTCATTTTTCACAGAAACTTGCCCCCTTTTAAAGATTTTTTTGCCACTCACATAAAGGTGAATGCTCAAAAGTTAAATGTACGTAGGTTGCAGGCTTACTGTACTGCCTTCTGTGTACATGAGCTATACGCTGTACATTTACCCTGTGATAAAAATACTTAATGCACAATTGCTGGTTTTGTGTTGATAGACTCTCAGTGATGTGATAAAGCTTTACAGCAAAGACGGAGAAGACATTTGGAAAGCATCTCGATTCAGGATCATTATAGTGACATGCAGCAGTGCAGGAATGTTCTACCAAATAGGAATAAGGTATTGCAAATGCATGTTTTTGTGAAACATTCAGAACAAGACAGGGGTGTAAAGATGTCCCAAGGTAGTCACCTGAACCAAGAAAAATGAGGAAATTCAAAAACAACCATCATTCTGTGGTCTTTATTCATAATGAGTCAGTGAATGTTTTAACGTGTCATTTTAACTATCAAAAAATTCCATGAAACTCACTGAGTGACCTTGTCACCCACTGCTTCTCCTGGCAAAAGTTTTCCCATTTCTTCTTCATGAATGTGAAAGAGGAGGAGAGGGGAGCACATGAGCTCCACGGATTGTAAAGGAGCAAAAGAAGGGATTGCACAAGCCTCAAGTCATCCACAGTTTGTTCACATATCAGCATGTTAGGTGATTACCGTATTTTTCGCTCTATAACACGTACCTGACCATAACACGGACATTGTTTTTAGAGGAGGAAAACAAGGGAAAAAACATTCTGAATGAAACAGTGGATGTATCATTTTTGTGCTTCATGCTGTGGCCACAGACATGTGATCTGATGGTGAATTTGGGGTGACCCAATGCAAAAATCCCAATGCAAGAATCCCTGTGGATCCACGTTTTTGCACCATTGCAGCCCCAGGCAACAGTGGGTGTGTGATTTTGGGGGGGGCAGGCTGTAGCCATGGACATGCTATGTGATCTGATGGTGAATTTGGGGTGACCTAATGCAAAGATCCTGAGGATCCATGTGGATCCATGCTTTTTAACCACATTTTTGCACCATTGCAGCCCCAGGCAACAGTGGGTGCGTGATTTTGGGGGGGCAGGCTGTAGCCATGGACATGCTATGTGATCTGATGGTGAATTTGGGGTGACCCAATGCAAAGATCCTGAGGATCCATGCTTTTTAACCACATTTTAAGTGGGGAGGGAAGGAAAAACACAGAACGGACAAGGAGCACGAGAGGGGTGTGCAGAGAAGCAGCTGGCTAAGAATGCAGGAGCGGGGTATAACTGGAGAGAGGAAAGGAAGGCAAAAGTTTTCCCTCACCTACCCACCCAAGCCAACTAGCTCTCGCGTTCTCTCTCTCTCTCTCTCTCTCTCTCTCTCTCTCTCTCCCTCCTGCATGTTTTCAGCTCTGCTTTCCCTCTGCTTGCCTGGAGGGGAGGGGCTTTCCCTGCTCTTTGTTCCGTTTGAGCAAACACAGCAAGGAAACAGAGGTGGGTGGGCAGTAAGACCCTGAGGCAGAATGCAGGAAAGCAGTCGCTTCCTCTTTTCAAGTTTCCCTTCTCCGAGACGCTGATTTGATTTTTCTTGCCTCCCCTCATGCCATTTGGCTCCAGGGACCACACATTCACTCAATAACACGCACAGACATTTCCCCTTCCTTTTTAGGAGAAAAAATCTGCGTGTTATAGAAGGAAAAATACGGTATGTATATTCACTTTATTGTAACATGTGAAGCAGCCCCAAGGCAGCCTGTTGAATCTTGTACAAATTGATAATCAAAGGCTTTAACTGGATTGAAACACTATTCATTCACAAGTATTGTATTTCTGTTTTTTTAAATAATTGCTTTGGTACCAGCACAGGATGGCAGAACATGCAACAAGCCAGCAATTTCAACTTTTGTTCTATTAACTCTAGGCTTGGACACTTTACACATGCATTTTTGGATGAAGCAGGACAGGCCAGTGAACCAGAAAGCCTCATTCCACTGGGGCTGATTTCAGAAGTCAGTGGGCAGGTGTGTACGTTTCTACCGCCTTCGTTGGGTTGAGCCTCTTTCCTTTCCTTTGAGAGTCGTGAAATAAAGTTTCTAGAAAGAAGAAAATATAACATTTTTGGAAGATTTTGTCATATGCTGCTGGTGCATATCATATTAAGGATGTGCTTATACAAAAGCACTCGCTGCATGCAACTACGTCATTTCTTCCTTTGCCCAAGCTGCAAAGCTTGATTGTGACTTCCAGGCTTATTTGCTGGCAAAAACAGGAGCAAAGAGGATGCATGAATCTCATGCTTCTTAAGACAAGATTTGATAGTGTGAACATGCTCTAAATGGCAATGTGCTTGATTTTTAATTGTCATCTTGTTGCAATATTGTAGTTATCAAATACTGTTAAAGCTAAGTAAGGTAATACGCCACATGGTCACAAATTAATGTTCATGTTTATTCCAGCATCTCCAGCTAAGAAAACAAAAGGAAGAGAGGAATTCTTGAGGAGGGCTGGGAAAGATATTGGCCTGAGCAGGAGGAATGACTGAACTGGCTCTTCTTCCACATTGCACATTATTGTTCTCGATATATCTTTCCATAGCACCCAGACAGAAGATTTCAGTGACTTAACTGTAGGCAGGAGAATTGTGAACCCATTTAACAAATGCTGCCTTTTTGCAAACGTTTCTACGTGGCTGTCAAAACAATAACATAGCAGCAATAGGCAGTGCAATACAGCAGTAAAATCTTGAAACCAGTAGACATTAAAACAATTAATTCAGATTTAGGGAGAAACAAATTACCCATAAACTCAGTTATTCCACTAAGCCTGAAGGACTCCCCGGTGCTTCCTAGACCCATATGCTTAATAATGGAAATTCATAATTGGAAGCCATCACTGGAAAAAAGAAAAAAACCCTCCCTCTAGTAGCCACCCATCTAATTTCAGAATATGTGAGTACCCAAGAGAATGGCTTCAGACAAAGATCTTAACTGCTCAGCAGGTTAATTTGAAGAAGGGTGGTACTTCAGTTACTTGGGACTCATGCCATTTAGGGCTTTAAAGGTGAAAAGCAGCACTGGAGTATGGAAACAAAATACTGTCCCACTAGCCAGTGAAGCACTTTTAATACTGGCATGATGTGCTCAGAGAGTTCATTCCCACTTAATAGTCCAGCTGCCATGTGTTAGACCAGCTGTAGTTTCCGAATGTGCCATACTGTATGTGCAGTGCATTGCAGTAAATCAGTCTAACTGTGTGCCTTTTGAATCCAGTCTAGCTGTGCCTTTCAAGCTGACCCATTTAGCTCTCACCAACCAGAGCTGATAGAAGCCAGTTCAAGCTTTTGCTGCCCACCTGAGCATCTAGCAGCAGTGCTGGACCACACCCCATCCCTCTCCAACTGTGAATGCTGGCCTTAAGAGAGGAGTGGGGATCTAGAGCACTTCCCTAGACTGATAGACCATTCATCAACATCACCTCTTTTTAAAAAATCTGTATTTAGCCTCACTTTGTTAGCCTTCCTACAGCCGGTTACTGACTCCAGGTTTGGGGCATCAACAGGTCCTCCTTGGACAGCTATAAAAGCAGAGTGAGCTGGAAGCCACCTGCATGTTGATGGCACACAACTCCAAGATCCCTTGAACATGTTTTGTAAATACATTGCATGAAAATGTTACATTAGAACTTGATTTTAAGTTTCCCTTTTAAAAAAAATAATAAACAATTGTATTTACAGATAGTCCTTTCAGGTGATCCGATGCAGCTAGGTCCAGTAATAAAATCCAGGCTTGCTTCAGTTTATGGATTGCATATTTCCCTGCTGGAGAGACTGATGAGTCGCCCTCTATATCAGAGAGATGAGGAGGCTTTTGGTGCTACTGAATCATACAATCCTCTGTTGGTAAGTTAGTTGGGGAATGATGTTAACCGCTCAGTCTCTGAAGTTATTCAGTACAGCAGTCAACCAGTAGTTTTGCTGATACCGAAAGAATACAAAGCAAATGTTATGAATACCAGATAAAACCATGTTTCATCAGAACTTGCCACCCCCATAATACTTGCTTGTATTTATAGTTGGTGGTGTCTGCAGGTGTATCGAAACTAGCATACTGCCCGAAGATAAAATTCATATTTCTTGTCCCTCCCACTTTTGCCTTGGCCCTGCCCACCACTAGTACATGACCCCAGAAGGCTGCCCAGATGAACCGCAGCCCTCAACCTGAAAAATATTCTCCACTCTGATGTATAGTATATAATCTTGTATCTCTTCATTAAATGCAAGCTGCTGTCTTCTAGGCAATTTCTTCACCTCTCAACAGATATTATATAGCAGATCTAAAATACAGTACAAATTATATCATTGACTCCAGTAGCCTTTTCAAACAGGTGTCATCGGCAAGTAGCATCACATCTTTAAGGTTGGAAACATTTGGGGCTCGGCTCCCCAGCCTAGTGAGTCAGTGCCATTGTGTACGATTGGGGGCATTGATGGAATTTGTCTTGGGGAACTCAAGTTTCTTCTCTCTGTGAAGAATGTGGCCTGCACAGCTCCTGTTCCAGTCGTAATACATGGGCTGGCAAAGATCAACACAAACTGAGCCAATCTGTACATCTAAACTAGGGACGTGGGTGGCACTGTGGTCTAAACCACTGAGCCATTTCGGCTTGCTGATCAGAAGGCCAGCAGTTTGAATCCATGCGATGGGGTGAGCTCCCATTGCTCTGTCCCAGCTTCTGCCAACCTAGCAGTTCGAAAGCACACCAGTGTGAGTAGATAAATATTTACCACTGTGGTGTGAAAGTAAACAGCATTTCTGTATGCTCTGGCACTCGTCATGGTGCTCTGTTGTGCCAGAAGCAGTTTAGTCGCATGACAGAAAGCTGTGGACAAACGCCAACTCCCTCGGCCTGAATGGAGATGAGCACCACACCCCATAGTCGCCTTTGACTGGATTTAGCCCTCCAGGGCTCCTTTACCTTACCTTACATCTAAAACTACAGACATATTCCCAGTGAAGTCCATCAGGAAGCCGCTTCCAGAAGTGACATTATTTGAAACGTGGCAAAACTGGCCCCATGTACCAATAAGCATTTGCTTCAGATAATAATGTATAGTCCCCTGTTTTGGATTTTACTTTCTTTGCTTGCAGATTACAAAGCTTGTGAAGAATTACAGGTCACATGCTGCACTGCTCACATTGCCATCTAGACTCTTTTACCATAAGGAGTTGGAAGTGTGTGCTGATCCTTCTGTGACAAACTCTTTGTTGGGATGGAACAAGCTACCAAGGAAAGGTTTCCCCCTGGTTTTTCATGGAATGAGAGTACGTAAAACATATTTGTATCCAAAGATAGGTTGGCAAAACTTAGGGTCTAGGCATGGCCATAGCTGGGGAGGGCAGCTGCCCCCCTAAATCAAGTAAATGAAATACTTAGAAATTGAAGAAAGATTATGACAGATTTTTAAGTAAAAACAAAAAGATTCCAATTTTGTTGAAATAATTGACTTTTTCTGGTAAATAATAATAATAATGCATTAATTATTAATTCTGCCAACCTAGCAGTTCTATTGTGCCTATACTATTCTTTGTATTTTGTCTGTTCTTCGTTTTCTTTTTGTACAGAATGTTATTGGTACATGTTTTTGTTGTTACCTGGGGTGGTATTGTAAGCTTACCCTAAGAGGTTCTAAAAGCCATGTCGTAGGATGGCAGTCACAACTATTAAAAAAACAGTTAGAAGGTACATCTCAATCATCTTCATCATATTTGCTATTTATATTAATTAATTAATATGAAAATGCATTTGTTTGGTGATAACCACATTAAAGTCACTTTTATTATTGAAATGGTTATCATGAGAATAAAACAGGCTATCAGACATTCAGAAAAATAAATATAAAGTGCATTGTTGACGGTTTTCTTTTCCCACCTCCCAATTGCCAGGGCATTGAAACACGTGAAGGCTACAATCCTTCTTGGTTCAATCCTACAGAAGCAGTCCAAGTGATGTTTTATTGTTGCCTTGTTGCTAAAAGCATCTACCATTCAGTGTCACAGAAAGATATTGGAGTGATTACACCTTATCAAAAGCAGGTATGGCTTCATGCTATGGATTTCTATTGTGCCTATGCTATTCTTTGTTTTTTGTCTGTTCTTCGTTTTCTTTTTGTACAGAATGTTATTGGTACATGTTTTTGTTGTTACCTGGGGTGGTATTGTAAGCTTACCCTAAGAGGTTCTAAAAGCCATGTCGTAGGATGGCAGTCACAACTATTAAAAAAACAGTTAGAAGGTACATCTCAATCATATTTGCTATTTATAACTCATCTGGCTGGGCACATAAGTCTACTAAGATTGCTGAAGTTATTAGAATATTTCCCCCAGATAACAAAGTGTACGTTAGAGATGGGTGAATCTTGTCAATTTTGGTTTCTTTTGGTTTCTTATTTTTCTAGTATTTAAGTTCAACATTTCCTCATCAAATTGTGATTTGCCCATCCAACAAAAAGTCCCCATGAGAATTCAAAAGAATTTTAGAGTTCATCCTTCTGGACCGTCTTGAGGGGCTGGGAGCTGGGGGCACTGTGATACAGTGGTTCCGCTCCTTCCTCCTGGGCCGTGTTCAGAAAGTGGTGGTGGGGGATGAGTGTTCAGACCCCTGGGCTCTCACTTGTGGGGTGCCTCAGGGTTCTGTCCTCTCCCCCATGCTTTTCAACATCTACATGCAGCCACTGGGAGAGATCATCAGGGTTTGGGCTGGGTGTTCATCAGTATGCGGATGATACCCAGCTCTACCTCTCTTTTAAATCAGAACCAGTGAAGGCGGTGAAGGTCCTGTGTGAGTGTCTGGAAGCGGTTGGAGGATGGATGGCGGCTAACAGATTGAGATTACAGAAGACAGAAGTACTGTTTTGGGGGGACAGGAGGAGGGCAGGTGTGGAGGATTCCCTGGTCCTGAATGGGGTAACTGTGCCCCTGAAGGACCAGGTGCGCAGATTGGGAGTCATTTTGGACTCACAGCTGTCCATGGAGGCACAGGTCAAATCTGTGTCCAGGGCAGCTGTTTACCAGCTCCATCTGGTACGTAGGCTGAGACCCTATCTGCTTGCGGACTGCCTCGCCAGAGTGGTGCATGCTCTGGTTATCTCCCGCTTGGACTACTGCAATGCGCTCTACATGGGGCTAACTTTGAAGGTGACCCGGAAACTACAACTAATCCAGAATGCGGCAGCTAGACTGGTGACTGGGAGCGGCCGCCGAGACCATATAACACCGGTCTTGAAAGACCTACATTGGCTCCCAATACGTTTCTGAGCACAATTCAAAGTGTTGGTGCTGACCTTTAAAGCCCTAAACGGCCTCGGTCCAGTATATCTGAAGGAGCGTCTCCACCCCCATCATTCTACCCGGTCACTGAGGTCCAGCACCGAGGGCCTTCTGGGAGAAGCCAAGTTACAAGGAACCAGGCAGAGGGCCTTCTCGGTAGTGGCGCCCTCCCTGTGGAATGCCCTCCCACCAGATGTCAAAGAACAACAACTACCAGACTTATAGAAGACATTTGAAGGCAGCCCTGTTTTGATGTAGTACAGTATTTTAATATTTTTTTGGGAAGCTGCCCAGAGTGGCTGGGGAAGCCCAGCCAGATGGGTGGGGTATAAATAATAAATTATTATTATTATTATTATTATTATTATTATGCCTAATATACACATTTTTGTCTCACATGCTGATTTTTGTAAGCAATTTGCCCTCCTGTAGTGCATTTGCACGTGTTATTTTCTCTAATAAATGCATTTTTAGGCACACTTCCTATAAGGTGCATGTTTGTGTACCCACTATAGAGTTGGAGAACTGCACGTTTTGAAGGATTGCAGTGTTTTGGTTCGCATATTATTTGAGAAACTGAAAATTTGATATCTACATCACAATGTGTGCTAACTTTTGTCACTTCCCAAATTTATCTTCTTCCACCAGCAGGATCATTTCCTGGATCTCAATCTCCTCCATGAACATAAAGAAGACTTTTCATTTGCAGAAGCCTTGTTGAGACCCAAGGCAATATGTATATTCTTTACTACATCACACATATAGCTTATAATTTTGAAAGATGCAAGAGTGGATTTAAGTGATGGTGGATCTTAATCTAAAGTTAGTAAAACATTACATAGGCAACAGAATATTTTCACAAAAAGCCACCTAAATTTACAGTTCTCCTTTGCGTTACGTGTTTAGCTCTGGGAAGGTTAACCTTTTTTGGCCTGTGGTCCATATTCAGAGTTGGATTTCAGGAACTGAATTTCTTGCTCATCTGTTGAATGCCAGCTGTGTTGAATGCCATAACTGAAATGTAATTGTCATACTGTCTCTACTTTAGGTAGAAAAAATCAGAATTCTCTTGCGCAGTGTGGATTTAGCGGACATCAAAGTGGGCTCTGTAGAGGAGTTTCAAGGGCAAGAATTCCTAGTGATCATCCTATCAACAGTATGTAGTGAGATGCTATTTGTGTGTCTGAAAGACCCAAGTGTTGGTCACATTCTCAAGAGCTGCGAGTGGAAGCAACAAAACAATGCAAAAATAGGTGGCATTACTCTTAATGATCAGCAGAGAGTTTAGATAGGCATGTTCAGACATTGTAGTCCTCTACAGGTTTGCTCAGAAATAACTCCCACTTGTTCAGTGATGCTTACTCCCAGGACACTTAGTCCCAGGAAAGTGTGCAGCTGGGCAGAGCTGGAGAGTGAATCCACAGTCCAAAGCATTGGCAGCTCACACTGGCCAGGGCAGAACTTGTGTTTGGGAGAACAGGATTGTGCTCTTACATTTTTTAAAATGGCAGCCGTGTTATTGTAACAGATCTACTGCTAGCTCCAATTAAACCTACCAGATCCCATTGCTAACTGCCTCAATTAAACCTGTAGCAAACCTACCGCATGGTACAACCATTAATTAAATTTCTAAATTACCACATGTTATCTTTTGGAATTCTTGTTTGAAAGAAAACTTAAGTGATTTGGAGTCTTAGGCAGAAATTGAACAAATTAGAAAAGTTTTATTTGCAAAACAAAGTTGGTAAAACAAGGATGGGTCTGGAGTTGTGTTCTTTCAGGAAACAGTTAACTTATTAATTACGCTAAATTTAAGATGTCAGAGGCATTAAAGTAGTAAATGCACAACTTTTCTTAAACGTCAGTTGCTAAAAATCAGGATTTACACTTGCGGTAGATGTTCAGTTTTCTTGAAGAGACGCTAAAATGCTTAACTCAGTTTCTGTTATTTCACTCTCACGCCTTTACTTAGTTATGACAGGTATTAGAGTAAAATACTTTTGACACAGTACAGCTTTCTTCACAGCTTAATATTTTGGTTCACGAGCAAAGGGTCAGTTACCCAACCTCTTAACAACCCTACTCCTGCCTGAGGCGTTTCCAAATAGTGTAACAGACCCTGGGGATCACTACACCCCTTTTAACTGGTTTTGGGAGTCTTTTCCTTCTAGAAGATCTCTCTGCTCCTGGCCAGAATGAGACCCACGTAATCTATATTCCCACAGCTTCTACCTCTCCTGGCTCACACTCAGCCCTCCAGTTAACTCCTGTCTGTATACCTTCCCCACTCAACCTGGTCTTCCTGTCTAAGCTGCGAGGCTCTTTGCTGTTCCTATGGATAGTCTCCTCAATGTGGATGTTCCACTCAGATCAGAACTAGTTCTCCCTCAGTCAAATCCTCTCCTAATTCCTATCTTCCATCTCCAACCAAGCCCTCTCTCTGTCCCCATCTAACTTTCTCCCTCTGAAAATGCTCTTTTTATTCTCCCTCCCAAAGTGCTGCTCCACTAGCCGTCTTGGTAGCCAAGCAGAGAGAGGCTCCAGCACTCTGTTGGGATTTCTGAGGGACTGTATCACCCGACTGGTCTGGCTCTGCTGTCCGTCACGCACGCTGTAATCATAGGCCCTTGCATCCTAGATCCCCTCCAGCAGTTATGGAATGAGCATTATAGACTTTTGAACTTCTAGCTGGGACCTGCTGCAACTGC
This sequence comes from Podarcis gaigeae, assembly GCF_964106915.1. Lineage (NCBI taxonomy): Eukaryota > Metazoa > Chordata > Lepidosauria > Squamata > Lacertidae > Podarcis > Podarcis gaigeae. Next base: position 60,228,033 of record NC_139686.1, on the reverse strand, counting down.
TCCATCCAATCACAGCAGTCTCAGAAGTTGCACAGCTAATGCATTGTGGTGGTACAACATCTCTTAGGGTTGCCTCCTAACACAAGACAACATAGTTGGACCTTGCATAGAGTATGTGTGTAGTTGTATATATGGACGCGCACACAAACATATAACTTCTGTAGAATTACCTTGGCAGGATTTAATGTTTCTGCTTTCTTCCAGGTTCGGTCAAACGAAACTTCATTTGCTGATGAAAAACAACTCTTAGGTTTCCTTACTAATTCAAAGCGCTTTAATGTGGCAATTACCAGACCCAAGGCATTGCTCATTATAGTGGGGAATCCTCATGTGCTTGTCAGAGTAAGGCTTGCTTGCTTGCTATCTGCCAATGCAAAATGTTGAATTCATGCTTGCTTCAGTTAAAACTGTTAATTTCAGAGCGGAATGGCAGGTTGCCTGTGGCTATCTGTAGTATAAATACTGTAAAGGTTATATGCAAGGGCTTTTCATTTAGAATACATTCACACCTGCTTGTGTGTTCCAGCTTTTCTATTTCAGGCAATATTAACCCATGAGAGAGTGAAAAGGGTTATAATGATATTGAATATGTGGTGAATTCAGCCATGGCTATGTTGAAGATGGAACAGCCTGGGATGCAACAATAATTTCTTGGCTGAAGCCAAAAGAACCCAGATTTTTCAGTAGAAATGTAACACAATCGTTTGATTTGATTTTGATTTAATATTTCTATTCCACATTTCCAACAACAAATGTTGAGCTCAAAGCAGTTCACAGTGACCACAAAAGCACTGAAACAACAACAACATTACAATCACTATATTATCAAACACAAAAACGTTTAAATAAAGCAAACAGCAACAAATTTATTGATTCAATAAAGTCATAGTAATTCAAAATATCAGAAAATATCAAAAATCGTCCTTCAAAATGATTAATATGATTCAATAAAGCATTAGCTAAGAAGAAAGGAAGTTTCCATTATGGCATAAATATTAATGATGAGTGGTTTTCATTCTTGGTGTATTTCATATTTGTAACTTTTGTAGTAAGTTGCAAGCTTAAAGCTACAACAATGGAAACATAAATTAAAACAACAGTTAAAATATAAATATGGCTAAATCACATAAGCTAAGAAACCCCACACATAATAAACTCTTCAAACACCTCACTTTAATAGCTGTTTGTATAGGGTAGTGGTCTAAACCACTTAGCCTCTTGGGCTTGCCGATCAGAAGGTTGGCAGTTCAAATCCCCGCACCGGGGTGAGCTCCCGTTGCTCGGTCCCAGCTTCTGCCAACCTAGCAGTTCGAAAGCACACCAAAAAGTGCAAGTAGATAAATAGGTACCGCTCTGGCAGGAAGGTAAACGGTGTTTCCGTGCACTGCTCTGGTTTCGCCAGAAGCGGATTAGTCATGCTGGCCACGTGACCCGAAAAAAACGTCTGCGGACAAATGCCGGCTCCCTCAGGCTGTAAAGTGAGATGCGTGCCGCAACCCCAGAATCATCTGCGACTGGACATAACTGTCAGGGGTTCTTTACCTTTACCTTTTTAAAGTAACATGCTCATTAAAACTAGACTACCCAAAGAAACCATCCCTTCTTGCTGAGCCTTCTCACTTGTCCACATGAATTTCCTGGTAGTCTACTAGCAAGCAAGTTTAAACACAAGGCTGTGTTAGAATATGTTTGCTGCAGTCCAGCTCATACAGTAGCATCCTATGTTTCCTAACAACAGTTTTATGTGAAAGTCAACTACCAAGAGTGTTCTAAAGATATTCTTCTTTAGGCATGCTGTTTTCAAATACTGTAAAATTATAAATTGGTTGCAGGGTTACTTTTGTTAAAATTCATGTTCATAAATTCTGCAGTTGTTAACAATTTTTTTTATTATTATTTGGTCAGGATGCCTGCTTTAGTGCTCTATTGGAATACAGTTTGACAAATGGAGCTTACATTGGCTGTGACTTACCACGGGAACTACAAAATCTAAATCAGTGAGTGTCTTTTCAGCACTTGTGAAAGGAGGGAGGGAGGGATAAATCAGCAGTAGCTCTTTATCCCAAAATATGCTTTTAAGGAAATAATGATAAATCTGCCACTGGTGTTACCATATCTGAAAAAGCATGTGATAAAAATGCATGTTGTGTGTAGGAAATATGGAGTTAAAATCTTCAGCTCACAGTCTTAAACTATAAAACTGTAGCATATTAACAGAATAGGAAAAACAATAATTTACTGCTATTTGCCAGGAATAGATGAGCTTAGAGCAGTGAGACATGTGAAAGTACTGTCTTTTAAAGGTGTGAGGAACAACTTTTTGGAATTTGGTGTGGATGTCAACATACAGTATTTTGGTATCACATTTAGATACTGCTACATGTAATGAACGTATGTACTTAACATTTTATGCCAGTTTAACTATCCTGATATCCTCAGAGGATTCTGGGAATTTTAAAAATAATGCTGAAAGTTCGGTTAGTAGCATAGCCCCTTCATAGAACTGTGATTCCCAGTTTTTTTGTGGGAATAGGAAACGACTACTAAACTAAAGGTGGTATTCAACTTAGGTTTACTTAGAGTGGACCCACTGAAATTAACAAACATGACAAAACTAGGTGCTTTAAATTTAGTAGGTTGATTCTGAATGAAACTTAGCTGAATACCACCGTTCTATGTATGCAATTTAGATACCCTGTGTTGTCTTTGGTTGTTGAAACGATTCCCAGTGCTCTTGATCTGGTTGTTCAACTAAAAGTGCTATCAATAACAGTGCTATTTCATTACCTGTCTTGCTTGGTTAATCCACAGGTCTGAGTAATTAAAAAGATTTGCTGCACTACCTGCTAAATCTTCCTGACCATGTCCCGATCTGCCCGAAGTTTGCTTAAATAGAAAGCCAGCACTTCCCTGGCAGGTTAAGAACTTTGTATCGAAAGCACTTTAAACAGATGTATCTTAAAATAGGATACAAATGTTTATTTCAAAGTTGCTGTATTTTTACGCCGTTAAATATCACTAATTTGAATAAAGTTTTCTGCATGTTGGCTGTCTTGTGGGACTTGTATATATGGAAATAAGAATGATAATAAGATACTTTGTCCACCGTTTAAAGGTATATTGTCAACTTTATGATGCAGTCTAAGCTGCACCCCATCCTTCTGCAGATATTGGTAGCATATTTCTCTCACACAGCCATAAAGGCACAAGTTCCTCCCTAATCTACTACCCCTCCTTGCTTTCTGTTTCTTCCTTCCTTTAGGAAGCAGAATGGCAAGCAACTCCCCAACAGATTCCCTACATGTGATTAATAAGCTTACCTCTCAGTGGGTCCTGCCTCTTATCCTGAGAATTAATGGAGCCCCCAGTGCCTTTCGGTGGAATTAGATTTCCCCTGGGGATCTTAAAAGCCCAATCAGCAAAACCACCTACCTCCTTTGTCCACTAGGATTTATTGCCTTGGTTCTGGCAGCATTTGTGCAGTGCTTGAATATGTTTTGCCTTTTAAGTAGAGGCGCTTAAATGTTTTGACAACTTCTTGTTGGTTTCTGCTTCCTTCACTGAGCAGCGAAGTGCTTGTCACAAGACAATGTTTACATTCCGCAGTCAAGTGCTGTTGGGTTTTCTCACGGGAAAGGAGACTGGATGTGACGTACACTGGTTTCCTGTTTTTCACTGTTCTTTGCAGTTCAGTGTGTTTTCTCTCCGTGCTTTAGAGGAGAGAGGATGCCTTTCTCTGCTCCGGCAGAGGGAAGATGTTTTTTCTGTAAATTACCAGCTTTGAAGTGTAAATAAAGTAATATAGAGCATGTTGGCACGTACTTTTCATCATTCCGCTGTGCACTGGACACTGCTTATCTCCAACATTTGGTTCCGGGCCCAGAAAAACGCAGTGTTTTGAGAATGGACTCCAGAAGTCGGGCTCCTGGCAAAGGAACAAAGGAGCTAAGAATTGGAGTGCCGGCAAAGGATCGGAATGCAGAGGGCCGGATCGGACGATATCTCTGCGCGTCAAGATGATTTGATGAGGTATGTGCTACAGCTCCGGGCAGCCTGCCAGCTTCTAATTAATGGCTTTATGGCTGGACTTTGAACTTTTATAGCCGGTTTTGCCGTGGCACAGGCAAAAGGCTAGAAGGATAAATTTTTCCTATGCTGGGGGAAATCGAAAGTAAAGCAGCTGCAGCAGTGTCGCAGCATGAATTTAAGACAGCAGAGAGAACTTTCACTTTTGAACTTGCCTTTGGAATGCGGTTTGAAGCAGCTGCAGATAAGCAAAGCAGTTAAGCAGAAAGGCACAGGTTCACAAGGCAGAGGCTGTTTTTGAATTTGCTTTTGGATTGAAGCAGCTGTACACAGACACAGCTAGTATAAAGCAGCCTGATTTAAAGCAGCAGAGATGACGCAGAAGGCTAATGCCAAAGTCATGATGGCTAGCTGCAGAAGGCTGGATGAGGCAAGTGGGGAATTTGATGCCAATCAGCCAAATGCTCAACTCACAGTAGCCAGTGATACTGCCATGATTCAGAATGGAGCAGACCGCCGGGGTGCTAGCTGCATGGGCAAGGGGGAGTCTTCACAGACGTCATCCCAGAGTGCAGTGGAACCACCAGATGGCGCCAAAGCTTTGAAGGCAGTGAAATGCTACTCGTGTGGACGTCTAGGCCATATGAAGAGGGAATGCAGATATCCCAGGGCCAAGACAGAGCAGCGCAGCGAAAGCTCATCGCGTGGAAAAGGCCGAGGCAAAGGCAAAGGTCCGGTGTCCAGGACAACGCAGCACAAGGCAATGGTCTCACGCTTCACTCCAAAGGTTGCAGAGGTCCAGAAGACATCTAGATCTTTCTTCGTTGTTGATTCGGCTGCAACGCATCACATGTGCAATGATAAGCGACTGTTCGTGTCTTTTACACCGCAGGAAGGTGCGATTCACCAGGCGGATGACCACACAATCCCCAGTAAAGGCTACGGAACTGTTGTTCTTCACAGTTTGGACTTATCGATACAGGATGTGCTTTATGTGCCAGATGCCAAGCATAATCTGCTCAGCGTTGGACAGCTGAATGAGCGGAAAATTGACGTTTCCTTTAAGAACAAAAGGTGCATCATCACAAAGAAAAATGATTATGTATTGCATGCTGAATATGTTGATCGTTTGTATGTTTTGTATTTTGATGATGTTGTGCAGGATGACACTTGTTGCATTGCAGGTTCTAACTAAAGTTTGCATGCAGAATGTATTCACGATTTTCATCGAAAATTTGGTCATTTGCATTTTGAGGCAGTATCTAAAATGCCTGCCTTGGTTGAAGGTATGACTATTAAACCCTGCAGGTACCACATGAAGTGCAAGGCATGCGCAGCAAACAAGGTAAAAATGGCTGCGAAAGGTAAGGTGTCTAGTAGGCAAGCTACAGAACCATACCAGGTTGTTCATGCTGATTTGGTTGGACCACTAGCGCCCTCTTTGGGTGGAAACAGGTACTTCATGGTTCTCATTGATGCATTTTCCAGGTATATTTATGTGTACAATCTCAAGCAGAAATCAGAGGCTTTTCCAAGGTTCAAGGAATTCTGTGCTTGGTTGGGAAATGTGCATGGTAAGAAGGTAAAGACTCTTTTCAGTGATCGCGGGGGAGAATTCACTTCTCAGCAGTTTGAAGCTTTTCTGACTGAGAAAGGAATTCAACACTATTTGTCTAGTCCTCGCTCGCCATGGCAGAGTGGACTTGCGGAACGAGCAAATCAGACATTGCTTCAAGGGTTAAAAACCTTGCTGCATGATGCCAATCTTCCAGAGAGTTATTGGGCCGAAGCTCTCTCATGTTTCACTTACAGTTATAATCGCAGGTTATCTTCAGCGATTGGTTGTACCCCCTATGAGAAGATGTTTGGCAAGAAGCCATACATCAAACACATGAAAATTTTTGGTTCTGACATGTGGGTTCACTCACCACAAAACTCCAAGTTAGACAAGCGTGGATTGCATGGTATCTTTCTAGGTTATCAGAAAGGGTCTTACAGAATAATGATGACTGACTCTAAGACAATTAAGCTCACAAGAAGTGTTGAGTACAATGCCAAGTGGGGGGAGAATGTGGGAATTTTCCAATGTTATCCTGATGACAGTGATGAAACTGAGGATAGTCAAAAGCAACCGCAACAACCCACACCCACTGATGAAGGTTCTGATTCTGAGTCTGAAACTGAATCGGGTGATTCAGAGGATTTCAAGAGTGCGAAAGCCTCTATGCGACCCTCTGAAAGCTCTGATCAAGAATTGGAGGAACCATTGTTCACAATAGGTCACTTTTCTCCTAAGAAGGAAGAGGAGAGTGTTGAAGACTTAAGGCTAATTCGCAGGTCACAGAGAGCAACAAAAGGCAGACCTCCAAAGAGATTTGCTGATGAGTTTGCTAAGATAGCAGTAACAGCTGTTAAAAGCACCAAGAAGGTGTTTGAACCTTCAAGTTTCCAAGAAATCCAGGATTTGGATTCAAAGGAAGCTGAGCCATGGTTAAATGCCATGAAGGCTGAGCTTGATTCCTTGGAAAGGAACAAAACATGGGACCTTGTTCCAGTAGTTCCAGGAATGAAACTGCTTGGAAGCAAATGGGTCTTCAAAGCGAAGACAGATCAAAATGGCAAGATAGTCAGACACAAAGCCAGATTGGTAGCCAGAGGTTTTGCACAGGTACCAGGTGAAGACTATCACGAGACCTACTCACCCACCGTGAGGTATGAGAGCATCAGGCTTATGCTCAAGCTAGCTGCAGAAGAGAATCTACACATTAGTCACCATGATGTGAATACAGCTTTTCTGTACGGATCTCTAGATGAATCACTTTATATGCTTCCACCTGATGGCGTACAGGTAAAACAGGGATTTGTTTGTGCTCTGAAGAAGTCCCTTTATGGTCTCAAACAAAGTGCACGGTGTTGGCACACAAAACTCACTGAAGTATTGTTTTCTCTAGGTTTTAAGCAAGGGAAAGCTGATCCATGTGTATTTGTCAAAGAGGAGGGGCAAAAGAAACTGTATTGTTTGTTTTATGTTGATGATCTTTTATTCTTTTGGAAGGATGTCACAATGTACAATAATGCCCTAGCTCAATTGAAAGAGCACTTTGACATGAAAGATCTTGGTGAGGTAAACAACTACCTATCTCTGGAAATAGAGAGAGATCAAGATGGTAACATTCTAGTACACCAGTCACGTAAAATTGCTGATGTGTTAAGCAAACTAAACCTGATGGATGCTAACCCTGTAGACACACCGATGACAACAGGTTATCAGGTAGATGACACTGGAGAAACATTTTCTGATACTACACTGTACAGAAGTGTGCTAGGCAAGCTAAACTTCATTGCCAGATGTTCAAGACCTGACATTGCTGTTAGCTGTAATTTGCTAAGCAGACGAGTCAACAATCCTACTGTTAAGGATTGGAAAGCTCTGAAACGCATAGCGCGGTATTTGAAAGGCACTATGCATTACAGACTGAGATTTAACAATCAGAAGTCTGGTGGTCTTGAGATATTTGCAGATGCAAGTTTTGGAAGTGACACTACAGACAGGAAAAGTACATCTGGAGTTTGCTATAAGTACAATCAGGGTCTATTTGATTGGTCATGCAAGAAGCAAACAACAGTTAGCTTAAGTACTTGTGAAGCTGAACTGAATGCACTGTCTTATTCACTTAAGGATTGTGAATGGTTGTTACAATTGTGCAAAGACATAAAAATTCCTGTCAAATGTCCAATCCAGGTTTACCAGGACAACAAAGCATGTTTGGCTTTGCTGAATTCTGAAGGTTGTAAGCAAAGCACGAAGCACTTGCAATTAAAGTTGCAACATGCTAGGGAACGTATTCAAAAGGGACTCGTAACGGTGTCCTATATGCCAGGTAATGAAATTCCTGCTGATGTATTGTCCAAGATTGTATCAAGGGATCAACACTGTACCTATGTGCAGAAGTTGGGTTTGTGCTGATATTGTACGAACACGCTGCCCAGTGATGTTCACAGAAAGGGGGAGGATGTTGGTTTCTGCTTCCTTCACTGAGCAGCGAAGTGCTTGTCACAAGACAATGTTTACATTCCGCAGTCAAGTGCTGTTGGGTTTTCTCACGGGAAAGGAGACTGGATGTGACGTACACTGGTTTCCTGTTTTTCACTGTTCTTTGCAGTTCAGTGTGTTTTCTCTCCGTGCTTTAGAGGAGAGAGGATGCCTTTCTCTGCTCCGGCAGAGGGAAGATGTTTTTTCTGTAAATTACCAGCTTTGAAGTGTAAATAAAGTAATATAGAGCATGTTGGCACGTACTTTTCATCATTCCGCTGTGCACTGGACACTGCTTATCTCCAACACTTCTAACGGTACTAGTATCCTTGCCTAAAATAAATGGGAGGGGGGAGAGGTTGATTTATTCATTGTCATTCTGACTGGCTACAGCAACTTTCTATATAAAATACAACAATGGTGGCTTACAAGCAATAAAACAATCAACAATAATAAATTACAAAAATCCTAAAACAGTTTACAGTTAGGTTAAAAAGTGAAACAATAGTCATAAAATCCAAATGATATGGATAACAGTTATCTGATACAAAGTTTCATAAATTCAGGCTGAACATAAAAGAGAAGATTTGCATCATTAACTCCTCATCATATTTATAGGAGGGGAGGGGCACAAAAACCATTCTCAGTTCTTCCAGAAAGCAAGTAAGGTAAAGATAGCTTTCAGATCCAGTTTCAAGACTAGCACTGCTGTCTGTAACACAGAGATAACTTGATGACATCCAGCCAGGGGAGGGGAGGGAGAAAGATACCCCACCCACTGTTTAGTTCGTGGTGCAACACATCACCTAAGTCATAACTGCTATTCTCACAACAAATGGTATCTGCCAGGTTAAGCTTGTCAACCCAGTTTGATCTCTTTAGCAGCCTCTTTTTATAACCAGAGTCCTAGCATTGAAGAACCCATTTAGTCCAATCCAGTCCCATTACAATATCCTGTTTATTCATTTCATTTCATATAATATCGTAATATCATATCATATCACAGAGTTGGAAGGGACCCTGAGGATGATCTATTCTAGTCCAGCCCCCTGGAATGCAGGAAAATGCAGCTGTCCCATACAGGGATCAGACTTGCAACCTTGCCGCTCTCAGGTCAGACTCAAAGGAGCAGGAATTGCAACTTTTTAAAAAAGGAACACCTACTTCTGCAGTTGAAAGATCTCTGTCATGAAAAGAAAGCACTGCTCCCCTATTTAGAAAGTAAGAGTTCATTGAATATTCTTATTTTACACATAAGTGTTTGTGGAGTATTATTTTACACACACGTGTTATGTACCAATCTGAGGGTGCATTCTCTTCGTATACCCCCTTACGGAGCAGGCTTTATTTCCTAATTTTAACCAAAGCAGACTGCCTCAGATTTACAGCTCAGCACAACATATCCCTTAGAAAAACGGCGAGCCATTGCCATGCCTTCAGAAAGGCTACAGGGCAAGGAGTTGCTCTATAGGTATATCTTCTACACATCTGCTTTTCTATACCAATTCCAAATTAGTTTTTGAGGGGCATGAAGTAGTAAGATTCTGCTTGAGCCCATAATTTGTCTCTGACAATAGAGGCAAAGCCGAAAACAGTATTGCCTTCTGGGCTCTAGGATCTTTCACAGGCCCTGATCAGCTGGAGTCTCCTAATATTTCTCTGGTGCCATTTCAGTGCATAAGCAACAGCACTCACAGCCCATATATAGCGGAAACCAAGGGAAGGATACCTAAACCTCAATTTCCTCTATTGTCCACACTAAGAAAAGATGGCTGAGGCAATTTCCCCGTTTCTGCTTACATGCAGAGTTTGCTAATGGTCTTCTTATACTCATCTTCAATCAGCAGTGTCCCATTCAAAAGTTCCTCAACAAGTTGGTGCTACAATTGCATTTTATTATCAGGAGGGGAGGGGGGAACCCCCCAAATCAAGTCTGAAAACACATGGGAAGCTAAACCAAAAAGAGACAAGATGTGAGAAGAAACACGAATACATGGGAGGCAAAGACAACTTCAGGGCCTGGTCTGGTCAAGACTTTTACCTACTACAGTGGTACCTCGGGTTACATACGCTTCAGGTTACATACGCTTCAGGTTACAGACTCCGCTAACCCAGAAATAGTGCTTCAGGTTAAGAACTTTGCTTCAGGATGACAGCAGAAATCGTGCTCCAGCGGCGTGGCGGCAGCAGGAGGTCCCATTAACTAAAGTGGTGCTTCAGGTTAAGAACAGTTTCAGGTTAAGAACAGACCTCCAGAACGAATTAAGTACTTAACCCGAGGTACCACTGTATAGGAGAGAAGAGCATGAAGGAGTCAGGTAAAGGCTAAATCAAGATTTGCTCCAGTCAGGCTGTCCCCTCACAAGGCCAACTGATACCACCTGCCCTGAAGGAAGGAAAAAGGGAGAGACGTGCAAAGAGAACTGGCACTTTGCCAGTTAGACTCTCTCACCCCCACCAATTTTTATATCCTTTGTGTTGGCATTTTAAACTGCCTTGGCAGAAATGGTTTCATTAAAAACAATGAACCTCTAGAAGACGTTTTGACAGCAATTCCAGAGAAGAGGTCTGGGAGTCTCAAGAAACCTTAAATCTGCAGTCCAAATTAATTTTCGTAGTGGCAGGAATGGTCAAGTCGCAGTAATCAATGGGACTGAACTATAAATATTCTGGTTTAGTGTGCTTATGGATCATGGCCATTGTGATTTGAAGTTTTGAAGTAGAAGCTGCCAAGGAAAGCAAAAGGACATGAACAAGAAAGGACTGAATTAGCAGTCGGAGAAGCTGCTGGGAGGGGGAAACAGGACACTTTGTATACATGGCGCTTCTATATCGACAGGTGCTTCTCATCTGAGGTAATCTTGATGATATCCATAGTACCAAAAGCAGCCCTGCAGCTTAATTCAGAGGCACATTTGTATGCAGTGAATGCTGAGTTGAATACAGTGGTACCTCTGGTTACGTACTTAATTCGTTCCGGAGGTCCGTTCTTAACCTGAAACTATTCTTAACCTGAAGCACCGCTTTAGCTAACGGGGCCTCCCACTGCTGCTGCGCCGCCGCCACCGCGCGATTTCTGTTCTCATACTGAAGCAAAGTTCTTAACCAGAGGTACTATTTCTGGGTTAGCGGAGTCTGTAACCTGAAGCGTTGGTAACCTGAAGCCTATTTAACCCAAGGTACCACTGTACATCTTTGTGGAGAAGATACATCTTTGACTACTGCTAGCCCTTAGAGCAGGGGTGGCTCCGGCCCAAGGAGGGTAGTTTTTGTTTTTGTGGGGGTCGTGTCTCTAGTGGTTGTGGTTGACACACACACACACACACAAAATCCACACCACACAGGCTGCACTTAGTCCCTTACGAAAAGCTTGTGCTTTTTTGAGAGGGGGTGTGAATCAATGACCAAAAAAAATCTGTCACTGAAAATATTTACAAAATGTGCAGGTCTTTGGATGGTGAGAGTGTGGTGAATTAATCAATGCAGAGTCTTCTTCATAAACAATAAAACTTTTACTTGAGAAAAATAAAGTTCATAAACAGCATAGTTAAAGAGCATACACAGAGTGCTCATAGCAGCTACAGTATCTGACTCTTCACAGACACAGTCTCAGTTATTGATTTACTGGAGTCCTGGAGCCACTCTGCAGCAACACAACGACACACAGAGACACTGGCTGAGACACACAGAGAGAGACTTGACACTAAGGCCCACAGAGAGGCTGGCTACTTTAATAGGGAGAATAAAGATAAGTCACGAGTCACAGTGACAGCAGTTTGCTGTTAGCATTTAGCAGGCTTGAATGATTGTGTAGGCTTTGTAGGCCTTACTACTTCTGCTCTCAAGAACCTTTGTCTCATGACAGAGAGAAAAGCTGAGCTGAGACAGCAGCTTGCCAAGACAGCTGGGAATCAAAACAGCAGCAACTTTGTGCATCATGCGCTTCTGCCTTTGAGCTTGCCACTGCTGAGGATGTGCCCATTATGTTACATTAGTTGCAGCAAGAACTGAGGAAGCCCAATATAGCGCCTCTCGTTTGTCTTTCCAGCATGCATGCATGCATGCATGACTTTTCCTGAAGGTTTAGCAGAACCATAAACCACATCTGTCTTCAGCGCCGTTTTGCAGCCTGAAACAGGCTTTTAATAGGGAAATGTAACAGCTCCTGCATACTGTGGGATTGGCCTAGCAACAGAGACCAAAATAATACCTCTGCTTCGTCAAGTGCTTTTTGCCTTATTGGTGTACGAGGAAAGGTCTGGGCATTGGATTGGGCAATCAAACTGTCTTTGATAGGTTTACCACACCTATCAGCCAATCATCCATTCCCACCACCCTTCTGAGTAATACCCCTCCCCACCCTCTCACTATATATACCGTATATTTCGATCTATAAGACGCACTAGACCACAAGACGCACCTAGTGTTTGGAGGAGGAAAACATTGAAAAAAAATATTCTGAATCTCAGAAGCCAGAACAGCAAGAGGGATCGCTGCACAGTGAAAGCATAAATCCCTCTTGCTGTTCTGGCTTCTGTGATAGCTGCTCAGCCTGCATTCGCTCCATAAGACGCACACACATTTCCCCTTTTTAGGAGGGAAAAAGTGAGTCTTCTAGAGCAAAAAATACGGTATATATGGATCTGGTGACTTCTTTTCAGTGTATCCGAAGAAGTGTGCATGCACACAAAAGCTCATACTGGTAGCAAACTTAGTTGGTCTCTAAGGTACTACTGGAAGGAATTTTTAAATTTTGTTTAAAATGGAAGATTCTGGGGGAAGCTGAGGCACGTACTCAACCACATTTTGCAGCCTGAATTGGAGCCAGGATGGGGTGTGTCTGTCCATTTGTCCATCCCATCCTGAGCCAACATTATTCAGACACTTAATTCCTGCCTTCCTTTATCCACCACCAGCAACCAGGGCCTACACCTGAAGCAGGTTCCTTTACCCTACAAACCTTTTTCTAGCAAAACCTTAGTTGCTATTAATTTCTGTGAGGAGCTGTGATAGCAGATCATTTGGATGCTTGGTCGTCAAGATGTTTTTTCTATGGCTTGGAAAAGAGGCATCTCTTCCCTCTGTCTTGAGTTCTAAATTATTTAAAAAGCTGGCAACGGATATTTGATAGGGAGGCATGTGACATTTATTTTCATAAAACATTAAAAGAGCTGCATGGTGCTCCTTTGTACACGCAATTATAGCCCCTAGTACGCTTTAGTTTTTCCTTTCAATTGAAAATTATTTTTGTGATGTTGGAGTCCCTGTGCCACTGGTGCCAGTTTTACCAGCTCCGTGGCGCCTAGGAGGACTAGCATGTTTCCTATTGCCTTCATTTAATGGGGTATACTGGAATTGTAATGAACAATTAAAGAGTTGTTTGTCATCTGCAAGAGAGTCTGAAATCTCTTGAAGCACAATGCCAATTGAATACCCTTGAAAGCAATCCAGCCTGTGTGTGTATGACAAGCATGCACACTGTATTTTCTTTAAAGCAATGTTTAAAGGTGGTTTGCGTTAAAATTAGTAGGGATGAGTTAAACCACAGAGCCTAGGACTTGCTGATCAGAAGGTTGGCGGTTTGAATCACGCGACGGGATGGGCTCCCATTGTTTGGTCCCAGCTCCTGCCAACCTAGCAGTTCAAAAGCACAAAGTGCAAGTGGATAAATAGGTACTGCTCTGGCAGGAAGGTAAACGCCGTTTCCATGTGCTGCTCTGGTTCGCTGTCTGCGGGCAAACGCCGACTCCCTTGGCCAATAAAGCGAGATGAGCGCCGCAACCCCAGAGTCAGTCACAACTGGACCTAATGGTCAGGGGTCCCTTTAACGAGTGTTAAAATTACTGGTGCTACCCATCTGAAACATGGCCAGGTTGATTAGCTCTAGAGGGGCTATCATGTCCCCAAATTTCATGCCCCCTTGTGAACAAACAATGATGTTGTGGCCGTTTTGGTTTCATAGTGCAAGTCTATGAGATTTCCAGATCCGGTCAGAACGGATCCAATCTACATTTATAAATCAGGGCCACAAATCGGATCGGTGTGTGTCTTGTGTGTCGCCAGGATTGCTAGAGGGCTTAAGTTGCTGCCTCCCAAAATTCATGCATAAGGCTTGCTTCTCCCCCCAAAAAAAACTGGACAGTGTCTACATCTGTACAATATGCTGTGCATGAGTCTGCTATGTATTCTGAGCCTAAACATGTCCTCTAAAATGAATGGGTTCAGATTGGAGCCTGCCTTTGCAGAAGACCCAGGTTGTAAGTTCTAGGCTCTGTAGGATGCCATTTAATTGAATTATCCAGGATGCGTTAACACCTGGATAACTCTAATTTTCTAAATTAAATAAGGCAGTTACCTAAGCAATCCTTCCACCTCAATGAGAGCATCTGCGTCATCAGGTGACTCAGGAGACCTACACCTTCTGTTAACAAATGCATTAATAAATGTGGTGCAGATGTTCTACTGAGAACCTTTTGCAGAAAATAATCCAAGGGCGGGGGGGTGGGGAGACTTTGCAGCTTTGCACAGATTTCTGACACCACTGAACATTTTCTTGTGGTTCACACCAGGATGCAATTATGTTGCTCTGACAGAGCACCCGTTGTTGAATTTCCCCTTTGACTTCTCACCTCTGTTTTCTCAAATGCATCAGCCTGGCAGAAATCAGAAGCCAGATTTAGCAGCTCAAGGAAGCGTTCGCCTAAACTGTTATAAATTAGTTGAAGCTGAATCTTTACAGCATCCGTTTGTATCAGGCTTTGTGAGTTTGCTGTAGGCACTTGGGGGTTTTATTGAAGAAGCGGGGCCAGCAAGATGTAAAATGATTTCCACATTTGTTTGGTGATGTATATGGAGCCCCATTGAGGCCAGACTTGTGGGTCAAAATCCAGAAGAGCCTGTCGCATCCTCCCCTCAAAAAATGGCTGATGGTAGAGGCACCCAGCATGGGAATATCAGCCAATCTCGGTTAGAGCATGGTGCTGTTAACACCAAGGTTACAAGTTTGATCCTTACATGGGACAGCTATGTATTCTTGCATCACAGGTACAGTGGTACCTCGGGTTACATATGCTTCGGGTTACATACGCTTCAGGTGACAGACTCTGCTAACCCAGAAATAGTGCTTCAGGTTAAGAACTTTGCTTCAGGATGAGAACAGAAATTGTGCTCTGGTGGCACAGCAGCAGCAGCAGGAGGCCCCATTAGCTAAAGTGGTGCTTCAGGTTAAGAACAGTTGCAGGTTAAGAACGGACCTCTGGAACGAATTAAGTACCTTATCAGAGATACCACTGTGTTTACTTACTAGCAAATTAACACTATACAGCTCACTGGTAATGTACAGATCTTTAGCAGCAATACTCTAAAGTTCAGTCTGGACAAATAATGAGGCCTCGATGGTGATGGGGGGAAATCAAATAACACCAAAGCAATAAGTCTGGGTGACATACATAAATTATTCAGGAGGATGAGTCATTGCAAGTATTAATGACTCAGTCTATGCTGTGTATTTGCAATCAGATTTAATTCAGTCATTAGCTTTAGCAGAATCAGAAATGTTCTGTTGCTCTAGAACAGAGATGGCGGCCTATCGCCAACCAGTGTGACAAATAGGGATGATGAAAGTTGTAGTACAGCAATATCTGGAAAACTAAAGAATTCCCATCCTTTCTCTATAATATAACAAGAAGCTCAATTGTCTTGAGCTTTGCATAGTTCTCAGTTGCTGTGCCTTTTGCATTTGCTTACAAATATACAGTGTACTGTGTATTTTATACAGTGGTACCTCGGGTTACATACACTTCAGGTTACAGACTCTGCTAACCCAGAAATAGTACCTTGGGTTAAGAACTTTGCTTCAGGATGAGAACAGAAATTGTGCTCCGGCGGTGCGGCGGCAGTGGGAAGCCCCATTAGCTAAAGTGGTGCTTCAGGTTAAGAACAGTTTCAGGTTGAAAACAGACCTCTGGAACGAATTAAGTACCTTATCAGAGGTACCACTGCATTTGATTACATAATATTCCACACAGGCAGGTGGGTGGAGTAGCAAAGGCTATATCACTATACTACTATTGCTACTACCATGGCATACAGACATGGCCACCAACAAGCTTATGGTTTCTTTGGAGAAAGATCAGGGACTCAGCTATATTGGCAAAGGAAAAGCGCTTTATATGCTTTGTACTGTATATGCATTATAACACTGTGACAGCAGATGGCGCTGTGGGGTTCCATTTTTGCCAACCTGATTTCTCATACAAAGTTTACAACACGTTTAACTGAAATGCTTCTTTGATGAGTCTAGATCCAGCCCAGGTTTGGAAGTAATGCTAAGCCAACTGTTGCTTTGTTTCGGATAGCATGGCAGCAAGACAGCTAAAGTAAGGAATGAAGCAGCTGCCATTTTTTCAAGGTCCCACCTGCGCTATGCTAGGGTTGTTGAGCTTTTCTTGACAAAGTTGTATAGCTTTTTTCAGTTTTGCCCAAAGTTGTAGGGTTAGGAAACCCTTATTCACCCTCGCTGAGATATAATTCCAGAGTTCCCAAGGAAGAGGGATGGATTGTTAAACCACTCTGGGAATTGTAGGTCTGAGAGTACACTCAGTTGTTCACACTTAGCTGTCATTTGACTTACCATGTGAGCCCAAAGCATTGTGTTGGGCTTGGCCCAGGATAACTTCAAATCCTGCTCAGCCATGAGATTAGTCACTCTCTTTGCCTAATCTTCCTCATGGAATTGAAATCAGGATGCACAGATAAACTTCCTCGTGGAATATGAATACAATAAAGATAGGAGCAGTAACCCGACACAGAATATTAAAGGCTGTATGCTGTACGTAAAGGTAAAGGGACCCCTGACCATTAGGTCCAGCCGTGGCCGACTCTGGGGTTGCAGCGCTCACCTTGCTTTATTGGCTGAGAGAGCCGGCATACAGCTTCCAGGTCATATGGCCAGCATGACTAAGCCACTTCTGGCGAACAAGAGCAGCGCATGGAAACGCCGTCTACCTTCCCGCTGGAGTGGTACCTATTTATCTACTTGCACTTTGACATGCTTTTGAACTGCTAGGTTGGCAGGAGCAGGGACTGAGCAACGGGAGCTCACCCCGTTGCGGGGATTCGAACCGCCAACCTTCTGATCGGCAAGTCCTAGGCTCTGTGGTTAGACCACAGTGCCACCCTTCTGAAATAAGAATTCATTATGCAAATCTAATTGTTTGCATAAATGTACAGTGGTGCCTCGCAAGGCGAAAAGAATCCGTTCCGCGATTCTCTTCGTCTAGCGGTTTTTTCGTCTTGCGAAGCAAGCCCATTGACGGCTTAGCGGATTAGCGCTATTAGCGGCTTTTAGCGGCTTATCAGCTTAGCGGATCAGCTGATAAGCGGCTTAACGGCTTAGAAAAAGGGGGGGGAAGGAAAAAAAGTCGGAAAAACTCGCAAGACATTTCATCTTGTGAAGCAAGCCCATAGAGAAATTTGTTTTGCGAAGCCCCTCCAAAACGGAAAACCCTTTCGTCTAGCGGGTTTTCCGTCTTGCGAGGCGTTCGTCTTGCAGGGCACCACTGTATTCAGTTTATTTAGTGCCGAGTGTGGTAGACTACAATCTATGTAGACTTCACATAATGTTTTTAAAAAAACAAGCCCTCAAAGGTTCCGCTGAAGGGCAGCAGGTGAATGGGCAGACATTATCCTTCAATTCAAGAGGAATTAAATAACAAACTCTGGTTGCTTTCCTAAACACCCGAGTCTGCTTTATGCATGCATCTTCAAGGCCATTGGGAGATTTAATCTACAATTACGAAAATGAGTAGAAATGCATGGTTTTTGTAAACACAAACGCCAAGTGTTACAGTTCTGTGACTTGTAATCATTACGCATGTACAGTGGTACCTCGGGTTAAGTACTTAATTCATTCTGGAGGTCCGTACTTAACCTGAAACTGTTCTTAACCTGAAGCACCACTTTAGCTAATGGGGCCTCCTGCTGCCGCCGCGCCGCCAGAGCACGATTTCTGTTCTCATCCTGAAGCAAAGTTCTTAACCTGAAGCACTATTTCTAGGTTAGCGGAGTCTGTAACCTGAAGTGTATGTAACCCGAGGTACCCATGTAAGTATTTCAGCCTGTCGCCCTGCATGACAGAGACCACCTCCATTTCTAAAGCTGCAATCCTATATGCGCTTACATTGAAGTAGGACTGGATGTGGCCACTGAGGCTTGGCTCCCAGTACAAGTAGACAGGTTTGCACAGTACTGTAGATCCTTCTGCCTGGGGTGTAACCAAACACTTCCCAACAAACACGGGTCTGTCTTCGCAGTCGCAGGAACGCGCGCGCACACGCTCCTCAGATCCGCAAAGTGTTTCAAGGGAACGTTACATAAAGATAATAATAATAATAATAATAATAATAATAATAATAATAATAATTTATTATTTATACCCCGCCCCGCCCATCTGGCTGGGCCTCCCCAGCCACTCTGGGCGGCTTCCAAAAGAATATTAAAATACTGTGATACATCAAACATTAAAAGCATCCCTAAACAGGGCTGCCTTCAGATGTCTTCTAAAAGTCTGGTAGTTGTTCTCTTTGACATCTGGTGGGAGGGCGTTCCACAGGGGGGGTGCCACTACCGAGAAGGCCCTCTGCCTGGTTCCCTGTAACTTGGCTTCTTGCAGTGAGGGAACCGCCAGAAGGCCCTCGGTGCTGGACCTCAGTGTCCGGGTAGAACACTGATGAAGGTGGAGATGCTCCTTCAGGTATACTGGACCGAGGCCGTTTAAGGCTTTAAAGGTCAGCACCAACACTTTGAATTGTGCTCGGAAACGTACTAGGAGCCAATGTAGGTCTTTCAAGACCGGTGTTATATGGTGTCGGCGGCCGCTCCCTGTCACCAGTCTAGCTGCTGCGTTCTGGATTAGTTGTAGTTTCCGGGTCACCTTCAAAGGTAGCCCCACGTAGAGCGCATTGAAGTAGTCCAAGCGGGAGATAACCAGAGCATGCTGTGGCTATGGCTCAGAAACAGCAGGGCTTTTCAGTGGAGTTTGAGTCAGAGGCTCCACTCTTGAGTAAGGACTGTTCTCGGACCTGCCTCAACGGAGGCAATGCACATGGCCATCTCAAGAGCTCGCCTTCTGGCAAGACTATTAATTCGAGTCTAAAATCACCCAGCTGTGTTACTGTGGATTTGGGGGTGGGCATTAAATTATAACAACCATAAAGAAGGCTGATTGCTGAAGAATTGATGCTTTTGAATTATGGTGCTGGAGGAGACTCTGGAGAGTCCCATGGACTGCAAGAAGATCAAACCTCTCCATTCTGAAGGAAATCAGCCCTGAGTGCTCTCTGGAAGGACAGATCCTGAAGCTGAGGCTCCAATACTTTGGCCACCTCATGAGAAGAGAAGACTCCCTGGAAAAGACCCTGATGTTGGGAAAGATGGAGGGCACAAGGAGAAGGGGACGACAGAGGACGAGATGGTTGGACAGTGTTCTCGAAGCTACCAGCATGAGTTTGACCAAACTGCGGGAGGCAGTGGAAGACAGGAGTGCCTGGCATGCTCTGGTCCATGGGGTCACGAAGAGTCGGACACGACTAAACGACTAAACAACAACAACCACCCAGGGCTGCAGTCCCTATGCACTCTCGCGTGTCACGGGAGTGCAAACACCCTCTGAACTCCGCGGGATTTTTTTGTGGGTAAATATGCAGAGAACCTGGCTGCACTAATGCCACTGCAGAACAAGAGCTAGGTGTCGAGAGAGAGAGGGAAGAGGATGGGGCGACTAAGCAATTGAAATAAATCCCTTTCTGCATTTGCATTTGCGCCGCTTCAGCGCTCGCCGCCGGGTTCCTTTGGTTGCCTCCGCAATGAGGCCCAGAGGCGCTTTTCCTGGGGCCCCCTTTTCTCCAAAGGGGCTCCCTCCGTCGCTTCTAACCAGGCTGCCAGCCTCGAAAGCAGCCGGAGATGCCGCCGAGCCATTCCCAGGCAGCGGCAGGAGAAGCTGTCTGTCGCCACTTCGAGGCGCCACTTCGAGGCGCAACGTGTTGCTCTTGGTGACTGCAGCTTCTGAGCCGATAATGCCTGCAGCCTATGCCTCCTCGCGGCCACCCTTCTCTCCTGGAGCAAAGCCCCCGCTCCTGCCGCTGCTGGCAGCTCCACCAATTCCAGATGTTTAAGCGGAGACCTTAAACGACCTCTGGGCGGCGTTCAACCCATTGCATTCCGCTGGGGGGCTTCCTTCGCCGCTGCAAAGCGCCTTCTCCAACAGCTCGTTGCGGCGGCTACCGCGGAGGACGCTTCCATTCGTGCAACTGCCCTTTGCAAATCGCCCCTCTCTTCTTTGGAGAGGGGGTGGGTGAGATCCTGCACTAGACTTGGAGACCAAGAGGAAGTACTATGTGAAGGCCGGAGTCTTGCCAGCCTGCCGCAGCCGGATTTTTTTCCCCCCTTTACCATCTCTGATTTTGCCGAGTCACCCTTGCGCTCCTCTCTCGGCTTTGGAGCAGGAGAAGCGCGGGGATTTAAAAAAAGACTTCCATCAAGGTAACCGGAAAAGGTCCATTCTAGTTCTGCAACAAGCTTCTTGGTACATACATCTCTGTGTGTGTGTGTCTTTGTGTGTGTGTATAATATGTTCTAGATAGAAATTATATATAACCAGCTTCTGATGGGCTTTTATTGCGCAGCAGAGCCGCGATAAGGTGTTTATCGCGCTGGTTTTTATTCTTCTTATCCACGCAGGGGGTGTTTACGCCCGCGGCGCTCTCCCTGCCCGCTGGTATTTGCGCGCTGGCTGCAACCACCCAGCTTGGCGCAATCCGGGTCGCGCCTTTCCGGGGCTGACCGCCAGCACCCCGTCCTCGGCGGTATTGCATGGCGCTTAATCTCCGCCGCCGCCTGGGAAAGGGAGGCCTGGGGAGAGGGGGGTGGCGGGCACGGAGATCCGCGGCTGCGGGCGCCAAGGGCACCCCCCGATCGCCGTTGCCGCAGTCTCGCTAGGGACGCGGCTGTTGCGCAAAAAGGGAGATGGTGCCTCGTCGCCTTCCTGGGTCTCCACGTGCGCCCTCTCTTTTTCTCATCGCTCTCCGCTGTCGCTCCTCCTACCCGCAGGCCGGGACCACCTTCCTCGGCTCGGGATCCGCTGGATCTTCTGGATTTCGTGGATCTCCTCCGGCCAGGCGGCGACGGCGACGCTTCCCCTGCTGCAGGCAGGAGCGCCCGGGTGAGGAGCGCCGCTTATGCAACACATCATCGAGAACCACCCGGACATGGCCACGGCGCTGCTGGCGGGCGAGAAACTCAAGGAGCTGATCCTGCCCGGTGCGCAGGACGACAAGGCGGGCTCGCTGGCGGCGCTGCTGCTGCAACTCAAGCTCGAGCTGCCCTTCGACCGCGTCGTCACCATCGGCACCGTCCTCATCCCCATCGTCCTCGTCACGCTGGTTTTCACCAAGAACTTTGCCGGTAAGGTGGGGCTTTGCTGGGCCTTCAGGGCAGCAGCGTGGAAAGCATGGAATAGGAGAATTGGGAGGGGATCCAGTCCAACCGATTTGAAATACAGCAGGGGTGGCCAGCTCCTAAGAGACTGCTATCTACTCACAGAGCTAAAAACTGGCAATGATCTACCCCCTTTTGGGGGGCTCGGGTCAAAGTTGTTGAGTTTTTTTCAGGGAGGAGGTAAAATGTTGAAGAAGAGTTTGGATTTGATATCCCGCTTTATCACTACCCGAAGGAGTCTCAAAGCGGCTAACATTCTCCTTTCCCTCCCTCCCCCACAACAAACACTCTGTGAGGTGTGTGGGGCTGAGGGACTTCAGAGAAGTGTGACTGGCCCAAGGTCACCCAGCAGCTGCATGTGGAGGAGCGGGGAAGCGAACCCAGTTCACCAGATTACGAGACTACCGCTCTTAACCACTACACCACACTGGCTCTCTTGACCTGTTGAGCTTTCTTTAGAGGAGCCACAGTTGTTCAGCTTCTTTGGGGGGAGCCAGTGATCTACCGCAGACGTCCAGTGATCTATCGGTAGAGCACGATCTACCTGTTGGACATGCCTGTAATACAGGGATCTCAAGGCATCCAGTTTGAAATCAAGCCGGGCCCTGCTAAGCTTTGCAAATGTGCTGGCAGTTTTGTTGCAATGTCCAGCCGGTGAAGCCTTTCCTCACTCCTATTGCTGCACCTCAGAAACAGGGGACAGCTTCACCTGTTGAAAGTCCGCCTGTCTGGCAGCTGTAGAAGAAGCTTTGCTGAGGAGAGGAGAGGTGGGGAGGTAGCAGTGGTTGGGACACACACACACATAATTCCCTTCCCTTCTCAAGTAGTTAGACGAATGAGGGAGGCGCAGGGCTGTAGCTAGGGGGAGTGCTAGTTGGGTTATTGCCCCAATGAAGCCTCCAGAGGGGTGCCATTGAGGCTCCCAGCCTGTTGGTCGGTGTACGCAAATGTGGATGGGTGTGCCAAACTGGGTCTTTGACCTGTGTGAAATAAAGTCCAGTTTCACCCTGGGGAGTCATCCTCCTGGCAAATAATCATTATAGTTCAGTCGGTAAGGCATGAGACTCTTAATCTCAGAGCTGTGGCTTTGAGCCTCACTTTGGGCGAAAGATTCTTGCATTGCAAAGGGTTGAACTAGATGACCCTCGCGGTCCCTTCCAATTATATTTATTTATTTATTTATTGAGTTTATACAGTGGAACCTCGGCTTGCAAATGTGATCTGTGTGGGTGGCACGTTTGCAACCCACATCACCAGGTCTGCGTGCGCGGGTCGCGATTTGGTGCTTCTGCACATGAATGAGCGCTGAAACCCAGAAGTACAGTGGTACCTCGGGTTAAGTACTTAATTCGTTCCGGAGGTCCGTTCTTAACCTGAAACTGTTCTTAACCTGAAGCACCACTTTAGCTAATGGGGCCTCACGCTGCTGCCGCACGATTTCTGTTCTCATCCTGAAGCAAAGTTCTTAACCTGAGGTACTATTTCTGGGTTAGCGGAGTCTGTAACCTAAAGCGTATGTAACCTGAAGCATATGTAACCTGAGGTACCACTTTAACTGATTCCGGTACTTCTGGGTTTGGCGCGGTGCGCAAGCCGAAATCGCATAACCTGAAGCGTCTGTAACCCGAGGTACTACTGTATACCGCCCTATACCTGGAGGTCTCAGGGCAGTGCACAGAAAAGATCACAACATATATAATCAGAATAAAAACAACAACCCAATAATACTCCCCCAGAAAAGAGCCACATTTTAAAAGGGTACAGGATGTCAAACAGATCAACCATAGGCCTGGTTAAAAAGGAACATTTTTTCCTGATGCCTGAAGGTGTATAATGAAGGCACCGGGCGAACAGTTCTATGACTCTATGAAAACAGGCATTTATTAGGATTCTGATAAAAGCAATCCTGCATGATAGGGAAGAAGAAGAAGAAAAAGAGTTTGGATTTGATATCCTGCTTTATCACTTCCCTAAGGAGTCTCAAAGCGGCTAACAATCTCCTTTCCCCTTCCTCCCCCACAACAAACACTCTGTGAGGTGAGTGGGGCTGAGAGACTTCAGAGAAGTGTGACTAGCCCAGGGTCACCCAGCAGCTGCATGTGGAGGAGCGGAGACGCGAACCCGGTTCCCCAGATTACGAGTCCACTGCTCTTAACCACTACACCACACTGAAACCTCCCAGAGAAGAGAAACTTGGCAATGTGGAATGAGAAAGGCCAAGGGCTTAGTACTGGGGCTAGACTTGATGCACTGTGGAGGCTCATCTTCAAATCAGAAAAACAAACAGTCCTGATTGACTCTCATCTCTGCCATGAACTCTGGGTGCCCTTAGACCAGGAGTGGGGAACCTCTGGCCCTCCAGATGTTGCCAGACTTGAATCCCCCCACCTTTGGGGAGCTGGAGACCATCAACATCTGGAGGACCTCGGGTTTCGGCAACCCTGCCTTAGATGAACCACACCATACACTTAAACCACATTTTCTCCACTCTCCCAAAGTGCAGGTAGATCTCTTCTAAAGTTTTGGTGCGTTGTGCAGCAACAGTCTTGATCCTGTGTAATCGCACTGCTCTACTTTACCAGGTTCTTGTTGCAAGAATTACAACAAAATGTAGTATTTTGGCACGAGGCGTTCTTTGAAGACTCTCAATTATTGTATAAATTATTGCTTATTTATTATATCTGCAAGCGTCTGCTTAGCACCAGAATGTGATTAGTGGGAGGGGAGGAGTGGCCAGAAACACTGTGGAAGGCGGAATGGTAAACTGGAACAGTTTGAGAGGAAGATGTACTATCCAGCTTAGTCCTCCGTGAAAAAGCAGTTGAAAGTGGAGTCCATGGCCTCAGTGGAACCACCAACCAGAGGGTTTTGAAGTGGGGGGCATAATGAACAGAGAGCGGCTAGAATTTTGCTCCCCAGAACCCAAATTACAAATATGCTCAAAATTTTATTTCGAGATCTCTTCCCCTCAAAAAACAACAGGACACACAATGTCCAGCTGCTCCCAGAGACTTTGCCTCTTCCATTCTTGAAGCGCATGGTTGTATTTTTGCTGCAGCTGCCGAGGGAGTGCAATGGGGCGAGTGACTCCCATTCTCCCCAGAGATGCTGCGCTACCTTTGCAAATAAGCTGCCCTTGCTTTTTGTTCTTCACGGAGCACTGCTTGCCATCCCTCTGTTCCTAGGTGTGTCGTTTGCCCTCCTAAAAGTGTGACATCATACCGGGTTCATAAGGAAAGGGTTAGCTAATTGTAAAATGACTAACCAATGGGAGCCCAAGGGGCAGAGTTAACTGTGTATAAGGTTTAAGCACAGAGGGGTTTTTTGGAGGAGTTAGAGTTAGGGTGGTTGAGAAGACAGTCTGACTCTTAAAATTAACATGTCCTTGCCTATTATGCTTCAGCCTCAGAAGTCTACCTGAAGGCGCTGGGGTTGGTTTTAGCTTGAAGGATTTCATGGCAGGTGGATAAAGCACAGAAATCACTTGTCATCACTGGAACATAAGAAACTGGATTAAGACGAATCAGACCATTGGCTTATTTAGCTCAGTGCTGCCTACACTGATTTGCAGAGGTTATCCAGGGTTCCAGACTGCAGTCCAGGGTGGATAAAAATCAATGATTTTTTAAAAGAAAATCAAAAAACAGATTTTTGTTATTTAAATCGGATTTTTAAAAATTTAAATCAGATTTTTAAAATGAAATGCTTTTGGGGGAAAAATCTTTCTAAAGATAGTTTTCTATTTAAGTTACATTTTCATAAACAAGGAAATAAGGATTTGTTTTAAGTTTTTAATATGTGCTAGAACTCAAAGTTTTTTTCTAATTGTTTAACCACATCAGTTAACAAACATGCATATGTATGCTATAATGTTATTGTTTTGGTTAAATAGATAGTTTAAATTGTTGTTAAGGAAATGATTATTTTTCTCTTTCTAATAAAGCACAGCAGATAAGGTGTCCAAATATAAACAGTTAACTTCATGAACCTCACAATAATTTCATAATTATCTGTAAATGTATTTCTAATAGTATAACCAAATTAGTAATTTTTGATATAACTGTAAAAACTACTCTGAATCCTTCATCTGGTTGTAAATATTAAGATTATACCAGCAGGAATGAGTCTTTCCATAAAAAAATGATTTGAATCAAGTCTTACTGACTAGTGATTTAAAACAATTTGATTTAAATCAAATCCACCCTTCCTGGAAATGTCAGGGATTGAACCTGGGACCTTCTGAGTTCAAGACAGATGTTCAAGACAGATATAGAAATGCAATAGGCTGCAAACTATAAAAGGGTCTCTTTTCTTTTCTCTCTTTTTAAGTGGCAATTTCCAGAGGGATAACTGTGCAGCTAAAGCAACCAAAAGTCTTGTGGTAACCTTGAAGATTTAACACATGTATTGCGTGTCAAGACCCCGAGACCACCCCCTCATTGATGAATAAGACACAAGGACACAGATTTTAGGTTAATGTTATTGGGCAAATTTAGGCCACAACTTTATTGGGTACAGAATGTGAGCGGTATTGGCTTAGGCACTGGAATTGACCCGACTATATCTGACTCCTGCCCGCCATGCAGGGAGTCCTGTAAGGGCCAACCACCAATAGGGGGAGCCCCATTGATGCAAACCAACTTGAGCTCCCTCTGGGTTCCCGACGAGGTCATGGATGTCAGTTTCTGTGTGTTGCCACTGTGCAGTGTTCTTGGAGTCACAGGACTCTGTTTACATTCCTGTTTACATTCCTCCAAACTGTTGGAAGTCTCACGGAAGACAGGAGACAGATGTGATGTCACTGGTTTCCTGTTCCTTTGTTTTTCGGTTGCTCTCTGGTCTCACAGAGAGAGGATGCATTTCTTTTCTGTCTACGTAGCTTAGTAATAAAACCCTTTAGCCATGTAGCTCAAACTTCTCGTCCTTCCCGTGCTGGATACTCTGAGTAATGGGAAATGTGCCTGAAGCCTTATCAGAGGCTCAGGTCGTTAATCACGTCGGAGGCAATTCCGGAAGAGTCGTTCGGTCGAGCGCAGCTCCGACAGTGTCATGGCCCTAGCCCAACTCCGGACTTCAGACAAGATCCACCCCCCCCCCCGGATTCCTTTAACAGAATACCCTTAAGCTTGGAGGGGCAGGTGATGGCCACACCTCCCCTCCCCCATCATAAGATCAACCAATGCCTAACCACCAAGCCTTACAAAATTGTGACGATTGCTCCGAGGTAGGCAAAAACCAAATGGCCCATGCCAATTTGCCAAGTGGAAAAACTCCTACCAGGCCCCTCAATGGCGACCAACCGAGGTCTATAGCAAGGCCAAATTCAACACCTGAAAATAGGGAGGGAGGGCAGAAGATTGAGGAAGCAAGCCAAGAGGAAGCGCTCCAGCTCACACCTCAGTTTAAATGGGGCCCGGCCACGCCCCCCAGCCAGCGGATTGGCTGGCAGGCGAATGACATGGCTGGGAACCTCCGGGGGACGGGGGACTTCATCCCTCACCCCCAGAGGGGAGTGTGTGGCCACATGGTCCACCGCAACTCCTCCCCACTGGGAAGTGGAGCGGATTTGTGGTGTAAGTGTGGTTTCATTTTCGTCTCAACGCCACTTTGAACCTTGTTTTTGCTGTGTACTCGCTAGGTCACCAATCCGCAATGTAAGAATAGTAATCCTGGTCTCCCTTTCAAGGCTTTTGTAGGGATTACAAGATAATGTACAGAAAATGCAAAGTGTCCTTATAGCCCTCTAACTTTCTGAAGCTATTGTATCCATTGCAAACAAAGCAGTAGCTTTTTGAACATGCAATATTAAATTGCTATCAGAGTAACTTATTGTTTCTAACAAAAATCATATGAACATGAAATATAAATGTATTTGCGGATATAAGTATATTTAGAAGAGCTGAGTTTCCAAGTGACCGTTTTGTACTGGGGAATAGGGTTGGCTGGGAACAGCAATGGGATATGATATGGAAATTATTGTCTCTTTGCGAATAGCTATTAATGTTGTGTGAATCTGCATTGAGGCATTGAAAAGCAATACGTTTTCAGCTTGAATGACCATAGCACACACACACACACCCCGAGCTTTTAGAAAGTGAATCATACAGCCCACTGAAAATTACTGATCCAACAAATTGTTTGGGTTTGTAGTGAAACGTTTTAGGTGCTCACATTAAGCCCTTGATTGGTTTTTGTGGGGCAGTGGCGAAGATGGCAAAGTAGCAAGAGTTAAGTTGTGGGGCCTTCCGTTAAACCATTTCCCATCAATGTAAGAACATGCAGGCTTCTGAACTGAAGAAAAACGTAATAACTAAAAGATACGCAGCCTTCTGGCAGCAGACTGAGTTCAGTTTTTATTTAGGATGCGCTCACATTACCGCCTTTGAGCGCAATGTAGTTGTTTTATTCATGGGGAATTTCACAGACTTTCCTTCCGGGTGCTCGCATCAACACAGCTTCATTCGGGTCAGATTTGTTTCTGCTTGTACACACACTAAGGGGGCATTGATGGGGCAGGGATGTCTTTACCCCCATCTCAGGCATGTCCAAAGTCCGTTTCGGGGGCCTAATCTGGCCCGCTGGTCGGTTTAATCCAGCCCCTGTGGCAGTTTATTTCCTGAGGTAAAATCCTATAAAAAAACCACCTCAACAACTTCAATCCTAAAAAAAGGTTAACCACGGCTCTTCACTTCATCAAATCTGGCTCTCTTTGAAAAAAGCTTGGACACCACTGCTGGCCTAGGCAAAGGTGTTTGCACCTTGGCTAGAGATGAATTAGGAACGGCTGGCTGTGGAAGCTGCTTTGAGAAACATGTCAAACTGTAGCATACAGCCGTACCTTGGATCCTGAACGCCCTGCGAGTTGAACATTTTGGCTCCCGAACGCCGCAAATCCAGAAGTGAGTGTTCCGATTTGCGAACGTTCTTTGGAACCCGAACATCTGACGCGGCTTCCGATTGGCTGCAGGAGCTTCCTGCAGCCAGTCGGAAGCCACACTTTGGTTTTTGAACATTTTGGAAGTCGAAAGACTTCCAGAATGGATTCCATTCGACTTCCGAGGTATGACTGTATAGTATAACCCCAAGACGTGACCATTGTGAGACTGAAAGACTGAAAGACTCCAGCTGGCACAAAATGCTGTGGGTAGGCTGTGACTATCCCCAGTATATAAGTTTCTTCAAAACTTTTCAAAAGCTGCACTAAGATGTCCCAACTCATTGTTTTCCCCTGGAAATATTAAAAAGGACTCTTTAAAAAAAGAGTGTAAAATAGCTGTAGATTACAGTACAGTGGTACCTCTGGAAAGAACTTAATTTGTTCCGGAGGTCCGTTCTTAACCTGAAACTATTCTTAACCTGAGGTACCACTTCAGCTAATGGGGCCTCCTGCTGCCACCACACAATTTCTGTTCTCATCCTGAAGCAAAGTTCTTAACCCGAGGTACTATTTCTGGGTTAGCAAAGTCTGTAAGCTGAAGCGTCTGTAACCCGAGGTACCACTGTATTGGGTTATGAAGCAACTTTCAATAGCTGGAATGCTTGGCCCTCAAAATTAGTAGAGGAATTAGAAGCTCCAAGCAGAAAATTATTGCCTCTAGCTTTTTGTTTCTTTGTTGAGTGTTGGAAGGGCCTGCAGAGAATATTGAGTGTGGCATCCTTCAGGTAGCCCATCAAAATGTGTGACTCTGGCATGGTCGCCGGAACAAATTGACTGACCATTTTCAGTTCCCGGGGACAAAGTGTTACAAGCAAATAAATAACATTCCGGGCACAGAGCAGCTTCAGAATAGGAGCAGCTGGCGCAAACATTCCCAAAGGTAAAGATGAAGTGAACATTTTGCTGTGTACCGGGACAAGCAATTGAATTTGAGAGGGCAAAGGTTTGAAAACAATTAATTGCCTAAGTGGGCATGGTCCAGTTTTCATGCACAATTAATGCCAGCAAATTGTTGGGCTTGGCTCTGAACTGTAGCAACATTTTAGATTTGGTGTAGAGACATTAAGAGCGAAGTGCGCTTATTTCAGGAGCAACATCATGCTTTTAAAAAGATACTGCTTAATTATCCAGGGGCTATCTTCTGTACTATCTTCAGTACAGTGGTACCTCGGGTTAAGTACTTAATTCGTTCCGGAGGTCCGTTCTTAACCTGAAACTGTTCTTAACCTGAAGCACCACTTTAGCTAATGGGGCTTCCTGCTGCCACCAGGCTGCCGGAGCACAATTTCTGTTCTCATCCTGAAGCAAAGTTCTTAACCCAAGGTAATATTTCTGGGTTAGCGGAGTCTGTAACCTGAAGCGTATGTAACCTGAAGTATATGTAACCCGAGGTACCACTGTATTTTTATCCAGCTCCTTATTGCATCTCCATTGTTAATCACACTTCTATATATATGGTGCCATTGAGGAATATGACCACTATCTGTGAACTGCCCTGTGATTTTCGGATGGAGGGTGGTGTCATCATCATCATCATCATCATCATCATCATCAAATTATATGCCGCCCTATACCCAGAGGTCTCAGATGGTTCACAGAAAAGATCACAATATATAAAAATAAAAACAATACCCCCCCCCCAAAAAAGAGCCACATTTTTAAAGGGTATAGCACAGGCTTCTTCAACCTTGGCCCTCCAGATGTTTTTGGCCTACAACTCCCATGATCCCTAGCTAGCAGGACTAGTGGTCAGGGATGATGGGAATTGTAGTCTCAAAACATCTGAAGGGCTGAGGTTGAGGAAGCCTGGTATAGCATGTCAATCAGGTCAACCAAAGACCAGGAAAGGTTTTGCCTGGCATCTAAAGATGTATAATGAAGGCGCCAGGTGAACTTCCCTGGGGAGAGCATTCCACAGACAGGGAGCCACTGCAGAGAAGGCCCCGTTCTCGTGTTGCTACCTTCCGGACCTCTCGAGGAGGAGGCACACGAAGGAGGGCCTCAGAAGATGATCTCAGGGTCCGGCTAGGTTCATATGAAAAGAGGCGGTCCTTGAGTTATTGTGGTCCTGAGCCATTTAAGGCTTTATAGGTCAAAACTGGCACTTTGAATTGGGCCCGGAAACTAATTGGTAGCCAGTGCAGTCGGACCAGGATCAGTGTAATACAGTGGTGCCCCGCAAGACGAATGCCTCGCAAGACGGAAAACCCGCTAGACGAAAGGGTTTTCCGTTTTGGAGGTGCTTCGCAAAACGAATTTCCTATGGGCTTGCTTCGCAAGACGAAAATGTCTTGTGAGTTCCTGCGGGTTTTTTCCCCTCCCCCCCTTTTTCTAAGCCGCTTATCCGATAAGCCTAAAAGCCGCTAAAAGCTGCTAAGCCGCTAATAGCGCTAATCCGCTAAGCCGTCATTAACCGCTAGACAAAGAGAATCGCGGAACGGATTCTTTTCGTCTTGCGAGGCACCACTGTATGCTCAAACCGTCTTGCTCTGGTGAGCAACCTGGCCGCTGAATTCTGCACTTGCTAAAGTTTCTGAACTGTCTTCAGAGGCAGCCCTACATATAACGTATAATAATAATAATAATAATAATAATAATAGTAATAATAGTTAGACATTTCACTGCCAGGAAAGCCTCATAATTAGCTGACTTTGTGATTGCCCATATTTCCCAGTTTTCCAAATTCACTGGGTTGCCCCTCACATAAATCCCTGTGGGTGCTATCCAGTGCTATCCGGACTTCCATTCTGACCCTGCAGATTTGTGATGGGTAATAGTAGAGTGGGAAATTCAGGTGTACCTTCATGATAGTCACAGCCACACACTCCTTCTAAGATTATACAATAAATTTACAGTTATACTTTGTAATTTGGTAATCACTGCAATGATCAATGTATATCTCCATGTGTGTCGCCTTTCAGTTAGCTCTGTTCTATGTGCGTACATGAATAAATGGTTTGGGGTATTTCAATATCTTCTTTTGGAATGACTTCAGTTGTAGTTTCCTTGAAGTACTGTTGTACATTACAAAAAATTTGCACACCATTCTCTTGAAATCTCATTCCACGTAGGTCCTGCTGTCTGCACTCTCACTATCCAAAAATTCACTTACCCACACGAAAATAATGATGGCCAAAACTTGCTATATACTCCGCAGATTCACTTATCCAAACAACCAGTTTCCTTACTTCCTTGTTCGTTGTGCTTTGCTGGTCGGCTACAGCCATTTTTGGGCAGAAGCCATGGAAAGACAGTGGACAAATCAGAGAGCAGGAGCCTTTGGACAAATCAGTTTTCTACTTTTTCTGGTTAGCTGCAGCCATTTCAGTAAGAAAACACAGAAGGGGTAGAAGGAAAGCAAACAAATCCCGCATTAGAAATATTTCCATAGGAAACAATGGAAATCGTGGACTCGTTATATGAACACTTGCCTAATGAAAGGTTTCCATGGAATGCGTTGTGTTTGGTAAACCGGACCTGTGTGTGCTTGTGTTTTCATTGTTCCTAAATGGTTAGCTCTGGAGCATACAGAAAAACTGTGTGCTTTCTCCAGAGTAACCCTAAGAGCCAATCCTGAGTGTCTGGTACTTTTTAGGATGCTGCAGGCAGGAACCATGCTGGGACCAGACTGTAGAAATAGTAATGGATCTTGGACCCCCTGCAACCCAGGACCACTACACTTCTGTTGACATCTGTGTTTTAGGACACACTTTGAAGTTGCACAGGGACACAGGTGGCGCTGTGGGTTAAAGCCTCAGCGCCTAGGACTTGCCGATTGAAAGGTCGCGGTTCGAATCCCTGCGGCGGGGTGCGCTCCCGCTGCTCGGTCCCAGTGCCTGCCAACCTAGCAGTTCGAAAGCACCTCCGGGTGCAAGTAGATAAATAGGGACCGCTTACCAGCGGGAAGGTAAACGGCGTTTCCGTGTGCAGCTCTGGCTCGCCAGAGCAGCGATGTCACGCTGGCCACGTGACCCGGAAGTGTCTCCGGACAGCGCTGGCCCCTGGCCTCTTAAGTGAGATGGGCGCACAACCCCAGAGTCTGTCAAGACTGGCCCGTACGGGCAGGGGTACCTTTACCTTTACCTTACCTTGAAGTTGCACAGTGCAACAGTGAGGGCCAGTTACCTGCCGTATACTTTCCACGCACTGTAGAGCAACGGTCTTCCAACTTGGTGGGTTGGAAGCCTCTGTTGGGTCACAGTTTGGTCAGAGGTGGGTCACAACTGCAGCACTATTAACATGCAAGTATACGATGATAAATTAAGAAGTGGCTCTCCAGATGGGTACTTGGTTCTTGGGTTTGAAAAGGAAGAAGACTACCGCTATAAAGCTTCCTAAAACTTGCCCCAGAATTGTATACAACGCACGGGGGGTGGAGGGCTTAAAGCAGACCAGTCAAGGTGGGAAGGATTCCCTCCAACGTTGAAAGTTTGAAAAACAGGACTTTCAAGCCAATAGTTTCAATATCCAGGATTAGAGGATCTCTTGTTTCCAAATAATGGGACGCGGATGGCGCTGTGCGTTAAACCACAGAGCCTAGGACTTGCCGATCAGAAGGTTGGCGGTTCAAATCCCCGTGACAGGGTGAGCTCCCGTTGCTCGGTCCCAGCTCCTGCCAACCTAGCAGTTCGAAAGCACGTCAAAGTGCAAGTAGATAAATAGGTACTGCTCCGGCGGGAAGGTAAACGGCATTTCCGTGCACTGCTCTGGTTTGCCAGAAGCGGCTTAGTCATGCTGGCCACAAGACCTGGAAGCTGTACACCGGCTCCCTCGGCCAATAAAGCGAGATGAGCGCCGCGACCCCAGAGTCAGTCACGACTGGACCTAATAGTCAGTTTCCAAATAGTGTTGAGATTTGACTTGCCTCCAGATCTTCTCATCACGTGATACACATTTGCTGTATTGCTTTCCCCCCATGGCAAGAGCAGCAAGGAAATAGCTAGGAACAGTTTAATGGTGCTATCCTGTGCATGTCTACTTGGAATAAATTCAGTGGGATTTCCTCTCAGGTAAGGGTACATGGGATTGTAATCTAAGTATTCCCATAGCCTAGTATGAAGACTCAGTGCATCATGGAATATATTGCCAGGTAGGGATTGGAATGAGTTCTTTGATTGCTTATGGCAGGCATGGCCAAACTTGGCCTTCCAGCTGTTTTGGGACTACAACTCCCATCATCCCTAGCTAACAGGACCAGTGGTCAGGGATGATGGGAACTGTAGTCCCCAAACAGCTGGAGGGCCAAGTTTGACCATGTCGGGCTTATGGGGTTCTTGCTCCAGTTCTTTCAGCCTGTTGCATCTTTCCGTGGACTGCTATGACTGTGGTTTCTGAATGTGGAAGCTGCTTGCTTGTGTCTAAGTTCATGGGGCTTGCAAACGGAATGATTCATCATCAGATCATGGGACGGTTTCATTTCGCAGCAGCCCTGCCATCTGAATGAAAGGAGGAGGGGTTGTTAACCTCCACCACTGGTTACTTATCTGGAATTACAGCATCTCTCAGATGCCCTTTAAGAGGCTTAAGGATAGATCCTTTTCAGAGGGTAGCTTATATAATATTGAGTTGTATATTTCAAAAGTGATAACTCAAGGCTTTTCTTCTTCTTCTTCTATAGATCCTTTTCTCTTCCCCAAATATTCCAGTTGGGTTTTTTTGTTTTTAAGACAGCAGAAAAGCCAGGTGGCAGTGTACAGATTAATCCATAGCCCTCTCTTTGGCTTTCTCATGACATCCGCTCAAAATGGCTTGATTACACCCAAATAAGCTCATGAATACTGTATTTTTCTGTCTCTTAGCAGTTCCGCACTGCAGCCCTCCACCACTCTCCTGCTAAAGAAGTAATGGAGGAGACAGTAAGTTATATGACCGATGAGTCATTTTCGGTCTTTTGTTTAATCCCCAATATGTAATCTCTCCTGCTTAACTTGTACTTTTCAATGTGTTAAGTTTAGTACATCTGTTTGAATGGGGCACCTTGACCAACCCTTGGGTGGGAGGGTCACATGTTGGCAGTGGACATCCCAAAGTCTCACATGTACACACACACACACACAGGAAAACAGCCTGCACCTCCTCATCTGAACTGTGTTTCAAAATTGTAGACTCAACCCCCAAGCTGGGAGTTAGCCACCCCAGAATTAAAATATAGTATTAAGGATTTCCTCAATACTGGTAGTATAGCTGAACCTCAGATATTCCTATTCACTCTCGTGCAGACTGTTCCTATGCATATTTACTCAGCAATCATTCAGGACCGCCTCAGTGGGGCCGGCCTACTCCCAAGTAAGTGTTTGATATAGATCTTTCCAAAACAATTTCAGTGTGGCTCTATATTGGTTACCTTTCTGGTTGCCAGAGGTATGCAGATAGACATTGGATTAGTCTGACTTAATCACACTCAGAATAGATGCATTGAATTCAGTGGACTTAGGTCAGAATACAACCCAGTGTATTACTGCTTATACACATCCAAGGCAGCCCCAACAACTTAATAATAATAATAATATGAAGAAGAAGAAGAAGAAGAAGAAGAAGAAGAAGAAGAAGAAGAAGAAGAAGAAGAAGAATTAATAATAATAATTTACTACTTATACCCTGCCCATCTGACTGGGCCTCCCCAGCCACTCTGGGTGGCTCCCAACAGAATACAGTCTTACCTTGGTTCTTGTATGGAATCTGTTCCAGAAGTCTGTTCGACTTCCGAAAACGTTCAAAAACCAAGTCATGGCTTCCGATTGGCTGCAGGAGCTTCCTGCACTCAGTTGGAACCCCATCAGATGTTTGGCTTCCCAAAAAAAGTTTGCAAACTGGAACACTCACTTCTGGGTTTGCGGCATTCGGGAGCCAAAACGTTCAACTCACAAGGCGTTTGAAAACCAAACATTAAAAACTTCCCTAAACAGGGCTGCCTTCAGATGTCTTCTAAAAGTTAGATAGTTGTTTATTTCCTTGACATCTGATGGGAGGGCGTTGCACAGGGTGGACGCCACTACCGAGAAGCCCGTCTGCCTGGTTCCCTGTACCTCCACTTCTCGCAGTGAGGGAAGTGCCAGAAGGCCCTCAGAAGTGGACATCAGTGAACATCACTAAAACATGTTAAGATGTCATGCAACCTTCTCCATCAAACCTATTCAAAAGAAAATTAGCTAAGTAAGATGAAGATTTTGATTTGTGGCGCAAAATATCCACAGATTTTGAAATAATGATTTCCAGATCTGTGAAAGGACTGTGATGTAATCAAACAAGTTAGAGTTGGGGCTCCGCCATCCCCAAATGATAGCTGTAGCTTTGATGTGTGCTAAAATTAGACTTTGGATCTCTACAACTGCTGATTTTCGTTAAAGAGCAGGAAGCGAGCCCTATCTAGTCTCCCCATAAAGAAAAGGTCAGGAAGAATCTCAGATAATTTGAATGTACCATGGAGTTTTTTAATTCCTGTGTTCTTTCATCTCTCTCTTTTTTCTTGAATGCCGCCGTGACATTGAGAAAACAAGATCAAAAGAGTTTTCAGACTTTTATGTTTGACGTGTTCCATAAGGTCAGCAAGAGAAGAAAGCCACATTGGTTTATATACAAAGCTGGTACAACCACTTCGCAGAAGTAGCACGTATACAGTTTTATGTTCTTTATGTAAGCCAGGATGTAAAGAACCACACAGATATTGCTGCACACCAGTTTAGGAACTTGAACGCTTCCAGAATTTTGAAGGACCAGGTTGGCTTCCAAAGTTTTGGTCCCTTTCCTCAGCAAAGGGCTGGCTGGTGGAGGGGACAGAATGTGGCCAGCCTACAAGCCAGATTCTCAATGTGTCTAAGAGATTGATTTATTTTGTTCCATTTGTGAATTGCTGCCTTGTAAAACACGTGGAAGCGATTTAGCAATAAAGCATTGAAAACGATTTCATATACACCAACACAATAATTTCAAATCAGATACGGGGTAGAATAAAGATGTGCGCAATCTGTTCTTTCAACAGAAGGAACTTGGAAGCCTAGTTAAGATTGAAGGGGTGGCAAAGAGCATATAGCGCCTTAGTCCCTCAGACCCCACTGAAGGTCTCGCGTTGACTTCAGGGCTTTGGCTACTGCCCCACCTTGAGGCCCTCTAAAGACAGTTATGTTATGTTGAAACAGTGACAACAGGGTAGGCTCTTTTGATATTTGAATGAGTTTCATTTGCCCCCAACTAAACTGAAAAGGTCTGAACCCGTAAACCTGGTCATTTATTTCAGAGGAACTCTCGCCCGTGAGCTGTGTTCTGAATCATGGCATAGAGAGAGGTCTGTATTTAACTGTGCACATTGTGGGAGAATGTTTTCTCAAGAAAGCTGTGTTTGCCACTGAGGATACGTCTCTTAACCAGAGGTACTATAATTATATTTTTATTAAATGGGGGGGAATACTTAGAACGAATATCACCACCATTTCGTAATTGAGATTTCATCCCAAACTCTTTTTATGATGTATTTTGTTTATATATATATATATATATAAAAAAATTTTATGTTGTGAGCCACCCTGAGATTGCCAGACGAAGGGAGGTATACAAATCTAATTAATAATAATAACACAGTGGTACCTTGGTTCCTGAATGGTTTAGTTGGCGAACAAATCGTCTCCCGATGCCACAAACCTGGAAGTAAGTGTTCCTGTTTGTGAACGTTTTTCTGAAGCCGAACGTCCGACAGAACTTCCAGCTGAGTGCAGGAAGCTCCTGCAGCCAGTCGGAAGCCTTGCCTTGGTTTTCGAATGGTTTCAAGAATCGAACGGACTCTCAGAACGGATTAAGTTTGAGAGCCACTGTACATGAAAAAACATAAAGGTGGCACACAGTTGTAGTAAATAAAACAATTGCACACACCCTTTATGTTTTTTCACTTATAATATTGTTATATTACGTTATTTTAATTTAAGTTAATTGATTAATTTAATTTGTATACCACCCTTCATCCGTAGATCTTGGGGCAGTTCACAACATAAAATTACAATATAAGAAACACAAATTATGTAACAAAAACAAACCAATAATCACCCCTCCCAGAACACATTTAAAAGGACATTGGGTGTCAGTCATAGCTGTCAACTTTTCCCTTTTCTTGCGAGGAATCCTATTCGGAATAAGCAAATTTTCCTTAAAAAAAGGGAAACGACAGCTATGGTGTCAGCTAGCCAAAGGAACCAAAAGGTGTATAATTTAAGCACTTCTGATGCGAGCAACCAAATCACCTGATTATTTGAATCAGCGTTGGCCTATCTTGGAGACCATTGGCCATAGGCAGCATTGGGATCAGACCTCAGCAGTGATTGAGCCCAGACAAATGTCTGGGAGAAGCTGGCCAGCAGAGATGCATCAATACTGTAGGATAACAGCTCAAAGGTTTAAACCAGAGGTGATCACAGTTCAGGTCCAAATCGGTAGCCATGAGATGTATCCCAAATGTTGGAAGATTGAGCTGGATCTGTGGCACCTTGAGTTTTAGCAGTTCGCCTGGTATTCTTAGACAACAAGGAAATCCATGCCTATGAGGAATCAAGCTGGTGGTTTCCTTGCTGGCGACAGAGGAAAGGAAGCCCACCCCTTAGCTCCCGTCTCCACCAACCCTCTCAGTAGAAGGCAATTTTTCAATTAGCTTGCTAAGTAGAACACGTTTCTGTGCTGGCTGTTGGGGGAGAGGATTCTCTCCATGACTGGCAGGGAAACACAGGATATGAGCCTCTGGGCAGATTGCACAAGAGTATTGAAGGGCTAGGCCAAGGATGAGAAAGTCGTGGCCCCACAGCTGTTTTTGGACTCCAACTCCCACCAGTGGTCAATGGTGAGGGACAGGAGTTGTAGTCTAGCAACAACTGGAGGAGCAGATTTTCTTCACTTCTGGATTAGGCAAAGCTAGAAGGGCTATCGGGATGCGGGTGGCGCTGTGGTCTAAACCACTGAGCCTTGGGCTTGCCGCTCAGAAGGTCGGCAGTTTGAATCCCCGCGACGGGGTGAACTCCCATTGTTCGGTCCCAGCTCCTGCCCACCTAGCAGTTTGAAAGTACGTCAAGTGCAAGTAGATAAGTAGGTACCGCTCCGGCGGGAAGG
The DNA here is from genome assembly GCF_964106915.1 of Podarcis gaigeae. Classification (NCBI taxonomy): domain Eukaryota; kingdom Metazoa; phylum Chordata; class Lepidosauria; order Squamata; family Lacertidae; genus Podarcis; species Podarcis gaigeae. The sequence goes on along the minus strand of NC_139686.1, from coordinate 60,189,460 downwards.
TAAGCGGCCTTTCCGCGCACTGCTCTGGTTCGCCAGAAGCGGCTTAGTCGTGCTGGCCACATGACCCGGAAGCTGTCTGCGGACAAACGCCAGCTCCCTCGGCCTATACAGCGAGACGAGGGCGCAACCCCAGAGTCGTCCGCGACTGGACCTAATGGTCAGGGGTACCTTTACCTTTACCTAGGAGGGATATCGGGCAATGGAAGGCAGCAGTGCTCAACCAGACGACTCTCAGGAACCAATCACCTGCTTTTGCCCCTGTCGTCTTCTCAGAAAGCACAGCCTGCAAAAACCACGACTCTTGCCTATGAGTGGTTTAGCAAGAGTCGTGGTTGCCAAACATGGCGCCAGAGTCCTCGATTCACCAGTTCATGGTGCATTTCATTTGATGATACATTCAGTGGCAGCCATTGTTTTTGTAACAATTTATGGATTTGCATTTTTAAAAATCACCTGGCCCAAGTGAGAAAAGCTGGTACGTTTACTTGCTGTCAAACAAAATATAACGAGTTTCATTTAAACTATTTTAACCGATTTATCATTTCTTTTCCAGAAAGAAGAGGTTCCGGGGACATTGTTCTTTTAAGCTGATTCACAGGAACATTGCAATGCCTGCTTTTCACTCAATTAAAGGAATCAAGGAATTCACATGTTGTGTTGTATTTTTGTTCAGCTTAGAAGAGCGCTAGGAGATTTCTTTCTGGGCACAGTTGCATAACATTATGGTACAATATGGGCACGGTCTAACAGGTGTGTGCTCTTGTGCAGCTCTCTCATTTCAGCCGAGTTTGCACATGCAAAGCTTTGGATGGATTGGAAACGATGTGCATCATTACATTCTTTTGTCCTATTCGTGCACAATAGCTCTCTCCATTAGCTGAACCCGCTGTGCTTTCTCTCTTTGTTTTTCACGCTGAGGCCTGTTGTTGCAAAGGTCAAAGAGCCCGACTTTCAGTATTACCTAATGCTGTAGAATACGCTCAAATCCAAACAATGAATGCCTGCTTATTATGAAGCTGCATTTATCGGAAAACAAGCACTTTCAGGTAGCATGATCTCAGCCGAGAGGAGTTGTGTGTAGAGAGCCAAACTACTTAACAGTTTCTGAGCATTGATTTTGCTGCTGCTGCTGTTTTCAAAAGATGTTATCGCTTATTCTGGCCTCTTTGTTTAACTGTTTCCAGAGGACCAGCCATGTCAGTCTGTTGCAGAAAAAACAACAGTGTCTTGCTTTGACACATTTATTACTGCATAATATTTATTACAACATCTAAAGGCAACCCTGTTTTGGGAATTTTTTTAATGTTTAATGTTTTACAATTATGTGTTTTGAGCCACCCAGTATGGCTGGGGAAACACAGCCAGATGGGTGTGGTATAAATAATAATAAAAATATTATTATTATTTATAATTTTTTGAGATCTAGAATCGCTACATCAAGTGTGCTAAATATTATCCTCAGCAGGAATATGGAGGGGTGTGTGTGTGTATGTGTAAAAAGTGAGGTGAGGAGGAAATTACAATGCAGAGTTTTCAGTCTGTGACAATTAAAGCTTACATGTATGCAAAATAAGCAGCCTAGTGGCCAGAAGCAACTGATGATATCACAGACATTCCAGCGTTGCTAAGGCACTTAGCTTGCCATATGTTTTCTTGCTTGATCTTATTGATTTGAATGAAATCCTGAACAAGGTGGATTAGCAATGCTATAAACATGGTTCACACCTACATGTTCAAAACAGGGCAGCTGACGTTTAGGATTAGAGAGTCCCTTCTCCTAGATCAGGGGTCAGCAAACTTTTTCAGCAGGGGCCTGGTCCACTGTCCCTCAGACCTAGTGGGGGACTGGATTATATTTTGAGGGGGGGGGGGAATGAACGAATTCCTATGCCCCACAAATAACCCAGAGATGCATTTTAAATAAAAGCACACATTCTACCCACGTAAAACACGCTGATTCCCAGATTGTCCGCTGGCCGGATTAAGAAGGTGATTGGGCCGGATCCATCCCCCGGGCCTTAGTTTGCCTACCCATGTCCTAGATGGGCAACACTCCCAGTTGATGAGCCCTATCTGCCCCTACCAGGGACGCGGGTGGCGCTGTGGGTAAAACCTCAGCGCCTAGGACTTGCCGATCGCATGGTCGGCGGTTCGAATTCCCGTGGCGGGGTGAGCTCCCGTTGTTTGATCCCAGCTCCTGCCCACCTAGCAGTTCGAAAGCACCCTTAAGTGCAAGTAGATAAATAGGTACCGCTTTATAGCGGGAAGGTAAACGGCGTTTCCGTGTGCTGCTCTGGTGCCCGTTCGCCGGAGCAGCTTCGTCACGCTGGCCACGTGACCCGGAAGTGTCTGCGGACAGCGCTGGCCCCCGGCCTCTAGAGTGAGATGAGCGCACAACCCTAGAGTCTGTCAAGACTGGCCCGTACGGGCAGGGGTACCTTTACCTATCTGCCCCTACAGCATATGCAGAAACCACCTTCTTGACCGTTGGACCCATTACTGGTCTCATCAACTCAATTCTCCTGAGCCTGTTTCCTATAGAGAATTAAAAGAATTCTGCTTAACAACCTGCCTCATGGCCATAGTCAGTGAATCAGATTTCCATGCAGATGAGTGAGTGGGATCTGCAAGTCTCCTTGGTTTCCATGCTGACTGCAGAGAGGAAGAGAAACCAATTCTTTAGTCTGTCTCTCCTGCACCAGCCCGTTGGGTCACCCATCCACAGAGGCATACCAGCCCATGCCAACGCACTGCTCTCAGCTTGCCTCTTTCCAGTCAGGAGGTGAACTTGGAACAGCAGCTCAGGCAGAAACACATTAGGAATGGGCTCACCTTCTTACTCTTCCATTCTATATTTATTTTCTATAAAATGCCTTGTTGGTGTTAGTTGGGAGCATATTTTCATTCGGGGGGAAAGACAGGTAACCAGCTTCGTGTGAAAAGTGTAGATAGCCATGCAGGTCCAGTAATCCAAAATTGGCAGCGAGATAACAACTCCATTTTGAACACATGACTATGCGCAGTGAGAAGTTGTACTGGGGTTGTGTGGTTTAAGCAGGCGAGGTGTAATGCTGCAAATATATTTCTTTATACTAGCAGGGTTTCCCATACGTTGGTCTCCAGCTGCTTTTGGACTACAATTCCCATCATCCCTGACCACAGATCCTGCTAGCTAGGGATGATGGCAGTTGTAGTCCCTTTCTTCCTTTTCCTTTTTTGCAAGTGATTGCCTTCACTTGATGTTGAATGATGTTGAATAGTTTGCTCTAAGTCATGATGAGACTTATATGAGACCAAGGTATTTCAGGAACTGCTGGCCGTAATATTGTCAGGAAGTGTATGGGATGTGGCGGTCATTCACACAACACATATCTTCATGTGTCCTGTGACGGGAGTTACTCTGTTTCCAGAAATCATACAATATGAATCAGCTTGAGGCAGCTTCTTACAGAAGGCTAGCCTTGATATGACTTTGTCCTATATGGTAGCCTGAGCCATGGTTGTGTGATCATAATCCACCAAAATGTGACAGTCTTTGTACTTTCAGTATACATCTTCCAAAGCTAGATGTTAATAGCATTATTTTAAGAGCTCCTTGCCAGGGCACTGTGAATAATTTAGCCCATTTCCTGCATTTAGTAAAGGAGCATCTGTGAGCTGTTATGAGTACAGAATAGACTCACCCATGCAGATCCCTTGCCCTAAACTATTATTGTGTCACTGTATGCCACAGTAAGGGACGCAGGTGGCGCTGTGGGTTAAAGCCTCAGTGCCTAGGACTTGCCGATCGAAAGGTCGGCAGTTCGAATCCCTGCAGTGGGGTGCGCTCCCGCTGCTCGGTCCCAGCGCCTGTCAACCTAGCAGTTCGAAAGCACCTCCGGGTGCAAGTAGATAAATAGGGACCGCTTACCAGCGGGAAGGTAAACGGCGTTTCCGTGTGCGGCTCTGGCTCGCCAGAGCAGCGATGTCACGCTGGCCACGTGACCCGGAAGTGTCTCCGGACAGCGCTGGCCCCTGGCCTCTTAAGTGAGATGGGCGCACAACCCCAGAGTCTGGCAAGACTGGCCCGTACGGGCAGGGGTACCTTTACCTTTACCTTTATGCCACAGTAAATTTCTCCCTAGAGAATGCTTGAAAGCAAATATTTGCAGAATCCTTAGTGGCAAACACAAGTATTCAGATGCAAAATATAATCTTTGGCAGTGCAAACTACACAAATAAGGCAAAATTAATTGCAGCCCTATTGAAATCAGTTAGACAGACCCTCCCACACAAGTGAAACAAGGCATTTCTAACTGAATTAATAATTTTATAGCACATCCATTACTGCAAGTGGAGCTTATATGGAGGCTTGTATATTGTCGACAGTCCTTGTGTTTCTGTGCACTATCTGAGTGCGTTGTGGGCAAACTCATGCATGGCAGGATCCCATCGATAGGAGTTGGTCCCATTCCTGAGTGTCTGAGAACTGACTTTACTGCCACAACAGCATCATGAAGTACAGAACTTTGTCTTTGCCTATACAGTGGATGGCAGACATTCACATATGTAGGACAAATTAAAATGCTTTGTGTAAGTACATTCCTGGGGTGGGAGGAAATCTCCATTCAGCCATAAGATTTAGAGTCCTACTCTTAAATGGTGTCATAGTTACAGGATTTCTGTTAGCCGACTGGCTGGTTGCTCTCACCTAGTGAGAACTTTTGTATCAGAAAGGGCTTTGAGATCCCTGGTTTAGTGGATTGCAGAGGCTATGTTTTAAGTTAGATTCTAATTTCTGATCGTTTTAAATTATTGTAAGACACTAACAGAGCCTGAATTGTCTAAGTCAGGGGTCAGCAACCTAAGGCCCATGGGCCGAAAGCGGCCTGCAGAGGTCATTTGACCGGCCCACGAGCCATCTCCAAACTGAGTTGCCCGCTCACGCACTGCGCTAAACCAGTATGGCATGGGGACTCACTTCCAGAAATTGCATCTGTACATGCGCAGATGCCAGAAATTGTGTTGACGCAGACACCAGAAATGCGGGTGGGCACACAATCCAACCCATGGAGGGATCTCCATGGGACTGATCAGGCCCAGGCAAGATAAACCTTGCTGACCCTTGGTCTAAGTTGTCAAGATTTAAAGTTAAAAATATGCCTCCCTGAAGGCTAAGTGTGTGTTTGGATTCTAGATCACTCGATATCCATACAGAGAAACGTTGGTTGTGTTGAGATGTAACCATGGTTTAGTGTTACAAAAATGAGCCTAGCCTTCCTTTGGTGTGGTAATGAGAAATATTGATTGAGAGCTTCAGCTTCTGTTTTTACCACAGGTTAGCATGTTCTCTGAACTACGTCTAATCTTTTAACTATGTTTAGTGGAAACAAGTCAGCTTCATAAAGTCTGGTTTGAAGATGGCTTGTTTCCATTAATCATAGGTTAAGAGTAACCACGGTTTGCCTCAGTTCAGAAGACACAGCAAGCTGTAGTTTACTTAAAATGGGAGTGAACATTTCCCAACCCTTCCTTCCAGCTGTACCAGAAAAAAGGGAGCACACAAACCTGAGAGGAGCCTGTGATAATACTTAACGGTGGTTTAGTGCTACAGTGAAACCAACCCAGTATGTACCTAAATCTATATTTTAATTGGGTTCCCAGATGATTTACAGGACACCGGACAGCTGCATCTACATAGAACGTATATAGCCAAAATGGGGCTGCTGGGTTTCTAAAAATCATAGCTGTTGTGCTTTTCTCCATATAGAAAATGTGTGGCGTTCACCACAAAATGTCTTGGTGTTCAAATTATAAGGGAGCACTTTACATTGATCATTAGCTTGCAGCAGTTTCCCTTGGAAACATAGATACAGAAGGAAGTAAAGCTGTTGGCTATCATCTACCCTGTCTCCTGTTTTATAATAAACAAACAAACTCTGCACAAGTTACAAATAGAAGTTATTCTGTTACCCTGAATATGGTGTTCGAATCCAGCATGCTTTGAGGGGGCTTCCATACTGCTAAATTCACAACGGGCTGCACATTGCTTTGGAATATGATGCATTGGGATACGGATTCTGTACCCTTTCCCAATGGGCTGTGATTTCAAGACAGGGCAGATTAACTGTCATAGAAATATACCATGGGATAGTCTGGTATTTCTGGCAGTATCGTTGTCTGAGAACATCTCTGTATAGAGATTGGGCCTCTCCTTCAGGACTTATTTTTAAAAACTCCAAAATTTAGAACACAGCAGCTGTTCCTTCAGCACATGAGAGGTAAACAACCGCCACAGTCCTAGATGCCTTGATAATTTTAAACTACCTTTCTCTGTCTGAGTACATTCAGATACAGTGGTGCCTCGCAAGACGAAAATAATTCGTTCCGCGAGTCTCTTCATCTAGCGGTTTTTTTGTCTTGCAAAGCACGGCCATTAGCAGATTAGCGGATTAGCGGCTATTAGCGGCTTAGTGGCTTCTATTAGCGGCTTAGCGGCTTAGAAAAAGGGGGGGGAGGGAAAAAACTCGCAAGAACTCAGAAGACGTTTTCGTCTTGCGAAGCAAGCCCATAGGGAAATTCATCTTGCGAAGCACCTCAAAAATGGAAAACTCTTTCGTCTAGCGAGTTTTTCGTCTTGTGAGGCATTCGTCTTGCGGGGCACCACTGTACAGATCTCACAGAGAAGAATCTGGACACAGCAAAGAGAATGTAGGACTTAAAAATGCTACTCAACATTTGAGCAGCCAAGTTCTTTGAATATATTGTTGCTGTATAGTCAAAGCTTCTCTTCCATTAAGTCAGGAGTGTGGAACCTCCAGTCTGCAGGTCAAACCAGGGTTCAATTTTGGCCCATGAGGCCGTTTCCCCCCCCAAACCACACCTACCTACCTTACAGCTTTTGTCATATATGACATCAGGTGTGGCACAGGTAGAGATGCGGCTTCCAGTGCACAATTGACAACCTTAAAGTGCACTCCTGATGGTGTAATGGCAAGGAGAAGCTGGCTTCAGCTCTGCTTGCCCATCAGTTGGTGAGTGGCAGAGCCAAAGCCTGTTAGATTGGCTGTGTGAGCCATGCCTGAAGCGTATGTAACCTGAAGCGTATGTAACAGAGGTACCACTGTAGTACGACTTGTGCAACACGTTGGCGACTAATATACGCACAATAATTACCAAAATAATTATACATTCTTTATCAATCTTCTGAGAGAAATATACAAAACCTCATGCAAAGCCACAGAGACTCGCAAACTACGATGAACTTATAATGTCTGGTTTTTTCAAATGCTTAACTCAGACTTTTGTTTTCTTTATCTTTTTAGGTAAGTTCATGAAGATATCAACATATCTTAACATTCATTAACATCCACCTACAACTTCACTAGCATCTCTCCGTATTGTGAACAACACCAAACTTACCTTTTGTTGGTATCTTCATGAACTTACCTAAAAAGATAAAGAAAACAAAAGACGGAGTTAAGCATTTGAAAAATCCATTGAAACCAGACATTATAAGTTCATCTTAGGTTGGAAATTAGGCTTGTGAGGCTAGGATTTGATAAGGAACTGACCTTCAGGACCAGAAGGTTCCACCTGCTTTAAGGATTTCAAGGAGGTGGGAAAGTTCTCTGGCTTTTTACTTTGCTTCACCTCCTGGATTTTGACCTGCTGCAAAGGGTTTTTAAGGAAATAATAATAATATAGTAAACCTGCTTAGTCACATGTTCTTAAAGAAATGTATCTAGTCTTCTAAATAGTAAGACTGCACCTGTTCAAGGAGAAACGCAGCACAAACGCAGGTGGCACTGTGGGTTAAACCACAGAGCCTAGGGCTTGCCGATCAGAAGGTTGGCAGTTCGAATCCCCGTAACGGGGTGAGTTCCCGTTGCTCGGTCCCTGCTCCTGCCAACCTAGCAGTTTGAAATCACGTCAAAGTGCAAGTAGATAAATAGCTACCGCTCTTGCGGGAAGGTAAATGGCGTTTCCGTGCACTGCTCTGGTTCACCAGAAGCGGCTTAGTCATGCCAGTAAAGCGAGATGAGCGCCGCAACCCCAGAGTCGGTCACGACTGGACCAAATGCTCAAGGGTCCCTTTACCTTTACCTTACCCTCGCTAATTGTATTGCTGTGGCATCCTGTTCATTTGCTTTCCAGAGCACATTATGGTTTACATTGGAAATCTCCCCCAAGACAACTGCTGCAAGTGTTAAATGATATTCCTAGCTCCAGTTCATCCTAGAGTTTTCAGGTTTACAGATTCCTCTGTAAACTGCCTAAGTTTAAGAGCTATGATCTCTATGCAGATCTATGGAATGTAAAGATTTATATCACGATTAGGAAGACCGAGTTGGCCATGGCAATTAGATTGGTACAGTTCTATGCACGTTGATGCTATTTTAAATATACAGTAGACGAAAATTGATATAGTTTATGAAATATTTATTTTACAGAGCTTCTTTTTGTAGGCTAAATGCACAGCAGTGACTTTTCTCTCTGTTATACAGAGGAACCCATATACTGTTACACACCACACAACTTCACCCGTGACCAAGCCTTGTATGCCAGAGGATACTGTTGGACAGAACTAAGGGATGCCCTGCCAGGAGTAAATGCCAGCCGTTGGCCCTCCTTGTTTGAGCATAAGTTCCTTCCATATGCCCTGCTGGCTTTTGCTGGTATTATGTACATTCCAGCGCTTGGCTGGGAATTCCTGGCCTCCACCAGGTTGACTTCTGAACTTAACTTTTTGCTCCAGGAGATAGATAACTGCTACCACCGAGCAGCCGAAGGCCGTGCGCCAAAAATCGAAAAGCAAATCCAGTCCAAAGGCCCTGGGATTACAGAGCGAGAGAAAAGGGAAATAATTGAGAACGCGGAAAAGGAAAAGAGCCCGGAGCAAAACTTATTTGAGAAGTACCTGGAGCGGAGGGGACGCAGCAATTTCTTAGCCAAACTTTACCTTGCACGGCACCTGTTCATCATATTTTTAAGTATCATCCCGATCACGTACTTGTCCACCTATTATGCCACGCAGAAGCAAAACGAGTTTACGTGTGCTCTGGGGGAGCCTCCCGACAAAACGAGCAGTTCAAAGTTGCTCATCCGGGTGAACTGCAAACTGCCGTCCGTTCAGCTCCAGCGCATCATTGCCGCGGTAGACATTGTCCTCCTCTGTTTCATGAACCTGATTATCCTCATCAATTTGATCCACCTCTTTATAGTCCGCAAATCCAACTTCATCTTTGACAAGCTGAACAAGGTTGGAATAAAGACAAAAAAGCAGTGGCAGAAGTCCCAGTTCTGCGACATTAATATCTTGGCTATGTTTTGCAACGAGAACCGGGACCACATCAAGTCGCTGAACCGCTTGGATTTCATCACCAACGAGAGCGACCTGATGTACGACAACGTGGTTCGCCAGCTGCTTGCGGCGCTCGCTCAGTCTAATCACGATGTCACCCCAACCGTGCGCGATTCCGGGATACAAACCATTGACCCCAGCATTGACCCTGCGGACATTGACCACAGCGAACCGCTGGTCATTAAGCGGCCCCGGAAGAAAATGAAGTGGATCCCGAGTTCCAATCCTCTTCCTCAGCCGTTCAAAGAGCAGTTGGCTATTATGAAGGTTGAAAACAACAAGCCTGAGAAGCCCAAGCCTGTGCGTCGGAAAACGGCGACGGACAGCCTGGTTGCCCCTTTGCTGGAGACCAACTCGAAAAACTCTCAGCCGTCTTCAGCCCACAAAAATGAATCTGCCGCCCTCTCCAGCGCAGGCAATGAGAAGAAACATACGCGGCACTTCTCCTTAGACGTTCATCCATATCTACTGAGCAGTAAGAAACCCAAGCCAGAGATTCAACCTATTACCTCCATGGCAACATCCAAAAGCCAAGGGAGTGGATTTTTAAGCCAAGAAGAGAAAGTCATCGTGCATGTCGCTTCTTCCCTCAAAGGTAATAATAATAAAGAACAATAATAAAATTTTATTTAGATCCCTCCCTCCCCAGCCGAGGCTCAGAGCGGCTAACAACAGTAAAAATAACAGTTTACATAAAATCATAATCATTTAATTGAAATACATTCTACAATCAATTCATTCTAAAATCAATTCAGAGTCAAATTAATGGCAACCATTGGGCTAGAGTTCTATAAGGATTACAAAAGGAGGGGGGCAGACTGTGCCTCCGCCAAAGGCCTGGTGGAACAGCTCCATCTTGCAGACCCTGTGAAAAGATGTCAAGTCCTGCAGGGCCCTAGTCTCTTGTGACAGAGCGTTCCACCAGATCGGGGCCACGGCCAAAAAAGCCCTGGCTCTGGTTGAGGTCAGCCTAACCTCCCTGTGGCCCGGGATCTCCAAGATGTTTTTATTTGAAGACTGTAAGGTCCTCTGTGGGACATACCAGGAGAGGTAGTCCCGTAGGTACAAGGGTCCTAGGCTGTATAGGGCTTTAAAGGTTAAAACCAGCACCTTAAACCTGATCCTGGTACAGTGAATGTTGTGGCTAATTGTCCCATGGGGTCCAAGTCAAATGCAAAAGCTAATTACAAACTTGCTTCTGATGTTAGGCAGTTCTCTCCACAATTACTTAGAAGTTCCTGGACAGGATTGCTGCTTTCCACATGGTTGGAATCTCACATCACACCAATACAGTAGCTTCTGTATTGGAATCTATATGTGTCAGATGGGAGGAGGTAGGATGGGAAGGTGCGGTCGCAGACTCATGGGATTCTGAGCATTCAGATACAGAAACCAGACCCCAGGGATGTAAGCTGAACCTGAGACTTGCCGATAGGAATTTCCCCCTTCTTGCATATTCTCTTGTTAACCCAGAAGCTGGCCGCCCACATCTGCAGCTTATTTTTAAATTTTAACTCACTAATGTAACAGTTAAAAGAAAATAGTCTTCTTGTCCGTTCAGATGCTCTGGTAATTCAGTCTTCTAAACTCCTGCAAAATCATGCTTTTTATTCCTCTTGCGCTTGTCAACTGATGTTTTTTAGGAAGGTGGTTCACTTTGAATGACGTGAGCCTCAGAATCGAAGCAGAGGCAGAACAAATGCAGAATGTGGGTCGTATTAGTCATGTAAATTGCACCCTAGTTTTCCAAGTGGTGGGGTTTCAAGAGTTCCAGTGTTTACCCTGGGTTTTGGTTTCCTTTGCATGAGGTCATTAGGGACGTTTTCATGTTTTGTTCCATCTAGCTTCTTTACACAGCTGTACAGCTTGGACACCCAACAGGTGTCCCAGAACTCTTCTTGAGGGAGCCAAACTCTGCTCTGAGTCTCTTCTCGCTTGGTCTGCCTCAAACACAACTGCAAAGTTGCAGGCCGATTGTTCTCCTTAACATAGGTAGCTGCTTTCCCCCCATCCCTTACTGTTGGAGAGGGAGGGGGATAAGAATAGTCACCTCCGCCATCTTGGGCCTTTCTAGAGACAGGTCAGCTGAATATCATAGGCTGTCCATCGTTTTTTTGTTAGACCTCAAAATGTCTCACTTCAGAGGGATGCACACAAATAGCTCTGCTTGCGGAAAACTCACACAGCTGAAGGGAATCCAGACCAGTGTCTCCCAAAGCTGTGTCTCCAGCTGGTTTTGGACTACAACTCCCATCATCCCTAGCTAGCAGGACTAGTGCTCAGGGATGATGGGAGTTGTAGTCCAAAAGCAGCTGGAGGCCCAACTTTGGGAAACACAAATCCAGACCAATGATAAAAAATCACACTAGGGACTTTAAAAGGGTGTCGTTCTGGAAAACGTTCTGGAATAACTCAGGTTTTACATTCTCGGTGCAAATCCTGGGATATTTAGAGTTAAATTGCTTTGTAGAATTTGGCTTTTCCTGGGGGGAATAAAGTGTGCAAATTACTCCTCTTTCAATGTCACTCAGAAGTATTTCTAGACTAGAAAAATTTATATGAGTTTTGTACTTGACATGAGCCAACAGTGTGACGCAACAGCTAAAAAAGCCAATGCAATTCTGGGCTGTATCAATAGGAGTATAGCATCTAGATCAAGGGAAGTAATAGTGCCACTGTATTCTGCTCTGGTCAGACCTCACCTGGAGTACTGTGTCCAGTTCTGGGCACCACAGTTAAAGAAGGACACTGACAAACTGGAACGTGTCCAGAGGAGGGCAACCAAAATGGTCAAAGGCCTGGAAACGATGCCCTATGAGGAACGGCTAAGGGAGCTGGGCATGTTTAGCCTGGAGTAGAGGAGGTTAAGGGGTGATATGATAGCCATGTTCAAATATATAAAAGGATGTCACATAGAGGAGGGAGAAAGGTTGTTTTCTGCTGCTCCAGAGAAGCGGACACGGAGCAATGGATCCAAACTACAAGAAAGAAGATTCCACCTAAACATTAGGAAGAACTTCCTGACAGTAAGAGCTGTTTGACAGTGGAATTTGCTGCCAAGGAGTGTGGTGGAGTCTCTTTCTTTGGAGGTCTTTAAGCAGAGGCTTGACAACCATATGTCAGGAGGGCTCTGATGGTGTTTCCTGCTTGGCAGGGGGTTGGACTCGATGGCCCTTGTGGTCTCTTCCAACTCTATGATTCTATGATTCTACTAATCAGTCATGGCTTCCTTCAAAGGAATTCTGGGAGTTATAGCTGAGGATACTGAGAATTCTCAGCTTCCCAGCCACCCCCTCGCAGTACTACAGTTAGCTGAGGAAAATAACTCTTAAACCTATGTAACTGTAGCATTAATATGCTCTGAAAGCTTTCCTAGACCGTTAATGCCCATCATCAAATTACTTAGTACTGAGCAATCCTATTAGTTTTAATACAGCTACTTTGATATAAGCAGTTGAGGTTTGTTTGCTTTTTTACTTAATATATATTCTGGCTCCAGCTCTTCTATGAATAATGCTACATCATATTTTTATTGCTTTGGCCTTTGAGTGTTTACGTCAGCTGCTTAAAATATCCTGCTTTCCTGTGTTGAAATATTTAAGGTGTTTATTTTTAAGAATTTATCCTCCAGCTTCCATATTCCAGCTTCCACACTTCAAGAAAGCTATTTAAAAGAAGAAGGTAGAAACAATAAAACGACGCAGCAGTTAATAAAAACAACAGGGATAATGAACCAATAAATAAAATTTAAAGCAATCACCCAATTAAAAAGAAGGTCGGATATTCTAAAATGACATGAAAACACTGAGTGAATAATGTAGACTTTGGCATCTAAAAAATATCTAGGGAGATATTCACAATTCAAGGGTCATTGCAGAAAATACTCTCTTCAATAGATGCCCACTTTGGAAGATAGGGCTGTATAGAAAACAGCCTCTGATGAACATCCTAATTGAATATTCTGGTTTTCATGTGGGAGAAGACAGACAGTGAATATCTTGGCATCTCCCCTCTGGATCCCTCCTCAAACAATTCTGTGTATGTTTCTCTTAAAGGACTTTTGCATTAACAATTATTTAGAATCTGGAGCAATGTTCTCACCACCAGAGTCTAAAATAGTTTTCTAGACAGCAAGGCTTTCTGCAGCTGCTGATGGTCTCTCAGGATCTGTTCACGCATTAGCCTCCTGAGCATCTCCCTGCTTCTGGCGGCCTCTCCAGGTGCCCAAGGCGTCACCATGCGCTCACTACCATAGCATCCTTGCCTTTTCGACTGCGGAGAAAGAGAGTCACTGCCCCTGTTCTTCTTCTTCTTCCTTGTTCTCTCAGATGCCAGCTGGTTTTCCTTGCTCTGTCTCCTCCCAGCTGAAATCAAGAGCAGCAAATAATAGAAAGAATAAGGAAGGAAAACAGGTAACTTCCTTTTTACCTTCAGTGAGTTAGGTGAGGATGGGTGAGTATTGCTTGCTGTCCTTCTGAGGGTTGGAAGAAGGTTCCCCACATCAGGTACCTGTAGTGGCTGTTGAAACCAGTGGCCACTACAGGAACAAAGAGGCTTTGATAGGCTAATGTGTCAACTTGCCCAGAGAGGCATAAGATGATACAGGATCCTATTATAGATACTCTGTCCAACTGTATCACACTGTAGATCCATGGAGAACGTAGTCTCTGCCAGTTGCTTGTTTTCATGGAGTCGAACCCACAAAACATGAATGCCAGAACTGATCCTGTTGGGTGTATGAAAAGCGAGCAATGATTAAAAAAGTGTCTTGTTTCTCTTTTAGGATCTTCCGTTCCGGGGAAAGATACCCTTTACTCTCACAACACATGCAGGACTGTGCCTGCCGCCGGGACTTTTCTCACCTGCAATCACAACCACATAGCAACTTCCGGTGCTGCGAAAAAGGTCACTCTGCCCCACATAAGCCCAGCAGAGCCAGTGCCTGCCTTAAACTGTAACGCCGCTCACCCTCTTCTGCATATCAATACGTTGTATGAAAACCATGAAGAAGAAGTAGTGTCAAACCTTATAGACGAGTCTTTAGACAATAGTATTCACTCGCCCACGGAGGCAGGAGACATCATCTCCAGACCTTCCACGAAGCAAGTCATGTTGGCGACGTTTGATGAGCCCCTGGCAATGGTGAACTCTGTAGAGTATTGACGGTCTAGAGCTGACGCTGATCACAGCTGGATGGCCCGCCTCCCAGTGCCACTTTCACATGAACCATGCTGCCCTGTCAATGCCATCCACTGCATGAGCATGGAGTGCTGAAATGCAGACCATTGGTTTCACCAATACTCCAAATCGGTCGTTCAGGGTAGTGTCATCGTGTCTTATCGATAGCTTGCAAAATATAATAACAATAACCACCATAATAACAACAACCAAATTATATACTATGCTTGGAACACCGAGAAACAAAGCACAAAGACGTTAGCTGTAGCTTCATGAGTTCTGTGTGAATTACTACAACTATCCAAATATTTAAAGTGCTTGAGCGCATGCCACACAGTGTTTCTTAAACAAAGCACTTATAGCCTTGGTACTTGAGCTCACTCTCTGTAAAGCGGGGGGGGGGGAGAGAGAGAGACCTGGAGCCCCTTAGATGATGTTGGACCACAACTCCCATAATCCCTCACTGTTGGCCATGTGGGCCAGGACTGACGGAGTCTTAACAACATTTTGAGAGTCACAGAGCCCCCATCTCCTGCGGTAAAGTAATGAAGCACATAACATGTATGATATTTATTCTTCCATTTTAAAAGGCAGGAGTAACATCGTGTTTTGTCTCTAAGGTACAAAGAAACAAAAAAACCCATAGCCAGGTGTGTGTGTTCTTAATGACATGGTTGTAAGCAAGCTGTATTTTGGTCCACGGGTATTGGGCAACCAGGGCTGGCCCTAAAATTTTGCCGCCTGAGGCAAAGGAGAAGAGCGCTCGCCACACACATGCATTCCGCATACTGCAACAACAGGCCAGCATCCTCCACCATATTGTGAGGGCAGCAGGCTAGTTTAGCAGGTGCAAGCCGGGCTACATGGGAAACAGAGCTGCATCCATCTCACTCTGCCAAATAGTTGGGCCGGCCCTGCCAGCCACTTAAGTGGCAATTGGTCTTCCACCAGCATCAGTGTAAAGAGAACTGAAACTGGCCAGCTTGCTGCACTTACGAATGAGGAAACGAAGAGCTACGTCCTGCCCTTTAGTACGTTCATATGTGTTGTGAGAGGTGACGAAAACGAAGAGTTTATTTTTTTAACGTCTATTTTCTTGTGAATGAGGGTGAATGTTGAGTCAGATCTTCTATTCTAGCAGAGCGGAGGGAGGAGGGTTGCTTATTTTTGTCCATAGAATGACGTCTGCAAAACCAGGTTAGAAACTTTCTAAGGTGCTTCACTGATGTGAAGGATATTCCAGTGCTGCTAAAAAAATATCCAATAAGAGCTAATTTCTCCAATGGTGTGGTGTTTCAGCAGATGGTTACTTGAGTCTTTTTAAAGGACTTGTCTACGCTACACCCTACCACAGGTCAAGAAAATACTGACTCATCCCGCTTGTAATGGTTTTGCGTCTGAACATTTTGCTGCTTGAACTGTGGCTGAATGAGGGCAGATTCAAAAGTGCAGGAAATACCATGTGATACAGACCTTCCACGACTGCGTCACTTCAAATTGTGGGTGCAGGATTGCAAGTTGGAACGATTCTCCGTGCTTTTAAAAATTGCCTGTGTGTGGAAAGCTTGCATGCATGGGAGAGGAATGTCCGCACTGTTTTCTTTCAGAAGGGCTTCTTTTCCACATGGCAGCGGGTGTGACTCAAATATTAAAATTCTTGTCTGCAGTGGCACGGATCAGAAAGGAAGGATTGCTCAGCGCACAGTATTTTTTGTATATTTGTCTTTAGAAACGTCAGCAGGAATTCCAGTCAAGGACAGTTAAAAGTTTCACACAGCTGAAGTGTGCCACATAGGACCATGTTCTGATCTTAGCTTCTCACACCACCATTTGCTAGTTTGTTGTGCCCAGAGAGACTGGTTTAACACAGGGAAGAAAGCTGCTCCTTTCTGTTGAATGCTCTGCATTCACAATCCCTCTTGAGGAGAAGGAAATATGGTTAAACAACATAGTCATATTTAGCAAATGACATACAACATCTGGACTAGGTGAAATCCAGCGCTGCTGTTCCATTTATGGAACGGCTTTTCTTCCAGTAGGTACCCCTTCTAATATAGGGGGTGGGTGAAGGGAAATAATGTTCTGTAATTCCCCCGATCCAGCTTCCATGCTGTTTGGGAGGGCCCTGGCAAGTATCACCTTCCTTCCTTCTGAGTTAGCAAAGCGATCGCCCAGATGCTTTTATTCAGGGCAGATGCTGCAGGTCAGCTTCTAGCTAAGCCGCTCCCATGTTCAGCATTCACCTGTGGTAATGTAGTAGCATAGAGAAGGCCGATGTAGCAGAGCACTCAAGTAGCTTTAAATATCGGTGCAGCTTTGTTGAAATCGATGGGTTGCACCTTTGAAGATTACACGGCGTGCCTGTAAGCACATTGCTATTCCAGGCCATCCATTAACGAGGGTAATAAACAAGCAGTAATAAACATACTGTCATTTTCGAGCAATCTTTACCTTGCTTTTGGCCCAAAGCGCATCCTCATGGCCTGGTTCTTCCTATAACTTTGATGTGCAAGTTTCTTAGAAATATACCTAGCGTAGTTTTCAAAAGGCACACAGGAAAAACATAGCACGCAATAACTGACAAATTTCTAAGGAGAGGAGAAGTTTTTATTAAAGCAATGTTAAGCCAATATCGAGGATTTTGACATTTCTGTATAATGGTAGAAAACACTGCACAAATTATGGGTCTACATTGAGTGTTTTTTTCATTTGTTTTACCTCAGATAATCAATATGGCACCCGTATTTATTGAAAAATAGCACTGAAAGCAAATAAATATTCTCAATACGGTTTGTGTCTACTGTCTTATCATTAGAACACTGCTCTATTATCCTAAGAGCGTTTATTGGGGAAATAAGTACTCTTATCTAAAGTGCCTGGTTTGATAACTGCTGGGTGCTGCATATTAACAACCAAAAGCAAACCCGATCAAATGAATGCTGAGCCATTGCAGAGCATCACTGTCGCCCACTTCCCATGTTTTTCACATGCATGTTTCCTAGAAACAACAAGCAGTTTTTCAAAGGGAAATTTGGAACATTTATTATTGCACAGTCTCTGCACAAGGCCAGCAAAGTCATCTTATTAAACGAAGTGGCATTTCATGTGAGCCTGACAATTCATAGCGAGAAAGAAATGTAGCTTGTGGTGCCCACATCCTTGATGCTTTTTAAAACTCAAATAGCCTCATACATGAATGTGTTATGCCAGTAGTGTTAACGGAGAAATCTGAGGGTTCCCTTGGACAAAAAAACAAGGACACCAGCCAGGAATACCAGAGCAAAACAGCAGCCAGTAGGCTTGGTCTTTATTGAAGACTGTCACAACAGGACTCCCACCTGCCACAAGGTGCAACAAGATGGAAGCCCTGAACAAAAGAAGACCCCAACTTTTATTAGCTACTAATCCCCCATGCTACACCCCCAAGACTACATCACAACTACATCATTGACACATCACAAATAGGAGGGGTTGAGGGAGGAGTTGTGGTGGTAACCTGAGTGTCTTGTCACCTGGCTGGATCCACCTTTCCCCCTCCCCATGAGTACTTTCCAAAGGACAAAAGAGAGTTTGCAGTTTCCTGTCCCCAGAGGGAAGAGCTGATCACTGTCCTTTGTTTCAGTCCATGCTGAATCCATTCCCATATGCAGGTCCTTTGTGAGTCTGATGGTCTTCTGTCTAGGACCATCAAGGTTAGCATGCCAACTGGGCAGGTTTCCTGCGGACGTGTTGGTACGCTCAAGAGATTATGGCTGCCCTGTATCAAACCTTCATGGAGTAAAATAAAAGTAGAACGGTGAAGATCCGATGTATGGTTGATTTTCTATGAATTTATAACAGAAGTGTTGTGTGTGAGTCTGTTTGTGTGTGTCGGGTTTGTACAAACTGAATGATTGGGGGGAGGGGTTCCTGCGACAGTAGCTATAGAAGAAGCACAAAAAATGAACATACCTTTCACTACAGGTGACACTGACATGGGAGGAAGTAAAAAAGATTGCTGAAAAATATGACTGGAAAAAATAAGGAACTAAGAGAACTGAAGTGGGCAGATCCATTCCTAACTTTGAGTAAGTCCCATTGACTTAAATGGGGTTCCCTCCCAGGTGGACTTAGAAGAGCAGCCTTAGTTATAACTACCTTTTAGCGTTGCTGCTATTCTGTTGCTTTACAAAAAAAGAAATCAGCTTGTCTCATGAGACTGACAGCACATGAATTTTCAGGTTGACTATACAGCTTATTTTACTGATCATTTTTTTAAATGTTCTCCATGTTTCCACATAACTTTGGTACAGCAACAATTGTCATAGAATTGACTTCTGGTCTATTTTTAGTTCCTCTTCCCAGAAAGAACTACAAAAGCGGAATGTCTGAAGCGCTAAAGCTTTCACACAAATGATTCTATATATGTCTGGCCTTGATGTTTGCACAAAAGCGCACATCTCAACACGCCAGTATAAAAGAATTGGGTAAGTCATCTATAGCACTATTTGCCTCAAAACACTCGCACATTCTGGAAAATTCTGTGACCAGATTGCATCAGGGTCATGTGATTGATCCAAGCATTCAGCCTCTCTGTTATGCAAAATAAGTTGGCAGAATTCATGATGTTTTCCCCACATGAAAACTGATATAAGAGGGAGAAAGGTTTAGCAGGGACCTCCCCACTAGGTACCAATTTACTACATGCCAAAACCTTATTATATAGGGGGAAATTCAGAAGCATGACTTCCCACACACATTCGGTACAGTTCATTGTTCATCCTACCCACTGTGTGGAATGGCTGTGAGCTGCAGAGCTCCTTTTTCCCCTTCCCAAAACCAATAAATGCTATCATTACTCTTGTTTTTCTGCATTCGTTGATCTACAGCTTGTGCTCCAGTGTGGAATACTGGTTGGCATGCCAGATTAGGAGTAAGTAGACCTGGTTTCCAAACTCCCCACCCTGCACTCGTATGAAGGGTGCTGGGTGCTGAAAATCTCTAGCGGCCAGTGTACCTTGCAGGTTGTTATGAAGATGGGAGAGGGAAGCTGTGTACGTCACCCTGAATTCCTTGAGAAGGGATTAAAACTCAGATTTTGGTTTCAAACCTCTTACTTCCCTTGATTGTCCAGGTCTACAGGGACAAAACCCGCACTGCATGCTGTACATTGTTTCGATAGCAATCCAGGAGGCAGTTTCTTAACCTGAAACTGTTCTTAACCTGAAGCACCACTTTAGCTAATGGGGCCTCCTGCTGCTGCCGTGCCGCCGGAGCACAATTTCTCTTCTCATCCTGAAGCAAAGTTCTTAATCTGAGGTAATATTTCTGGGTTAGCGGAGTCTGTAACCTGAAGCGTATGTAACCTGAAGCGTATGTAACCTGAAGTACCACTGTATTAAATTATAAGCCACTTTTTCAGATCGGGAAGAAGTATTTTATATAAAAGCTCCAGATGGGTCAAAATGAAGTTTAATTGCATTCAACGGCCTGTCAAGCTCTGTTTAATAATAGCTTCCACAAATAGTTACCTTTAATGAGTTTTCATCTGTTGATTTACACCGTCGCACAATAAAGGAAGAAGCATATGGCTCTCAAGGCACATCGATAAGACCAGTTTGGCAGGGATGGTGAGGAGGGGATGGTTTCATGGCATCAAAGTAGCTTTAATCAAATGCAAACGTGAGATTTTACAGCTTTGGCTCTTCCATATGAGTAAATGTTAATTAAGCAGGAGCCGGGTGAAAATTATAGTAATTTCCAGGAAAATGTTGATGACAGCTGAACTAGTAAATGTATATAGGCTTATAGATGCACAGACATAAACACACACACACACATTCAGCTTTAATTTTGTGTGCATAATCTCTCCCCCCATTTGAAGATCCGTAAAAATGTGTGGAAAAGGGAAAATCCCATGTCCTATTAGCTAACTGCTTTGGTGCCCACATCTCAAACTTCCCAAATTTTCTTTGATACACACTAAACTCGCTAGATCAATTACATTAGCAAACCTCTGCTGAAGAAATGGAAATAAATCAATTCCCATCCAAGGTAGCTCCGAACTTCGGACTATTAGAGCCGCAGCATTAATCAACCTGATTAAATTAACAAGGGTCAATTAGATCCCCAATTAATCACCATGCCTCCTTTTTTCAGTCCTAAAGTTCCTTAGCCCCCAAGGCAACCCATGTATTTATTTATGTATCTGCTTTGAATATTTATAAGCTACGCTTCTGCAAAGCGGCTTACAATAAAACAACAATTGTAAAACATATTTTTTTAAAAAATAGAGTGGAACAATAAAATAAGATAAAATGCCAGCTTCATACACTACTTAAAATGGTTGAGCAAATATAAAGATTTTCACCTGACACCAAACAAGAGACAAAGATGTGTGCCTCCTTCGTGTGCCACTTTTTCGAGAGGTCCGGAGGGTGGCTACATGAGAACGGGGCCTTCTCTACAGTGGCTCCCCATCTGTGGAATGCTCTCCCCAGGGAAGTCCGCCTGGCGCTTTCATTACATGCCTTTATGCTAAGGTTACCAGATGTTCCCATTTCCCGGGGACAGTCCCCAGGTTTACAAATCAGTCCCCATACAAAAATCTATTGAAGTTGAAAAGTGTCCCCAGATTCACGGGAAAAAATCTGGTAACCTTACTTTAGGCGCCAGGCAAAAACATTCCTTTTTAACCAGGTCTTTGGTTGATCCGATTTACATCCTTTGCCCTGTTAAAAATTTTTTTAATTTTCTTTGGGGGGGGTGGGGAGAGCTATTGGGATGCTGTTTTTATTTTTATTAGGTATTTTGTGATTTTATATCTTGATTTCATTCTGTGAACCACTCTGAGACCCCTGGGTATAGGGTGGGATATAAATAACAACAACAACAACAACAACAACAATAAAAAAGATGTGTACTTTGTTGTTGTTGTTTAGTCGTTTAGTTGTGTCCAACTCTTCGTGACAGATGTCATTCGTCTGTCGTTTATTTCAACCCAACAGGACCAGAGCAGGCCAGGCACTCCTGTCTTCCACTGCCTCCTGCAGTTTGGTCAAACTCATGCTGGTAGCTTCGAGAACACTGTCCAACCATCTCGTCCTCTGTCGTCCCCTTCTCCTTGTGCCCTCCATCTTTCCCAACATCAGGGTCTTTTCCAGGGAGTCTTCTCTTCTCATGAGGTGGCCAAAGTATTGGAGCCTCAGCTTCAGGATCTGTCCTTCCAGTGAGCACTCAGGGCTGATTTCCTTCAGAATGGATAGGTTTGATCTTCTTGCAGTCCATGGGACTCTCAAGAGTCTCCTCCAGCACCATAATTCAAAAGCATCAATTCTTCGGCGATCAGCCTTCTTTATGGTCCACCTCTCACTTCCATACATCACTACTGGGAAAACCATAGCTTTAACTACACGGAGCTTTGTTGGCTAGGTGATGTCTCTACTTTTTAGGATGCTGTCTAGGTTTGTCATTGCTTTTCTCCCACGAAGCAGGCGTCTTTTAATTTCGTGGCTGCTGTCACCATCTGCAGTGATCATGGAGCCCAAGAAAGTAAAATCTCTCACTGCCTCCATTTCTTCCCCTTCTATTTGCCAGGAGGTGATGGGACCAGTGGCCATGATCTTCGTTTTTTTGATGTTGAGCTTCAAACCATATTTTGCGCTCTCCTCTTTCACCCTCATTAAAAGGTTCTTTAATTCCTCCTCACTTTCTGCCATCAAGGTTGTGTCATCTGCATATCTGAGGTTGTTGATATTTCTTAGGAGTGTACTTAGGAGCGCTTAATTCCAGAGATGAGATGCTCCAACAGACAAGGCCCTGTTTCTCGTCACCATTCCACCCCGGAAGGTGGGCTGGTGGGACCTGGAACATGTCCCCATTTTAACATCCGGGCAGGTTCATACCATAGGACACACTTTTTTCCTCCTAAAAAGTAAGGGGAAGTGTCTGTGCATCTTATGGAGCGAATGTGTGGTCAATCGCTGGCTCCCTTTCTGGCCCCGGCCCCTTGCCCAGGCCTCCATTGTTGAATGTTCTGCAAACGGAGCCTGTTTGTTTCCCCAGCGACATGTGACTGTGTGCTGGTCCCGAGGGTTAACCGTGCAGCGAGGTCCGAGTCCAGTCCGAGGTCAAGGGTGCGGTATGGAGGCTGTCCGTCAAAGCTGAAGCGTGTTCCAGGGCAGGGAGTCGGGTGAGGTCAGGAACTCTGGCAGAAGAGCAGGATATGGTGCAGGCAGGAACAGGCTACCAACAATGTTGCTCCCGCAACCTGGGACTGGGGCTGGCTTTTATCTGCCCTGAGGCACAGGGCGGCCCCGGTCCACAGGTGACTCGCCTCTCCTGGCCTGGAGGCGAGCACTCCTCATGCAGGAACTTAGTTCCCTCTGCCTCTCTGCCCTGAGCCTCTGCAGCTCAGGAGAGGCTGGAGGGTTACCAGACCCAGACGCAACCTCAGCTTCCCCTGACGGGGCTGAGAGTGGAGCACCTGCAGGCAATGGGTCCTCCATCACCTCAGGAGCCAGAGTAGACTCAGCTGGTGCCTGCACCTGAGGATCCAGCACAGGGGAGGACCCTTCAGGCTCAAGCCCCAGCCCCGGCTCAGCTGGTTCTGGAGGCAGCAACTCCTGTGCAGGCTGGGATTCCTCAGGTTCAGCCTCCGAGTCCGAATCCCAGGCCATCACAGACTGGCTGATTAGATTATCTGTCTGGGAACTGTAGAAACAGCTCCCTTTCCTTTCCTAAAGAAGCTGCAGAACTGTGAGTTGAACCCAATAAAAACAGGATTCTTTTCCCTTTGCAAAGTAAGCTCAACAACTTTGAGCTGATCCTCAAAAAAAGAGGCTTTCCCCCTTTGCAAAAGAAGCTGCACAACTGTGAGCTGAACCCCCCCCCCCAAAAAAACCGGGGCTTTCCCCCTTTCCTCCTCTAAAAACTAGGTGCGTGTTGTCGTCGGGTGCATCTTATGGAGCGAAAAATACAGTAACTTGGTCTTATCCACTTTTTTGGCCTGAGAGCCACATTCCCTTGTGGGCAGTTGTGCGGGGAACCAGAGACAAAAGTGGGAGAGCAATGAATATGACTCTTACCTTTGTAAAGCACGTTACACTACAGTCATGCAAAGGTTTGAGACTGGGTAGGATGCATTCCGCTCCCCTCCCCCCTTAGAATAGTGAAGCCTGACCCCTTATGGTTACAAAACAAAAAAAGAACCATTAGGCAGCATAATCTGACATTCTGCTGATGAACACTGCAACCCACAAATAATTTAAATATCCCTAAAGCTGATTATTTTCACGGAGTTCAATCCTTATACCAAGTTGTACCTTGGATAATAATAATAATAATAATAATAATAATAATAATAATAATAATTTATACCCACCATCTGGCTGGGTTTCCGCAGCTACTCTGGGAGGCTTCCAACAAAATATTAAAAATACATTAAAATATCAGTCATTAAAAACTTCCCTAAACAGGGCTGCCTTCAGGTGTCTTCAGGAGCCAGTGTGGTGTAGTGGTTAAGAGCGGTAGTCTCATAATCTGGTGACCCAGGTTCGATTCCCTGCTCCTCCACATGCAGCTGCTGGGCGACCTTGGGCCAGTCACACTTCTCTGAAGTCTCTCAGCCTCACTCACTTCACAGAGTGTTTTTTGTGGGGGAGGAAGGGAAAGGAGATTGTTAGCTGCTTTGAGACTCCTTTGGGTAGTGATAAAGCGGGATATCAAATCCAAACTCCTCTTCTTCTTCTTCTTCTTCTAAACATCAGAAGTCACGCTTTGGTTTCCGAATATTTTGGAAGTCGAACGGACTTCCGGAACAGATTCCGTTCGACTTCCAAGGTACGACTGTTCCATTGACATTCAGTACAAATCTTCCATTCACTTTAATGGTTAACATAAAAAGATAAAGATTGCCTTGCGAGACCAAAGATAGTCAAAAACATGCAATAGCCTCAAGATTTGGCTTTGCTGCTGCAGCCACTGGAAACCGAAGCAGCTGGCAACAAGAGTAACCCTTCTGGACCGATGTATAATATTGAAAATGAAACAATACTATCCCTATTATTTTCGCATTTGTTCCAGCTGAATAGGAAGTATTTTCAGGGAGAAACTGCCAAGAGGTTGTAAATGATTTCCTGGCAGTAATAAAGCTTTCCTGACATTAATATCATTTTTGCCTTCATTCTAGAGGCTTTTGTGATTCATGCATGCGGCGCCTCCGTCTCGAGCCATTTGCCGGCCCTGAGTTGGCTAGTAAAAATAATAACATGGGGGGGGGGTGGCAGCTGCAGGAATGGTGGTGTTGCTAAAACTCTTAATAACAGAGGCTTCCCAGGTGTTGAGGTTGTGTTGCAGCACAATACAAGCAACAAACCCCCACTGATGCATCTCGTGCCTTGATCTCAGACTTCAAGTTTAAGGATGTGTAATTGCATTTATAGACATTGTATTCATCTCTTAATGGGATGTGGGTGGCGCTGTGGGGAGCCTAGGACTTGCTGATCAGAAGATCGGCAGTTCGAAACCCTGCAATGGGGTGAGCTCCCGTTGCTCGGTCCCTGCTCCTGCCAACCTAGCAGTTCGAAAACACGTAAAAGTGCAAGTAGATAAATAGGGAAGGTAAACGGCGTTTCCGTGCACTGCTCTGGTTCGCCAGAAGCGGCTTAATCATGCTGGCCACATGACCCGGAATCTGTACGCCGGCTCCCTCGGCCAATAAAGCGAGATGAGCGCCACAACCCCAGAGTCGGTCACGACTGGACCTAATGGTCAGGGGTCCCTTTACCTTTACCTTTATTCATCTCTTGCTTGTGCTCCCCCTTCCAATTTTACCCTTACAATATGTTTACCAGATTTTTTTCAATGAATCCGGGGACACTTCTTTTTTTTTTTTTTTTTTTTTTTTGAAGCTGAGTAGCAAGAGGGAGTCAGTAGTGTGGGTGGTGCAAAAGACACTGGGCCCAAGCACACATGCATATTGTATAAAGGTGCAAAGCCCTTCTTTTGCATCCTGTGAAACATAAATGCACAGAGTTTTTTACAAACTGGGCAACGGCCGCCCACCTGCGACTCCCAAGCCTCCCCCAATCAGTCAAAACAAAGGGGGAAGGGGGCAGGAGATCACACAAGACACATCATATGCACACAAGACACATCATATGGGGACTTCCAGTGAGGAAAAATGGCGGACACCATGGCAGCAAGCAGCTCCTGAAGCCAGCCAGAGCCAAATGTGCTACCAGGCTGGCTCCGGGCTGCTGAGGCTGCCGCTGCCATGTTTCCCAGGGAGAGATTTGCAAATCTGGGGACATTCTGGGGACGGAATTTGTTTGGGGGCGGATTTGAAAATCCGGGGACTGTCCCTGGGAACCGGGGACGTCTGGTAACCTTACCTTACAACAACCCTGTGAGATAGGTTAGGCTAAGAGATCAGGATGACTAGCTCAGCGTAATCCAGTGAGCTTCATGGATGGGTAGGGATTTGAACCCAAGTCTTTCATAGTCGGACACTCTAACTGCATAGGGTCTCTTTCTCTTTCTTTTCTTCCCTGTTTTCCTCAATTTTGATTTTACACTTTAAGCTCCTTGGGGAGGGATCTGCTTTATTTACAGTGGTACCTCGGGTTAAGTACTTAATTCGTTCTGGAGGTCCGTTCTTAACCTGAAACTGTTCTTAACCTGAAGCACCACTTTAACTAATCTGCCACCGTGCCACTGAGTACGATTTCTGTTCTCATCCTGAAGCAAAGTTCTTAACCTGAAGCACTATTTCTGGGTTAGTGGAGTCTGTAACCTGAAGCGTCTGTAACCTGAAACACATGTAACCTGAAGCACATGTGACCCGAGGTAGCACTGTATTGTTGTTAGCTGCTCTGAGCCAGGCTTCGGCTGGGGAGGGCGGGATATAAATACATCGTTGTTGTTGTTGTTGTTGTTGTTGTTGTTGTTGTTGTTACTATGTACATTGATAATGATGATGATGATGTTCCCTAGATTAGTATAAATACAACATGGACTGAGGTTGTCACTAATATTCAGATAAGACCAAGTTCTCTATATCTTTTTCATCAAATCTAAGCTGATGCATTTGGGTGTTCTGAATGTGGTCTGAGCATAGTAATGGACCAGATCATGGAATCATGGAGTTGTAGACTCTACAAATCTTTTATTCTATTAATTGCTTGGGGGCCAGCAGATTCCAGAAATAAGACCGTCCTGCTGTCAGCTTTCCTCTCCGCCTATATCCCAGTTGCTTGAGCTTTTGCACAATGCAAACATCTACCAAAGAGCCCATGTAATGAAAGCATTAATGTATTTATCAGAATTAAAATGATTAGGAGGAGGCAAGAGAACAACAGGCTGTCTTTCGTATCAGATTTACATTGCTGCTGGTTTTTGAAAACAAGAAGACATTTCAAGATCAGTAATTATATAATTTTCAGTGTACGCGATTGCAAAAAGGATGGACATGGTACATAAAGAACAATGGAACGGGGGAGTATTACATAAGGACATTAAGAGAGCATGAAGTTTAGCATTTATGAGTTATGTCAGAGGCCGGAGATATTTGTCTTGTAACCTATGCTTTTGAGATACATCCTACCTACTTTGCCAGGCACATTATTTTTTCCAGTAATCTTGGAATAAGAACTCTTCTGAACATTTTTTTTCCTTGGCAGAACATGATAAATCTGGAGAAGCTTGGGTGGTTTCAGATTTCCAAAGGCCAGATAATCTGTTCCACTTTCAGAGAAGACACTGCTTGGCTGAAAGTGGGAACTGAATAGTGAAGTGAATTCCATGGAGGCACAAGTTACAGCAACAGCTAAGGAAACATTTTTCCATCTTCGCCGCATTAAGCAGTTGGTCCCTTACCGTTCCCGACCCGATCTGGCCACGTTCACTCTATGTGGGGCTGCCCTTGAAACTATCCCACAAACTCCAGTGGGTGCAGAATGCAGCAGCGAGGCTCCTCATGAGGTCCCTGCCATGGGAGCATATTCACCCATTGTTTTACCAGTTGCACTGGTTCCCCGTGGAGTATAGGGTCAGGTTCAAGGTGCTGGTCTTAACTTTTAAAGCCCTTTGTGACTTAGGACCCTCGTATCTATGGGACCGCCTCTCCTGGTATGCCCCGCAGAGGACCTTAAGGTCCATGAATAACCATAGTTTTGAGGTCCTGGACCCTAAGGAAGTCAGACTATCCTCCACCAGGGCCAGGGCCTTTTCAGTGACAGCTCCGACATGGTGGAATGCTCTATCCCATGAGACTAGGATTTAACCTCCTTCCGTCGGGCCTGTAAGACACAGCTATTCCGCCTGGCCTTTAATTTGAATTCATCCTGATCTTTTATTTCCCTTCTCTTTTCGCCCCCTCCCCTTTTATGAAGATCTCCCACTCTGAGACCCCACAGCTAATTCTCCCCTGGCCTCCTCGCTGGCCCAAGTAGGATCAATTCAGCCAGCTAGCCCTGGGGATTATCTAACTGATTTTTGAATTTTATTGTTATTTATGTGTTTATACTGTATTTTAGGCTGCTTTAATCATTAAGTGTTTTAAAGTGTTTTAAATTTGTTGTTAGCCGCCCTGAGCCCAGTTTTTGAACCGAGAAGGGCGGAGTATAAATAAAAAGTTGTTGTTATTATTATTGTTGTTGATGTTGTTGTTTAGTCGTTTAGTCGTGTCCGACTCTTCATGACCCCATGGACCAGAGCACACCAGGCACTGTCTTCCACCACCTCCCACAGTTTAGTCAAACTCAAGCTGGTAGCTTCGAGAACACTGTCCAACCATCTCGTCCTCTGTCATCCCCTTCTCCTTGTGCCCTCCATCTTTCCCAACATCAGGGTCTTTTCCAGGGAGTCTTCTCTTCTCATGAGGTGGCCCAAGTATTGGAGCCTCAGCTTCAGGACCTGTCCTTCCAGTGAGCATTCAGGGCTGATTTCCTTAAGAATGGATAGATTTGATCTTCTTGCAGTCCATGGGACTCTCAAGAGTCTCCTCCAGCACCATAATTCAAAAGCATCAATTCTTCAGCGATCAGCCTTCTTTATGGTCCAGCTCTCACTTCCATACATCACTACTGGGAAAACCATAGCTTTAACTATACAGATCTTTGTTGTTGTTGTTGTTGTTGTTGTTGTTGTTAAAGGTGCCGCTGTCAGCCCTATAGTCTGTTTAGTGCCCAGCCCAGCGACAGAAAACTTTACGAGTTTTGTTTTCAAAAGAGCAGGTTTATAGCACTGAGCTGGCGACGAAGAAAATGTGTGTGCATCACTCACAAACCTAAACAAGGCATTTGGAGGATAGCTCAGTCCATAGACCACAAGACTCATCATCTCTGGGTTGTGGGTTTGAGCCCCCCTTTGGGTGAAGGATTGCTGCATAGCAGGGGGCTGGACTAGATTCCTTCTTGGTCCCTTCCAACTCTACAGTTTTATGATTCTACGACGTCCTCTACCGAGAGTGGTTCGACTGACTCTCCTGGAACCTGCCAAATCTCTGAGAATTTATTTTGAAATGTTGGCCAATGAATTTTGGGAGGGTGTATTATTTCACATAAGTCTGTAAGCTGATTTCTGACATCATCCACCCTCAATATTTTCTTCTTCCAAAACTCGCTGTAGGAAACCAACCATGTGGACCGTGGATTCCAGCACTGAATGCTTTCAGTAGTGTCAACCAATGGATGTCTTCCTCCCATCGCATGCAGATGGCTATGTCCTCCTAGGACCTACAGACTTCACAAATCTGCAGGAAAACAGTGCCAGCATGGGTGACATCAGATGAGAACGGCGATAGAGGCATGCACACTGTTATGTACTGAGTTGAATAGGATCCAAAAGGCAGCAGTCTGATTGGTCCTAGAACAATAGGATCCAGAATGGAGCAGTCTGATTGGTCCACAGGAGCCACCTAATCCAGCTCCAGCTGGAAGTGAATCCACAACCTGATTGGCCTACAGGTGAATCCCAGAATTAGCCAATCACATGGGCCCATTGTGTAAATAATGTATATAAAGCAGACATTCTGGGGGAACTTCCATTCCTCCTCACCACTATGAGCTGAATAAAGAGCATGAAATCCACTCTCGACTCCGAGTATATTTCACACACACACCCCCAAATGGGCACTGCCCCACCAACCTCAGCCAGCCCCTTCTTATTTACAACAAGGCACCATCTGTCATCTTTCTCCTTAAGTTTAGTTGCAGAACTCGGCTGTGGAAGCAGTTGTCATTGCCACCTGTTATTGACTCTGGCTCCACCTACTGGTGGCCTCCCAACCTTTTACCCTATCATTCCCAATGGACACTAGCCACTATTGTACCGTTCGGACCAAACTTTTGTTGACACTCTTTGGCTGAGATTGCTGTTAAAGAGTGTGTTCATCTTATCTTCATGTGGCAAGCCTCTTCACATTTAGCGTTTCAGTTTTGCTGTCACATCTGTTTTGAAATGGGGTCTCAGTCTGACAACAGGCTTCAGAAGAAGGAATGGAAAAAGATGAATCTGCAAGCATATATCTTCATGAATCTGCAAGCAGACATGCAAATCCCCATTCTCTTGGTGCTTCTAAAAGTCCTCAGTTTCAAAAGCCACCAGCACGACAGTCAGCATTTTCCAGCTCAGAACACCAACTTCCTGACTAGGAAAAACATTTGGACTCCTGGAGGATAAAGCGATTCACAGCACGGGCTAATCTCATAGAAAAGGCACATTGTTTAATGAGGACGGTGCTGCGATATGACCTTTAAAGCTCTGGGCAGCAGCTTATCGTAAAGAACAAAAGCAAACACTCGTTTCATTCATGTGTGAAGAGGAGAGCTTATAATAATCGTTTTCACAACAGGACGGGTTGGTATTTGTGATGTTTTTGTCACCGCCGCTCCAGCATCCACCAAACAGTTTAACAGATCTGTTTAAAAAGACTTCTTATTGCACAGAATGGAGGCCATGTCCTAAGGAAGCTAAAGAAAATACAGCAAAGGAAGCACAGTTGCCTTGGGAGTTGTCATTTATTTATTTATTTTTACAACCCCTGAAGTGAAGTGCAGGTAACCTTTTTGAGACGGAGGTGTTTTTTTTTATTATTGTTTTTCCCCCCCAAAAATTATTCATTTTAGAACACAAAGAAACAACACCAACAGAAAAACAAACAATACAATCCAATTCTTGTCTTATCCTTATTTTTTCTAAACATTGTTAGGTGGGCTTCCCCAAGTCCCCCGTATCTGATTTTCATTTTACCTCATCTTTAGCAGTTTACATATATCATAATTTCTAACCATTTTTTTATCACGCTTACTTTTACCATAAAAATCTTCACATTTTATCACTTACAAATAATACTATTTTAAAATACACTATCTTCTAACCCTACAGCCTATATCCACTCCCTAAGCTTTTCTAAGTTTTAAATATTAACATATTTTTTCAAATATTCCTTAATCTTCTTCCACCGTCTCTTCTCTCTGATCTCGGAGTCTCCCAGTCAGTTCGGCAAGTTCCATATAGTCCATCATCTTCATCTGCCATTCTCCGATAGTTGGTAAATCTCGTTTCTTCCAATTCTTTGCCAGTAATATTCTCGCAGCTGTTGTGGCATACAAAAAAAAAAAAGTAACATCCTTTTTGGCGATTTCACCCCCCACTATACCAAGTAAAAAGGCTTCTGGTTTCTTAATAAATATGTTTTTCAATTCATTATAAATCCTTTCCCAGAAGTCTTTTACCTTGGGGCACATCCACCACATGTGATAAAAGGTGTTGTTTTTAGGCAAACACGGAGGGGAGGATGTTGTGATCTGGAGCGAGGCAGGCAGTGCGGTGAAATGAGGGCTAAAGAAGGTAAAGGAAGACAGGGAAAGAATGGGAGGTTTCAGTGAGTGGAAAGATTTTGTCCGAATGCCAGGTCCACCAACAGAAGTGCAGGGAGCTTAGCCATTGAGAAGCAATGGAGGGGTCCATCTGGAACAAAATCAGAGGCCAAATCTACTAAGGCCTCACCAACACACAGTCACCAGATCTACCAGAAATGGTAGACCTGTTCTCTGATACTAGTTATGTATAAAAGGTAGGACCATTAGGTCCAGTCGTGACCGAATCTGGGGTTGCGGTGCTCATCTCGCTTTATTGGCCGAGGGAGCCAGCGTACAGCTTCCGGGTCATGTGGCCAGCATGACTAAGCCGCTTCTGGTGAACCAGAGCAGCGCACGGAAACGCTGTTTACCTTCCCGCCGGACCGGTACCTATTTATCTACTTGTACTTTGACGTGCTTTCGAACTGCTAGGTTGGCAGGAGCAGGGACCGAGCAACGGGAGCTCACCCCATTGCGGGGATTCGAACCGCCAACCTTCTGTCCCACTAGTTATGTATGCCGACCACCCGTGTCCCACTAGTTATGCATGCATGTACGTAAAATTCACTTTGCCTGCACCTAGGAAAAATTCCTGTCGATGCCCTTGTATGGGGATAATGGATTGCATTCTTGTTGTAAGTCTGCCTGATCAGCATATAAATAAATACGTGTCATGGCTGTCTGAAATGTACACAACTCAGTTTAACTGTGCCATACATTTTCAAGTTGGATGGAAGCAGATTTGAAGGAAAACACACCATATAGCAGTATTTCTCAAGAAACTACAGGATACCTATGGTTTGTGGCTCGCATCATGTAAACGGCATTTCTGTGCACTCTGGTTGTTCCGTTTAGCTGTCTGTGGACAAATGTCGGCTCCCTTGGGCTTGCCGATCAGAAAGTTGGCGGTTCAAATCTGCACAACGGGTGAGCTTCCGTTGCTCTGTCCCAGCTCCTGCCTACCCAGCAGTTCAAAATCACACCAGTGCAAGGAGATAAATGGTGAGAAATAAAGGATGTTCCCGTGCGTTCTGGTTTCTGTCATTGTGTTCTGTTGTACCAGAAACTGTTTAGTCCTGCTGGCCACATGACCCGGAAAGCTGTCTGTGGGCAAACGTCGGCTCCCTTGGCCTGAAAGCGAGATGAGCGCCGCAACCCCATAGTCACCTTTGCTTGGACTTAACCGTTCAGGGGTCCTTTACCGTTTTACCTTTTTTTACCTATATCGTGTGTACTCCAAACACCAGTGTTGGGAGTGTACTGACACCTGAGATGTCATGCGCAAGCCTGAGAACTTGGATTTTATGCAAACTGAGTAGCCCGTGGTCAGCAGTAAGCTTTGCGGCTATGGGAGGATTTGAACCTGAGTTCTAATAATTGCACCACACCAGCTCTCACGTTAAACCTTTAGCAAAATCAATTTGAAATTAAAAGAGGGTTTTTGATTCCTATAACAGAGCAGCACAAGGCAGGGCAGAAAAACTATGAAGGCATGTACTTAAGCGTCAGGTACAGATGATCCATAAGGCATGAGAAGCGGGAAATAAAATAATGCAATTGCTTCATGAATGATGAACAACACTCCAGCTGGCTGTATTTTGCCAGTTCTGCAATCTTATAATTAAAAGTGCAGGGAAAGCAGCGTGACGGTAATAAAATTTAAAATAAGTTGCAAGCAAGGCAGTCGTCATCTGAAAATAAATAAATAGGCACTTTCGTCGGCAGAGCAGTTTGCATGATAAAATGAAGCTGCTGCTGTTAAGATTGATGAAAAAAATTGAAATAAAATGAGGAGCAAGTGAAACATTGCAAAGAACGAGGGAAAGCAAAGCCGTTTTCCCAAGAGGGGAATTTGCTGGAAAGGTTTAGAGAAACAACGGTTTAAGGAAACAAAGACCAGCGTTTTACCTTCGCTGGTTTAAGCTATATGTGGGTGGTGCTGTGGTCTAAACCACTGAGCCTAAGGCTTGCCAATCAGAAGGTTGGCGGTTCGAGTCCCCGCAACGGGGTGAGCTCCCATTTCTTGGTCCCTGCTCCTGCCCACCTAGGAGTTCAAAAACACATCAAAGTGCAAGTAGATAAATAGGTACCACTTCAGCGGGAAGGTAAACGGTGTTTCCACGTGACCCAGAAACTGTCTGCGGACAAACGCCAGCTCCCTCAGCCTATATGTTCAGGGGTACCTTTATCTTTTTAAAAAGGAAGAGCATGATATGGTGGTCAAGTGCATTGACCCTAGAGGGTGCCGCAAAATGGAAGACGAGAGCTGGTGAATGCCGAATTTTGGCCTCTGTAATTTGAAAAACCAAAGTCCCACCTGCATGGCGGCACATGTCTCTCTTCTCATGACTCCTCTTCTAATCTTCTGTACTCCCACAAGGTTAGAATTCTTTTTTTAAAAAAAAAAACAGTGAAAGATCTTACGCAGGGGTCCCCAAACTAAGGCCCATGGGCCGGATAAGGCCTGAGAGACTCGCGTTATTTGCACAAGCGTTATTTCCGGTGCACATCTGGGTCGGAGGAGGCCTGTGCACATGCGCACGAGCTATTTCCGGTGCTTTTCCGACCCGGAAGTGCACCGGAAATAGTGTGTGCGCACACGTATGGGCACGCGCTCCCCCACCCTCTGGCCCGCTGCGCGATGGGCGCTGGAGACACTGGTCTGAGGCGCGGTAAGTTTGCTGACCCCTGATCTTATGTGTGCATGCTCTGAACTCCACTGTTTCCTGGCTGGAGGACCAAGAATGTGACCTTAGCCACAGACGTTTTCTTAATTTGGATACAACTCACCATTAGTGTGGAAGGGGAGAACCACACTCACTCTCCTATAACAGCAACACAACCAAAGGTGTAGACAGTCAGCTCCAAATTTATTCCCTGTGCATTTAAAGCAGTATTGTACCAGCTGCCTATCAGCAGCAGCGTTTATATGGATTGGGGAAGACCCAATCTCCTTCGCCCTGTGCTCACTATATGAGAGTCTGTCATTGGAAAAGGGCCAAATTTGGTCTCCGTTGCTTTCTAACAATTAGTTCTTCCTTTGTTGGTGTTCCTGCAGAGTAAAACAAACTTAATTGCTTGATGTGGTTGAAGATGATTTTATCTAATGGATTTAAATAGTTTCAAAACAGGTGGCTTCGGATAGTCAGATGTTAAAATAGGTTTGACTTTATTTGTGGTTGTTGGGTTTTTTATATATATAAAAAGGTAAACATGGATTTCTTCTAGAAATAAACTGGAAGTGGGAGCAGGATTGCCTCCCCCTGTTTGTCAGCAAACATTTTTCATGCCTGCATGGTTACTAGAATTGAGTATTCTTTTAAAATGAAGGCTCTGTGAGTGAATAAACTTCTACTTCTACTCTGGACTCAGCTACACAGCTGCAAATAAAACATTTAAAATGTGTTGTGAAGTGCAATATGCAAATGTGACACTAGATGGCGAAAGTGAGCTATGCAAAATTCAAAGTATTTTTCAAAACTTTTTTTAAAAAGCATTTTCACAGCTTTTTTTTATTTGTGTGTAGATTCCGCCTCTGTTAGCAAATCACCTAAAGGCTTCAGGTATAGCTGTACTCAAAAGTCTCAAAATCAGTCTGGAAATTTTGATTTAAAAGGAAATAACTGTACATCAGCTAAATTGGACATTTTTATTTTTATTTTGCTAAATAATGTACTTTAAAATATTTAACCAATATTTGCACTACAGGTCAACACATTTTGGTTACCTACTCTTCATTCTGATGTTCCTGTTACAGCATCCAACATGGCCAATGCAAGACTTTGCCATGGTTTTAAAAGCCTTCTAACTGCTAATTTCCGTCACTGTCCAACAGATCTCCCTCCTTTACCATTCCTGCTTTCTCTCCCTTGTGCTTAAACCACAATCCGGTTGCGGTGTGTTAACTGGGAAATTACAATTTTAGCATTTCTTGCAAACAACATCTGAAGGGCTTCTAAAGTTCTCAGGCAGAAAGGAAGGAGGTCATAGTTGTTAGGCAGCAGAAAGTAATTCTGAGAGACCGGTAATGAATTAAGCCTCCATTTAATTTACGGATCGTTATTCAATATGTTGCCTGGCCTGACTTTACCTTCCAAGTTAGATATATGGACCTGAACGCTTGTCGGCATAGCAAGAAGGGCAACGCCAAGACTGTGAACTTTTGCAAGCATTGTGCTGGCAGAATCAACAGTTTGATGGACTGCCTTAGAAAGGTCATGAGGCAGACAGAGAATCTCCACTGGGAAACAAAGAGTTTATAGCTGTGTCTGTTTATTTGTCTGAATATCCATTAGCAAGTGGGGAGAGACTCTAAAGCAGGGGTAGGCAACCTAAGGCCCGTGGGCCGGATGCGGTCCAATCGCCTTCTAAATCCGGCCCACAGACAGTCCGGGAATCAGCATGTTTTTACATGAGTAGAATGTGCCCTTTTATTTAAAATGCATCTCTGGGTTATTCGTGGGGCATAGGAATTCGTTCATATTTTTTTTCCAAAATATAGTCCGGCCCACCACATGGCTTGAGGGACAGTGGACCTGCCCACGGCTGAAAAAGTTTGCTGACCCCTGCTCTAAAGGGACTTTAATCTTAGCAGGCAAAAGTATCTTGAGAGACTGTGGCTGGAAATGTATACCTGATTTAAATTCAAAAAGGGTGGAAAACCCAAGCGTCACATTTTAAATCCTGAGGTGTGCATAACTTGGCACAACACTTCTCATCTTCAAGTCGAAGAACCATCTGCCCTGAACAGGGTGGATAAAAATCAATGATTTTTTAAAAAAATCAGATTATTTTTTATTTAAATCAGATTTTTTGAATTTAAGTTGGATTTTTAAAATAAAATGCTTTAGCACAAAAATGCTTTAGCACAAAATTGGAAAACCCCAAATATCCTGACCATTAAAGATTGGCAAATTAAATTATTTGAGTATATGGATTTGGCAAAAATGACGCAGTACATTAGACAGCAAAAAGGTATAAAGTTTATTGACGATTGGTCTAAATTCATAACATATATGGAAACAAATTCTAGAGATTTTGTAAAATTACAGTAGGTTCAATATAATCCTTGCAATGTGTAGACGTTACAAAATGAAAAACTGCAGAATGGATTTAATATTTACATAACCCAAAACCGAGATGGAGGGAAGTCAATCGTTATTTGTTGTTAATTAATGTTTGTTTTTTGGTTGGTTTAGGCGTTTTGTTTTGGTTGATGTTTTCTTTTTTCTTTGGTATGTGTTGGCTATTTTTCTTTTTCTCTTTTTGTTGTTGTTTGGTTATAGAAAATGAATAAAAAGAAGTTAAAAATAAAATAAAATAAAATGCTTTTGGAGGAAAAATCTTTCTAAAGATAGTTTTCTATTTAAGTTACATTATAGTGCAAAGGCTACTCATCAGAAAATAAGGATTTGTTTTAAGTTTTTCATGTGTGCTAAAACTCAGTCTAAGTTGGCTTTTTAAAACTGTTTAACCACATCAGTTAACAAACATGGATACATGCTATATGCTATAATATTGTTTTAGTTAAATAAATTGTTTAAACTGTTATTAAGGACATGATTATTTTTCTCCTTCCAATAAAGTACAGCAGAAAATTTGTCCAAATACAAACAGTTAACTTGTTAAACCTCACAATAATTTCATAATTATCTGTCTGTCTATTTCTAATATTACAACCAAATCAGTAATTTTTGATATAACTGTAAATACTACTCTGAACAATTTATTATTCCAAAAATGAAACCTTCATCTGGTTGTAAAGATTAAGATTATACCAGCAAGAATGAGTCTTTCTGTAAAAAAGTAAAAATGACTTAAATCAGTTCTTTCTCACTAGCGATTTAAATCAAGTCTTATGACTAGTGATTTAAATTGATTTGATTTAAATCAAATCCACCCTGGCACTAAGGGACCGTCACATGCTATGAGGAAGCAAGAGGCGAAGAGGAATGATGTACACTAAGAACAGGAAGATCCATTGTCCTTGGACTATTAGGTCCTGAACTGCCCAAGAAAGATGTAAAGGTATTTTTGTATGCCACAACTGCTGCATGAATTTTAATAGCTAAAAAATAGAAAACACAAGAATTACCAACTGTGGAAGAATGGCACATGAAGATGATGGACTTTATGGAGCTGGCTGATCTCACTGGGAGAATCCGCGACCAGAAAGAAGAGGAATACCAGGAAGACTGGAAGAAATTTAAAGACTATTTGAATAAATATTGTAATATTAAAGAGTAGTAGTTACTTGAAAGTACTAAATAGGCCTAGGATTAAATTAGGATTTAAATAATTAAAGGAGACATAGAATGTTAAGAAAAGTTAAGAAATTTGATTATAGTCGGAATATTGTGGGGTTTTTTTTGAATAATGATATTGGAAAACTGCTACATTTAGTTACAAGGAAATTCAGATGGAAGAGATTAGAAAAAGTCAAGCAATATGTTTATAAGGTGGAAGTTTAACTAATTAATTAACATTTATTGTCTATGTGTATGTGGTTATATTTTTTGTTATTATTTGCCATATTTGTTTTAATTCTTTTTTCTTATTCTTTTCTTTTTGTTTCATTGGTTTTATAGTATGTGTTGTATTTGTATGAAACTTAATAAATAATATTGGGGGGGGGGGGAGAACAGGAAGATCCAGGACAAGTGGCAGGGAAGTTGGAACTCCCTGGGACTTGACACTGGACCACTCCCATCTCAACGCTGCACTAAATGCCAACTGTGGCACTTGGGGCCATCTGCAGTCAAAGCCAACCCTCATCCATATTCCTTCTCGCAGAGAAGTGGCTGAGGGAAAAGGCAACCTTTCTCCTCTTCTCAGTCCTCCTCACCCTATGACTGCTCTCCTGCTGTTCTGCTACGTCCGCGGTCGGAAAGAAAACAAGGTTCAGTTCTGGCACGGATGAAATGCAATAAAATCCTGTGTAGATGGTCTTTCTCCCCATTAA
The DNA here is from genome assembly GCF_964106915.1 of Podarcis gaigeae. Taxonomy (NCBI): domain Eukaryota; kingdom Metazoa; phylum Chordata; class Lepidosauria; order Squamata; family Lacertidae; genus Podarcis; species Podarcis gaigeae. The sequence goes on along the minus strand of NC_139686.1, from coordinate 60,151,137 downwards.
CATAAAAACATATTTATAGTAATACAAGCTGCAAAGTGGCAGAGAGGCTCTGAGGCGTTAGGAACATTTTACCATATGCTTTGGATGAAAATGTTTTCAGAATGTAGTAAAATAATTGGCAAGCATTGGTGTTGTATTCCTCCTATTTGCATTACTGCTTTTCTTTGCTGAAATGAAATTTTGTTGTAAAAGGAATTGTTCGTATTCACGATGATGGCAGCAGCCAGGGGAAAAAATCATACAGAAAAACTGAGGGTTTCGTACATAGCTGTCAACGTTTCCCTTTTTTAAAGGGAAATTCCCTTATTCCGAATAGGATTCCTTGCGAGAAAAGGGAAAAGTTGACAGCTATGGTTTCGTATTGAACGGGGCCAGCCCAAGACATTTTGGCACCTGAGGCAAACCACAAAATGGCGCCCGCCCCGCCAGGGAAAAAGCGGAGAAATGAAGATCTACATCACAAAGAAGCGTCTACATTGGGAATAAAGGGGCGGGAATCAAATCAGCAGATCTGGCCTCCAAGGGGTTTGCCACAGTATACTTGCCACAGTGGCAGCAGCGGCAGATGGTACCTTCCTTGGAGGCCAGATCTGCTGCCCCTGTGGATCTTCCCACCTGAGGCAGTCACTTCTCCATGCCTCATGGGTCCCTGGTATCCAACAAAAAGGTACAAGGTATGTTAAGTTGTGAGTGAACATATCAGATGACACAGCGATTCTTCAAACAGCTCTTGTTTATTCACAGGCCAGAACAGAACTGAACTGAAGGGTTCAGCCAGCCTGCTTATATAGAGCTCCACTAGAACGCAACAGTAACCATTTTCTGTAACTAACCAATCACTGAACGTCACTTTCAATCCCTTTTTTGCATATGTGGACCTGAGTGAAAACTATCTACAGTATCCCCCTGCCAGCCCAGGGTGAAAACTTCAGTACATAACAAGGTAAAGGACCCCTGGACAGTTAAGTCCAGTCAAAGGCGACTCTAGGGTTGCAGCGCTTATCTCACTTTCAGGCCAAAGGAGCCGGTGTTTGTCCACAGATACTTTTCCGAGTCAGAAAGTTTTCTGCTTCTGACGCATGGAGGACCATGACGAGTGCCAGAGTGCATGGAAATGCTGTTTACCTTCCCACTGCAGTGGTACCTATTTATTTATTTACTTGCACTGGCATGCTTTCGAATTGCTAGGTTGGCAGGAGCTGGGACAGAGCAATGGGAGCTCACCCCGTCGCAGGGATTCAAACCGCCGACCTTCCGATCAGCAAGCCCAAAAGTAGTCCCATTCATGTGTTCCTGTGTGCCTCCGTCTCCCAGAACTGCTCCAGACATTTGAGGTTCCTCTGGATGTATTATCCTATTTTCCTCTTTGTGGAAGCTCTAGGAGCCTAGAACCTTGGGGTTCACGGTAGCGTTTGCCAAGCAATACAAAGTCAAGTAAACTGGACAGAAGACATTTGTGATTTCAAAGCTTTATTGGCTCATATATCAGGAAGACTGTGGCGACAAACTTAGCATACAAAGTTTCAAAATGTGTAGATATTAACTAGATATCAATAAGAAATACTGCAACAGATATCACCCAAGCAACAGTTATGTGTGTACTCCACAGTGAAACATGTGATTAGTGCACAGTTCTGTATAAAGTTGTGGGTGAACGTACAAGGCTCACCAATGCAATGTCTGGGAAGAACAAAATATTTGTGGCTCATTTAGTCATTTATAAATAGGCAGTGGAACATGGCCCTTAGCATGCATTTTCCATCCACAAAGACATCTTCACATGTTCAACGTATTTCCTTGATCCAGCCATTGATTTATTTTATTTTTTAAGAATGTGCATTATATATATATAGTGTGTGTGTGTGTGTGTGTGTGTGTGTGTGATGTTGACAGTCAGAAGTTATATTTCAACTTTTGTTGCATAAGCATATAGATCCAAACCACAAAAAAAGTAACTCAGCTTCCTCAGGATAACTATGTATTTTACCGTATAATCTATAGTTGGCTATGCTGGCCTAGAGTAAATGAGAGATGTACATAGTCCAACAATTTTTAGAGGGCACCGGTTTGAGGAAGTCTGTTCCTTCAGAGAACACTTGGGTTTTTAAAATGCTGCAGCCTGTCTTGAGTGTTCGGGATAAAACAGGACATGAAATAAATTAAAATTAAAATACTGTACATAGATCTGCTTCTGTGTTCCTGTTGTACTTTGCGCTGCATTTTGCTCACCCTCTTTATCATACTTTGTAAATTAAGAAGTAAAAATATAATTATCTGTCATTTAATTCGTTATGATTTAAAAATAGTAATATTCCTCATATTCAACAGAGGTGCACTTGAATACATTCATACATTACAGTCATAATGGCATTGCAAGTTGTATTGGAATTTACAAATTGTCAGCTAATAGCTAGTTACCCTAAAATTATGAAGACAAACTAGTGATGTCTAGTTAACTAATGACCCTCTGATTAATGAACAGAAGTACAGAATGGTTCTTTGCTCTCTGAATATTGCACCGTTTGGAAAATTACACTAGAGTCAGGCACAGAATATCAGCTTTTCCAAGAAAATATTTCCAATTGACCCCATCCTATAATTTTATAATATTTTAAGAAAAACAGTACCTCTAAGTAACTAAATATGCACCAATGAAAAGCCCCCTCCTCCATTTCCCTAAATATCAAGGTCTTATTCAGATGTTATGTTTTCAGCCGGGATATTCACCCTGTGACTTTTTCTCTACAGATTACATGTTCCGCGATGCTGACGACTTTCCCATGATCATCTCTGGAATGATCCCATAATCAGCTATGGAAAAGGAAAGCCCAATCTTTGCAAATGGCTCCCTCCCGCACACAGGTTTATCTTTTGAGATTCAGCTGCGGAGAATTTGTATACTTGAAGTCTTTGAGATGGCAGCCAATAACATCAAATTGGCTCCTAGAGAGCTTCCATGAGACAAATTACTATAATGGGTACTTCATCACAGGGAACATGGAGGACAGCAAAAGTGTTATTGGGCTCTGATGGGCTCAGAAGACATAATAGGGAACACTCTGAGAACAGAAAACTGATGGGAAGACAGATCTTTTTATTCTAGTACAGTAAGTGGACTTTTAAATCCTAAGTTTGTCTATGGAAACTGTGATAATGTCTGCTCCTGTCTGGCGTAAAGGTAAAGGTAAAGGTACCCCTGCCCGTACGGGCCAGTCTTGACAGACTCTGGGGTTGTGGGCCCATCTCACTTAAGAGGCCAGGGGCCAGCACTGTCCGGAGACACTTCCGGGTCACGTGGCCAGCGTGACATCGCTGCTCTGGCGAGCCAGAGCCGCACACGGAAACGCCGTTTACCTTCCCGCTGGTAAGCGGTCCCTATTTATCTACTTGCACCCGGAGGTGCTTTCGAACTGCTAGGTTGGCAGGCGCTGGGACCGAGCAGCGGGAGCGCACCCCACCGCAGGGATTCGAACCGCCGACCTTTCGATCGGCAAGTCCTAGGCGCTGAGGCTTTAACCCACAGCGCCACCTGCGTCCCTACCTGTCTGGCGTACTAATAGATAAAATATTAGATGTCACACAGGAAAGAATAGGGACAAATTATTGGCAAAGTGCTTACACGTGTGAATCACATTTTGAAATAATGTACATAAGAGCCATAGGAACTTGAAGCTGGAATAGTTGTGGCATCAGTGCTAATAATTCAATAATTTTTCAGGTTCAGTTGGCGCATAGGGCTTGCTTAGGTTGTAATCCTGTGTGCACTTATCCGGAAATAAGTCCAGTAAACTCTGGGCTTATTCCAGAGACAGCAGGCATAGGACTGCATTGTTAGAAAAACATTTAAGTTATAACCTGAGATATAATTTAGGTAGAAAATGGGCATTTTATGAAGAGAAAGCAATTGAAATGACTTCTTTTGTGTTTTGTGTTTTGTGTTGTTTTACACATGAAGAGTCTAAGACAAGCATGTCCAAAGTCTGTTTTGGGGGCTTAATCTGAGCTGCCGGTCAGCTTAATCCGGCCACTGTGGCAGTTTATTTCCTGAGGTAAAATTCTTCAATCTTAAAAAAAGCTCAACAACTTTGGGGTAGAATCCTAAAATGGTTAACAACTTTGGTCGGCCTTTTGGCCAGCCCTCACGGCCCTTCACTTCATCAAATCTGGCCCTCTTTGAAAAAGTTTGGACAACACTGGTCTAAGACTTGCCAAAGGGCTTTGATGGTTAAACAGTTTATCCAAGCATCCCATGGAAAACCTCTACTCTGGTCCCCGGGCTTATCAAATAGAAAGATGAGCATGCAGCTATTGACTCTCGTACACTATTTCAGCCAACAAAACTATAAATATGATAACAGCACCACTTCTTTCTTCCAGCCGGCAGATTTTATATGATAGCTCATCTGATGGAAAAGTGGCTGCGTAATGGTAGATGAAATGATAAGATTAACGGGGGGGGGGGGGGACATCCAAATCTCTCCTGGTTAGAAATTCTGAAGGATCTTCTATGTAGCATTCCCATCTCCCGGCCAGCCAACTTTTAAAATTCTTCTTTTATGGATTTGATTTACATAAATTCACTCTTTGTCTTTTCCAGATTAAAATCAACAGCATTTTTCTCATTTCCTGGGCTGAAATACGATTCAACTCCTAATGTTTTGATGCAAGTGGACGCTGAATCGAATGATTATCAAGCACACCTATGGAAAAAAATTGTTTTTTAAAAACAAATCTGCAACTGTGCATCCTTCTGATGATGACTCTATGGTTTTCACTAGAACAACACAAAGATGCAGAACACCACAGGTGTGTGTGGAGGAAGCATCATATACAAAAACAACACAACACAAAGGTTTAGAAATTGCATTCAAGGCAAGTTTTCCTGGCTGCAGTTTGGAGAGAAACACAGCCCATTGGCCACTGGGATTGTCATGTATTTTGCCAGGAATTAACTTTTTCTATTATACACAAAGGGCCCTTTGAGATTATTTTCAAACTCTGAAAATTGGACTTGACTATTATTTTTCTAAGATAAGCCCCTTTCAGAAAACATCAACACCATTTTACATTGCAAAGAAATGCATCTCACCTCATCCGGTCTTGCGTGATTGAATAACAGAGAGCTCAAAGTTCTGCCCTCTCCGCCCCTTCGTTCTCAAGAGTTCTCTTCCTTTCTGACCTTCAATTTTCATTTGCCCTCCCAAAGTAAAGCTTTCGTCCCGTCAGTAACTGTTCAGATCTCTGTCTTCCCCTCGATGTTTGATCCATTCCCTCCCATTTTTCCTTCCATGACTCAAAACACGGTGAAAATTTATGGCAAATGTCTTGGGACAAGGAAAATTTATGAGTTTGCTTTTCTTCCCACCATTGTATATAAAGAAGCACCAAAGCTGGGAGCAGATTTGTAAAGTGGACAAAATAAAGTTGGGCAGAATGAAAGCAGTTGCTGCCATTCGTGTCCTCTGAAGGCATTGAAGGGGTTCGGTGTGGGTGGGTGGAGAAATATTTCAGGAACAAAATTAGGAATTGGTCCATCTTGCAGAAAAAGAGAGAGATAAAAAGGGGGAGATTTAGCCAGGTTCCCTGGCACAGTGTCACTGATTAGGAGGAGGTTACAGGGGGAACCAATTGCAAAGATAATGAGGTGCCGTGCCAGAAAGATGGTTAATTTGTTTATGTATGCAACCACAGCAGCTAGGATCCTTTATGCTCAGAAATGGAAAAACAAAGAAGTTCCCACTAAAGAAGAATGGATAAGCAAAGTGAGGGACCACGTCGATCCAGCAAAGCTAACAGCTAAAATAAGAGAATTTAATGATGCTTGTCTTTTTTGAAGAATGGAAGCCCTTTTCGGATTATTTGAAGAAATATGAAAATATGAAGAATCCGTGAGCAGGATTAAGATGATGAGCAACAGAAAGAATTAGAGACTCTTGTGTTATGATTATAAAAAGGGGGGGAGACAGGATGCAGCAAAGCAGGGGGGAGAAGGAAAACATCATGGACAATGGGATGGGAAGTCAATAATATAGAAGTTGGGTTTTTTAAATGTACAGTCATACCTCATGTTACGTTTGCTTCATGATACGTTTTTTCAGGTTGCGTCCCACGGCGACCCGGAAGTACTGGAAAGGGTTACTTCCGGGTTTCACCGCTCGCGCATGCGCAGAAGTGCTAAATTGCACCGCGCACCTGCGCCTGCGCAGATACGGCTCTTTGCAACCAGAGGTACCACTGTATTGGAATTGTATGTAGGATTTCTGGAAATTTAATCAAATAAATTTGGGGGGGGGGGAGATCATTGAGGTGCCGTGGCAATGCATGCAGAGAGTGTGGTTGGATGGTTTGTGGTGGGGCCACAGTACTTTCCACAGTCTCAGTGCTGCGTCCGAGTGAGCTACGAGCCATATTCAGTGTGGGATGGTGCCTCCGGGTGGCTGAGCGTGGGGCGGGACCCGAGCAGCCAGCAGGCAAGCCAGGATGATGCCCACCACCTGCATGAGTGCCAGCCCAAGGGCCGCCGTGGCAATGTAGAACATGTTGTCGCTGACGAAATTGTAGACCTTGCTGTAGCACCCGTCGCGGTAAATTCCCCGGGCGCCGACAGGGAGAGGGCTGTGCAGGCACCTGTTGCGTGCCCTGCAGCAGCTCGCGGGCACGGAGCCGTTGGGTGGCTGTTGCTCCATAGACCACGGCGAGGAAAACCAGTCGCGGTAGCTTTCCACCCCGCAGCAGTCAAGGGTGCGCTGGACGGAATCCAGAGCCTCGGCCTTCTCCTCGTCCTCTGCATAGGAGCGTATGGCTTCGCGGAGGCCGTTCTGGAAGCCTTCGGCAATATCCTTGCGGTAGAACAAGCTGGAGAGGCCCGCCACTAAGCCGGCGGCCAGCACCGCCAACTGAAAGCTCCCATAAGTGCGCAGCAGGCATCGGTGTTCGGTGGCGGCGCTGAAGCAGCCCAGGAAGCCCCACACGATGACAGCTGCGCCGGTTGCCAACAAAATGAAGGAGGTGTTTGGGTATTGGTTGGTGGAGAGCACCAAGTAGGTGCCCAGGGAAATCTTGGCCCAAATGCCAAGGGTAACCATGGTGAGCCCCGCTGCCCAGAAGACAAAGCTGAAAGCCATGAGGAAAAGCTTGAGCACAGCCATGGTACCTTTCTGGCGACGGTTGATAAAATCTCCTAGGTGCTTATAACTGGTATGGAGGAAGGAAGTGGCACCTGGTCCTGCCGACTGATGCTCCTTGAAGCTGGCTGATGCTCTGTGATGCCACCTTTAGATGGTTTTTCCTTGAAGTTTTGGTTAATCTCCTCCACCTTGCAAGCTGGGCAATGGTGAACACCTTCACGCGGGACCCGAAGTATGAAATGCTCTTGCCAGACGATGGAACTGGGATGGTGTTCTTTGGGGTTCAGCAGCTCCACAACCAGCGGACGTTGTTGCAGGGATGCTAGAGCAGCTCTCACAGAGAGAAATGTTCAGAAATCTCTGCCTCCTTCACCTGGTCAGAACTCAGGATACCAGTCTCCTTCTCCCTATTCCGCAGAATGCAAAGAAGATTGCACAGCGCAAAACCAGTTGGACAGGCTCTCTGGTCAAATTGCTGTCCTGGTTGTAGTAAAAGCGGCTTTTGACACCCCAGAAGAGAGCAGGACTGCCTCCTGCCAGAATTGTCTCTCAATCACTCCAGACACTCCTGTCCTTGCCTCTACAGTTGCACGCTCCGCCTTGGTATGTCAGCTGCTAATTTGTCCGTCATGGGCTCTGGTTCCCCAATTCACGCAAGCTTTTGTAGCTCAGAGATTGCTTTTCATTCAGCTGCCACAGAGGAAATTCAGCCTCAGTAACGGGGAGCTCGTTTTCCTGCAAAGCGGGCAGGTAGCTCTTCAACTTTGATCCTTCCCCTCTCAAGAGATAACATAAATGTTACATACCTTCTTTTTAGCCAAAGCTGAAGATCACAAGATTTCCCGGTGCATCTCAACTGGTGGTGAAACACTCATGTTAAAAGATTTCCCCATTCCTGAAAGGGGGAATGTTGCTTCTTGCCATAGACTGTGCTGAAAACTTTCAGATGTAGGTAAAGACTGTCAGAGTTAAAAATATATAAAGAAGAAGGAAGAATATTGTACAGCTGTTTTGCTCCGTAATGTAAATTCCATGGAGCTACCGTATCCTTACGGATACAGGACATCTGGTGACTCCTGTGCTGTATTATGGAGATGAATGAGAGTCTTGCAACCAGCCATTCCCAGAGTTTACACTATTTCAAGCATTAATCTAAGGGGGGAGAAGTACATCAGAAAAACCAGGTTACTGCCCTGAGATAACAAGGATCCCTGATCTAAACACCCACCTTTCTTCACTGCTCTGCCACCATTCATGCATAGCAAGTAGCACAGCTTTCCAGGAGGCTGAAATAAATAGACTGTTTAGATTTCCCTTTGGTAGATTTATGGCATGATGAGAACAGGGCTATATAACAGATCTATCACTTGCTCTTTTCTTGGGAGTTGCAAGCTATAAAATGAAAGGGTTTTGCAGCTGGCTGGGCAAGATTAGTCCTGGACACAAGATATTGGCATCCCAGATTGCATTCACCAAATAGCAAATGTTTCCTGGTCATGTATCAGAATACAGAGATGGGCACCGGAGAGTAATTTTAAGAACCTTCACAAAAAAGGGAATCTTTTATTTCATTCCACAGCTGTTATCCAATACCTGTTGAGTTTCCCTCCAGAAAATATACTCATGACTATGCAGTTGCCCTGGAGCCAGTGGCGTAGCGTGGGGGGGTGCAGGGGGGGCCGGCCGCACCGGGCGCAACATCTGGGGGTTAGGGTTAGGGGGCGCAAATCCACGGGTTAGGGGGCGCAAATTACTTGCCTTGCCCCGGGTGCTGACAACCCATGCTACGCCACTGCCTGGAGCTCAAGGAAAAAACATGATTTGCTTTTATTTGTTTCTTCAGAGAGGCTGCAAAAAAAGAAAAAAGGGGGGAAAGTAGCATGCTAATTGGAACATAAGGCTCAACAAAGAAAGACCGTATGAGACCACCACCTTGCTGAACCTCAGCAGGTCTGGATCTGGTCAGTGCAGACCCTCCAAGTGTCCCTATTTTACAGGGACAGTCCCGGACTTACAGTAGCTGTCCCGGTTTCTGATTTGATCCTGGAATGTCCTGCTTTTCCTAAAAAGGGTAAAGGGATCCCTGACCATTAGGTCCAGTCGTGGCCGACTCTAGGGTTGTGTCGCTCATCTCGCTTTACTGGCTGAGGGAGCTGGTGTACCCCATTGTGGGGATTCGAATCGCCGACGTTCTGATCGGCAAGTCCGAGGCTCTGTGGTTTAACCCACAGCGCCACCCACGCCCCTGCTTTTCCTTAGGAGGTCCCTATTTTCATCAGAGAAATAGGAGGGTATGGAGTTATGTGGCCCCTGAACCAAGGAGATTATTATTATTATTGAATGAAAGGTAAAGGGACCCCTGACCATTAGGTCCAGTCGCGGATGACTCTGGGGTTGCAGCACTCATCTCACTTTATTGGCCAAGGGAGCCGGCGTACAGCTTCTGGGTTATGTGGCCAGCATGACTAAGCCGCTTCCGGCAAACCAGAGCAGCACACGGAAACGCCGTTTACCTTCCCACTGGAGCGGTACCTATTTATCTACTTGCACTTTGTGCTTTCGAACTGCTAGGTGGACAGGAGCAGGGACCGAGCAACAGGAGCTCACCCCGTTGCAGGGATTCAAATTGTCGACCTTCTGATCAGCAAGCCCTAGGCTTTGTGGTTTAACCCACAGCGCCACCCGCATCCCTTTCCATTTATTATACCTGACCATAAATGTTACGTACTGAAGTCTTCACATGGTAACACTGCCATCATGGCATGGCTTTTCCCAGAAAGGAGAAGGCTCTTCCATCTTCATTTCAGTACAAAGTCCATGGGGCTAGCTCAGTGCTTTTTCCCTAATGTAGACTGCTCTGTGCTATTTGGCATCCCTATGTTCTGTTTGTGTTTTTCTGATAATAAAACAAGTCTCCGGTGCTCATGCAAACTACATCAGATCTATGGAACACCACAGCTTGGAACCAGGGAGTGCGAAATACATTTTATTTGGGTGGTTAAAGCAACGATGACCTGTAAATCATTAAGCCACACACATTTCTTGCCTTCACTATGAATAGTACAAAATGCTGATCTCAAATACTGATTGCCGAGTTTTTCCAGGGAGCTTTGAAAAAAGTACAGGTATTTCAATTTTTTTAGTACTACCAGTGGTGTGATGGGGGGGGGGGGAGGGAATGCAGATTTAAGTCTGTTGGGGAAAAGGGCCACTGGATCCGTTACTTGTTGGATACCTCCTGGGAAATATTATAATATTCCAATTAGCATGCAAATGGCACTCTGTTATTACAGAAATGTGTGGTGCTGCAATCTGGGGTACCCTAGCTCTAGTAGAGATGAACTGGATCTAATCCAAAACAAATTCTCCTACTTGGGAGTCCTATGCCGTATACCAGACACATTGTTTAGAATTGCAGTAGGTGTTGCTTTTCTCAAAACACACATTAATAAATCCATGATTCCATCCGGGGGGGGGGGGTGGAATCTGATCTCAGACAAACCATTATTTTTTTAGGCTTGCAGAATGGGGAAGGCTGGGCACAATGTTGTATTATCTACCTGCCGTGTACGTTGCTAAGGATCATATGGTTCTCTGGAGGCCTTGGTGAAGATAATAATGATATATGGAAGCATTTTAGGCTGTTAGCCCACAGGATTAAATGTATTCAGGTATGCTATGTCTGCGTACCACTAAAAAGGAGATGTAAGCTCCCTCTAGTGACCCATTTAAGATAAACCATTTGCCTCTCAAAAGCCAGCCTGTACTTTCATTGTGCCTGTCTATAAAATGGAAATAAGTAAATGTAGTTTCTGTTTGCGTTTTGTGTCTCTCCTGTGACAGGTTTTCCTGATACTGGATGCCAAATTTCAGGTTATTAAAGTTTTAAAAGTAAAATCATAAGGACGTTAAAACGGTCTGCGTCACACCTAGAAAGGAGAAAACAGATGTGCTGTTTCAGCTATGGAAAAGCTGAAATTAATCCACTAAACAATTAGAGACTCTTTAATTGCATTTTGGGCAGCTAGGCCTCTCGGTGTGGCTACTAGCAGAACCCTGGGAAAAATCTCTTCCCCCTTATTTATTTGGCAAAGTATTTATAACCCACACTTTCATAAAAATATAACAAGGCAGAATACAGTATGCAAAGTTTTGTGTACTCCAAATGCTCCCCAGTCTCCAACTGACTGTGATGCTATCCAGAAGATAGCATTAAAGAGTATGTCCTGCATTAACGGCCAACTGGAATTTCAAAAAAACGGATAATTTTGGCCTTGCAGGACTACACAGTAGCCTTAAAAGCTCAGGCCAGAATTGTGATATTTCAAAGCTAAAAATACCAATCTCTTCAGAACTTCATGGGCTTTGATATTATATGAAACATGAGGGACTTACTTTAAAATTTAAAGTTACAAAATTTTACATTTTAAAAAGTGATTTAAAAAGTCAATATGATTAAAAATCCCCCCAAGTATTGATCATTTCATATTTCTAAGAGCTTCCTGCAGAATTTCATCACATTCTTTAAAAAAAAATAATGAATGTATATGTTTGCCTTATTGAGCGCTATTTAGGATAAATGGGTCTTCTTGGTAGTAAATCATGCCCTAGACAGCTTAGAGGACAGAGTTCAATGGGACGTACTCCCAGATGAGTTAGGAGAGGCAGTACAGGTTCTGAACCAATGGATGTAGACCAATGAACTGAACACAAATTCAGATAAATGGAGGTTCTGTGGACAGTGAGATTTCAAATCAGGAAATTGGTAGGATATCTTGTTCTCCATGGTGTGGCAATCTTAATAAGAGCAGGTTTGTTGTTTGGGGATGCTGCTGGTGTCAATGTTGTCAAAGGAGGGTCAGTGGGATATGGGTGCCACTGTGGTCTAAACCACTGAGCTTCTTGGGCTTGCCGATCAGAAGGTCAGTGGTTCGAATCTCGACAGAGTGAGCTCCCGTTGCTCTGTTCCAGCTCCTGCCAACCTCCTAGCAGTTCGAAAGCACGCTTGTGCAAGCAGATAAATAGGTACCATTGTGGCGGGAAGGTAAACGGCATTTCCATGCGCCCTGGTTTCCATCACAGTGTTCCGTTGTGCCAGAAGCGGTTTAGTCCTGCTGGCCACATGACCCGGAAGGCTGTCTGTTGACAAATGCCAGCTCCTTCGGCCTGAAAGTGAGATGAGCGCCACACCTCATAGTTGCCTTTGACTGGACTTCACCATCCAGGGGTCCTTTACCGTTTACCAACGTTGCTGATGAAGGCTCAGTGGTCAGTAGTTGTAGCTCATCAACTACAGCCCTGCAACTTTCCCTCTCTTGCCATCTTGCCGCCTGCTGATGGAAAGCCTCCATCCAACCTGCGCTTACTCAGGAGCAAACTCTGCTGAAATTACAGGATGCAAAGGATCAGACTGGAACAAGTTTGTAGGGCATTTGGAGGGGGTACAATTTTTGCAAATTTTTTCAGCAAGGGTTTTAAAAATATGTTTTCAGGTGTGAGGAAGTGAAACCTGCTATTATCTTTAATCTTTAAAATTTAAAGTTTTTAAAGTTTTATTATGTTTTTGTATATGTTGGAAGCTGCCCAGAGGGGGCAACCCAATTAGATGGGCGGGGTACAAATAGTGGAATTATTCTTGCTGCTATTAGTGACTGGACAACTTTTAACTTTGTAAGTTTACATTTGATCAAGAAGCACATAAACTGCTTTCGGAAAGCCAACGGATTTTAATTTTACCTTCTGAAAATGTCAGGAAATGCTAAATAACAATAACAATAATAACTGCAGTTGCAGATAGGTAGCCGTGTTGGTCTGCCATAGTCAAAACAAAATAATGAGCTCATACCTAGAACTAACTTAGTTGGTCTTTAAGGTGCTACTGGAAAGAATTTTTTTATTTTGTTTTAATAATAACTGCAAGTACTCGGCAATCATTTTTTAATGATTTCTATGCAGTCTTACACACATTTTACTTCCCAAGCAAAACTAAATTCCATTAATTTAACCAAAGCACCTTTCAAGTGCCCAAGCCACGTTACAACTTTCCAGCACCCCTTGTTTTTGTTGCAATTCGGAAAGCTGGAAAAATCCAACACTCCAACGCTGCAGTTCTGGGGCACCTTTGCACAAGCAGTTGTGGAAGCTCCCAGGTGAGTTTATCATCATCCTTACCCCTCTCCTTTTTTTTTTTTGGATAAATTTATTTATTCTTTCATTCATTTTTAAAATCATTTTTATTTGACTTTACAAATATAAATTTATAACAATCCAAATGCATATCCGTATGTATACAGGTGCCACTGTACAGTATCTCGAGACTTCCCCCCCCCCCATCCCCTCCACGGGTCCTATTGTCAACATTTACAACTGCGCATTCTCCCATAATCTATATTTGGCACAGTATCCATAGTATTTGTTACGTCGCAAGTGAGATTAAAATCCTGCCAATGTTTTAAAACATCTGCTTACAGTGGTCATTCTTTTTTAAAAGTTTTTGCCCTCTTGGTTCCTGTACTTATTTATTTCTTCGACAGAGGAAACAGAGGCACATCTATCTATCTATCTATCTATCTATCTATATCTCAGTGTTTTTCAACCACTGTTCCGCGGCACACTAGTGTGCTGCGAGATGTTGCCTGGTGTGCCGTGGGAAAAATTGAAAAATTTGAAAGATTTAAAAATAAAGTATTTTAAAATTTTTCATATTTCTGTTTACTTACTATTTCATAATAAAGTAATTATAAAATACTTTCTTTGTGTTTATTTGATTCCTATTCAAGAGAATTACTTTATATAATAATAATAATAATAATTATTATTATTATTATTATTTTTTATTTATACCCCGCCCCCCCCAGCCAAGGCCGGGCTCAGAGCGGCTTACAAGCAATAATAAAAACAAGATGAATGATTACAAACTTAAAAACAAAAATAAAACACAACAAATAAAATAATGGAACATTAAAATATTAAAATGTAGCCTCATCGCAGGAGGAGAAGGAAAAGAAGGGGGAAAAAGAGAGAGAGAGAGGGGGGTCTATATAGTCAATATAGTCAATATGGTCAATAGACTATATAGTCAATATAGTCAATAGACTATAGACTATATAGTCAATATAGGCACAGAGTTAATTTTTTTAACATTTTCGAATAGTGGTGTGCCTCGTGATTTTTTTCATGAAACAAGTGTGCCTTTGCCCAAAAAAGGTTGAAAAACATCTATCTATCTATCTATCTATCTATCTATCTATCTTATCTATCATCTATCTATCATCTATCTATCTATCTAAAAAAGCACCCCTCCCGATTCAGTCCAAGACAGGCAAGGCACGCGCGCTTCCCGCTCCGCACTTTGGGAGATGTAGTCGCCTCTCCTTCCCTCCGCCCATGGCCTGCGCGGGGCCGGGGGCAGGAAGCGAGGCCGAACTACAGCTCCCAGAATGCACCGCGGAGGTGCCTCCACCCCTCCCTCCCTCCCCGCCTTCCTCCCCTCCCTCTATGAATGACTAATACCAACATGTTGTCAGGCTAATGTGGCCGCGAGTACCTGGAGGGCTCGCCTCCCTTTCGGGTCTCCTTGGAGCGAGTTGGGGTCCTCTCCAAGCGCCGACGCCGAAGCCAAGCTCGGGCTGGTAGCTTCCTTCCCCCCCCCCGCCCCACCGAAAGCACCCTGCACGGAGAGGGGGGGCTCGGCTTGCCAAGTAAGTCAGGGGGGCGAAGTGTGGGGTGAGGAGGGAGAGAGACCCTTGGGTGGGCGCGCGCAGGGAAGGAGACCCGGCTGCCTCGCCTCGCCTCGCGCGCCCAGGAGCGCGCGCCTCATTGTCGCTGTGCCACCGCGACACAAGTCCTGCTGCGAGGGGGGTCAGGCGACAACAACAGCAGCGACAGCGACAGCAACAACATTCCCTCTCTTTTTCTCCCCTTCCTTTCTTCAAAATGGCCAGGAATCAAGAGGGGAAGGGTAGGAGTTTGCAAGAGGAACTCCTACTTCTTGGGAGTTTCCTAGCAAATGGGATTTTGTGTGTGTTTGCATTTTTCATTTTGGGATGGGAGTTTGAAATGCTGTCCGTTTTTTAACTTTTTTCCCCCTTTTGCCCCACCCCACCCCCAGCTTAGCAAGTGTTGCCTCGTGAGGCTGTTTGGAAGGTTGCAGATTCGCCCCTAAGGTTTAAGTTTTCGCTGGCTTGGAAAGCGCGCAAACTTTCCTGGGTGGGCCTGCTTTTTGGTGCGAGCGAAGGCAGAAGCTGTAACAATGCTCCTTTGAAAAGTGTGTGTCATACTTGTGGCGAGGGCAGAGAAAATGCGGCCTCATCTGATGGATATGTGTCTTCAACCACCACTTCCCTTCCTCCACCACCACCTCCGATTTTATTTTAAAATTATTTTTCCAGAGACTAGGAGCGTAGTATGTCATGCCCTAGGAACTTAATTAACTGGGGACACAGCGCTTCTGGACTTTTATTTTAGAACAATGTGCATAGTTTGATTAGATCGCAGGTCGTCCTGTACTAACTATTCTAGCGAGCAAAGCATATTTCTCGGCCACGTGTGTTACTTGGTGATGACGCTGCCTTGCAAATGCAGTTGATTTTGAACAAAAACCGGAGAGATTGTTTCAGCCACTTGGATTGAAAACGTCAATTTCCCTTCGTGCCATAACAAATGTAGTGTTACAGAGAACATCTGGCCTCATACAGGCAGTGTGGACAGCTTGTCTCGGAAATAAATTTATACTGGAATTGTGGAGTAGCCCCGCCATTGTTATGATACAGCCTTGATTCATCTAAAACTATCCGGTTTATTGGAGGAATAGAATGGGGCAATTTTGTGCGATCTCTTACTGGGTTTTTTGTAAGAGCAAACATTGAGGCATTTGTGAAATACGATAGTAGTACAGTGGTACCTTGGTTTAAGTCTGTTCTTAAACCAAAGCATTCTTAAACCAAGGCGTGCTTTCCCATAGCAGCGGGGGACTTAATTTACACTCAACAGAAAGCGGAACATGTCCTGCTTCCAAGGCAAAGTTCACAAACCAAAACACCTACTTCCGAGTTTGCAGCGTTCTTAATCCAAGTTGTTCATAAACTAAGCTGCTGTTAAACCAAGCTACCACTGTATTATCTTAGCAATAAGGTAACTCAGAATTGTTGCAGAAATTTAAGCAAAACTCAAAATGGCTCACTGGATCAGTCTTCCTGACATGTTTTGGACCCCAACTCCCACCAGCCCTAGCCAGCATGACCAATGGTCAGGGGTGGTGGAAGTCCAAAACATCTGGAGGGCACCAGGTTGGGGAAGCCTATGTTGGACTGAAGGCAATCCCATGTGTTCTTAAGTTTTGACTTAGTTGTACTGTGTTATGCCTAAAAGCTTGCTTATACCTTGCAATCAGCAAAAGTTGTTACCATATGGTTGGGTGCAGAGTTTCGCTAACACGTCACTGCTTAAAGGGGTGGTCCCTGCTACATTGAAAGAGGCAGTGGTACGACCACTTCTAAAGAAACCAGCTCTGGACCCTTTGAATCGGGACAACTATTGGCCAGTTATCAATACCCCGTTTGGGGAAGGCAGGGGAGAGGACCACGGTGGGGTAGCTACAGGCGTTCTTGGAGGACACCGATTATTTAGCTCCATTCCAGGGTTCAGGCTTGTCCATGGAACTGAGTCACCCTTGGTCACCCTGATGGATGAGAGCAGGACAGAAGGAGTACAACCTTGCTCCTGCTTCTTGACCTCTCGGCGGCATTTGGTACCATTGACCATGGCGTCCTCCTGGACCAGCTGTGGGGAACTGAGGCCATTGTATTACAGTGGTTCCAATCCTACCTTCAGGACCGAGTCCAGAGAGTAGTGCTCTCTCTCCAGTACTATTTAATATCGACATGAAACCTTTGGGAGCAATCATTAGGAGTTTTGGGGCGAGGTGCTGTCAGTATACTGATGACACTCAGCTTGATTTCTCCATAACATCTGAATCGGGAGAGGCTGTACAATCGCTGGGCCATTGCCTGGACGCAGGGGGGAAATGGAGGAGAAAAACAAGCTGAGCTTCAGTCCTGGCAAGAAGGAGGCACTGTGGGTGAGTAGCTGCTGTGTCCAAGAAATTGGTCCGTTGCCTACCCTGAATGGGGTTGCACTCCCCCTGAAGGAACAAGTTTGCAGTTTGGGAGGGGGGTTGCTTCTGTATGTGTCACTGGAGGCTCAGGTACCCTCAGTGGCTAGAAGTGCCTTTGACCAACTGTGACTGGTTCAACAGTAGCACATGCATTGGTTGCTTCAAGACTGGATTACTGCAATGCACTCTGCATGGGGCATCCCTTGCGCTTGATGCGGAAGCTGCAGTTATTGCAGAATGCTGCAGCACAATTGCTGATAGGAGGGAGTCAGCATATAACACATGTGGTCAGAGTTTGCACTGGTTGCGAATTTGTTCCTGGGCCAAGTTCAAGGTGTTACTGTCAGTATATAAGGCCTTAGCAATTTGGGACCAGTTTACCTACAAGATTGATTTACCCTACGCATGCCAGTCTCTTAAGATTTGCAGAACTTGCGCTACTGCAGGTGCCACATAATACCCACCCCACATTTGTAAGAACTTGATTGTTTAGTGTGGACTACAACTGACTGGGGCTGATGGGAGTTGTAGTCCAAAACATTTGGAGAGTGCCGGGTTGGCAAAGGCTTCAGGGTGCTTTCAGGTGACCATGCCAACTGTAGTGAAACTGACCTAGATGTCAGCCTTGGTGTGCTGAATAGTCTAGAACAGGGTTTCACAAACTTGGGTCTCCAGCTGTTTTTAGACTACAACTCCCATCATCCCTAGCTAGTGATCAGGGATGATGGGAACTGTAGTCCAAATTTGGGGGAACCCTGATCTAGAAGCCGCTCTTTATCGCCTCACCCAAAGGCAAGGCGCAGGTCAGCCCAGTTTAGGAGACGGTTGAGCTCGCAAAAATTCAGCTTCCCAACATATGTAGCTTCTGAATAGTCAGTTGGGTTAGTCTGCCAGCTGAGACCTGGCAAGCTGATGTGTTGAAACACGCCCAGCTGTTCCACCCCCCGGAGAATACTCAATGCCTCAAGTTCCAAGGAGCCAACATAAAGTTATTGGGTGAAAGGCATCTAAAGCGAATGTTTAAAATTCTTAAGGGTTGTGAAAAGTGTAAATTCTATTTTGTTCATTTTCCTAACCTTCCAGGAAGTGGTATTAGGCTCTGTGTGACATGCAGGCCACATGGAGGTCACTCATGATATACTGCAGTGAATTACCCGGGCCTTTTAACTAACATGTTGCATATCAGCAGGTACAGTACATGTACAGTGGGACCTCTGGATGTGAACGGAATCTGTTCCAGAGCCCCGTTCGCATCCTGAGTAGAACGTAACACGCGACTGCACGGGTCGCGTTTTGCCGCTTCCGCACATGCGCATGATGTCATTTTGAGCGTATGCGTGAGCGGCGAAACCCGGAAGTAACGCACTCCGTTACTTCCGGGTCACCGCGGAGGGCAACCTGAAAATGCTTAACCTGAAGCTACTTCAACCCGAGGTATGACTGTACTCTATAATACTCAAGGCAGATGCATGAGGAAACACACCTTTATCTGCTGCTAGCACACACTGTACTCCAATGTCCTCAAGATGAGATAAATACCAATATTCTCCTTCACCATCATGCAGAACGCCAGACGTTTACCTAATGTGTGCGCTACAAATTAGAAGAGCAATTCAAAGCCTGGCAGGGCATGAAGGAGTGGCATATCCACATCCCTAGCCCCATTGCTTGTTCCTTCTGGCCATGAGCAAGCGGGCTTTAGGAACAATTATTCGACCACTGACCATATGGTAATTATGTATCATCTTGCCAGAAAATATTCTGCCCCGAGTCGGGGGCGCCTATGAGTCGCTTTCATAGACTTAAAGGCCGCCTTCGACAGTATCCCAAGAAACTGTCTATGGAAGAAATTAGAGAGATGGGGCATAGATAGAAGGCTGTTATGGCTTATAACCCAATTACACCACGGGTCGTCGGCTAGAGTGAGACTCACACCGGCGGGAAACCTATCCAATGAGGTCCCAATAAATAGAGCAGTGCGCCAAGGCTGCATTTTGGCCCCACTCCTCTTCAACTTGTTTATTAGCGACATGAAGCTCTTTCTGAGTGAGTCTCAAGCCAACATTCATGCCCCCCGCCTAGCTGATTTTCGCTGCCCTCTGCTCCTATATGCCGACGATGCAGCGATCCTTTCCTACTCTAGAGTTGGTTTATGCAGAGCTCTAAAGATTTTTGCGGCTTATTGCAAACTCAACCATCTGACAATTAATCATGGAAAATCTAAAGTACTGGTCTTTACCAGGTCTCGGAAAACTTACAGCTGGAAGTTAGATGGAGTCCAATTAGAACAGGTTTTCAAATTTAAATACCTGGGAGTCTTTTTTCACTACAACCTAAGCTGGAAGCCACAGATACAGTATTTACTGAACAAAGGGAAAACAATACTTTACACTCTACTCCAATTTTTTGCGGTCGATGGAGCCTCCCACATCCCTTCTGCATTGAAGGTGTACCACGCAAAAGTGGTTTCCACCCTCTGTTATGCTGCCCCACTCTGGGCCCCAGGGTCCAATTTAACATCTCTGGGGACATTGCAGAATCACTTTCTCCGTCGCCTCCTCAAACTCCCCATGTGTGTGAGCAATGCAGCCATACATCTGGAGCTAAGGATTGCATCATTGGAGACTGTCATCTGGAAGCGAGTCTTTGGCTACTGGCTGTCCAGCTGGCATAGGCTTCCCGACCATTACCTCTTTCAGTGCCTCTGGCGGGATGACTTTGTTAATCCGTGGGTAGGAAAAATCCATGCCAAACTTCTGAGCATCGGAATTTCCCCAGCGGACTCCTTAAAGATGAACCTACGGTCAGCCAAAAGCCTTATCGAGCAAAGATTAGCAGACATTGAAAATCAACACAACCTCTCCAGGGGTGGGGGTGTCTGCTCCCCCAGGTATCATGGAATAACCCCACCACTTGGCCTTCCATCATATATGTCATCTCTTTCATCTGTACCACACCGACTTGCATTTATTCGTGCAAGGTTCAATGTTTTTCCATCGAACCTGCTGAGCCACAGATTTTCCAAGGGTTTGGTGTCTCCGCTATGCAAGTGTGACGGGAAAACAGTTGAATCTCTTCCACATATAATGTTCAACTGTCCCTTACATAGCATAGCCAGGACTAAATTCCTGGGTCCTGCTTTACTGCGCTTGGTTGGCAGGCCTGTTGAGTCACATGCCGCACTGCTTTTGCAGGATACAGATCCTTCTGTAACTCTGCAGGTGGCGAGATTCCTGAATGCGATTATCTCACACACAAAAACCACCAAAAAACAACATCAACAACAAAAACTAATCGGACAGTTATGATGAGAGTGCATGACGGATCTCGTCTCCAGTTCTCCTTTTTCTGTGAACCGTCCCTTGGATCTTTCCGGGCCCCAAGCTGTTATTTGTCACTGCTCAATGACCCACCCTTGCATCGTGGTGTTCCCCTTCTGTTCTTAGATATATGGGTCTTTATGCTTCTGTGCTTTTATGTTTGTACATATTTTATGGGCTAATAGCCGTAAATAAATAAATTTGATTTGCTTGTTCCTTCAACTGCCATAGTGCTCAGGCCTTACGCCATCAAATAATGACAGTACACCATGTTCCATTTCAGGGCTTCCAAGTTCCTGCCAGCAATATTTCCACTCACCTGCACTTTTGGTGGGTAGAACGGGGGAGCTTTGCACCAGCAGAGTGGTGGTACCATCAGACAGCTGTGGTGGAACTGTTCTGGACTGGGCCTTCCAATCCTCCTCCCCTGCGTGGTGGATTAGTGGCATGTATTTTATCCTTAAGTAGCTTTTGCTTCTCCTCCCCTTAAATATGACCTTGGTCTAGTTCAGCAGGTTTCACAAGGACTGGAAAGCACATAAAATGATAATCTTGAGCTGGGAAGACAAGCTGGTTTGATGGGAGACGAACTCATCAGGATGATCGTTCCACTGTCTTAATTATGTCTTGGCTTGCATTAGTGAACGTCAAGTATTTTGAAGAACTTCCATCGGCTCAAAACCAGTGTGACTGGTCTGACGATGAAATCTCATTTCTTGCTCTGGTTGATTTAATGTGTGAGGGGGAAAATTATTTAGGAACCGAATATTCATTCTCAACAAAGTTGGAAAAGTACTTTTACTATTATCTATCCAATAGGTTCTGTATTAAGATAAAAGAGAGCATACACTGGTATTTCTCAGAAAACAGCAAGACAAATGTGTAATCACAAATGTGAAGTTATACTCAGGTGTAAGACCAAGATCAGTGTGTGAATGGAAAGCAGGCAATACAAACTTCAAGTCTCCCTGGTGTTGTGCATGTTGTCTAGCACTCCTAGTGTCCACAGGTTTAGTGTGCAAAGGTGTTTGTACAACTGTACATACAAAGGCAGCTGTCCTGCAGATATTCATTCAGAGGCAGAGCGTGTGTTGAGCTCACACATCGGTTGTTGGCATCCATCCCATCTCTAGTTGGTTACAACAATGTGCTGGTTGCACCAAGGTTCGATCCCTATAAGAAACAGCTGCATATTTGTGCATTGCAAGGTGTTAGACTAGATGATCCCTTCCAGTTCTATAATTCTCTAATCTCATGGAAGAGTGCTGCTTCGGGGACAAACAGCTGGAGAGTTACAGCGCTTGCTGTGGCTGTAGAGACTGATATGGAAGAGACAAGTTTTGTTGCAGCTGGGGCAGAAGAGGCGTCTGGTTTTGCTTTGCCAGGTGCACCATGGCGTTTTTTCTCTTTGCTCTCCTCCCAGCAGCCATTCCTCCTCTCCTTACTGCTGTGGATACACACACGTCACTTTAACTTCAGAATAGGGCATAAGGTGAACCCAAAGCACATGGTCTGTAAAGAAGTGTTGCCTACAAAATATTAGGCATGGAACTGCACAAAGCACATACCGTATTTATTGCTCTATAAGACTCACTTTTTCCCTCCTAAAAAGTAAGGGGAAGTGTGCGTCTTATGGGGCGAATGCAGGCTGCGCAGCTATCCCAGGCGCCAGAACAGCAAGAGGGATTGCTGCTTTCACTGCACAGCAATCCCTCTTGCTGTTCTGGCTTCTGAGATTCAGAATATTTTTTTCTTGTTTTCCTCCTCCGAAAACTAGGTGCGTCTTGTGGTCTGGTGTGTCTTATAGAGCGAAAAATACAGTAATTTATTTCAGAACAACTATAAACAGTGGTGCTTCAGGTTACATATGCTTCAGGTTACATACGCTTCAGGTTACAGACTCCGCTAACCCAGATAGTGCTTCAGGTTAAGAACTTTGCTTCAGGATGAGAACAAAAATCGTGCTCCGGCGGTGCGGCAGCAGCAGGAGGCCCCATTAGCTAAAGTGGTGCTTCAGGTTAAGAACAGTTTCAGGTTAAGTACGGACCTCCGAAACGAATTAAGTACTTAACCTGAGGTACCACTGTACCTGTATAATGATTTCGTTGCTTTCATTTGCTGCGTGTGTGTATGTGTGTGTGTGTTTTTTTTTTACTGTCCTTCTGCAAAGTGCTGCGGCCAGAAATTGCCTACCCTTCCTCACCTTTTATCCCCTCTACAATCGAACCAGTGTGGCGAAATGGTTAGAGTGTTGGGCTAGGACCTGGAAGAGCTGGGTTCGAATCCCCACTTAGCCATGAAGCTCATTGAATGTGGCTCCATCATTCCCATCAACTTGGTGTGATGTTTCAGTGCAATTCCTAATCTTGTTTGGTCCATTTCCAGCAAAGGAAGGGCTATGCTGCAGTTGTTCTGCTTCCGAGAAGCTTCCGCTGATTCACCCAGTACTCACCACCTCCTTGGCCAGATACCCCTCTGATGTAGCTCATTGCGGCAGCTCTTATCTTCATTATCTGTCTAGATCTGGATGATCCTGATGTGTGCGTCTGCAAGAGACTGGTGCAGCAGGTGCTGCTATGCAAAGCCGTAAGACCAAGGGCCAAACTACACATTGCATTAAATACACAGTTTTCCTTTCCATTGTTTGCACTTAAGATAGCATCCTTCTGCATGGGAGTAGTAGTCGTAAGTGCTGACTACTGAAAGCTTCTGAGAATATCCCTGCCGTTCAGGAAAACTAAACCAAAACTTTGATTTTCTGCCTTTGTCACGGCTGAAAAATCCATTAAAATTATGGGCACTAGATGTAGTTGACAAAGCAAAGTATCTTCCTTGTGTACAAGTCTTAACTTCTATAATTAGGGTAAAGTGTTGCCTTCTTAGAAGACATATCCCCTCACACATCACACCCAAAAGTAAGTAGCATTAAAAATGAGGCATTCTGAACATGGGGAACAGAATTAGTGATTTTTAGGACAGCGGTTCCCAGCCTTTTTGGTATGGCGACGAACAAGTCCGCATTTACTTGGTGTGGTGACCCATTGATGTTGTCACATAAATTTTGGACCTTAGGTTAGAATCGTAGAGTTGCAAGGGACTTCAAGGGTCTCTTAATCCAGCTGCCTGCAATGCACGGATCCTGCCCACAGCTGGACCCGGGTAGACTTGGACCAGGTCTTCAGCAGCTGTTGGTTTCATGCATTTTAACTGCACATTTGGCTGTTTTATAACCATTATCTGAGGCATCCCAAGCAGAAATGTATGTAATGCCCTGGTTCATGTGGAATTCCTTGAAATATTAATGTTAGTTATACGAGTTATTCAGAGGGTGGCATTCAACTAGTGCAGTTTTGGGACCAGTGCAGACAGATTTCCCTCTTCTGCCCTCCCACTTCCCCAAATCTCCTCTGGTGGGCTGGAGAGGGGACCCAGAACTGATTATGGGAGAGGAGTGTGAGGCCTGCCCTTCCCAGCTGAGAGAGCCCCAACCCCACTCCTGCTTGCACGAGAGTAGGAGTGGGGTCAGGGCTGTGGCCTTGCTTGGCTACTGTCTAGTGGCCTTCCTCTGGGAGGGTATCTTACGCCTTTCCTCCCAGTGGAAGGCAGGCAAGTGGTGTAGGGGCTCTTTGATGCTGCTGCTGGCCCAGCGCTCTCCAGCAGCCCCTCTCCACAAGGTGTGGATGGGGTGATCTTTGCACCCCACGCCTTGCAGACTTCGCTTGGGAGGGTGGGCTGCGTCCTTCCTCCTGGGGTGAACGAGGAAAAACCTGCAAAGGCAGTCAAACACACAGAGCCTGACAGGTTCTGTGCGCTTGGCTATTGCCACTTGGTCCGTCTTTGGGGAGTGGGGGGGCCAAGCGGACAAGGTAGATCGCCCACCCCCCACACCAGCGAAGGCAGAGGCAGCCTGGCCAAGGAGCCCTGAGGCCCCTGCTGGTTGCACACAAGCGGCAGGGGCCTCAGGGCTCACTCAGCTGGGGACAGGAGCCTTTCCGCCCTCCAGCTGAGCAACAGGCTGGGACCAGCTGTATTGGCCGCAGCCCAAGAGGCACTATGGTGAAAGCACCTCAACTGCCTCCAGTAGTTTCACCTGGCTGGGGCCAGTGCAGCTTTTTTCAACATCTCAGCTTATTGCCAAGCGACAATGTTTGGCTGACGAAACACCGCCATGTTGAAAGCCCAACATCGCCCAGCCCTGAATTGTACAGTTCCACAAGTCATGTAAGTTATAACAAACCACGAGTATATTTAATAGTTTTCTTTTCATGTTAAAGGCCATTATGGCACATATCCGTGGGATGGCTGAGCTTGCATATTGCAGGGTATGTCAAACGTAGTCTGGTTATTGATAACATAGCCTGCTTTTCTGTTTCATCTTCATAGTAGTCACTGCTGAAAAATCTGTCTTGCAAAGATATGCACTGCCCAAATGATAGCAACACAGATACCGCTTCATCGGCAAGCTCAGGATACTCAGTGGTAATGGGAAACCAAAATTTGGATAACCTTGCTTTCGAAAAATTTACCTGTGAGGGCCCTACCAGACGGCGGTTCAACGAGTTGCTCTTTTTGTGCAAAGACAACTTTGCGACGTTGGCTGCAAATGGGTTTTGTGCTCGTTCAAAGTTCTCTATTAATGCAAGGACTTCAAATCGCCCTGGGCTTAACTGCTGGTCACAGACAAGGTGCTCATACAGAGGGTTACTTTGAGTGACTATTACAGCTCACCCTTGATGAGCGAGTGTGTGTGTGCAAAAAGAAGAGGTTAAAAATGGGTGTGCCGTTGGACTGTGAGCTAAAGTACATGGGCAGTACCTGGATGAACTTTTGCCTGCTGCCTACTGTGTCAGAGAACTAGAACTGCAAAGACAAGACAGGTAGGAATACAACTCTTCTTGCTCCAGTCCAAGAATACTACACATGCTATGAATGACACATGTGCCACAAGTGTACCATTAAGGCTGGGTGATAGCTCGTTTTCAATATCGTGATATACCACCAGCTAAGCATTGTGATATACTGATATATCACTATACCTGAAATAAGAATAGAGCTATATAGAGGCATTGGCTAGCTTCATGGTTTTTGCATAGCACACCCACCCACACCCCATGTTTGCAATATATTGCAAGGTCAAAAATTATGAAACTGATAGAACTGATATAATGAATTGAAAAAAAATGTTTAAATTGACATTTGTTAAAAAAAACTAGAAGCATTTTTGTTAGGGATTATAGGACATTATAGGATGATGGGATGCAGGTGGCTCTGTGGGTTAAACCACAGAGTCTAGGACTTGCCGATCTGAAGGTTGGCGGTTTGAATCCCTGCGACGGGGTGAGCTCCCATTGCTCGGTCTCTGCTCCTGCCAACCTAGCAGTTCGAAATCACGTCCAAGTGTAAGTAGATAAATAGGGACCGTTCCAGCGGGAAGGTAAACGGCGTTTCCGTGTGCTGCTCTGGTTCACCAGAAGTGGCTTAGGCATCTTGGCCACATGACCTGGAAGCTGTACACCAGCTCCCTTGGCCAGTAAAGCAAGATGAGCGCCGCAACCCCAGAGTCGGCCACCGAGTCGGGTCCCTTTACCTCTACTATAGGACAAGACCTGCTATGAAAAATAAAGAACTTCTTTATGTATGCAACAACAGTGGCAAGAATCTTGTTAGCACAAGGATGGAAGAATGAGGAAATCCCAACGAAAGAACCGGGGGAAGAAAATTTGATGAGTTATGCAGAACTGGCTAAATTGACATATAAACTGTGTGAAAAGGACACCTGTGACCAGGGAAGAATGGGAACTTTTTACAAACTATCTAAAAAGACAACAAAATGAACTGGGCTCTTTGGCAGGTTTTGAATAAGCATTCACAAATTTATTAGTTGAACATATGATAGATAAAGCAAGGACATGTATTGTACAGTTTTATAACATGCAGAAAACGAGATATGTAAAAAAATCAGGGAGGAGGAGCTGAGGGAAGTCCTTTGTGGGGGGGGGGAGGGTTGAGGGAGGACTAAAGGGGGGGAAATAATGTAAATGATTATGAGGATTGACAAATTGTTATGTTGAAATGGGTTAATAAATATATTTTCTAAAAAAAATATGAAACTGATATCATGATATGGACTTCAAACCGGTTTTAGATAATGTATTGATATATCGCCCAGCCCTACATACCACCCAGGCCACTGGTGAAAGTTTTGCCTTTAAAGAAGTTGTTCTGATGCGCCTTTTATATATATATTTTAAAAACCAACAACTTTGAACTCTTGACAACTTTCAGAAAGCTTGCTGGGTTAGTCTGGTATTGCAGATGCATCAAATAGCCTTTCTAGCATCCTAATGACTAACACGTTTATTGCAGAATTATCTTTTTTTAACCAGATGGATGGTGTGCTTTGGCTTATGCTGTGGGGGGTTTGTTGGTAGGAAATGGTTTATGAAACAATACTGAACCAGCTGAGCAGATGAGAGTGCTTTCTTTGTATTCTTGTGTTTCTGACATGGGGAAGATGGGTTCTCTTTCAGGAGGAAGAAGGAGAGGAAGTAACTGAAATGTGGCCTCTAAGTATGTTTGACCAAGCTTCACGCTCCTGCTAGTTGCCTCTGGACAAGAATGTTCAGGCTCAGGCTTCCCTATATATTTATCTTTCCACCTTTTTGAATGAATCAATAGGCACAAAAAGCCAATTGACAACAGAGACAATCCTTACGTCGTGTATCACCGCTTTTGCGTATTTCAATAACAACATTTGTGCAGATCTATACTGCCAAACACTAGCCAATCATTAAATCTTTTAAGCACATACTTTGCACCTTGCTAATTATTACCCCTGAACTTCTCTACCCCTCTTTTAACGTTTTGCAGGTCTGATCTGGCTGGTGGAATTTAAAGAACATTCTCGCGATGGAGGGGGAACAGCAGCAGGAGGTAAATTTTGGGAACAGCAACACCCTGTGTGGAGAGCGGAAAACGCTTCACTGGGCATTTTGGTTTAACAAAATTTCTGAGGGGCTGCTGTGCTTGAGCTGCAGAAGCTGAAAACCAAAGCACGCTGAGATCTTTTGAGAGAGAAGCTTGAGTCACTGTGGCATGTATTTCTTGTAGGCAGCAACTAACCCGATAAGAAGTTTAATGTATTGTGTTGCTTGCTCTGCAGCCTTCTGCCTTATCCAGGGTAGAAAGGGCAAATGTTAAATTCCTGCAAATGTTAAATTCCAGCTCCCATCAGCCTCAGCCAGCATGACCAATGGTCAGGGATGATGGGAGCTAGGCCTTCTCTTGGAGATAGATAAGCGACGCTGGTTCTCATATCTCTATAAAATACTGTGGTACCTCAGGTTACATACGCTTCAGGTTACAGACTCTACTAACCCAGAAATAGTGCTTCAAATTAAGAACTTTGCTTCAGGATGAGAACAGAAATTGTGCTTCGGCGGCGCAGCAGCAGCAGCAGGAGGCCCCATTAGCTAAAGTGGTGCTTCAGGTTAAGAACAGTTTCAGGTTAAGAACGGACCTCTGGAACCAATTCAGTACTTAACCTGAGGTACCACTGTAACCCCTAGTGGGCCACAGGCTCCCATTTCTGCCTTATGTAATTTGTGAATCTATGGGTGTGTTGCATTATGGGGAATTTTATGTATTTTTTTAATTTAAAAACCCAACATGTCTCATGGCTACTTTGTATCTGAAAGGAGCACAGTTTAGGGAAGTTTTTAATGTTCGATGTTTTATCGTGTTTTTAATATTCTGTTGGGAGCTGCCCAGAGTGGCTGGGGAAACCCAGTCTGATGGGTGGGGTATAAATAATAAAATTATTATTATTATTATTATTACTATTATTATTATTAACACCACTAATACACCCCAATGAGCAAATATGGGCACTCACCCATTGTCTTCTATGGAGAAAGCAGTATGGGTTTAATTTATGCCAGCAAGATAGCAGAGATAGTGTGCTTGTTTTGTTGAGCCCTCACACAAACCCTACAGATGTATCTTGAGCTGCTAGTGACTTGAAATCAGAGCCACATCATTCTGGCATAGAGCTCCACAAAGTGAAGCAATTTTGCTACAAGATGCAAAAAAAAAAAACTTGCCTTGCAGCCCAGACTGTGTTTTAAATTTATCAGCTTCTAGCATATGTTATAATCGTCGATTTATCCGCACACAAAACATGCTTTATTCAAGCTCTTCTTTCCACTCGGGCCATTCACCCCTTTTTTTAATCCAACACAGATGGCTGCAGAACCAGCACCTTCACCCGAGGCACAAGGAGATGGGCCGAAGGAAGCTGCGGGCATTGCGTCAAATATTTGTATGTTATGGTTGTGGATAGCAAAGCCATTTTGCCTCCTACGTCTTGTATTGGTTTAAAGCAGTTAATGGCTAGAGTTTGGGGTGGGTGAGGGTTAAGTCTACCTATGCAGTGGCAGAGCTTGGTAGAATGGACTGTACCACTTTAGAATGGACTGCACCATTCCAGTATGTGGAGGGATGATAGTCGTGTTTTGAGCGCTTGTCTCTAGAGGACCAGTGGCAACCAGGAAAGTGGGCAGCTGGGACCTTTCCCTTGATGTTTTTGTTTTTACTTGTCAGGGAGGCATTCAGAAATGAACCTTCAGTGGTACAGTCCAAGCTGCCATCTTGTTGTAATGCATGTATGGGCAAGATCCTAAGGCACATTGGAATACTTAACTAGCATGGGCACAATGTCTAAGCCTGAAATCCTAAACACACTTTCTAGGTAGTAAAAAAGGTAAAGGACCCCTGGGCGGTTAAGTCCAGTCAAAGGCGACTATGGGGTTGCAGCGTTCATCTCACTTTCAGGCCAAGGGAGCTGACGTTTGTCCACAGACAGCTTTCTGGGTCATGTGGCCAGCATGAAATCTGACACAATGGGACACTGTGACAGAAACCAAGGCTCACGGAAACGGCGTTTACCTTTCCGCCGCAGTGGTACCTATTTATCTTCTTGCACTGGCGTGCTTTCAGACTGCTAGGTTGGCGGGAGCTGGGACAGAGCAATGGGAACTCACCCTGTTGCAGGGATTCGAACCGCTGACCTTCTGATCGGCAAGCCCAAGAGGCTCAGTGGTTTAGACCACAGCACCCCCTGCCTAAATCCCATTGAGCACCCTGGAAATTGCTTTGGAGAAAGCATGCATAGGATTGTGCTTTAAGTTAACGAGGAGGCAGGGGACCGTGGGCACCACATCTTCTCTGGGTACCATTCTTCGGAGTATTATCACCAGCAATGTGTCTGGGTCCTATTTTAATTAGATGACTAGCTGAAATATTTTTGCCCTGCCTTTCGATACAGAATTTCATGGTGTACTTAAACCAGTTGAGCTGAGTTCTGTAGAGCAATATTTTCAGCTGCAATGGAATCATCAAGCTGCTTATGGAAAACCCAGTATGCTGGGTAGAGAATTACTCTCTTGATGGGATGTTGCTGATTCTGGGCACTTAGGTACCAAGGATGCTAACCACATGATTTGGAGCCAGCCAGCATTTCTGAACTAAATTTATTTCACAGGGTTGAATGAATGAATTAATTTATTACGGTCATAGACCAGAAAAAACAACAACGATAGTTTACAAGAGGAGTAATGGCTGCGGGGAGAAAGGGTGGAGCTTGGGTGCTGGTGGGGTTTGAGTAGCTTCTGCTAGGAAGCCAGAGCTGTAGGGTCTGGTTCTAGATTATAATGCTTTAGCAAATTAAATAAGGAGGGTCATCTAGTCCTTGCAATGCAGGAATATTCAGCTGCCCCATATGGGGATTATTGAACCTGCGACCGTGGGGATATCAGCGCTATACTCTCAGGTTCTGAGCTAATGCAGGGATTTTTTTCTCCCTTTATTCTTGCTTGATCAATTTATCATAGAATCATAGAGTTGGCAAGAGACCACAAGGGCCATCGAGTCTAACCCCCTGCCAAGCAGGAAACACCATCAGATAACTCATTTGTTTCAGCAAGGAGTAAACTAGAGGCTTGCTGGGGTTTTATTTTATTTTTTTGCAGGCTCTCTATAAGTAGTAGCTCCTGCCTCTCCAGTATTGAGTTTTTTCCTCCCCCTTCTGCACTTGCTGTTCTTAATTTTTAAAGAAATAACTTAATGAGGGAACAGGGGACTGGAACTTGGGAGTCATTGCTTCAATAGCTTAAAAATACTTCATCTCGAGAAGGAAGGGCAGGGTTGGGTTGTGGTGGCGTTTGAAGATTTTCAGCTTCTGAAGTGAAAATAAGAACTTCATGGTCTTGGGATGTTAAATTAAATTAAAAGTACAGCAATAACCATATAAGAATGCAGGAATCCCCCCCCCTTTCCTATTCCGTTTGAAGCCAAGCCAAATCAGATTAGTTTTCAGCAAGGAGAGTAAAAGAGAGGTTTGCTTTTTTTTGGCAGACTCTGGAAAGTGTAGGAGCTTTACCTCCAGTATTCAGGTTTCCCCCCTATTTTTCTGCACTGACAATCCTGAAGGAGACATGTTTTAAGAAATATGTAATGAGAATAAGGAACTAGAACTTGGGGGTTGTTGGTTTGATACCTTAACTGTCTTGGGAATTACAGCAACTATGTTTTTTTTCCTATCCAACATTTGTTCTATTCACTACTCAAAATTGTTTTTTAAACAAACTGCAGATAACAATAGCAGCTTGTTTTCTTTGGGATCCCCTTCTGAAGCAACATCAGTTTTGCCACCAGGAGTAGGATGATAGGTTTTCTGAAAATTATATTTCACAGGGTTGTTGTGAGGACAAAATAGGTCTTTGAAGGGAAGGCAGTTATAAATTAATGTGATAAAACAGCTACATAAAGTTGATCCATATATTTATTTCAGACATTTGTGTTCTGCCTATAGGGCCGTACAGTCCTCTGAAGGCAGTTTACATTCCCCTACCCCCCCCCCCAAAATAAAAGTATAATGCCATATTTATAATAGCATTAATGTTATCCTGTGTAGAGATCTTGTGAGAAAACAGACTGTTCCTAAAACAAAGGTTAAGGCTGTATAACACATGAATTATAAACTGTGTCGGCGCCAAAGCAGGAAGTATTTTGTGAAAAAATTTCCTCAAAGTTCAACTCCACCCCCTATACCATCCCCAGTTTGATGGGGAGCAGGCTGAGAATTATCTTGATAATGCCTGTCTATTCAGAGTCAAGGAAGCAAGCCTCGCTGTCCCTCTGGTATGGCTTGGTGACTTCATGCAGCCAGATCTGATTAGCACTGTGACGATATTGCTTCTATAAGAAGCTCCTTCTGTGTTTTTGTTTTTAATTGGCACCAGCTCTGGATTGGGGCCAAGCAGGGGGGGAACGTTGCTGCAAACATGAAGTGAGCAGGGCACAAAAAGGGCAAGGAAGGTGGTGGTTTGGGGATATTTTTCAAACACACACACACTTATCCTGAAACCCTCCCATTTGTCACCAGAATGTTTATGGTCAAAACTTTGACCTGGCCCCATTTAAACATTGCACAGTCATACCTTGGTTCTCGAACGCCTTGTGACTCGAACGTTTTGGCTCCATTTAAACATTATACAGTCGTACCTTGATTCTCAAACACCTTGTGACTCGGACGGTTTGGCTCCTGAACACCGCAAACCCGGAAGTGAGTGTTCTGGTTCGCGAACATTTTTTTGGAAGCCGAACGTCCGACTGCTGCTTCCACGGCTTCCAATTGAGTACGGGAAGCTCCTGCAACCCATCGGAAGCCGCGTCTTGGTTTTCAAATGCTTTTGGAAGTCAGACAGGCTTCTGGAACAGATCTCGTTCTAGAACCCAAGGTACGACTGTGGTCGATTCATATCCTTTTCATAGGTATTGCGGCAAAGTGGGAGATGAATACGCAAACTAAACATGAGTTTGTTTATTCAAATTATATGCAGCTGATGCAGATGCTTTGAAAATACTTTTGGAGATGAAGATGAAGAGAAGAAAGCAAAAGCCCAGCCTCCCAAGCACCGTGACGGAACTGTCCACTGAGGAGGGCTCCAAAGTATATGTTGTTGGCACTGCTCACTTCAGTGATAGCAGCAAAAGAGACGTAGTGAAGGTAAAAAATTGGGGCCTTAAAAGCCCGCCCCCCCCTTGGGGCCGGAAGTTCACCTTTGAAACCTTGATTATTTTTGTAACGCGGAAAAGGATTACAATTTGGGTTGGGAATGTAGCTGCGGTCCTGGATAACTTTATATAGAACCAATTTGTGCAGAGGTTCTATCGTGTATACTGTAGTCTTCTCCCATGTTATTCATCCTGATTATGAACCTGTGAGGAGATAATCTTATCATCCATGTTTCAAACAAAGCTGCAGAGGCCAGGGGTTGGGTAGAATTTATGCAGAGGTGGAGAAATTGTGGGGAACGAGGAGGTCAGTTTCCTGTTTTCTCTGCGGAGAGCTGATATGGGTAATTTGGCAGGAGGAGGGCACTGAAAAATCTCTTGAATTTGTTTGTTTTTACTGTTTGGCAATATTCTTTCTTTTTCCCGAAATATTTTAAAGGTGTATATTTTAAAGTCCTTGAGCTGAAAACAGCAAAATACAAAAATGTGTAATTAATAAATAAACACATTCTTTCCTGAGAGTTTTTCTCTTTTTAGATGAGAAACCTTATATTCTCCTCCAAAACATAAACAAAAACCAGTTTTATTTAAAAAATAGTTTGTGGATTGGGACTCTGCTACGATATGCTTGGGACATTTCTCCCAGGAAAACATCAGTACTGCAAGCATGCAACTGAATCCGTATTTTTCAGACAATACAAGAAGTTCAGCCTGACGTGGTCGTGGTTGAGCTGTGCCAATACAGAGTTTCTATGTTAAAAATGGATGAAAAGACATTGCTAAAGGAAGCCAAAGAAATCAATCTGGAGAAACTTCAGCAAGCTATAAAACAGGTAGGAGTTCTTCGGTGACAAAATCATCTGTCCGTCTGTATGCGAAATTGAAATACTGCTTTCCTAACTTTTTATAATCTGGCGTAGTCAAGGCTTGTATGAACATGCAGTTAATTGCACATCCATTCCCATTCAGGGCTTTGTTCTATAGGGAGGGTTACAAAAGCAGGGATATGCAGGGACTAGGTTTTCAGTGGAGCAGAGCTCTACGGTACGTTTATGTAAAACCAAATAACAGGATTAAAGTCCAGTTTGATACCCATGCAAAAATTCCATGCAGGTAAACAGCTAGAGGGGGAGGCTAAAGGAGGATGGTGCAACAAAATATGGTCCTATGCAACAGCAGAAAATCTTCTCTTAATCAAAAGCCAAATAAAGAGACTCTCCCCCGTGGCAAGAAATGGCTAGACTTTTATTTGTTTTATACATTCTGAAAGCAAGTCTTTAGTCCAGCACGGTACACTGGTATCTGGAACTTCCTGCTGCCTCTTCAATAAGCTTTCAAAGATGTAAAAATACGTCCCTAAACTGCCACTAATTTCCTGTAGAAGATATGCAAATGATAATATCACAATTGCGATTCTAGTTAGTCAATTTATATATTCTGTTGTTTTATTTCAGATAATCTCTGTTTCCATTAAAACATTGTTTATTTATGTCTAATTTTGCTGCAGGATAACACTTTTCTTTTTAAAAAGTCATAACATTAAAAAAACAATTCTGATTGATTTCATTTCTATATCGCATTATATTTTAAAGAAAAATCTGAAAGCGGTTTAAAACATCAATAAAGCAATTCAGAATCAAACATTTCTGAAGAAAGTCAAACATAGAGTGTACAGCCAAAACAACATAATTAACAGAAAACTAAAATGTTATCTTAAAGGTTTCAAAATAAAACATTACAAAGGAGGTCAACTTAGAAATAATAGTTAAAAAAAAAAGGTGACTAATTTATTAAATGCTCCAGGAGATTTAGTATGTAAAGGGTGCTGAGAGGTCTTGGGAGACACAGAGCTGCAGTTCACAGAGTAGTTAACAATCCCTCTTCCCAGGG
The DNA here is from genome assembly GCF_964106915.1 of Podarcis gaigeae. NCBI lineage: Eukaryota > Metazoa > Chordata > Lepidosauria > Squamata > Lacertidae > Podarcis > Podarcis gaigeae. The sequence continues at coordinate 60,116,611 of NC_139686.1, read as the reverse complement.
AACTCTGCATGCAATTGAGAGACATTTAGACGGCCAAAGCAAGGCATCACGTTCTGTTTTTAGCAAAGGGTTATGTCCTATGTACAGTAGATTTCAGAAATCAGATGGATTTGGACAGTCAGGAAAGCTGTAAAATTACAACTGATGTGTGTTGCACATCTTCGACACCATGAAGTCTCCTCAGTGCCCTTGGCAAGCAAGACTTCACCTTGCAAATGTTTCTGCCTGTCCCGGGAACGTCCATTGCTTGAGAGCAGATCTGTTGGCATTTGGAAAGCTGTCCGCCTAACAGAAAACTACTGCCCAAGTTTGAGCGAGGAGAATGGTTAGCCATTGACTTGTGACTCAGCACTAAAGGAACAGTTTCTCCTTCCTGGATCATTTTTCACAGCATTGCGACATAAACTCTGCCACACATAAGAAAGCAGGAACACAGGAGTTTCTAGTTTTTCTCCAGGGGTGAGCTAGAATTGTTTTCCAGCATATTTCTCAGTGTGAACCTAAAAGATACTTTGTCCAATGCTTTTATCCAATACAGTCACCTTAATATTCCAAAATACCCTCCACACTCATTGTGTAAAGGTAGATAATAGATATCTGGCGAAAAGGTCATCTGTAAATATCAAACTGAAACCAAATATACATTTTTGACAACTAAGTAAGGAGGCTGGTACCCAGTGATAATCTGCTTCTGAGGGAGGACACAGTGGGAAGGGTGTTTAGTTGCAGGAGTAGCAAGAACTAACATGACATGAGATTTTCTTGCATCTACAGTGGTACCTCGGGTTACATACGCTTCAGGTTACATACGCTTCAGGTTACAGACTCCACTAACCCAGAAATAGTACCTCAGGTTAAGAACTTTGCTTCAGGATAAGAGCAGAAATCAGGCTCTGGCGGTGCGGCAGCAGCAGGAGGCCCCATTAGCTAAAGTGGTGCTTCAGGTTAAGAACAGTTTCAGGTTAAGAACGGACCTCCGGAACGAATTAAGTACTTAACCCGAGGTACTCCTGTATATACTTTCTCAACTAGCTGAGTTGACAGGTTTAAAAATAATTTTTAAAACCCTCATCTCTCAACTCTGAAACTATTACGTACATGCTTTAGGTATTTTCTACACTTTCAGTGTAAAGCTTTGTTTGTACTGTGTGTGTGCTTCTAAATTGTTCAAATGTTGCAATCCCCCCCTTTTTATGCAATAGGTAAATAAGTCTATGCCAATCTGTTATAATTGCAAACCTATACAAGGAATTACCCATGCTATTTGCATACTTGAGTCACTTTCTTCTCTCGGGCAGAGGTGGGTGGGTAGAAATAATAAATATTACGCCGCCAGACAGGTTAATTTAGTGCTATTTTCTCCTCTGTTCCTCCACAAGGAAACAAATTAGCAGATGTCTAAAAGGCTTCTTAGCAACGATCCTGTATGTTGAAATAAAGGGGTTTGTGTTCAGCAATAAATCAGCTCCCAGAGGCGGACTTGGTGTTTTACTCCTTCGCCAGCTGTGTTTCATCACAGCTATTAATGGCACCGTGCATCTTGTCTTTTCTAGTAATCTGTAAAAGGTTAACTCGTTCTTTTTTAATGGTTCTTCTTATGATAGAATGGAGTCATGTCTGGGTTGATGCAAATGCTGCTACTGAAAGTCTCTGCACATATCACAGAACAGCTGGGAATGGCTCCTGGAGGAGAGTTCAGGGAGGCTTTCAAAGAGGTGAGACTTTTCTTTCTTTCTTCTTTTAAGTGTGTGATTTTGTGTGCGATTTCGCCCCTGAGGTAAAAAACGCTGAGTGAATTGTGGGAGGCTGGCAGCGACAGAAACCGGTGTGGGTTTCACTTGGGCCAAATTCTTTGTGCTGTATTCTGTCTCTTAAAAACAAATCAAAATCTGGAAAAAAATAATAATTACCGGTTCAAAGAACATCTGGTTTTAAAAATCTGGGCCTCCCATCTACCGTTTTCAGTCTGATTGTTATAACGCTGGCAAAACATAATGAAAGCTGTAATATGAATGGTATCCTTTGCGGCTGCCGAGGGAACTTTAAACATATCAGAAAATTGAGTGTGTGATTCATTTTGTCCCATGTCTCGGCTGCTAGGCTAATAGATTTTCGGATAGCAATTAAGCCAAATTTTGTCTGATTCCCCCTGTCAATAATCGCGCAAATCATCTCATAAATTTGAATTTATTTTTCTTGAGAGAGGTGTTAGAACTATTACCATAATCCTTGGCCAATATTAAAGCATTTTTTCTCACTGCATATTGAAACATTTTTCTCAATGGGTATTGCAGTTGATAATTTTGTTTGTTGGCTTCTCTTTATGGATTTATAATCTGTATTGTTTATTGGTACTGCTTCTGCGGGTTTGTCATGGCCTTTAGCTAGAACAATAAACTTATATCGATTGACTGATTGAGTTCGATTTTTTTCATGTGAATTGTCCACGCAAATTGCATTTGATTTGTGATGACAGCACTTGCACTTTCTTAGCCATGCTAGTCTGAGGAGTCTCTTGTATCCAATCTGCTTTGGTAACTTGTAATTATTCAGTATAGCTGTAAATGCTGCTATGATAAGTTTCAACCCATAAACACTTATTTATTATTTTTACCACACTTTTTCATATAAAATGCGGTTAATGACAGTTAGCAATGAAATACATAGCAAAATGGGGACCAGTCAATAAAGTATAAGCAGTAATTAGTGTAAATGATAAGTAAAAAGCAAAGAATAATCAAATTAGAGAGGATGAAAATTAGACAACAGCTGTCACTAGTTAGACAAGTTGAGTGGCATTCAACTAAGTTTTGCCTAGGGTAGACCCATTGAAATCCATTAGTTCGTTAATTTCAGTTTATCTGCTATTTAGGAAAACTTTGTAAGATACCACTCACTACGATTAAAATGCAAAACAAGACAAATCCACTCAGTAATCTGAACATCTCTTAAGATACTGTTTTACCTGCCAACATCAACAAAGTTTGGGTGCAGTCACTGAGAAGGCCCTGTCTTGAATTCTTGCCCAAACGCTCATCTTCCATTGGCAGGACAAGAGCTCAACTGGGATTGTAGAGGAAAAGTAATTTCCTTGAGGTAGCCTGCCCCCAAGCCTTCTAGGCTATAACCAGCACTTTGAATTGTGCCCAGAAATGGACAGTGAAACTGTTGCATCTCAGAGAGGTCTGAAGACTTTGCTACTGCTACTCGTGTCCCTTTTTTCTTCTGCTTTCAACAGTTTCTCTAAGAGAAAACAGATCATTTCTGAAAACCAACTTAATAGCCTGATGTAAGCTATGAAACCCTGAAAGAACCTTTGTGCAAGAAGCCTTTATGCAAGATAGCTAAACTGAAAATGATTTATTTGTATTATTGTTGTTGTTGTTATGTTACACACCCTGTGTAGTGCCTTAGCATCCTGTTGTATGTAATGCTGTCTAATCGCTAATGTTCATATTCATCTTGCAGGCTAGTAAAGTACCTTTCTGCAAATTTCATCTTGGGGACAGGCCAATCCCGGTGACCTTCAAGAGGGCCATTGCTGCACTTTCTTTCTGGCAAAAGGTCAAGCTTGCTTGGGGCCTCTGCTTCCTTTCTGACCCAATCAGGTAGGAATGAGTGTGGCAACTTGTGGTTGGGTGCTCAGACTTGAGGCAGCCCTGGGGTATATCTTCTGATGGTGCTGGCAAATATTTCTGGTGCCAGTAACAACAAAAGAAAGGGCAACTGTTGGAACAGTAGACTAGAGGCTCTCTGGATATTGTTGGGATTCCAGCTCCTGTCAACACCAAACTCCCCGTCCAACCCCTTTACACCCAACTGAAGGGGCTGTGGTCTAAATCACTGAGCCTCTTGGGCTTGCCAAGGTTGGCGGTTTGAATCCCAGCTCCCGTTGCTCTGTCTTAGCTCCTGCCAACCTAGCAGTTCGAAAGCATGCCAGTGCAAGTAGATAAATATTTACCGCTGTGTCGGGAAGGTAAATGGCATTTCCGTACGCTCTGGCACTCATCACGATGTTCCGTTGTGCCAGAAGCAGTTTAGTCCTGCTGGCCACATGACCCAGAAAGCTGCCTGCGGACAAACGCCAGCTCCCTTGGCCTGAAAGCAAAATGAGTGCCGTAACCCCATAGTCGCCTTTGACTGGACTTAACCATCCAGGGGTCCTTTACCTTTTTACCTTTAACTTTTAGACCCAACTGATCACAGGTGAGGGCTTCCTGACATACCTTATTTGGAGGTCTGTACTGTACAATGTAGGAATCTGGTTGGTTGAGAACTTTCCCATCTGTATTGGATTTTTAAATACATTTAATCACCTGTTTTGCCACCCTAGGTTCCTTTAGGAACAAGGGTAGAATGTAAGTTTAATACATAAACATTCATCCCGTTGAAATGCAGGCAGCCCCCCCCCCCCATTTACATGCATTCAGTGTATGCACAGCCGTGTATACCAATCACGCCGAATCCAGAAGAAACATCGCTAAAAGGAGAAATGGGAGCAGGACATCTGCAGGATTTTCCCATGGGTTTCAATTACAGCAGTACCCCGGATTACAAACACCTCAGGTTGCAAACACTTTGGGTTACAGACTCTACTAACGTGGAAGTAGTACCTCGGGTTAAGAACTTTACCTCAGGATGAGAACAGAAAACATGCGGCGGCAGAGGGAGGCCCCGTTTGCTAAAGTGGTACCTCAGGTTAAGAACGGTTTCAGGTTAAGAACAGACCTCCGGAACGAATTAAGTTCATAACCAGAGGTACCACTGTATATGCAATTTCAGTGACGCATGCAGTGCCTCAGAATGTAAACCCCCCCTCCCCCACATAAATGGGAGTGCCTGTGTAAAAACGCCTGATAAAAGGACAAGATCCTGCTTGCTGCTCTTTATTTAAGTGCTCTTAAGCTATGCCAAATAGCTCTTAGGGTCAGTGAGTGTTCGGTGCCCTCTGTAAAACATGCGTTTTACTTGCACGTCAAGCAATTGTGTGGCGAAAGGGGGTGCACTTTGAGACCCGCCCCTGATTCTTTCCTGTAATTTTTGTGCTGTTGTCTGTAAGAAGTTCACGTGTAAAGGGTCAGGATTCCTGGTTGTGTGGATGCCCCAATTTCACAGAGCTCACACATGTGACTGAGCCGTAGCTATGGGGTCGAGGGGGGTACTAGTCAGGGTTTTTGTCCCAGGTGAAGTTTCCAGAGGGGAGCCATTGAGGCTCCCAGCCTCTGTGTGTGTGCTTGTGTGTGTGTGTGTGTGTGTGTGTGTACGCAAACACATGTCGGGAGTGAATTAAAGCTTAGTTTTGACCCAGGTGAATTTAAGCCTAGTTTTGACCCTGCGTATAAGCAAGAGTTCATATGCTGAGTTGTCTTTACAGCTAGCTGTACACAATGCACAGTCCTAAACGGCCTCAGTCCAATATACCTGAAAGAGCGTCTTCACCTCCATCGTTCAGCCCGGACACTGAGGTCCAGTGCCGAGTGCCTTCTGGCGGTTCCCTCGCTGCGAGAAGCCAAGTTACAGGGAACCAGGCAGAGGGCCTTCTCGGTAGTGGCGCCCGCCTTGTGGAACGCCCTCCCACCAGTTGTCAAAGAGAAAAATAACTACCAAACTTTTAGAAGACATCTGAAGGCAGCCCTGTTTAGGGAAGCTTTTAATGTTTAATAGGTTATTGTATTTTTTTGTGTTTTGTTGGAAGCCGCCCAGAGTGTCTGGGGGGACCCAGCCAGATGGGTGGGGTATAAATAAAAAATTATTATTATTATTATTATTATTATTATTATTATTATTATTATTATTGTAAGTGAACACAATTGGTGGGGCTGAAAGCACAGGCCCACTCCCCAGTCATCATACCATCGCCCTACGAGGGAGTAGCATGTAACTAGGGCTTTGTTTACGCTGTGTTGGTAGTCAGCGAATTATTTGATACATTCATGCATGGCTACAGAGCTTTTTCTAATACAAGTGCTTCTATCGTGGCAATTTTCAGGTTATTTTTATCCATCACAGCAACAGCAGTGAGATGTTCTTTTACCATAAGCAGTTATATGCATGTTTACATTTCGGTGTGATTCAGTGCCTCGCAGTGCTATTTTTCGGCTGCTGTGTATAAAAAATTGCATTATATGCAGTAGTAGGTTTCTACCATTTGCATCCGTCGTACACCCAAGAGAATCTCATTGTCTGCAATAGAATGAGCAATGTGTTTGGTAAGAAGGGCCGTTTGAGAAATATAGCAGGCACTACAGAGCTGTGAAAAAAAGAAAAGACTGAGAGAGAAAAGAAGCTGTGGTCGTGTTGGATATTTAAACTGTGTGTATGAGCATCATTTATATGCAAGAACATTGCAAGGGTTCTGTAGCTCAGGATAAGGCAACTTCATATGTCTTGCAGATACCAGAATACATCAGGTACACAAAATGGAGGAGAGAATCCTGGAATGGGTTTTCCTCCCACTAGGGAGGACTGTGCAAATTAAGTGGCTTTTACCCCAGTGCGGGGGAGATGACCCCCCCAGTTCCTTCTCGCCTAGCTTCCCCCCTGCGCAAATGGGGGCTGCCTTTGGTTTATTCTATTTTTTTTTTTTATAATAATTTTTTATTGTTTTTACAAAACAAAAAAAGCAGGGAACAAGGGTATAGGAAAAACAAACAAATCACAAACAAATACATAAAACATGACTTCCCCATACCTCCCCTTCTCTGCATCATTATTTTATAATGTGTCAGCAACCCTTCAGTCAATTTCTCTATATATTCTCATTAAGTTTCCCCCTTTAATTTACGATTTACAGCTGTAGTTCTTTGTTTCTAGCCTCTCGACATCTTAACCGTCCAATATTTTACAATAGTTCTTAAGGTATACTTTAAATTTTCTCCAATCTTCCTCCACCGCCTCCTTCCTCTGGTCACGGATTCTGCCGGTCATCTCTGCCAATCCCATATATTCGATCACCTTCGTCTGCCATTCCTCCAGAGTGGGTAGTTCTTGCATCTTCCAATACTTTGCTAAAAGAATTCTTGCTGCCGTGGTTGCATACATAAAGAAAGTCTTATCCTTCTTCGGTACCAATTGGCCCACCATGCCCAGAAGAAAAGCCTCTGGTTTCTTTGAAAACGTCCATTTAAGGACTTTCTTAATTTCATTATAGATCATTTCCCAGTAGGCCTTAATTTTTGGGCAGGTCCACCAAAGGTGATAGAAGGTTCCTTCAGCTTCCTTACATTTCCAACATTTGTTATTGGGCAAATGATAGATCTTAGCAAGCTTGACTGGAGTCATGTACCACCTGTAAATCATTTTCATAATATTTTCTTTCAAAGCAGTACATGCTGTGAATTTCAAACCGGTGGTCCATAACTGTTCCCAGTCAGCAAACATAATGTCATGACCAACATCTTGTGCCCATTTAATCATAGCTGATTTTACCGTTTCATCCTGTACATTCCATTTCAGCAGCAGGTTATACATTCTAGATAAGTTTTTTGTATTGGGTTCTAACAGTTCCGTTTCTAGCTTTGACTTTTCACTCTGGAATCCTACTTTCCTGTCCAGCTTAAACACTTCATTTATTTGGTGGTAATGTAGCCAATCTCTAACTCTATGTTTTAATTTTTCATAGCTCTTTAATTTAAACTTTTCTCCATCCTTTTCTAACATTTCATCATATTTTAACCAATTTGAGTCCATGTTAAGTTTTTTAACTGCTTTTGCTTCCATTGGTGATAACCATCTGGGGGTTTTATTTTCCATTAAATCTTTGTACCTGATCCAGACATTATACAATGCCTTCCATACCATATGGTTTTTAAAACTCTTATGCACTTTCACCTTGTCATACCACAGATACGCATGCCAGCCGAGGTTATTATCATAACCTTCTAGATCTAAGATGTCTGTGTCCTCAAGAAGTAGCCATTGTTTTAACCAGCAGAAAGCTGCTGCCTCATAGTAGAGCCTCAAGTCCGGCAAGGCAAACCCCCCTCTATCTTTTGCGTCTGTTAAGATCTTAAACTTAATTCTGGGCTTTTTGCCCTGCCAGACAAATTTAGATATATCTTTTTGCCACCTCTTGAAACACTCCATCTTGTCCAGAATTTGTAAAGTCTGAAACAAGAATAACACTCTCGGCAATACATTCATTTTGATAACAGCTATACGGCCTAACAAGGAAAGTTTCAGTCTAGACCATATATCTAGATCCCTTTTCACTTCTGTCCAACATTTCTCATAATTGTCCTTAAATAAATTAGCATTTTTTGATGTTAAGTTTACCCCCAGATATTTAACTTTTTTAACAATTTCCAAACCCGTTACATTTTGAAATCTATCTTTTTCTTCCGGTGTCAAATTTTTTCCCAACACTTTTGTTTTTTGTCTGTTCAATTTGAATCCTGCCACTTGACCAAATATCTCAATTAGGTCCAACACTCTTTTCGTACTCTCCTCTGGCTGTTGTAATGTTAGAACTAAGTCGTCTGCAAATGCCCTTAGTTTATAATGTTTCGCTCCGACCTGAATACCTTTAACCAGCGGGTCCATTCTAATCATGTTTAACAAAACCTCCAGGACAGATATAAACAGGAGGGGAGACATAGGGCATCCCTGTCGTGTACCCTTTTCTATTGATATATCATCCATCACCATACCATTCACGATTAATTTTGCTTTTTGTTCTGCATATATCGCACCTATACCATTTTGAAATCTTTGGCCTACCCCCATTCCCTGGAGATTCTTCATCATAAAATTCCAATTGATATTGTCAAAGGCTTTCTCCGCATCCACAAAGATCAAAACTGCCTTTTTGTTAATGTCCATTTCCAACAGTTCCAGAATGTCTAAAATATTTCTCACATTACTTGACATATATCTCCCTGGGAGAAAGCCTGTTTGGTCCTTATGAATCTCCCCTACTAGCACTCTTTTAAATCTTTTTGCCAGAATGTCTGCAAAAATTTTATAATCCACATTCAACAGTGATATAGGCCTATAGTTTTTTACTTGGCTTTTGCCAGTCTCTGTCTTTCGTATAAGTGAGATGAATGCCTCTTTCCACGATTCGGGAGCCTTTTTCCCCTCCAAAATTTGATTGCAAACTTCTTTCAATGGTTGAGTCAACCATTCTTTTAACATTTTGTAATATCCTGCAGTTAAACCATCCGGTCCTGGAGATTTCCCCAATTTCATATTCTGAATGGCACCCTCTATTTCTTGTTCTGTTATTCTCCCATTTAAGGTCATCTTATTCTGTTCTGAGATTTTTGAAAGTCCATATTTTCTGATGAATTCCTCTATTTCTTGCTCGTTTGTTGGGCCTTGCGCGTACAGTTTTTTGAAGAAGCTTTGAAAACAATTGCTTATCTCATTTGGTCTAGTGATTATTCTTCCATCTTCTTCCAAAGATGTTACAGTATTCAGTTTTTGTCTTTTTTTCAATTGCCATGATAGCAGTTTCCCACATTTATCTGCCGATTCAAATGTCTTTTGTCTCATCTGCTTTATCTTCCATTCTATTTCTTGATTCATCAGTTCCATATATTGCATCTGGTAGAATTTTATTTCTCTTAATATTTCTTGTGACTTTGGTTTAGATCTTAACTTCTTCTCTTCTTCCTTTATTTTTTCCAGGATTTTCTCTTCCCTCTCCTTTTGCTTTCTTCTCTTTAGGGAATTCTGCTGAATAAGAAAACCACGCATCACGGCTTTACTTGCATCCCAGATTGTTCTTTTCTCCACATTTGTTCTTAAATTTATCTCAAAGTATTCTCTTAAAGTTTTTTGGGCCTTCTTGTAGATTTCTTCATCTTTTAAGAGGGTGTCATTCATTCTCCATCGAAATGTTCCCGCCGTTGTTTGTTTCATTTCCATTTTTACAGCATTATGGTCGGAGCAGGTTTTTGGGCAGATTTCTATCTTCTTAACTTTTGATGCCAGATTGCTGGAGATCCAAATTTGGTCAGTTCTAGTCCATGTCATCTTTGCTTCGGAGAAAAAGGTTCCCTCTCTTTCTAGAGGGTTCCTTGTTCTCCAAATGTCTATTAAGTCCATGTTGTCGGTCATTTCAAAAAAAGCCTTTGGTAGTCTCCCGTCCTTGGATATCACAAGTCTTTGAGCTTTGTCCATGTTTGTGGAGACTACTCCGTTCATATCGCCCATCATTACAATTTTATAGTCCATAAAGTCTGATAGAGTCTCATGCAGTTTCTTGAAAAATTCCGCCTTCCCCTCATTAGGTGCATACACCCCTACTATTGGTTTATTCTAGGAAAGCCCTTCAGTTGTTAAGTTGTGGCCCGCAGGGAGATTGACAGAGAGAATGCGCTATTTCCACAATACAGGCAGCGACCGTTTTAGCTGCCTCCAATTGACACGCGATCGCTGGCGCATGGGTCCTTTTGCACCCAGAAGAGGGCGTAATGGGGCTGTGCATGTTTATACACCATCCGCCAACATGGGGGGGGGTGGTGGAGCCCCCACAAGAAATTGCCTCCGCTTGTAATATAGTTGCACTGCTCCCCCCCCCCCCCACATTTGAAGGCAGTAGCGTATCTGTTTCAGGCTATGGCTGGAGCAAACAAGGTAGCTTTGTGTCCTTCAGAAACGTTGCATTTAGAGAAAATAAACACATCCCAAAAAAGACTGCAATCCGAAAGATATTCCATAAGGGCTTACCGGGAACCTAATAAGAACAGAAGGAGTTGGAATACTCCCCAAGGGGGAGATACCTTAGCTGCTTCTGGAACTGCATAGCAGTGAATTACTAACACAAGACGTATTGTTTTACATCTACTAGGCAAGGAAGGCCAGGGTTGGTCAACTTGTGGCCCATTATTGTACGTTTTGACCGTCATATACAGTTTCAAGTGGCGCTCCACTTTAAGATACTTTGCATGGACAGATAGTAGTCAGAAATACAGGTGGAGTCTGTGTCTTAACAGTTGGCCAGTTGGGAGCAATGGGTAGTGGGTGGGAATAAGCAATACTTCAGTTCTTTTATCTCTCAGTGGCGAGTAAACCCCACTGAACTCATTGGGACTTCCATCCGAGTAGAAATGCATAGGGTTGCATTGCAAAATATGTCATTTAGGTAAGCTAACCCAAGACTGCTTACATAATAAATAATCCTGACCACCACTGGGTTTGCCTGATTCTGCTCTGAACCTCGGAGCATGGAAGAATATTTAAAATAGGGTGCATGGTTGCCTTGCTATCCGCTATGTGGGTGGCCCGAGTAATAATGTTACAGCTGTGTACCTTTGGATCTTATCCAAAAACATAAAACATTCAAAATAGCAAGATCCTGCAGAAAATATTTCCCCTGTCTTGAACTCAGAAAATGCATCATGGTGTGAATTTTGCTCAAAGAAGTGCAGAGCAGAAGTTCTATCTCTGGCTGTTTCATAAACTTAGGTGATTAACATGAATGTGTGAATTGAAACTAAGGGTGCAAGTGTCTGTCTCATTTCTGACTGCAGATTTAATTATTATTTATTGTACTGGTTACCCCACCCACCCCACCATAATTTTCCAGGACTGGGTTTACACCTAGGAAAAGAGAATACGATAAAAAGACCCACACGCCACAATACTATGCAATATGGATAAACTAAACCAGATGGGGGTTTTTTGGTGGGGGAAGACTAACAATAAAAGTTCAACTATCACAGGAGTAGAGGTGCAATTTTTTAGACACGGTTTAGTGCTTTAAGACTTGGCTATTGTTAAAATGTAATAAAGATCATGAGCTGCATGTTCAGAAATATTCTTAGAAGCTGCCCCCTAGTACTAAGTTGGACTAAGCTGATGCTGGAAGAATTGTTATCAAGTGAAGCCTAATTGACAAGCTAAAAGGTGCATTTTGTGCTCCTGCTGTTGTGTTTCGGCAGCATCAAGGCAGAAGCGCAACATAGCTATGACATCAGAGCAAGGCTGAAGTGCTCTCTCTCTCCCCAAGGAATTAACATGTTATAATTAGAATGAGGTTTATATGCTTTTACACATCCATACCTCCCACTCACTACTTGAGTGTGAAAGGGGTAACAACCGGTTTGATTTTGCTTTGCACTGCACTTGCAGCGCAGATCCCTGCCAATTTGTTTTTGTTTCTTTTTTTAAGAAATGAAAATTGATTCCTTGGGAAGAAAGAGTTCTGTGCCAAATTCTAAACTGAATTTTTATGCAGTGCTTTTTAATTGTATGTGTGTTGCTGCTGTTTCTGTATCTCTTTGTGAGCTGTCTTTCAGCAAGGCTTTTCTCCAGAAAAAGCAATCTGCGAATTCCATTCTTATCTCTGACCCCATTATGAGGTTAAGCAGCACTTTCTTTCCTGCAATGTACATGTCCTGGTTCTGTTCTAAGGGTGCTTGTAGGTTCGTTGAGGGTGGGTTCAAGTAACCAACTTTGTACCCACACTCCTCAGTACCTTCAGAGTGGAAGTCACTTGGGAGTTTTCCATGGGAATCTAACATACCAATCAGCTCTGCAGTTATTTCACTAGCAATAAACCCGGGAAATCCAACTTGCTGAAAGGCTAGTAGCTGTAACAGACTGGGCCCTTACCTTCTACATTAGTAGCTAGCCTGTTGAGACAGGCAGTAATAACACTTTCAGCTTCTTCTGTAAGAAATAGTAAGTTGAAAGAGTGGAGAAATCCCTACTTGTACTTGCCTTTATCCATCTGGATTTTTTAAAAACAATTTTTGGCATTATTGAGACTCAAAGGGCATTGGTTCGGTTTATTATTCTTTCTCCTTTTGCTTTGGTTCATCACTGAGAGCATAATGTAGACGTTGAAACTGTTTGTTTCAGTAAAGATGATGTGGAGAAGTGTAAACAAAAGGATCTGCTGGAGCAAATGATGGCCGAGATGATTGGCGAGTTTCCTGATCTTCATCGGACAATCGTCTCAGAAAGAGATATTTACTTGACTTACATGCTGAAGCAAGCTGCAAAGCGAACAGAACTACCTCGTGCATCCGAAGGTAAGTTAACATTTATGACTATGAATTGCACTCTTCCAGCGGTGTGGTTCTTCAACTATGCTGCCTCTCAGGAAATCTAGGCACATATTTGTAGATTAAGGTACAAGATAGGGATTAATTCTGTTAGCCAACTAGCCAAGAGATTGTTGCCACTCGGCCTGGTTGCTAAGTTTTTTCTTCACTGAGGTAGCAAATGCTCTACAGTGGTACCTCAGGTTACAGACGCTTCAGGTTACAGACTCCGCTAACCCAGAAATAGTACATCGGGTTAAGAACTTTGCTTCAGGATGAGAACAGAAATTGGGCTCCGGCGGCGGCACAGCAGCAGTGGGAGGCCCCATTAACTAAAGTGGTGCTTCAGGTTAAGAACAGTTTCAGGTTAAGAACAGACCTCCGGAACGAATTAAGTACGTAACCAGAGGTACCACTAATTGGCTGTGAAGATTTGAGGGAATTTTCCTCTGTATGCTTCATTTCCCTGCTATGTTCAAGGCTTGAACTAAAACAAAAGCTCCCTGTTCCTTTCCCCTCAAATTATACACGGTTTTGTTCAGTTTCCTCTGCCAAGACTTTTCCCTGTCTTGATAATTTAAGTGACTTTGCCAACATAGCAAGACATGTGAATTGGCCCAATATTGCATCCTACCTGCAAAATGGGAATTAAAAGTATTCTGATTTGCAGGATTATTGAAATGAGAGAGGTGACACTATCCATTTAGGAATTCTATGTACCTTTTATAAAGGGGTCATACGTTTTTAGATAATGCTCCTGTTAGAAGAACTGGCCAAATTAGTATTCAGCTTTTTTCAGATCCAAGACCATATTTTAGCCCAAACATGGCGTATTAGGACCCAGTTCTGAATTTTGTACCATGTGTTTGTATTATGATAGGGCTACTGTGGGACTTGTCAGTCAGAAGTAGGTTCTGACTTACCAGCTGACCAATGCATTAAAGCAGGCATGGCCAAACTTGGCCCTTCAGATGTTTTGGGACTACAACTCCCATGATCCCTAGCTAACAGGACCAGTGGTCAGGGATGATGGGAATTGTAGTCCCAAAACATCTGGAGGGCCAAGTTTGGCCATGCTTGCATTAAACTAATAGGAAGATGGCACATGGGTGCAGATAATCAAACCAATCACTTGTTGATTAGATAGTTGTTTTTACCTTGCAAGCGAGGGAGATGAAGAAATAACCCCTAGTTATATGAACAACAGGGTTTTTTATTTTCAAATGATTCCATTGAACTCTCAGGGAACCTCGCAACTTATCCTAAAGCAATATTATAATGTGGAAGAGCAGAGTGTGTTCTATGCATACAGAGCCTCTTGAGGTTAATTCTCAGCACCTCCAGTTAGGGCTGGCAATTGGGAGTGCCAGCTGGGACTGATAGAAGCTGGAATCCAGTAGCATCTGGAGGGCAAGATGTTCCCCATCCCTGGTGTAGACAAAAATGCTGGATGGACCAATGGTCTGACTCTGTATAAGGCAGCTTCCTGGTTTTTTTGTTTTTAAAAAACTAACTTAGGCATTCAATAAACTGGGGTTTTCTCTCTCTTAATTCCTGAAGTAACTTCTTGAATAGCAAGTCACCTGGCAGGTTTCATTTTTAACCATTCTGGATTTGTAGGAATATGTTGAGTTATTTTATTTTATTCAGTGTGTAGCAATAATACATTCAAGCACTCTCTCAAGTTGCTTATCCTCTGTAAATGTTTAGGTTATGTTTTTACACAGGCTTTAACAGCCTGCTGTGGTTTGGTTTGTAGTTCACTGTACCTTGGATCCCGAACGCCTTGCGAGTCAAACACTTTGGCTCCCGAACGCCGCAAACCCAGAAGTGAGTGTTCCAGTTTGCGAACGTTCTTTGGAACCTGAACGTCTGACGCGGCTTCCGATTGGATGCAGGAGCTTCCTGCAGCCAATCGGAAGCCATGCCTTGGTTTCCGAACATTTTGGAAGTCAAACGGACTTCTGGAACGTATTCCATTTGACTTCTGAGATACCACTGTATCCCTTTGTTTCTGTTTGAGAGCTGTGGCTGAAGAGAATCCGAAAAATAGTGGTAGTAAATATAATAAACACATTGAACATGAACTTTTTGTTTATGTTTCTTCTGCTGTCTCAGCTGAACCCAGAAGATACGTCCCGTCCATTGTAGTTGGGGTGGTTGGAATGGGTCACGTCCCTGGGATCGAAAAGAACTGGAATACAGACTTGAACATCCAGGAAATAATGAGGTAATTCTCTCTCTGGTAGGTTTGGTCATTTTCCTTATATGTTATGATTTCTGCAGTTAGCCTGGGGGCAGGAGGTAAATAAAAGGCAGTGAATAGGTATAGTGGCAGACTATTAATGACACTAAAGGTGAAACAGGATGAACTCCCAGAGATGCTAAAATGCTAGAATGTCCTTGGTTAGGCAGGAAGTATCTCCTGAGAAATGAGTATTTGGGAGAAAGCTTGTTGTGCAATTTTCCCTATGGAACAAATGACTGAAAACAAAGATTAAGTGGCTATGCATTTTGGGTTATTGTTTTATCTGCGCAGTACCGAGGCCTGAGATACAGATTGTTTCCTGTAATCTGAAGTATGTTGAAGGTTGAGATTTGATGCTCTCTATATATAAAATGGGAAAAGAGAGCACCCGGTTTTTTCAAAAAAAGAAAGGGTGTGTGGGGTGAATATTTCAATGAAAATAATTAAAGGTGCATTATAAAAATTGATGTTCCTATTACAAAATTATAAACCTGGAAACTACCACAAGTAGATATAATGGTGACATTCAGACATTATGCTGAGTCACCATTGAGAGTGATGAGAACAAGCCAAGCTGTAACCAAGATTACATCTTGACTTGTCGCTTGTGGTACATTTGGGGAAGGTGAACAATAAGACTCAGTTCATATGTAACCATAAGCCAAACCACAGTTTAGCTACCAGTAGCACAACAGGAGCAAAGCAGAGAAGTTTTTACTCTATGCACCAGCCTGCTTGCCCCTTCATACTTAACCATCATTTGGCTTGGAGTTACCGTATTTTTCGCTCTATAGGATGCACCTGACCATAGGACGCACCTTGTTTTAGAGGGGGAGAACAAGAAAAAAAATCTCCCCCTCTCTGTGCAGCACCCCTTCAGCGAAGCCGCAGGAGAAATGGAGCCCCTTCCATTTCTCCTCCCGCTTGGCTGAAGGGGCGCTGCGCAGCTTTCCCTCTCTGCTGAAGCCAGGAGAGTCTTGCTCTCCCGGCTTCAGCAAAAGGAACCCGAAGCCTCCGGAGCGCAGCAGGACCTCCCGCAAGACTCTCCTGGCTTCAGCGGAAGGAACCTGAAGCCTCCGGAGCGCAGCAGGACCTCCCGCAAGACTCTCCTGGCTTCAGCGGAAGGAACCTGAAGCCTCCGGAGCGCAGTGGGAACTTGCGCTGCGCTCCGAAGGCTTCAGGCGGCTATCCCTGAAGCCTGGAGAGTGAGAGGGGTCGGTTCGCACTGACCCCTCTCACTTTCCAGGCTTCAACGAAAGCAACGCGAAGCCTCCGGAGCGTGGAGGGAGCGCTCCCTCTGAGCTTTGGAGGCTTCGCGTTGCTATCGCTGAAGATAAGGAGCCTGCATTCGCTCCATAGGACGCACACACATTTCCCCTTAATTTTTGGAGGGGGAAAAGTGCGTCCTATAGAGCGAAAAATACGGTACATGTGAACAAGGCCATTTTGGCGTCAAATAAAGGGTTCCACTTCCGTTTTTCCTTAAATGCAGCTTGTCATATTATTGGAACCACTAAACTGTAGCTTAACATTAGCCATGCTTTGTTTGAAACAAACCAGCTTCAAGTCATGGATTATATTATAAGAACATAATAAGATAATAATAAGATCAGCCAAAACACTTGCCTGGCCCAGCATCCTGCCTTTCACTGTGGCCAACTACTTAAATTTAAATTTAAAATAAATTTAAAACCAGGTGCCTCTAGGAAGCTTGCAATCTGAATATAAATGCAATAGTATACTCTTTCTCCTATTAATAAGTTGGGAATTAAGAGTTTGAATGGAAAGCTAAACTGTAGTTAGTAGAAAGCAGAACTGAAAGCTTTCGACCCCCCCACCTGTGTCAGCTGCCACACCTAAGAATGATGGGGTGGAATGCAGAGCCTGAAGTTATCTGCAGTACATTCTCATCATGCTAAATACAGTTTTGACATGGCATGTGAATGTAGCCAATAAATGCTCATTTAGATGAAGGTAGTGGTGCAAGAAAAATCCATCTGTGATTTCCTCTCCAAGATGCATGAATCAATTAATTTTACGGAATCGTTTTTATATATTGCAAGACTCATTGTAAAATTAAAAGAATTTCAAAAATCAAATCCATAATAGTATAAATAAATCGTAAGATGTATGTAACAAATGCTGCTGATGTGGACTGTCAGCTCATGGCCTGATCCATGAAAGATTATTTTCATTTAAAGCAATTGATAATGCTTGAACTGTATCGTGTATGCTGTTACCCAAAAGATAAGTGGCCAGAATAGGGCAAAATGGCCCTATTCTGGTGGTGGTGGTTTTGTGTGTGTGTGTGTAAGCTCATTAGCTATTACATTGGCACAATTAAACAAAACACACATATTGCTGCATGATGCATACTGGATTCCCACCCAAGTAATAAAGGTAACGGCAGACACTTTAGTGTTATAGGCAAGTAGTGTTAAGTATTAAGTATTTGAACATAAGTGAAATGGTAAGTCTGTCCTCCCCCCTTCTCCTTTTTCCAGTGTGCCGCCTCCATCAACCTCAAGTAAAATCCTCAAGTTTGCTCTAAAGGCCACAGTATTTGGACTTGTGGGCTACGGCTGCTATAGGATGGGACAAAGGACAGTTCGGTTTATTCTCTCCATGCCCGTTGCACAGAACTATCTTCAGAAACTGGCAGATGTCAAGCCTCAGCACTGAATTGGAAGAAGATTCTGCAAGTAGCTGGGGCAAGATCTAACATACGTAAAACTAGGTTGGAAAGGAGTGACTTGTCAAATTTAACCAAATTCTGTCCAGAGGTCTCATTTGATACTGAGCCGGAGCATAACCAGTGGATCAGTACTAAACGCCACACCAGCTGCGACCTAAGCATTTTCCCACAAACCTGGTGAAATGGGCAGCATAAAATGACATGCCACTATAGGGTACCTAAAGTATGTACACATATATATCATACTATTATGTGTATATAGTGCATTTATAAAGATGGTGATATAATGGATCAACAACATAGAATCTAATATCCTCGGACACAATTCACTGGAAACTTCCGTTATGCAAGCACCTTTGAAACGAATGAGACTGTACAAAGATGCAGCTGTTCATTTAACTGAAGCTGGCACAGGAGAACTTGCTGGTGCATTGTGTCCCATGATCTGTTTTCTCCCCCAGAGGAACAGAACAAACCATAGGCTAGTTGTGTTCCTATTAGAAAGCACAGTGGCCCATTAAGTATGTGTGCATTCGGTACAGGTAAATAAATACCAGGCTATCCTTCCTGGTGCCAAGTACCTATAAGATGACTTAGAAGGACCTCTTCTTACTGGAAAACTTTTATACTTAGTGGCTTTTTTTTAAAGAAGACAAACTGCTAAAAGCTTTTGAAATATCAGAAACATGCTGGCTGCTATCGATGAAACCTCTACATATCTTTTACAAGCCTTACTTTTTTTAGAAGAAAAAGTTGCCTTCAGCATTGTATCCCGCCAAAATGGATCACTTTAAAACCCCAACTCTTTTATTAATGGAAAGCTCACAAGTTCCATTCAAGACTCCTTATGTTTGGTTAGCCCAACCTGATGCCCTCCAGATGTCTTTAAATTCAGAATCATCTGGGGAAAGTCGGGGAAGGACAAGCAAGATCGTGCTTTGTCGTTTGGGGGCTTTCCCAAGGTTTTCTCTGTCTCAAATGAAACATTGCAATATGTCTGCTTTTCTCTCTCTCCTTAAGTTGTTGTTGGGTAACTTCCTTTGTTTACAGGGCACACAGTTCCTCCTAGGTTAGATTAATGTCACTGATAATTAGTAAACCAAATCCTTGTCAGGATAAATTTCAGTACTGCAAAATTATTGAGACTCTTATCCCTCCCACTAATGACGTTTCACTTCTCCTTTTGGGGGAAAACAAATCTGGAACTGTTGTGTATGTCGTATTTACCCTTCCTCGGATGCCATGTAAGCTATTTATCACAATTCCAGTGGAATGTAATAAAATGCTGATTTAAAAGAAAAAATCAGTGGAATGTTGTTTGAACAGATTTCAATCAGTATTTTTTGAAACTGCCTAGGTTTTGTTTGTGTAGCTTTTATGCGTCCTTTTCAATAATTCTACTTTTTTAACATACACATTTTTTTAAAGAAACATTTTGTCATGTACATTTTGTAGACATTTATATGCCCTTAAGATTGCCTTGGAGTGCATATTGCTTGTTGCCATCTCAACAGAATATTAATCGTAAAAATGCGGTTGTTAATCTATCCCGTGGAAAGCCTTTTGCCTTTTATGCAATTGTCCATTGGCTGGAGTAAAAACAATTTCTGACTTTAGTCTTCCCTGCTCCCTCTTCTTTAGAGAAGGTGGCATTTGAGGAGCAGAAACTAAACGCTGACATAGTCCACAACCTGACTACATATTTAGCAAAGCAAACGTTTCCAGATTAATACCGTTACAGCCTATCTTTCAAAATGCTCTTTTGCAAGTTTCCATTAACTGGACATAATGCAGCACAGATAAATGCACTTAGGTCCAGTTGCGGGGAAGGGGAGATAAACAGGAAATATGCACAATTAGCTGGGTAATGATTGTTCCTGGGTTTAGTTCTTGCTTCTCACCAAAAGGAGGCTATAGTCTTCTTCTTCTTTGGTATTTTTGCTGATGATATGATGCTGGTGGGGAATTCTACATCTTTTGGTGGGACTTATGATGGATTCCAAAGTTTTATTTAACTAAATTCAAGTGATAGATTTATAGGGCCTAACAGATTGTATTCCCCAACATCAATGAAAACAAATATCCCTAAATGAAATTTGATGCTGCTTTTTTGTTTTTGCATCATGTATTGCAATTATATATTGCAAAAAAAATTAAAAATGGTGGTGCTTGCCTGTTAATAGCACTTGAGACAATTTGCTCTGGAACCGCAACAGTTAAGTGTATTGATACAATTAATTGGTTTGAGTTGGGATACTCTTCCACATACCCTCCATAGGCAAACCTCTTGAATACCTTATACAGAAGAAAATGGAAATTTGTTAAATGATGGGAGAAAGGTGCACAGGTTGATTTTTTACAGGTACAGCTCAACACAAGATGCAAGAGAGAAAGGTTTGTGTCATTGGTCTTTGCCACTTATACTGCTTTCCTGACAACTGTTTGGAAGAAAAAGGAGTGAGCTGGAAAGTACCATGTTATAAGCAACTTTTCAACAATTGAAATGATTATTTTTATTTTGATGGTTTCTCCTTTACCTTTTAAAAGGTTTCCAATGATTTTTTTTTTGTTAGTTATCATACCTCTTGGGAATATGTTAGATAATCAGCTGAATGAGCTATTAAATTACCTTTTACAGCTTACCAAATATGTTGGCTCTCTTTATTGTGTTCCTCCAGTCCCATTTTGTAAGTTAACTGTATTATGTTTACTTTAAAGTATTCATACTCAGGTAAATTTCACAAAAGTTACAAAAAACAAGATGAATGGCAAGAGTCAGCCTTAAGCTTGAATGGACTAATGTTAAATGATGGACTTGAGGCATGCTGTATTTTATGTATTTCCATATGCCAAAAAGAGAAATAGAATAAAAGGTCTATCCAACAGCTAGCATTTCATATTTAACAATTCAATGTGTGTGTGTGTTCTTTCAAGAGTGTATGGTAAGAGAATATGCTATTCCGTGTCCCAAAGACTTCTGCACAATGCAGTTGAATGGGGCTACCAGTATTATATATTGAATGCCTCTTAGTGCTTGACCTAACTGAAATTGCCTGATTTAAATATGCCCCATGGATACTGAATAAAGATGATTCATAGATTTTTTTTTTACTTCCTGAAAAATGCAAAACCAACGTAATAAAAAGTGAATTATCAAGTCCCTTGTTTTTACTGTGGTGATACAGCATATTCTATAAGCCTATTTCAAACATAGCTATAGTGTAATGCAGGGGTTGCCAACTTTTTTGGGCTAGCGGGCACATTTTGAATTTTGAGAGTGCTGAGTGTGCCCATCACAAAATAGCTGCGCTGTGGGGTGTGGTATAACAAAAGTTAGAGAGGCGCCTGTCTGCTGCAACCTTACACTTTACCATGAGAAGTCAGTGGTGTGCTGCTGCTGAAGATCACAATATTGATTTTACAGACACCGAGATGCTGTTGCCGTCCAATAGCAAAAGGGGGCATTCATTATGTACAAAGTGGCCACACCATACTCATTTCACAGAAATTGCACAGAAGGATCTTGGACTTTGCACCGTAATTCTCTTTCTAGGAAGGCTAGGAAGGTTATTTTAAAAAATGAATTTTTTTTAATTTTCTGGGACACCTGCCCAGAGACACCAGTGAGAGCCTTTGTAGATAATGGGTAACCAACTCCTAGGTTAATGCTATCAGACTAGAGGAAAACAAACCCTTCAGTTTCTTAGGATTAGCCTTAACCAGTATGGCATCCCAGGCAAAAAAATTGAAAATGTTCTTCTGCATTGCACCTGAGGTTTTACAGGCTTGTCAACATTGTTCCCAAGTAAATGTGGGAACTGGTTTTGTTTAGATAAATCCAGTTATTGACACAGCTGCCTATCTTCCTTTATACAAGTTGGGTTTAGGCTAGGCATAGGCAAACTTTGCCCTCCAGATGTTTTGGGACTACAACTCCCATCATTCCGAGCTAACAGGACCAGTGATTAGGGCTGATGGGATTTGTAGTCCCAAAACATCTGGAGGGCCAAGTTTGCCTATGCCTGGTTTAGGTTCATAACTTTTGGGAAGCAAGACTTACACTTATTTCAGGCAACTACAGTACTGTAAACAAATATATATTTGCATATTTGAAGTCTGTCCTTGTGTTGAAATTGGTGTGAGATTCACTTGAGTAAACATGGGCTTCTGCAGACATTTCCTCCATCATTCATGACATGACAGCTGCCCAACCCAAATTCTGGTTTTATAAAAAATGGAGGGTCTTACTGTAGCTGTGACCAGGCTGGTGTCCTCTTAATCTACCAAAGTATCACCAAATCTAGTTAAGATTTCCTATTTTAATTTGGGTCCTGCCTCATGTGAAAGAGAAGTAAATCCCTTTCAGTTCGAAGGGGTTTACTACCAAGTAAGGGAGAGCCCAACTGCAGCATTAGCTGTGTTGGTGGTTTTTAAGCATTAAAAGAAAAGGTATGAAAAGGCAATTCTACTGAAAGAGGTGTATTCTGTGCCATGTTTTTTATTGGTGTGGGGGGCCGAGGCTGAAAATCATAAACTGCACTCTTCCACATTTAAGCTGCTGGAACGTGTGCAGAGGAGGGCAGCAAAGGTGATTGAGGGTCTGGAAACCAAGCCTAATGAAGAACAGTTGAAGGAGCTGGGTATGTTTAGCCTGGAAAAGAGGAGATACGATAACCATTGTCAAGTATCTCAAGGGCTGTGCCATGGAAGAGGGGAACAAGCTTGTTTTCTCCTGCTCTGGAGGGTAGGACTCCAGCCAATGGCTTCAAGTTACAAGAAAGGAGATTCAGCCTAAACATCAGGAAGAACTTTCTGGCAGTAAGAACTCTTCTTCGACAGTGGAATGGTAGGTTGTGGACCCTTCTTCCTCGGAGGTTTTTAAGCAGAAGTTGGATGGCCATCTATCGTGGATGTCTGTAGTTGACCTCCTTTGTAATGTTTTATTTTGAAATCTTTTAAGATAATATTTTAGTTTTCTGTTATGTTGCTTTGACTGTATACTCTATAGTTGACTTTATTCAGATTGTTTTATTGATTTAATATGCTGTAAACCGCTTTGAGATTTTTATTAAAAAATATAAAGTATAGAAATTTGAATGAATGAATGAATGAATGAATGAATAAATAAATAAATAAATAAATAAATAAAATGCTTCAGCTGAGATTTCTGCATTGCAGTGGGTTTGGACTAGATGACCCTGGGTGTCCCTCCCAATTCTATGAAATTAAAATATACAGGGGCTGGCAGACCAATCATAAGCCACAATATATTATGGATCGATTTTACCAGTGATCACTCTCCCCACCCCCGCACCCCCTTGAAATAATTCTGTTCAAATAACGGTTCCCACGGTGCTGAGGCAGCTGCGCCTGCGCGACCGCGTCACTCCCAAGCGGAAGCGAAATTAATATCTCTCTCCCTCGTCCCATTGGCCGGTTCCTTGGAGCCCCCTCCCTGATTGGGTGAAAATAAGGAGGTTCGCGCCCAGGGGCGAGCTGGGATAGGCTAGAGAGAGGGTGGGCGGTTATGGGCGGGACTCGGAAGGCAGTTATGGGCGGGACCGACGGTGACCGAAAAGGCCGGAGAAAAGCGAATGGCAACGGCGCTGCTGCGTAGTAACAGCCGGCGCCTCAGCCGTTTGTTGCCGGTGCCTGTTTCTCGCCCTTTCGGCAGCATGGAGGCCGCGGCTGCTTCTTCTTCTCCCTCAGGCCCGGCCGCCGAGGCTGGTCTGTGGCTGGGGGCGCTTCGCTTCGACAACCGGGCGCTGCGGGCCCTGCCTCTGGACCCGAGCGAGGAGAACGTGCCGCGGCCCGTGTCGGGTGCCTGCTTCTCGCGGGTGCGGCCTACTCCGGTGCGCGGCCCTCGCCTGGTAGCCGCGTCCGCGCCGGCGCTGGAGCTGCTGGGCCTGAGGGAGCCTCGCGCGGCCGACGAGGAAGCCGAGGCGGCGCTCTACTTCAGCGGGAACCGGCTGCCTCCCGGCGCGGAGCCCGCCGCCCACTGCTACTGCGGCCACCAGTTCGGCAGCTTCGCCGGGCAGCTGGGCGACGGCGCAGCCGTCTACCTGGGCGAGGTGCTGAACCTGCGCGGCGAGCGCTGGGAGATCCAGCTGAAGGGAGCCGGCCTCACCCCTTTCTCCCGGTAAACCGCGAAGGCGCACGCCCAGCGACACACGCGTTGTTTTCGGGAGAGGGGAGTGGCAGAGACCGGCTCCCTTCTCTTAATGCAGGAAGGGCCGGATTTACGTATACAGTGGTACCTCAGGTTACATACGCTTCAGGTTACAGACTCCGCTAACCCAGAAATAGAGCTTCAGGTTAAGAACTTTGCTTCAAGATGAGAACAGAAATTGTGCTGCAGCGGCAGTGTGATTTAAATAAAAACAAAACCCGTTTGGTTTAGTCTGGCTTGAGTCAATGTACATTGGGTCGGGCCTGTTAATGTCCATGGAGGTGGGGACAGCCCACCCCCCAAATCAAGTAAATAAATAAAAATATTCTAATGCAGAATTGTCCAGGCTACTCCTGGAAGCGAGAGATTACAGCGTTGGTTCCAGAATTTCGTACAACTAAAATAAAATGATAAATAAATATTACTACTCAAAAGTAAAAAATGTAGAAAGGTTTTCGACAGGTTTTTCTGAGCACTTGGGGTCAAAAGAAAGTAATTTTAAACAAACTTCTTGTTGAGAAGTTTCATTCCAGATCTGCTAGACAGAGCCAGACGGGATGATGGCACCTAACATAAATGCTTGTTACCTGCTGCTCCTAACGTAAATCCTGCCTACGCCCATGTCACTGGCTCATGCAGCCTTGTGTTTTCTCCCTTCCTTGACAACTTGAATCAAGGTTTAGATCCATATCTCGTCTTTATTAAAATCACAGAATTGTAGGAGTAGGACAAGATCCCGAGGATCATCTAGTCCACCCCCTGCAATGCAGGAATCTTTTGCCCAACGTGACCTTGAGATTAAGATTCTCATGCTCTACTAACTGCGCTATTAGTTAGCTATTGTCAAGGATGCATAGCATACCATGAATAACAAAGTATGAGCAGGATTCATGCCCCCGCTCCAGTTGCTAAAGGCTGCTTCATGTACCGTATATCCACTTTGGTGCTGCATCATTTAGCGGCCTGCAGAAGAACATGTGAAAAGTTTCCCCTAAATATAGTACAGTTAGTCTGCAGCATACACACATTTAACTTGTGCACATTCAGCTTTATTAAGGTTACCAGATGTTTTTCAATGAATCCGCGGATACTTTTCAACTTCAATGGATTTTGTATGGGGGCAGATTTCTTAAATCCAGAGACTGCCCCTGGGAAATGGGGACATCTGGTAACCTTAAGCTTTATGCGCATTGCAAAAAAAAATTGTTTAAAAAAGTGGGACGGGTTTTGGGAAAGACTGGCAATCTCTCTAGCCATTGTACCCAATGTGTTTTGGCTACACAGTATGTGATTTTGGCTTTAGGTGTGATCCCCTGAGGGCTTACTTGAGCTCTCATAAAACATCTGTATTGAGATGATAACATGACTTGGTATGTGCAGACACACTAAGGCAGGGTTTCCCAAACTTGGATCTCCAACTGTTTTGGGACTACACTTCCCTTCATCCCTGACCACTGGTTAGGGATGATGGGAGTTGCAGTCCAAAAACAGCTGGAGACCAGGTTTGGGAAACCCTGCACTAACACACTTCACTGAGAGTAAGTAATTGGGACTTTTGAGTAGACATGTCTAGAATTGAGCTATAAAGTGAGCAGAAGTAGCTTAATCCCTGCTTTGTTTTTTACTGCAGAGCAATTATACTTCTTTCTTCTGAAATAAAATGCTGTCTAAATGCCTAATTATTGATGCTGAGTGAATTTGACCATTCTCATCTGTTAATTATGCTTTTAAAATATTTTAGAGATTCTTTTTTTAAAAAAACTTATTCTAGTATCTTATTAATTTAATTTCAGACAAGCAGATGGTCGTAAAGTTCTGCGATCAAGCATAAGAGAATTCCTGTGCAGCGAAGCAATGTTTCACCTAGGAATACCTACAACCAGAGCTGGAACTTGTGTAACATCTGATTCAGAAGTTATTCGGGACATTTTTTACGATGGAAATCCAAAAAAAGAAAGGTGCACAATTGTCCTGAGAATAGCACCCACGTTTATTAGGTAAATATCCTGCTTTGGGTTTTATATTAAAACAGGTATTATATACAGTTTCAATGTGTTACAGATAAACTGTCTATAATATAGACATTTCAGGTACCTGTGACTTTTGCCTACTAAAATTGTAGATATTAATTACAGTGGTACCTTGCAAGACGAAAGAGTTTTCCGTTTTTTGAGTCGTTCCACAAGACGAATTTCCTTACGGGCTTGCTTCACAAGACGAAACGTCTTGCGAGTTCTTGCGAGTTTGTTTCCTTTTTCCTAAAGCCGCTAAGCTGTTAATAGCCGCTAAGCCGCTAATAGCCGTGCTTCGCAAGACGAAAAAAACGCAAGACGAAGAGACTCGCGGAACGGATTAATTTCGTCTTGCGAGGCACCACTGTACTCATATTTGGCTCTAAAATATTGGCTATTGACAAGTGATTTGGCGCCCAATACCGAGTTGCAATTGCAGCCCTAGTAGTATGGGTAAAAAATTAAGAAGTCGTTCTCCAAATGCTTGTTTGGGGCAGAGGTGAGCTCCATATCTCATAGAATTATAGAAATAAATTGGAAGGGATTCCAAGGGTCATCCAGTCCAGCCCCCTGCAATGGCAATTCCATCCTTGAAACACAATTCAGTCACTTGTCTCTAATAGCCAAGAAAGCTATGAGGTTTCAAAATACTTATAAAGCGCATCTTTCGGAATTGGGGCTTACTGATTAAATATTCTGTTTCTCTAGTAAAACTATACCATAGCATTTCCTGTTGTTGCAGTACATGGAGCTAAATAGCAATTTATTTACTTTTTGTTATTTTAAAATATATATAAATAAACTATACGGGGGCGGGAACCCTCAATGAAATATATTTATATCCTGGTGATATAGCTCAATAATTGACAATCCTTTTGTTTAGGTTTGGATCATTTGAAATTTTTAAAGCTACTGATGAATATACAGGACGTAAAGGCCCCAGTGTTGATAGAAATGATATTCGAATACAAATGCTTGATTATGTAATCAGCACTTTCTACCCAGAGATTCTACAAGCACACTCAGACAATAATGTCCAGAGGAATGCTGCTTTCTTTCGGGAGGTAATAATTAATTCTTACTATTTTTATAAAAAATATGTTTGCATTCCACTCCTTGGAATGCTAATCTTTTCCAAATCATATGGTCTGCAGTGGGCTGATTTTTCACCCTTTGATACTCATTGACATCCTGTTAACATAGACAAGACAATTTTCATTCACACAGCGTTGGCAACTATTAGTCTTTTATTCTCCATAGGAACTCTTAAGGATCTGTGGAGATGGCATACATGGATGGGAAATGTTCAACACACATTTGCAACTGCCTGTTTTTTAAATATTACTCTACTTAATATGCAGTGTGTATGCAAGCATAAAATTCATAGATGAAAAGAAACTGAAAATCAGGTTGTATTTTTAAGGTAACAAGGCGGACAGCAAGGATGGTTGCCGAATGGCAGTGTGTTGGATTTTGTCATGGTGTGCTCAATACGGATAATATGAGTATTGTTGGACTTACAATTGACTATGGACCCTTTGGATTTATGGACAGGTCAGTGTATCTCAGTAACTTCAAAACATAGATTTGTTATATTGACTGGATCAAATGGCACCAGGATCTCTCTTTATTGCTTTCATTTTTGAAAAATTATTTCTAGTGAACTGTGGAAGAAATTTAAATGTATGGTAATATGTTTTCTGGTGAACTGGCAAAACCCTTGTACTCACTCATACTTGTTAATGTTAATGGAATTAATCCAGGATAATTTTGCTGTATATTGCAGCAACAGTGTGATCAACCTTGTTAGATCTATAGGTGTTGAAGGTTTATATTGGTTACCTTGTAGTTTATCCCTGTTCAGTAATTCACTAAGTAACTTGAGTAAGATTAAACTAGGGAAGAGGGACGCAAAGTATTTGTTTGTCATGGTGATACACAATAATTCTTAAAGATGTAGAGTTGTATCCAATTGGTGTACACTGACAGAAGGCTGTTTGATTTAGCAGAGCTTCCCACCAGCAAAATGGGGATTGAGGCTCTTTCAGCAATTGCCTGTCCCCCTGAGGCTTCCCACAACCCCCTCTCTTCCCTCCAAAAAACTGCTCTAGCGGGCTGAGGGGGAACCCTTTGGGAAATGCTGTGGGAAACTACAAGGGGAGGAGGAAACAGTCTGCATTGTATTTGTACGTTATCTAGTTACTGCAATATTACTATTCATTCATATAAACTAAATATTAAATCAAATACTACTGTTTTGCAGATACGATCCTGAACATATTTGCAATGGATCTGATAATGCAGGGCGCTATGCTTATAATAAGCAACCAGAGATTTGTAAGTGGAACCTAGGCAAGCTTGCTGAAGCCTTAGTCCCAGAGCTTCCATTGGAAATCAGTATACCCATCCTGGAAGAAGAATATGAAGCAGAATTTGAGAGGCATTATTTGCAAACAATGAGAAAAAAGCTAGGATTAATTCAGCTCCAGTTGGATGATGATAATAAATTGGTTTCTGATTTATTGGAAACTATGCGGGTCACAGGTTAGTGTGAATTGTATATTAATATTTAAAATAACAAAGTATAATTCATGTGATGTTACACATAAAATAATTCAAATCATCTACATTAATACTCTGAAATTAAAGACATAATGCCAGTACAGTGGTACCTTGGGTTACATACGCTTCAGGTTACATATGCTTCAGGTTACAGACTCCGCTAACCCAGAAATAATGCTTCAGGTTAAGAACTTTGCTTCAGGATAAGAACAGAAATCGTGTTCTGGTGGCGCGGCAGCAGCAAGAGGCCCCTTTAGTTAAAGTGGTGCTTCAGGTTAAGAACAGTTTCAGGTTAAGAACGGACCTCCGGAATGAATTAAGTACTTAACCCGAGGTACCACTGTACATGATAAAACAGTTTGAACTGAATTATAGAAACAGCTAAATAAAGTTCCCATTAAATCTGTTTCGTAGGTGCAGATTTTACAAATACTTTCCGCTTGCTGAGCTCTTTCCCAGCAGATTCTGATCCTTTAAACCTGGAAGAGTTCTTAGATAAGATTTCAAAGCAGTGTGCATCCTTGGAAGAACTAAAAGTTGCATACAAGCCTCAAATGGACCCCAGGTATACTGAGCTGTGATATTGTGCAAAGTTCCTGTGTGTTTTTAATATGTTTTGGGTATGTTTAGTTCTATGCCATAGTGTACTTCATTCTAAAAACTAAAAAACAACAGGATGAAATAATGCTTTTGAGAATCAGACTACAGCCAATTAAATGCTGGAAATTGATTGTATTTGTTGGGTATCATCCTATTATATTACATTTGAGATCTAGGAATATAGCACTGATGTGTAGCTGCAATATTTGGATCTATAATTTAGCTTTTGTCATGTTCCTGTTTACTTTTTTAATGAATATTTCCATAACATTAAATAATAGTATAAAATACAGCAATACAATACCAAGCACTCATGTAGTTCCTGTCAATCTGTTGCATATTTCATTGTTCATTTTCCTGTTTTCAGACACAGGCAACTTTTTACATTTAGAGTTTAAGAGAAATGGTTTCTCTTTCCCTGCTCTCATGATGGGTTTTGCTCATGGTCCTGCTGTCAAGAACTAACATAAATAATGGTTGCTTTAGTAATATGCACATATGGAAGTTTATGTGGCATGCAAAACATTCCATGTATAATTAGATTTTTTAAATCTTACTTTACAAACAGAATACAGGAGCCTATCAATTTTAAAGTACACACAATCTACCTGAACAAAGCTGTTAGTGATCTTGTTACTATGAAACAATTTAGCAGGAGCAACTTTGTACTAGGAGACAGATCTATTGAAACAAAATCTCTGAAGTCCATGTTGTTTGTACCATGGGATTATGGTGCACTCACTATGTTTCTAGGCTGAGTTTTCAGTGTTCATACAACATTATCCAAATTGCACATGCATCCTATACAGTTATAAAATACTATTGTTTGATGCATGATTTCTCAAGCCAGCTTCACACCAGTAGGAGTATTTAAGCCTTTCCTAATTCATATACAGGCAAGGTATTTCACTGTTTTCTACGAACGATATCATGACATTGGTATTATGAGGACTTCCAATAGTGCAGGGGTGCCCAAACTTTTTTCAAAGAGGGCCAGATTTGATGAAGTGAATATGCGTGAGGGCCAACCAAAATTGTTGAGCTTTTTTTAGGATTTCCCCCAGGACATATAGTGCCATGGGGGCCAGATTAAATCGACCAGCGGGCCATATTGGGCCCCTGAGACAGACTTTGGAGATGCCTGCAGTAGTGCATGGTGATTTACTGATTACATAGTGGAGGGCAATTCTGGTGTTGTCATCTTCATGCATTTCCATGACTTTCTCCGATTCTTTTTCCAAATAGCCACCAATTCCTAAACAATTAAGTCAAAGTTGTAATCTGACAAAACCTGCTTTATTAGCTGCATTTTTTAATGTCTTTATATTTTGCCAGTAATGAGAGAGATGTTTTTCACCACTCTTCAGAAAAGTGAAGAATTTTTCATTTTTTCCATTCATTGTATTTGTATAACACTTTTCTACCCCCCCCCCCAAAAAATGGTGATCAAAGCAGCTTCCAACAAAGAAACAGGGATGCGTTTCAAACGAACACTGCAAATACAATTTCATAAGAACATAGCAAAATAATAACATGGCAACAATTTCATCAGAATATAGCAAAACAAAAACATAATAACATACAAAAATAATGCATTTCAGTACTATATATATAAAATAAGAGATTATATAAACAACATAACAGCAGCATCCAGTAGCAAAAATAACAAGGGAGCTTCACAGTTTCACCATAGTCCTAGAAACCCCCTCACATGATGTTGCTCTCCTGCAGCAGCTCTCCTCCTGGAAACAGCCTTCCCATGAAGCACTCCAAAGGCACTCTGCACGTGTTGTTGTTCAGTCTGGTATTTATGCATCTAGCAAGTCTCCAAAGGTTGCTACTGCTTCATTGTTGCTTCTGAGTTGCATTGTATTGGTGCCTGTCCACCATTAATTAAGGTTGCGTTAGTGCCAAGTAGAAATAAGGGACAATCAACATTTCCAATTGGTGTGTCTGGTGTTAGGCTTTGTGTTCTGAATTCTGTTCATTTTTACTAGGACAATGGTGTGTTGCATCATTGAGTTCCACCTGTTACCCAGTTAAGAATATTACTGTCCTTTTAACTGCAATGATCTGAATGTCAAGGCATTGTTCGCCATTGTGTCACAGAACCTGATGCTATCGTCATTCATTCTTTTTGCAAAGCCTTGTTTTGACAAACACTTTTAATGGTTGTTGTCTTAAGATCTTAGTACGCAGAAGTGAGTTCAGAACAACTAACATGACTAAAAGCTTGTTTCCATTTGTTCTGCGGAGTAGCTGGAGTGAAATTGGAGACTCTTTGCTGTAGGTCCCACCTTCTCATAGTTAGTTGTGGTGATGCCAATGATACTTGCTGTTTTGCCAACAGCATTTCGACCATGTTTGACTGTCAGGATCCAGGAGACTTCTTGACAAGAAAATTACCCTTTCTGAAATCCTCCTTAATTTCATCCAGTACCTGGCAAATGTCACAGATGTATGGTTCTCCAGCATGCATAAGTAATATGATAAAATAATAACTAATAAAAAATGATGCATAAGTAATATGATAAAAAGAGGGGTGACATTGCTTGGAAAGAATCGAGACGTTAAGCCCCTCCTTGTGCTTGTTCATATATGCCCACCTTCCCACTGTTGTTTACGGCATCAAAAGTAACAGCCAGGATTTTCGCCCACCAGTCTGCATGAAGTTTTATAGCTTCCACCGGGACTAGGTCAGGACCGGGGGCTTTTCCAACTTTGAGATTAGAAATGAGTCCGTGGATTTCTTCCGGGTCAGTGGGTGGCCAAAGAGGGAGCTGCTCATAGAACCCATCGATTGTATTAATATTAAGGTCTGGTAAGGCAAAATAGTTCCTTAGAAAGGATTCCCAAACTGGGGCAGGAATAACTGTTAGATTTTCTGTTAACCAACAGCCAGAATTTTCGGGAATTACAGGTATTTGAGGCAGCTATAAGTGCATGCCAGCGGTTCAGTTGCCATTCCTGTTTGGCCTTTTTTTGTACATATTTGTAAGCTGATTTTGCCTGATAGTACTCCTTGGGAAGCATAGTCGCCCCTGAGGATTTGTAATCATTATAAATAGCACAAAGATGTTGTTTGGCTTGTTTGCAATTACGGTTAAACCACAGTGCACCTGTCTTGAAGTGGGCCCGATTTGCCTGGTGGGTTGGGACAGTAAAGAATGACGTGAGGTCATTCAACAGATTGGCAAATAGATTAATAGTTTGATCGTGTTCATATGAAATTATGTCAAGGACTGAATAGGTTTGTCATATATGCCCACCATAACAGAAAAATTAAAAAGATATTGTCCATAATGAAAGAATATATTGTCCTTTAGGTCTGGATCACTAGCTAGATAGGAGATTAAACTGTTCACATCACCACATGCAACTATTTTAGCCTTTAATCTGTGTTGGTTTTTTTTAAATTTAAAAATGCAGTAAAATGACTACATACAAATTCAATACAGCAGACAATACAGCAATACATAGTGTAACTTTTAGTCTTTAATCGTCAAGTTAAATGAAGTTCCACAACTAGAACATTACTGTCAATGTATTTTGGAATGTGTACTTGTTCACCCTCACACCTCTGGCATACCATTTGCCTAATACCACCTGTTTTGCAGAACTAATACCCAACATATCACCTGGTTCCTTACAAGCATCAATATCCCTGAAGACTTGGGTGTGTT
This sequence comes from Podarcis gaigeae, assembly GCF_964106915.1. Taxonomy (NCBI): domain Eukaryota; kingdom Metazoa; phylum Chordata; class Lepidosauria; order Squamata; family Lacertidae; genus Podarcis; species Podarcis gaigeae. The sequence goes on along the minus strand of NC_139686.1, from coordinate 60,083,647 downwards.
GATCCAATACCTTTCACAGGGTTATTGTCATACATAGTTCACCCAGCCAAGCTGTCAATAAGTCTTGGTATTTGAGAGCAGCTCACTTATTATTAAATTTGCACTACAGTGAAAACCATATAAGCTAGCCATCAAAAATAGCATTGAGCTGAAAGTTAAAGGATAATATGTGGGGGAGTTCACGTTTTAAAAAACATTTTCTATTTCTTTCTATTACTTAGCTTTTAATTGATTTCCAGCATTGTTCTCTTTGTTGACTGCTTTACTGTTTCATTTTTAGTGGAAACATGCTGCCCTTGTGCATGTTTAGCGATTTCAGGCTGTAAAGACAGAAATATACCCTGGCATTCAGCAGAGTTGCGCAGCTGAAATGTATAACAAAACATGTCTGTTAATTATTTTTCGAAATTCCCCTTAGAAGTCAAATATTTTGTCTGTACCCTTATAATTCATAATTTAAGGAATTGTATGTTTTTAAGCATAACTGACATACTACTTACAGTAACTAATTTCTGATTGTCTTCCATTCCCCCCTTCCCTTTTTTCTAGACAGCTTTCAATGATGCTGATGTTAGCCCAGTCTAACCCACAACTTTTTGCCTTAATTGGGACAAAATCTAACATAAATAAAGAACTGGAACGCATAGAGCAATTTTCTAAGCTACAGCAGTTAACAGCATCTGAACTGGTTAGTAGAAATAAAGGACACTGGAAAGATTGGCTTCAGAACTACAGGTGAGACTAATGGTTATGTACTGTGAAATGCAAATATATTTCTATATCTATTTCTATATGCTATTGATACATATGTGCATAAATGTTTGTTGTAAAGGATTTGGCTATGAGTTCATGGAAACACCCTAAGGCTTTCATATTGCAGCATTTGTTATCAGAATATATTCCAAATAAGATCTTTAAAGTTGTCTTCTTGAAATGAATTGTTTGTATTGGCTGTGTAGCATACAATTCTCAAATAAGTTTTCAGGATGAACTCTCAGCATTGTGCTCTGGATGTCCAATCAGAGTGCCTTTTTAGACCTATCCTCTTAAATGATTCTTCGTTGTATGCTCCTGAGTCTCAGGATTGTGACAGAAGCAGTGTGTGTGTGTGTTTGTTAGTTTATTTAAAACTCACCCATTATGCGAAGCTTTCTGTGTCCTTTCAGAGTTCGGCTAGAAAAAGAAATGGAGCAATTTGGCAATTCTGATAACTGGAGTGCTGAGCATGTGAAAATTATGAACTCAAATAACCCAAAATACATATTGAGAAATTACATTGCTCAAAATGCTATAGAAGCAGCAGAAAATGGAGACTTCATGGAGGTAAGCAGTATTGCTAAATCAGGCATCCCCAAACTCGGCCCTCCAGATGTTTTTTGGGACTACAACTCCCATGATCCCTAGCTAACAGGACCAGTGGTCAGGGATGATGGGAATTGTGGTCCCAAAACATATGGAGGGCCGAGTGTGGGGATGCCTGAGCTAAACGTTGCAAAATAAATATTGAGAGGTATTCACCAGATATGGAATCCCCAAACTTTGGCTTTCCCCTGGGGACAAAAATAATAAAAATACAGTTGAGGTTTGGCGGTAATAATTGTACTCCTCCTTTTCCAGGTAAGGAAAGTTTTGAGGCTCCTAGAAAAGCCATATGAAGAAGACTTGGAATGCTACAATGAGGCAACTGAGGATCCTGAAGTAGAAGAAGTGGGGGCTGCCGCTGCTGAGTGCAGTTCAGCATCCAGGAGAAGAGTTCCCTATAGCAGTAAACCTCCACTCTGGGCTTCAGAGCTCTGTGTTACATGATCTTCCTAACTGCCTTGTTTGTATTTTCCACAAAGGGATAGTGATCTTCCTGGCTGGAGAGTGCAGCAAGGTGTATAGAAGTGCTATTAAGTTTCAAACAGATGGGTCGGATGTCTTCACAGTCAAGCCGTATTCATTTTACTACTTGCGACCATCACAGCTGTCCACGCACACTGTTGAAAGACAGACCAAAGTTTTATCTTTTATTCATCGCAAAGTGCAGTTATATTTTTTCCGCCCTGATCTGTGAACATCCAAGTGAAATCTGTGTTTGTGAAGACAAAAATAGCAATCCAGATGCTGGAATTATTTTTGTCTGAAAATGAACTAATAGTACTTCCTGGCAATATATTTGTAACATTTTTTATTATTATGCAGGGATATCTCTCAATGGGGAGTGGGCTTAAGCTCATCATTGCTTATTCTAAGCTATGTTTCATTTAATTGCGTAGTTCATTTATTGTGAACCTTTGTGTTTAAATCAGGTTTTTAGAGAAATTATTTTTGGGTCGTAGGGAAAAGATGATGGTGTATATTTAAAAAAATGGAATGAAGAAGAAAACTAGTTTCAGTATAAATGATTTACATATAGTGGCATACTAAAGCATATGGTTCAAGACTCTATTCTGGGTCTCTGCGTGCAGTTTGAGTTACTGGATCAGGAATAGTTAATGCAATCCTACAAAAAGAGGCTTCATGCTGACAGCAACAATTGTTGGAATAGTGGGGAAACGACTCCCCTCTGCCTCCTGTAGGTGTTCAGCGCTGACAGTAGAGAGCATGAGTCAACAGGTTAATTTTTGCCAAAACATATAATGTATAAATTGCTTTGTATTTGAACAATGCCTTCAAATGCCGTATGCTTTCACTCTTGCATCTCAGATAACCTATTTATTTCCTATGTAAACAACTTTGCTACCTCATGGAAAGTCTTCCATTCTCGTGCTTTTTGCCTTTTGTGGCAATTGAGTTATATTTTAACTTTAGCTAATTTCAGCTTCAGCGAAACAGCTGCATAGAAAACATGGCTGTTCTTCAGAGATGTGTTAAAAGAGGTGCTGCTCCTGATGGCTGTGACTGTAGTCCTAAGGACTGTTCTTTATAGTCAGTATCCCTTTAAAATCAGTAGGAATGTACTGGAGTGTCAACGTACCTCTCACATATCGTGATCTTTCTGCCTTATAATGTAAACGTAGACTAGCAGTTGGAAAATAAAAATACGTTGATGTGAGTTATTGACAAATGGCAGGCGCAGGAATTTTTGCAAACAACTGCTATACTTTTCTTGCTTTTAATTTAGAGTTCTGTATACATGAATGAATAGGGCTATTATTAATTGGTCTTGCTGTTAGCAGATCTTAACTGTGGCTTCTTATGTAGAGTTTGAAATTAAAAAAACAGTGCTCAGGTCAGCTGTTGTGAATGGAATACCTGTTGCCCACAATCAAAATTACTTACTTTTTATGCAGTTTTAGCAATAAAAACACGCCACGTGAATGTTTTTATGATACTTTTAAGTATTGTACTCTATACCTTTTGAAGGATGTTGTGGACATTTACTCATTCTGCAAATAATAGCAAAAATCTGAAATCTATTATCCTGAGCTGTGTTCATTGAAAATAAATTATTTTGACCATGCGTATATTAAAAGTTTGTACCGTGTTATTTTTAGACTAAGAAATCCGAGAAATGATTAAAATGTTCACTACTCACAGTCATGATATTTCTGAAAAATCCAATGCTGAAGTTTCTGGGTCTTTGTTAATTACTTATTTACGGTATTTCACCCCACTTTTCAGAGGATTGTCTCCCCAAAAAGGCTTGTGTCGTTTTTTTAGAGAGAGAAAGATAGGCACTGACAATCAGGCTCACAATGACATGCAGGAAAAAAGAGAAAAGATGGGAAGAGAGCATTTCTATAGGTGGTGAGTTATGAATGGGTGTTATATGCAGTTGGGGGCAGGCTGATCTTCCCTTGGTGGCATTTTTGCTGGCATAGCAGTTGGAGGCCCTTTCCCCTTTGCTTCTGCAGTCCCAGATGCAATGAAATACAATCAGACATCAGCATTAAAATATCAGTAATTATTTACACATTTGTACCTTTTCCCCATCATTCATAAAGAGACATTGATCAGAAATGGCACATAAGTAGAAACTTTGTATTTTCCTTTCGTTCTAGCCATATATTGCCATAAATACATTGTGTGTGAAGAGCAATCATTGCATTTTGGGTCTCCTTTGCACACATCTGTACCAAATCTAGGAGCTGCTTGTCTCAGAAAGAGATGTATTGTCATCTACTGGGGGAAATAACAACAGAGATTTGTGTAACTACCTGGGAGACTGTTTGGATCCAGATTTTGGCACTTAGTAGACCCAGGGACGCAGGTGGCGCTGTGGGTTAAAGCCTCAGCGCCTAGGACTTGCCGATCGAAAGGTCGGCGGTTCGAATCCCTGCGGCGGGGTGCGCTCCCGCTGCTCAGTCCCAGCGCCTGCCAACCTAGCAGTTCGAAAGCACCTCCGGGTGCAAGTAGATAAATAGGGACCGCTTACCAGCGGGAAGGTAAACGGCGTTTCCGTGTGCGGCTCTGACTCGCCAGATGCAGCTTTGTCACGCTGGCCACGTGACCCGGAAGTGTCTCCGGACAGCACTGGCCCCTGGCCTCTTGAGTGAGATGGGCGCACAACCCCAGAGTCTGTCAAGACTGGTCCGTACGGGCAGAGGTACCTTTACCTTTTAGACCCATTGAAATCAATGGGATTGAAGTTAGTTGTAACTATTCAGCTCTATTAATTCCAGTACGTTCACTCTAAGCTTGACTAAGTTTGGGTCCAGGTTTAATGATTTACTTAAGGCATTTGTTTTTGTACAGACATGTTGCTAGGCTAAACTGGCAGGTCTATACAGATGCTTTGGGAGAGAGGTAGAGGTTATAAACAATGAGATTAGCGGAAACCAGAAAAAGTACAGCCTGTGACAATTACATTAAATGTAATTGTCACAGTCTGTACTTTTTGTGTTTACCTATAACCTAACTTTTTGTGTTTGCCTATAACCTCACTTCCTTCTCCGCTCCTCCCCCTGCTGCCCATCCCAGCCAATTTATCTGCTAATTTAGGATAATGCATCTGCTGAAGTGGGCTCTGGTCCACAAAAGCTTATGCCATAATACATTTGTTAGTCTTTAAGTTGCCGTTAGACATTCTGTTGGGTTTGTAGCAGCAAAGTAACACAGTCTTCCCCTTCTGGAAATCCTACTGGAAAGGTGATCAAGTGTGCTTGGGCGTGGACCCGAGACAAAGGTTTCACTAGCAAGTTTGTGTGTGTTTTATTTGGGGGTGGGTGTTCAAAAATCTTGTTCTGCTAATGTGAATCTGGAGGGATTTTATGCATAGTGGAGAGTATTTGCTGTCTGTTGTTTTTCCTGTTTAATAACCATTCTTAGTCTTAGCATTGTGGAGAAGGAACTTCATAGCACCATCCTGTACATATCTACTCTGAAGTAAGTCCCATTGTGTTCAGTCTAGTTAACTTCCAGGTAAGTGGGAAGTGGATTACATGTTTGCAGAGAAATACATAGGATCTGATCTCTTATTTCCTCCTCTCTCAATTTAGTTCTTGACGCAGTATAACTCGCATTGTCTGTGCCAAATCGGTGACCAGACAGACATATACAGACACTCATTTATCACACCAGCAAATTTATAACTGTAAAATGTTACAAGAGCAGTCATGACTGTTATTTGCCTCTGTTGTTGCTGGATGATCTATCACCAGTCTTACATTTCAGACAGAGACAAAATGAGATTAATGCTTCTGTATGATCCTAGATGTGATAGTTGCAGCATCCCTCTGATTCTTTTTATAAACATGTAATTCTGGTAATTAATGGAGATGTCCTACCCCTCTTTATTCACTTGCCATTAATGTCCCCTAATGACTCTCCTTCTGTTTCCTTGACAGAATTCTTCCTTGTGGATATAGTATTGTGAATCTGGGGTTTTTACCATAGGGCTAATTTAAATGTGATGTGGGAGTTTGTGAGCAGCATGTACTATATTTAAAATGTACCATCAGGCCCTGGACTGACTGCCCTCCATGCTCACTGCTGAATTCACCTGAATTGGAAGGATTGTAAGAGAGCTTCCTGTTCTACCTGAGCTTTGCTTGAGCAGCAAGGTCTCTGGCTTGCTCCTTAACCCCACTTCCAGGTTTATCCTCTGCCTCTGACTTCAGTCTAGGCTTGCTCCTTGACTCTTGCCACCTAGCTTCCCCTACAATTATGACTTCTCCTTGGTCCTGACTGGCTTGCTGGCCTCATGGCTTCTGGTTCCTAGCTGTTGGCTTGCCTTAGACCCACCTGGCACTGTTGTTGTCGTTTAGTCGTGTCCCACTCCTCATGACCCCATGGATCAGAGCACGCCAGGCACTCCTGTCTTCCATTGCCTCCTGCAGTTTGGTCAAACTCATGCTGGTAGCTTCGAGAACACTATCCAACCATCTCATCCTCTGTCGTCACCTTCTCCTTGTGCCCTCCATCTTTCCCAACATCAGGGTCTTTTCCAGGGAGTCTTCTCTTCTCATGAGGTGGCCAAAATATTGGAGTCTCAGCTTCAGGATCTGTCCTTCCAGTGAGCACTCAGGGCTGATTTCCTTCAGAATGGATAGGTTTGATCTTGAGAGCCAGTGTGGTGTAGTGGTTAAGAGCGGTAGTCTCGTAATCTGGGGAACCGGGTTCGAGTCTCCACTCCTCCACATGCAGCTGCTGGGTGACCTTGGGCCAGTCACACTTCTTTGAAGTCTCTCAGCCCCACTCACCTCACAGAGTGTTTGTTGTGGGGGAGGAAGGGAAAGGAGAATGTTAGCCGCTTTGAGACTCCTTAAAGGGAGTGAAAGGCGGGATATCAAATCCAAACTCTTCTTCTTCATCTTCTTGCAGTCCATGGGACTCTCAAGAGTCTCCTCCAGCACCATAATTCAAAAGCATCAATTCTTCGGCGATCAGCCTTCTTTATGGTCCAGCTCTCACTGGACCAGCCTGGACTCTCACTGGACCAGCTCTCCAGGCGAAATTAGAGCTCCCCCCAATGTTGTCCCCCTCCCCCAGATTAAAAGTGTGTATGTTTGCCAAGACATTCAGGTACCTGTATTTTGATAACCAAGTTTCCTCCGACAACTGTCAACCCTGTTCTTAGGAAACTGCCATAGTAAATTCACCAAAAGCTACCATAGAAATATCAACATTTTCAAAAATAGGGGGTCCATGGTTTGGCTTTTGAAAACAAGGGGCCTGCAGTACTTGGCTAACTGGGAACCACAAGTATGTGCTGTAGTGATTCTATGGTTTCTGAAATATAAGCTGAACTTTGCTATGGAAAGCAATAGCTATACTGTATTATTATTATTATTATTATTATTATTATTATTATTATTTATTTATTTCAGTTATGAGAATGAACCTCTGTTTCCAGATCAAGAGCATTGCGGGGGTTTTATTAATTCTGGATTTTCAGCAAGCCGGGACAAAGGTAGTAAACAAATCTATTGCCACTTTCATTGACGCCCAAGGGCAGGGAATTTTTTGTCCATTTGAGGGTCACATTGTTGTGGGGGACCTTCTGGGACTGGAGCCAGATGCAAAAGCAGGTAGAGCAAAGGACGTGGCTCTTAGCCAGGTAAGCAAGAGGCATAATCATGGTTCAGGGACACATTCCAGCAAGGTGGAGGCACCTGAGCAGGGTGTGGAGCAGGCCTGGGGAGGGGAGTGGTCTGAATGAGGGGGTGTGGCTTAGGGAGGGTGAGAGAGAGTGGGGTAGAGAGGCCTGGAGGACCACAGCTGACCCCTGATCCAGAGATTCCCCACCCCAGGTTGAAGCAGAAAAGCCAAATATTGACGCTTTACTTCTTTGACTGGGCCTCCCTTTTACTGTCTGGCTGCGATGCCTCTGGCAGTATGGAAACAGCAGAGAATGAATGAGAGGAAATGTGGCAGAAGGAGTTTATTCTGAATGCCAGTCTTTGCTAAAGAAGACTGCCGCACAAGTTACCTAACTGGAGAGGAAATAACTTCCTTTCATCTGGAAATACCCCTTTAAAAACTCAGTTTTCTGGCTGTCCTCCAGGTGAAACTACTAGAGCAACAATTCCTAGCCTGATCCCCTCCAGGTGTTGGACTACAGCTTCCTGGCCATTGGCTGTGCTGCTGAAAATTGGAGTCCAACATCACCTGGAGGGCCACAGATTGGGGAAGGCTGAGCAGAGAGAGAGGGGAGAGCAGTCCTGTGGCAAAAAGGTGCAAGGGAGTTGCAGATTTCCACCTTTCTCCAAAATGAAAGACAGCACTGGTGTAAGGTCTGCTTATCTCAAATATAAACTTTTGTACAGCAGTGGGGTTTTTTTTTTGGGGGGGAGAGATGTTTTTGCATGAAGACACAGGAATGGTTTTTAACTTTGTACATAAGTAAAGTTAGAAAATTTCATTTTTACAGTGTTTCTAGCGGTCTAATATAAACATAATTTGATCTCTGCAGGCACAACCACGGCGGGTGGCTCAAGGTAGGTGTTTTTTTGTTGTTGTTCATATTTTAATGATTATTAACCTATTTTCATGCAATGTGGGGGCACATCTCTGTTTGATAAACATGTGACTGGGGCCTTGATTCACGATAGCTAATAATAATAATAATAATAATAATAATAATAATAATAATAATAATAATTATTTACATCCTGCCCATCTGGCTGAGTTTCCCCAGCCACTCTTGGCAGCTTCCAATCGAGTGTTAAAAACAATACAGCATTAAATATTAAAAACTTCCCTAAACAGGGCTGCCTTCAGATGTCTTATAAAATAAACTGAATGGAGAGTCATATAATTGTTTGTAGAGTTGGGAAGGGACCCCAGGGGTCATCTAGTCTAACCCCTGCAGTGCAGAGCCTCTTTACTGCCTGTAACCAGTTTTAAGAGGAAGCAAAGTGGTGAAAACACAGGAGAGGTTGGTCATTGCGAAAAACAGGGCAAGATGTGACATAGTGGGGGATGGGATTATTTGCTTTTTAATTAAGTGTTATATAGTATTTTGGTGGTTCTGATGGCCTTTGCAAGCATCAGTGGCTAGAGATCTTATTCCTCGCATTGATGTACGCTTCAGTCAGAAAAGCGGCTGATAGCAGAGATAATAAGGAAGGAAAAGAGCTGGAGAATGACTTCTTCTTCTTCTCTGCATGTACTGCTGCAGCTGAGTGGCATTTCATTAACAGCACTTAATGGAAGCTATTCCTATGTGCTGCATCACTCTGAAATTAAGTACCGCTGTTTGATCCTTCAAGGACCGGGGAGGAAACACACCCTGACACAGCCTGTGTGAAGGACAAAATATGGCCAATCCACAAAATTCCTGGCTCAGGTTTTTGCTTAAGTATCATCAGCCTTAAGAAAACAAGATGGATCATTTCGGCCTGTGATCTTATCCAAGCTAGATACAGTTACAGCTGAAAAACTAGGAGCAAGGAGGCTATGAAACTGGTCTCTCACACTTTAAACCTTATTTGGGTGTTCATTGGAAAACCCATGGAGGAAGAATTGGGCCCACACATGCTATCTCAGCCTCCAGTGTCTCCATCTCCGCCAGCTTCATTCCCAAACTTTGCATCTTTAACAGGGAGGTCTGGCAGGAGATTCTGCACACATTGGCTGAATATGTTTCTATCTGAGAAACCTACACTATCGGGGAAGAGTCTTTGGAAGTTCAGTTGAATGCATGAATTCCCAAGTTTCTGAAACAAATCATGCTTGGCTCATAATACCCCAAAATATACCAGAATAGGTAATTACATATTTGGATGCAATTAGTAATTACTTTTTGCCATTTGCTTCACCCCACTTCCCTCAAGCACAGCTAGGGGTGGGGAAGATTTTATCTTCAGTTCACATATAAAGGTGAACCGCAATTTCTAAAACAATAGAGGAACTGAAACACATCCAGCCTTTGAAAATTGCACTCTATGAATTTTGCAGTGCCTAGTAATTTGTGCAAAAATGCATACGCTAAGGTTCAGTGTGCATAAAAGCATGTATTAGCAAAATAGCATGCAATTATAGGTTATATTTGGGGAAATGGATTGACTAAAATGTATGTATTAGGCAAAACAGCATATCAGGGTGTATACTGGGAGAAATTAATGCTTAAACGCTGATGCATTTTCATAAGGATTTTTTAAAAAGAACTTTTGTTAGTTGATATAAAAATGTAGAGAACTGAACTCAAGATGGGAAGAAACCCAGAGAAACTGAAACTGACAGATTTACACATCCCTAAGCCCAGCCACCCACTCTCTTGACTCTCATCAGGTACCACTGAGCTTTGCCCTTATTCCATCAGGTTCCACCTTATTATCAACCGGCTTCTGCCCTTAATTCCAGGGCTCCATTTTGCTGTTCACACATTCTGAGCCGCAGGAATCTCATCAGACTTACTCATTCTTTCCATTACAGGACCTGATTGCACAGCAATATTTGCTGCCAATGCATCTCTCCCCAGCGGCGTTTACTGGATCAAACCAAAGCATTTTCATAAGGCTTTTGAGGTAAGGTATGGTTCTACAATTACATTCTGAGCCACAGGTGTTATTGAGAGCCCCTGTTTTTACAAATGCCTTGTCTTCTGAACAACTGCATGATCTGGAGGTCTGGGCCTGTATACTGATGGCACACAGCTCTACCTCTTACTTCCATAATCTGATCCCGGAGAGGCATTGGAAACTCGAACTAATGTCTGCAAGGGGGAAGGAGAACTTAATTCAGTCAATTGAGAGAGCTGGCAGGTGATGTACAACCTGCCTCCAAACTTCCTCTGAAAGGTCAAGTGTGCAGCTTAGGTGTACATCTGGAGCCACCATTGTCCTTGAATTTTCAAGTTGTGTTTGTGGCCATATTTTATAAGTTTCATCTGGTTTGCCAGGTCTGGCCATACCCAGTGAAGGCAATTCTGACTCGTACCCTAATTGCATCCAAGTTGGTTACAATGTTCTCTCCATGGGGGGTATCTAGATATTTTGGAAATGCCATTTGGTTCAAAATACAGTCATAAGATTGTTGGTTAGTGCAGCATGGCTGAATCATATTACACCGACCCAACACCAGGTTCACTGGTAACCTATTGGTTTCTGGCTTCAGATTAAAGTGCTGATACTAACCTGAAAAGTCCTAAACAGCCTCAGGTTACCTTAAGGCCTGCCTTTGTGCATACAGGTGAGCCCTAGACTCCTGTTGTCTCTGGTCAGACTTTGCAGGAGTTTTGATGGGCGAGTGCCAGGATGATGGTGCCACAGCTCACACACTCTTAAGGAAAGCCATCTGGCTCCCTTTGCCCACTTTTGATAGTCAATTGTGTTTAGAATCCTATAATTCAGATTGGTTACCTACCAACGTAAATTTCTAGGTATTCTGTGAAAAGAGATACGATGGTGGATGGACTGTTATCCAGCGACGCAATGGAGAAGGGGTGTATGGTGGACCTGAGAACTTTCGGAGATGGATGTCTGAATATGAAAAAGGATTTGGCCATGTTGAATGTAAGTAAATTATTCCCCTCAACTAAAATCTTTTGATCTGTGGACTTACCTTTAGACGTCACACTATGTGCACAAATGGATCTTATTGATTGACTTCAACAACCAACCTACATGTGCAGAATTTCTCAAAGGTCTCAGGCAGAGATCTTTTGCCCCATCCCATTTTGCCACCTAATTATTTTCAAGACGTGGCAAGGATTGAACCTGGGACCTTCCACATTCAAAAGTCTCTGCTATGATCCTTGCCCATGTACGCACAAGTAGAAAGTAAAGGTAAAGGTACCCCTGACCGTTACGTCCAGTTGCAGATGACTCTGGGGTTGTAGCACTCATCTTGCTTTATTGACTGAGGGAGCCGATGTACAGCTTCCGGGTCATGATGCCAGCATGACTAAGCCGCTTCTGCCGAAGCAGAGCAGCACACAGAAACGCTGTTTACCTTCCCGCTGGAGTGGTACCTATTTATCTACTTTCACTTTGACGTGCTTTGGAACTGCTAGGTTGACAGGAGCTGGGACTGAACAACGGGAACTCACCCCGTTGTGGGGATTCGAACTGCCGACCTTCTGATCGGCAAGCCCTAGGCTCTGTGGTTTAGACCACTGTGCCATGCACATCCCTAAGTAGGAAGCTGAAAACTGTTGTGGCTCTCAAAACTGCAGGCGTTTATTTCCCATTCAAGATGATGTACAATTGGTGATGGATACATGAAAACACAACTTTATATTTTCCAGTTGAACATTGGCTAGGGCTTGTCTACATTCATGCTCTGACCCACCAGAGAGACAAAAAATGTGAGCTCCGAGTGGACATGAGAAACTGCAAAGGGAAGAAAGGCTATGCTGTATACAAGACCTTTGAAATTGGCAACGAAGATGAAAAATACCGCCTTTCTTTGGGGCAATACAGAGGGAATGTGGGTAAGAGATTCAGTGATGATGTGTGCAATGACTCCCATGTTTACCAGTTTAGCATCTCTCAAAATTGGGTCCAGCAAGCTGGAAAACAAAGACATTATTGGTAGGTTGCACCCCTGGAATAAAATTCTGATTTTCCTGAAGCAGCTTCTCAGGCAGGATTAACCTTCCAGAGCCATTGTAGCTACTTAGAGTCACTCTGGCCTGGTAGCAATGCATTCATGGTTTTAAATAAATACAGCTGCCTTTAGATAGGTGTGTAGTGGCTGGATATAAGCATAATTTTAGCATTAAGTTGAAAGAAGTATCGGTATATTTTGTAATTGAAAATAATTTTAATACAAAGGAAAGGGGAAATGTACATACAACTCATATATGGTTCTTACCCAACTGCACTTTCAAAATTAATTTTGATCCTGGGGATACCTCTTCTAATGGGAGAGGTAATTTTTGCCGATTCCCCCTCCCCCTAACACCCCTAGAAAAACAGCTTACATGATCTGGGGAACCCCCTCCCCAGGACACAGTGGAAAATGGAGAGGGTCTGCAGGGCAAAAAGGGAAATCCCTCTGAAAATCATCTTCTGGATCAAAATACTTAAATGAGAGCAATGGCCCCAGTTGGGTTCTATCTGTTCATAGATTTTATATTTGGTAAAAAAATAAGAATTATACAATTATTTTAGAGGGGAGAGAACAAAGAGTGTGGGTATACAGTACAGTGGTGCCTCGCAAGATGAAAAGAATCCGTTCCGCGAGTCTCTTCGCCTAGCGGTTTTTTCATTTTGCGAAGCAAGCCCATTGACGGCTTAGCGGATTAGCGCTATTAGCGGCTTAGCGGATTAGAAGGGGGGGGGGAGGGAAAAAAACCTGCAGGAACTCGCGAGACATTTTCGTCTTGCGAAGCAAGCCCATAGGAAATTTGTTTTGCGAAGCACCTCCAAAACAGAAAACTCTTTCGTCTAGCGAGTTTTCCGTCTTGCGAGGCGTTCGTCTTGCGGGGCACCACTGTATTGTGAAGGTGAGTGTTCCAGTTGCTTCCATTTAGATGCTACACAGGTTCTGGCACTTGACAAGGGACATCTTACCACTTCTACACCTTCAGTTCATGTGCGGGAAGCTTTTGGCCCTTTAAATGTTGTTTCTCTACATCTCTCATCAACCTTAAATAACCATGCTTGCTCGACCAAATGAGCCTTGTAGTTCAGTAACTTCTGAAGGACTGAAGGCTCCCCACACTTGCTTCAGCCCATACTACTCTTGTTGCTTTTCTTCAGATAACCAAACAATACAAATTTAGGGTTGCGTTGAAGCAAACACCTGCTAATTTGATTCACACTATATTTTGCAAGGGTGTTTTAGTTACCATGAGGCAGTTTCAGAGCCAAGTGGAGAATGCCAGCTGCTCTAGACTGACACCTCCTAATCGCAACGTGGTTAAGATTGTAAAAAGGCGTGTTAAATCACCAGGGAGTTCAATAGTTTGTAAAAGCTCCAAGAACAGCCTACTGTTCTTTGAAAAACATGTGTATTTGTTTTGGTGTGTTGTCAGGTTGACATCCCCAGGGTTATGGCAGTTAGAATTATTTTACGAAAAATATAAAAGCAGAAGTAGTGTGGACAATGCTTGAAGAAAAACAAATTATACCAGTAAGCCAATAAGAATTTGTCTCTCTTTGCCCCAGATACCCCGATGCAGGCAATTAACGAGACTAAAATTTAGGGTTGTTGTTTTTTTTGGTTTAGGAGATGCATTCAGAGGGCGTGAACCCTCTGAGAATCAAGATGGCAATTTCTTCAGTGCGGTTGATAGTGACAATGACGACTGTGGCCCCTGTTTTGTGGGCGATGAAGCCTTCGACAGCTGCGCTGGCGAGCTCTACGGTTCTGGGTGGTGGTTCAGTAACTGCGGCATGGCGGACCTCAACGGGATGTGGCATCCCAAAGACAGCTGTAGAGGTTGGGTATCTGGCGTGTACTGGAAAACATGGAGTAATATTGATTCACTGCTATTTAGTGAACTCAAGATAAAATGTACTTAGCTGTAACAATGTCAGACTCTCCAGTCTGAGATGGCTTGCGAGTTCATTTCCCTTTCTGCAGCAATTTTAGTACTAAACCATCCCAAATCGCTGCGTATGTAACATATAATTAAGTAGCAAGTCTGACTGATCTAAGAAATGAAGTTTCTGCTAATTGATTGTTGAAGTCTTTCTAGTTTTTCAGTAGACGTAGTCCCCCCTTCTTGCCAAAACCATTTCAGTAATAAGGAACAATAAGGAACATATATTTTAGTGCATTCATAATCCAAACGTACTTCTACTGTCCCCTGTAGAACAAATTAGATTGGAACCCACCCATATTTCCATCAAACCCCAATGCAAAGAGAGAGGATGAAAAAGGGGGAAGTAAGATTAAAGACCTTGCTTGGTAACAGGCAAGACAGTAGAGATGTGGCATCTGTGCCTTAGCAGTGCAACAGGTCCCCACCAGTTAATTTCCCTCTTTGATTATTCCCCAAATAGTTGCACCAAATTTCAAATTTTATGGAATTTCTCCTCCTGGCAAAAACCAAGCCGTTTTGTGTGCTGCTTGGATGAACATCTCGCTCCCCCACCATTTTCTTCCTGGGCAAAACAATTGCAGGCTTCTTTGCTGCTAGGACTGCACACAAGAACCAAGCTACTTTTTATTTTATTTTTTTAGTGGGTAGGGATGTTTTATTACTGTTGCTTGATATCTGCTCAGCTTTGTATGCTTTGCCCAGCTGAATGGAGGCCGCAAAATCCTCACCTACTGCCCTAGATAGAATAAAAGTATGTTGTTACCAAAGCTAGAAGAATTTAGAATTTGGATTTTACAACTAAATGGGCTGGAGGAATTTAGGAGACAATGTCATTAACTCTGATTGCTGTTGTCAATGCAATGATTAGTGCATTCCATTGAACCATGAATTGGTTTATGCAATGCAATTTATATCACATTCCTCTGTTGCTTTATTTCCTTCAATTTTCAGAATATGCCATTTGCTTTTTTTCAGATTTCATAAGGCCATTAACCTTTGTACACCAATAAACCGATTGATTCATTCCAGTTATAACCTTGAGTCTGTGGCCATCACTAGTTGTGCTTTAACCTCCTGTTCCACTGGGTTGCTGCTCTTATTCTCAATCTGTTTCCTGAGAGTGATGTTAATAATACACACTGCTGACGACCAAGTGGTATGTTTCTGCTTTGCTTTTTATTTCTTACACATTTACATGAGAAGATTTCACAATGCTACTAGGAAAAATATACACATTAACAAATTTACACTAATGCACATATTGCTGTATCAGCACTTGGCAGCATGCTTTGCAGCACAGAGGAGAATAAAAACTTCTACCATGCTAAGCAGGGCGGAATGACGTTATCTTCCTAGTTATGATATTTTCCATGGATCCCGTTCTATCCTTCAATTGTCTTTGATAAACATGCTTTTCTTTACAGAAGCGTCTTGACACTGGCAGCTTTCAGTGTGCCAGTTAATGAAAACACGTAGCTGAGTCTGTTCTATCACTGGTTTGCGATGTATTTTAAGAAAGCTCAGTTATCTTTGTAGTAGTTATTAAAGTTGATTCGCAACAGGAAATCTTCCAGGTGAGGCTGGTACCCCCTGTTTACAAGCTTAGTTACTACTGTAAGAAGAGAAAATAAGACAACACTTGTTTAATATGGCAAGAGATATACAGATTGGTCAGCCTCAAATCTCTGTCCCTCTAAACAGTGTGCACAAGCTCAATGAGGTAAGCAAGCTGCTGCCCTCTTATTTGTCCTAGCAGAGGTTTCATTTCAGTTGAGCCTATTTGTTTTTACAGGTTCCAACCAAGAACACTTTAGGCATCTGCACTCTCTTTTATCGTAAATATTATCTCACTTGCCCATGCTAACAAACTCTATTAAGCACAGTGCTTTACAGATTTCGCTTACAACTGCTGCAAGGTCTGTTGAGCACACCAGATTCCGAGCAAGCATACATAGGACTGAAAGCAGAACAAGTGGAAGGACTATAGCAGAGCACATTCTCTACATGCCAAGGTTCAATCTCTGGCATCCAGGAAGCTAGCAATGTTAAAGAGCTGTGTCTGCAATTCTTGAGAGTACTGCCAGCCAGAGGAGACAAATACTGGGCAAGACGGACAAGTAGCCTGACCCCAATGTAAGGTAACCTATGTTATCTTCTATAGGTGCACCTCTTCCTGTTAACACCACCCTCCCATTGGGTTGGGGAGGGCTGGTTTAAAATAGGAACACAGTCACGACTAGGACTGGGCGTGAAATATCACCAGTTAACCATCACAATATAGTTGGGGAAACTGTGCCCCTCCGCCAGAAGTTGCTAGACTACAACTTCCATCATCCCTTACCATTGGCCACGCTATCAGAGGCTGATGGGGAGTTTGGGGACAGCCCCCAGGTTCCCATCCTTGCAGCAACAGAAGTCTTACCATTGAATAAGAAATGGGAGTAGTACTTGAACGTGTTATAAGACTGCTGCATTAAGCCAAAGTTGGGATGCACAGCCATTTGTTTGCTGGTATCGAAACTCCACGACTGAGAGATTAACTGGCTACGGAACTTTAAAATGAGGCTGAAGATGCTGTGAATGATGTTCATTACAGGGGCTGCCTTTTCAGTCAGCAATCCTCTGTGAAAAGAAAAGAGATGGTTTTGATATTAAGTTAGCAAGCAGCAATACTTTTCATCTGCAGCAATGTTCAGGAGCATCTTAAAGAACATGTCTGCTGAGATTTGATTGCAGATGCAATTTTTGAATTGTTTCAGATAGGAAAGACAACATGCCAGTAATATAGTGAATTTGTGTCCTTTGTATCTTCTTACCTTTCAGTACTAGGATATAGTTATCCTAAATAACATTTTGATGGACTAGATGCAGCCAGGTACTATAGAGCATTTACTAAGGCTTAGCTTGTTTCAGATTGCTACTGTAAGTCAGAGATGCATTTGCCCAGGGGGTGGGCCTGGCCTATAGGGGTATTAGGGGCAGATCACGATGACAGCTTCACTCAGTAGTATATCGCTGGTGAAACTGCCGCCTCCTGAGTCCCTCTGCTACCAGCACCCAGTGCATTGAGGGAAAAACAAGCGACAGCTGGGTGCTGCGACTCATGAGTTTCCCCAGCGATATACTGTTGAGTGAAACCACAACCGCAATCTGCCCTGATACCGCAGCAGAGGGAGAAACAAGCTGCGATACAGCTTGTTCTTCCCTCTGCTTCAACAAGCCCCCTGTCACTCTGGCTCGCAGTTATTGCCCACCCCTGCTAGTGGGGGTGTGGCATTCTACCCACAGCAAATGCACAAAGACATACACATACACCCTCCATAAATAATCCATGCAGACTAGCTGGGGTGGAATCTTATCACCCTCTCCTCAAACGAGTAGTCGATAATTGGGGAGGGACAATATGCATCCACGCCAAGGAGCTGGGCTTAGAGGTTTAGACTTTTCTGCTCTCTTCTGTGCTATAATTTCCCTGCTTCGGTCCCCCCGAAGACAGGCACCGCTTCCGGAGACATTTCTGTCTCCATCTTCCTGCTCCTTCCCACTTCACTTTTCCCTTCCTCGGTCCATAAGCTGGGTGAGGGGAGAGGCATTGTGCAGTCTGCGAGAGAAATGGTCTGGTTCTCTTTCTCAGATTTTGCAAATATATTGAAAGCAAAGTGCAACTCTCCTTAGCCCTTCGCCCAAGTTCCCATATTTGCAATGCCTAAGTGGTGGGGCCTACTAGTTCCTCTCGCTGTCTACGTCACAATGGCAGCAGAACTGGTGGCAGAAGCCTACGTAAAGAAAAGACACGTCCACCCAACTTTCTAGTTACATGAGAATTGTCCATCTCTACATGCAGACAAGGGAAGGCAAATGTGCAACGCTTTGTTAAGAAATCGTCTTACCGGAAGATGGCTTTGTTGAGGTAGTCAGCATGCGTTCTGTAGATTTCCTCCAAGTTCCCTACAGAAGACAGTTTATTTCCAAATTCACACCACGTCACGTGCAGGATTTGGTTGGCAATGTAGCCTTGAATAACTTTCACAAAGTGCTGCATTTCGTGCTTATAAAGCTGGAGCTGTCGAAACTGAACTGAGTTGGATGCATGCTTCACCAGAGCTGAAAAACCAAAACAACAAGGATGGCTCGCAGCGCCTGAAAAGGGACCGCCGCTCTTTGCCCGCATGCCAAAGCAGAAGCAGCCAAGGTGCAAAGCGGGCACAGTCAGTTTTTATTAACAACTTGTGAAGAACCACAAAAATATGTTGGGATCACAGTAGCAGGTGGCCTATGGGGGCAGTCAGTAAAAAATGTTTTAAGTTACTTTTTTGGGAGGGAATCTAAACTCTTCTTAAAATAGAAAAATCTCTGAGGTGTCTTGCAAGGGCACAAAACACTTAGCATGGCATCACAGTAGGGGACCCACAGGAGCTGTCAGATTTTTTTAGCATGGGGGTCCTAGTATGTAGCCCACAGATTCACCATCCTGGTTTAATACGACTAGGACAGAGATTTTCAATCATTTCTGAGTCCACGGCTCCCTTGACCAACTACATTCTTTCTGTGGCAACCCTGTGGGGCTCAGGAGCCCAGTTACATCACCCCTTGCCTGCGGAGCCGGCTGCCTCTCACCCTTTTTCGAACACCCTCCCTTGTGGAGTGTTCCCTCTGTCTCCTCGCCCCTCGGGAGTCCTCTGGGCAGCTGCAGCCCCAGGTTTCTGAGTCTCTTCCCCCCCCCCGCCCCAAAGGACCCCCTGGCCAGCCCCAGAGGTAATATTTGCCTGGCGAGCTCGTAGCCAGGGCCACTGCAACAAACAGCTGTAGAAACCTTTGGGAGGCAGAGATGCGAGGAGGGACAGAAGCCAATGTTGCCCGCAGCACCCCTGACTATCATTCAAGGCACCCCAGGGTGCCACAGCACACTGGTTGAAAACCACTGTACTAGGAGACCAGATTAGAAATCAAATAGATCTTACTTGAAACAGGCTTTCATAAACTCACCCTCAATCAATATATCCATTGGTCTTTTTGTGCTTGGTTATGTTTTTCCTCTTTACTATTTCAAATATGGTATTGTGTAATACCTACAATGTACTAGGTGAAGCAGGAGTTATTTTTTCTTGCTGTTGCATTAATAGCTCACAGAGCAAACTGGAATACCACCCTTGGAAGACAATTGGCCTTTCTTTTATTCCATCTGGATGAGAATCCAAAACCTCTTCTGTTGTATCAGAGCAAACCACTTTCACCTTCAGTTATATGGGTTTGCGGTTGAATAATCAAACTCGCATGGAATATACTGTATTTACTCAAGTCTAAGGCACCATTGATTCTAATGCACACCTCATCAGAGTCTTGAAACTAAATAAAGTATTTGCTGGCGAATTTGAATGTGCCATCGAATCTAATGTGCACCTCAATTTTCACAACGTAATTGGGCCAAAAAAGGTGAGCATTAGATTCAAGTAAATACGGTAGAAATAGGAAACAGTGACTTTAGATTTAACTCACTTATCTGAATCTTCTGAACAGGTTAGCTTTCAGGCTAAATAAAAGTATTCAGATTTTATCTTACCAGTTCGCTTTAAGTGGAACCAAACATCCTTAAGAGTCCACACCATATGCTTCAATTGCAGCAGGAAAGAGAAAATCTTGTTATATTTATTCATGCAGTTCTCCGTAATGACAATGTTCATGGGCCAGTCAACCTATAAAAAAACAAAAAAACCTATTATGACTGCATGTCTCCCAAGGCATCAGAATATTCCGCTGCCTGTTTAAGATGAGGATTACGTCACAGTTAGCAGAACAGAATGCATTTCTAAGTAGCATCAGAGAACAAGCAGGATCGATTAACTGCAATGCATAAAGGGGAATCGTAAAATCTGGCTCACTTCTCAACTCTTGTGTGCCTTCTCACCTTATAGCGTAGTTCTAAGCAGTTTAGGGCATCGGGCGCATTGGGCTTGAACATCTCTGGAAGGTACTTCAGTGCAAATGAGAGATTGGAAGCCAAGTGAGTGTCCCCATGGAGACTATATTGCAGAGCCTTATTTAAAATGGAATTGAGGACCAGTGGGTTCAAAAGTTCGCCAGGTGTCTGTCCTGATCCAAGCTGAAATTAGAAAACACATTAGATATTGAGAATTTATTTGTCAGAATAACCTTTCCAAAGTAGATAATGGGATTTTTAAAAATGTTCCTACAAACACAGCTCAAGCCAGAAAGTCCCTTATATTTAAAACTTCCAAGAGAGGTTGTTCAGGTTGTGATCATTGAAACTACTGCCAAATGCTACCCAATCCCTATCTTTAGTAGGACATACACATGTAATATGATTTCCTCACATGCCAGCAACTAGATATATAGTCAAGAATCAGGCGTTTAAGGAAAAGCCTTTGCAAATACCTTTTCAAAAAGTAGATCACTGAGTGACTGAGCAAACTCTCCATCTTCCATCAACAAAAAATGCCTTAGTGCTCCAAAATGCTTCTCAATATTGAGTTCCACAAAATAGTAGTCAACAATGGCTTTGTTCACAAGTGAAACACTAGGAACAAATGAAAACAAACACCAGTTACTTTTTTAAAAAAAAATCCAATAAAAAGGTAAAACAGCATTTTAGCTTCATGGATAGGGTAAATTAAAAATGGCCAACTTTTTGATCCTCTACCCACGATCAAATTATAGGCTCCCTCCAAGTAATCTACTTCTATTGGGCTGGTACCTTTAGGCAGTCACTTGCAAAAAACAAAGGATGCAGCAAGGGTGTCAAGCCCGTTTGAAAGAAATCCCAGTTGCCCGTTCTCACTTCTGTTCATTATACTTGCAAGTAATTCTTCCTGCACTGTTCAAAATCTGCAACAGCTGCTATGTTCTAACTAGAAGCTTTACGGTTTCTCATTCTAGAGCAGAGCACCAAACCTTCACTACTAGGCCCCGTTCAATAGTTCACTGGTGGTAGGTAGTGTTTGCACTGTACAGGGAGAAGAAGTGTGCACAACCAAGCAGAGGCAACGCAACCTGCGTTGCTGTCAAGGCTCTGGAATGGACAAGAGAAGTTTAAACCTCTACCACCTAGCGCTTTGACGCAGATGGAAACTGCTCCCTTCCCTGCTCCATCAAGTGAATGATCTGCATCCCCATTAAGGCTCAAGGCTCGGCTAGGCAGAGAAGTTCAGACCTTTTTGCCTGGTGTCCTGAAGGGCATGGAAATTCCGATGAGGAAGAAATGGAGCACAAGACTTCCTATCCAGTCCAGCACCTTATATTCAGACTGCTCTGTCCCTTCTTGGCTCTGCATGCTTTTCACCACACTCTCTGAAATCTGACTTTAATTTCCACTTTTTTTTTTAATGGGACTAATCCATACTGAGCTCTCCCACTTGAAAAGCCATCAGTTTCAATGAAGGAAGCAAATCTCTATTCAGGTTCTTTGTGTGTATGACCCTGATTCTACACTGAAAGAAAAAGGATTATACATGGGGATCTTCATAATGGGTGAATGGCAGCAATGGGTTTGTAGTTTTTACTGTGTCTGTGTGTGTATGTGGAGTTTTGGCTGGCCCTAGAGGGTTGGTGAAGGGTCCATGAAGACCTCAGGTTGAAAAACATTCCCCTCCCCCCTCACCCACGTTCTGAGGTGAATGGACAGTGGATAAGAACTCTGAGGCACATCCAGCCTGAAAAAGAGAAGACTGCGGAAGAAATATGATTTGCAGTTTAAAGATCTGCTAAAGAATGCCATCCAATAATAGATATCTGAACTATATACTGCTGAATCAGTTCACATTTCTTGTTACAACAGTCACTGAATTGCTTACCTTACTAACCAAATAAAAGGAAAGAAGGTCAATGTATGTATCGATGTGTTTCCCCATTAAGGAAAGAATATGACCAGCAATGCAAGCTATATTATTACTACAATGTTAACTGATCACTTCTACATTTTACTTACTGAGAAACCAAAGGGGCAGTGATTGACCGTTTCATCAGTACTGGGAGTGATAAGAGCTCGCTCAGTTGTACAGCTGTTTCATCTGTTGCTGACTGTGCTGATGGGTCCACAGGGAAGGTGTAGGATCTTGGTATCACATGATGCAGAAGATGGGAAACTGGAAGTTCTGCTGTGTTAGAGCATAGGTAAAAACAATGATTACTGTTTCTAAAGCACTTTCAAAACAAAATGCTATACAGCAAATAAAAATGAGAAGCAACCATTACGGCCAATGAGCCCATTTTAAATTTCAAGGAAGTGTGGTGGGTGACAGTCACGGAGCATGGGGGGGGGGGGAACATGGCAAAACACAAAAATAGAGAGTGTGTGGTCAGGGCTGCTCCACGTTTCCCAAGATAACCTCATGATTGGAAGTCACCCATGTCCTGCTGGTCCTGATTGTGGAGATCGAACAATACTGATCTCCCTGACACACAATGCTGTTGCTGTTTAATAACAGGGAGCATTCCTTCCTCCAGTGCAATATGTGGTGTCCACACTTTCTCTTGTACACAGCACACACTTCACATATGCCCAGCGACATATACATGCCTTCCTCTCTCATCACACAGGATCACACGTACATCTTCCCTCCCCCCCACTCTGCCCAAATATATCCGTCTCAATCACACACACCATACACATTCAGAAAAGCCTCTCAATTGGTGAAGGAAGTGCCTGCCATTAAAAATAATAATCCAAAACAGGGTGAACAAAAATATATTTAAATGATGTTCCAAAAGAAAAATGAGAGGGGCGTTCTAATATCCGGAGGCACGGCATTTCAGAGGTAATTAGTAATGAGGAAAGGGTACAAGTGAATGCAATTTAGAGTTTAACCAAATGAGGTCTACAGAATCCTGCACAAACTTGTGCTGCAACACTGCTGCAGTCTGGGGCTACTTATTTGGACTTGTGAGAATCCGCGAAGGACTGACACAATCTCTATGTGCCTTAATGATACCAAGTGTGCAACGTCAGCATGATGGCACAATAAAAAACCTTTCTGTCTAGAAGAACAGGTATAGGGCAGTATATAAACTCAATAAATAAATAATAATAATGATTAGGTGGTGGCCTGCTGTGTGGATCCGCAACATGGAATTGACATCCTCAAGAGACCCCAACCTACGTGGCTGGATCATTTAAATGTGACCCAAGTTGACTGCGGGAAAGAGACTCCCCAGAAATGTTTTTAGTGAATGACGCTCTAGACTACAAAATTCTACAAGCACTACTCTCCTTGAGTGATAATGGCATATCAAGTGATTCCATTCTCTTAATGCACCTCATGTTAGGAGTACTCACACATCAAATCGTAGCTGTCCTGGTATTTTTCAAGGCAATACTGATCAGATAAGGCTTTCACATAATCTTCCTCTTTCTTCCACTTGGCAATAGCGGTGCTTAAGCCTTCTGAACTTTCAGATGTGCTGACTTCAGAGAGAGAAATCTGCTGAGTCATAAGAACCAATTCGGTCGATTTTTCAGGATCCTCTACCTGATGAAAAAAATTGGAATGGACACTGGAGAAAAGGAGGCTCATTTTTGATCCAGAAGGCATTGCAGTCTTGCTTAAGCACACTTATCATTACATCCTGGGTTTTACTGAACCTTCAAGATTCTTGTCATTTAAGCAGCCCTCCTTAGCGTTGTCGCTAGTAATAGCGTTGCTTGTAATCATGTATGTTAAAGGATATATATGGGCTAGAGTTATCCTCATCTTAAGCTTAATTTTCTCTCTCTGCCCTTTTCACTTTGATTTTAGCTAAGCGATCTGTAAAGTTGGTATCAGAATTTTGGCAAATTCCTAAAGTCAGAGGGCCCTGGGAGAATAAAACAGGGTTCAGATAAGGAATTCAGAGGGCACTTAGCTAATCAGCAAGTAAAGGCAGTAATACTTGCTGGTAGTATTTTCTGTTTAAGATTTAAATGAGTGAAGATAGGGAATAACATTGGGGAGAATTAAAATAATTCAAAGGAACATAGTACCCATTATTTCCGTAATTTTACTTGAGTATCACAATGAGATTCATCTACTTAAGATTAGGGGGCTAGTAATTTGAAACTGAAGTTGCTGTTTCCTCACCTGTACATCCTGAGAAGGCGCTGTGGAGAGATCTTTGGCATCATCCATTATGATTGCTATATTAACCAAAAAAAGAGGGGACTTGTTACTGGAGGGAACTGAGAAACATGACAAATATTGTCTAGCCTTAAGGAATATAAAAGCAGTGTGAAATGTACAGAGCCTCACAAGAAACACAAGCATTTCAAATACATGATTTAGTCTCCCACTCAAGTTACCCAGGACCTACATAGTAATAATAAAAAACTATCAGGCTTTTCTTCTGTTTCATAATAGAATTTTGTCTGTTAATGGCGATGGTCTCTTGCATTTATGTGGATCTAGATTTCCTTTGTAGAGAAAGCAGTATTTAGGAAACATGCACAGTTAATTCATTTCTGTTTTAAGTGCCCATTAAAATATAGTTAAAATAAAGTTTTTATTCAGTACAGTTGTACCTTGGTTGTCGAACGCCTTGCAACTCAAACATTTTGGCGCCCAAACGCCATAATCCCGGAAGTGAGTGTTCTGGTTTGCAAACATTCTTTGGAACACAACCGTCCGACACAGCTTCTGATCGAATACAGGAAGCTCCTGCAGCCAATCGGAAGCTGCGCCTTGGTTTTCAAACAGTTTCGGATATCAAACAAACTTCAGGAACGGATTCCGTTTGAAAACCAAGGTACGACTGTATAACCTAAGCACAAACCCACTAAGGCCCAGATGTAAGTCCACTGACTTCCACTGAAGACAAAGGATCCTAACTGGTTTGTCTCGGCCTGAATAGACTTCTATTTTAGGGCTCTTAATAATGGAGGGGGAGGGAGGAAGTCTACAAAGTAATTTGTTCACTGATTGCCACTCACCCCCCTGTTCGCCTAGGCTTCTTTGTGGCTTTTCATCCAGGTTATCGCTCAGCACACAACCAGAAGGCATCGATTCTTGGCCTGTATCATGCTCTTTGATTGTAGGGAATTGTCCGTTATACAGGAATGTCTGAACTGTAGAGTCAGATGCAGGGCCAGAGATGGCTTTAAGATGAGGTATCGGATCGCTGAAAGTTGAAGGGGTCCACTCTCCTATTTGAATACTCGACTGCGAGGCATGGCCAAAGGTGCTCCATCGAGGCACGGAAACCTCCAAATCAGAAACCATGTCTCCAATTTTAATGTGCGACTGAGAGGCGTGCCCATGAATATTCCAGCGAGGTCGCGAGGACACAACATCAGACGTATTTTCCCCAACTCTGATATTAGCATCCGACGAGTGGCCATGGATGTTCCAGCGAGGTCTAGCCGGCTCTATATTTGACACATACTCGCCAATCTTAATATTGGCATCTGAAGCATGGCCGTGGATATTCCACCTTGGCCTTGATGGCTCGAACTCCGAGGCATATTCTCCAACCTGAATATGAGCGCCAGAGACATGCCCGTGGATATTCCAGCGTGGGCGGCTAGGTTCGACCTCAGAAGCATACTGTCCAATTTTGATGTGTGCATCTGAGGAGTGGCCATGAGGGTTTGAATGCGGGTGGGAGAGTTCAGCGTCAGGTACGTATTCCCCAATTTTAATATTTGCATCAGACGCATGGCCGTGAATGTTCCAGCGAGGGACCCTGTCCTCAACATCAAAGACGTTTTCTCCAGCTGCAACATGGCTGTGCGAGACTGAAGGCCTGAGAACAGTATTAAAGTCATACCCGTCGTATTCGGAGACTTGGGTACCGGTTTCCCCTTCTGCCGCACCTTTCAGTGCAGAACTGTTTTCATCTGTCTGACCGTGCAAGGAAAGATCTGAACTGATATTCTGCAGGGCTTCATCCAACAAGTTGGTCTCTTGGGCACTGGGGACAACAAATGTTTCTTCCCGAGGCTTTG
This sequence comes from Podarcis gaigeae, assembly GCF_964106915.1. NCBI lineage: Eukaryota > Metazoa > Chordata > Lepidosauria > Squamata > Lacertidae > Podarcis > Podarcis gaigeae. Next base: position 60,057,356 of record NC_139686.1, on the reverse strand, counting down.
GTAAAAAATCTTCAAAATCCAGACCAAGTTCAGATACACTCTTTGGCAGAGTAGCTGCTTGCTCTGTATGGAGTACCTGAGATGCAGTTTCTGTTTCTTCAGACTCTGAATAATCATTAGACTGTATATTTGTTGCCTGCAGTAAGCCTGGGGATATCACTAGTTGAGATTCTGGGTCTCTGCCGATGTCCACACCATCAGGACACTTGGGCTCTGCAGAAGTTAACTGAAATGGAAAAAAGAAAGAAAATTAATTACTAGAACAGATATGCAACTCACTTATACAGCTGGGATATCTTCACCTTCATTATTTCATCCATAGTTTCTGAAACTACCTTTTAATAGTTTTATATCACTGTTTATTTTTTAAGCAGTTTAGGGTTATTATCATCTTCACCGAGCTTTTCAAATGCTCCAGTAGCTACTTCAATCACTATGGAAACAGCTGATATTTGCTTGCATAACCAGCTGTATTGTTCGGATATCGGGTGAAAACAAAGACCTCTGTCTGAAACACTGGTTTCTACATTTTTTTTAAATTGCACAATCCATAACCCAACAATGTAACACTTGCTCAAGAAAAAGAAGATAGGCATAGAGAACAAATGGCAGGCTATTCTGTACCTACTATTCACACTAACATGCAATATGGTCCTCAAAGCTCCCAATTTAAAACCAGAATAACAGGCCACTTTATAAACTCCCCTCCTTACAGGTATGATGACAGTTCTACTGGGCTATAAAACAGGCACCCCCAAACTCAGCCCTCCAGATGTTTTGGGACTACAATTCCCATCATCCCTTACCACTGGCCCTGTTAGCTAGGGATGATGGGAGTTGTAGTCCCAAAACATCTGGAGGGCCGAGTTTGGCGATGCCTGCTCTAAAATGTGGGTCTTACTGTGCACACTGTGACATGCAGACAATCTTACAAAGAACAGATCATAAAAAATGAGGAAAGCAAAAAGAAAGGGAAGTTCTAGGAGTGCCCAGAAATGACTAAATGGTGATCTAAACATCAATAAATCTGACACATATAGTACAAAATGCCAGAAGAACAGGGGGTGGTGAACCAGCAGTTCGAGGTGTTGCTGGACTACAACTCCCATCATCCCTCACCACTGGCTATGCAGGATGTTGCTGATGAGAATTGGAGTCCAACAACATCTGGAGGGCCACGTTACCCACTTTTACTATAAAATACAATGTTTTACTCAGCCAAATCTTAAAGGAACAACTCTACCTTTTACTCTAACCCAAAAGATTTATACCCTTGAATGGATCTACAAAGGATATATGCAGACAATAGTCCCATATAGCTGGAGTTGAAAGGAAATAGGATTAAAGCTTGAGGAATAAACCTCAAAGAGTACGAGAGATAAAATAACTCTTTACCGAAAGACCCAAAAATAGTGCAAAAAAAAGTTACAGACTTAAAAAACTGTTTTTGAGATAAATAATACAGCAGATGTCTCAAAAACGTTAATAATGGAATACAAGTAAAACCATTTTATGGGAGCAATTTATATCAGCCTGTCTGAACAAAGAAAGAATTAAGAAAAGCATATATGAAAGAAATAGAGGAGTTAGAAAAGAAACATTAAAAAAGAAAACAAGATTAAAAGATGACTTTTAATTTTTTTTTTTAAAAAATGGTAACAAATACAGAGAAGATAGCTGAAGAGTTTATTACATAATATATTACTTTATTTAAATAATAAAACCTGAAAAAATGGGATACTTATGAATGAATCAAGAAGATGATGGTGTTTATGGAACAGGAGTTTTCTTAAAGGAACACCAACCTGAATGCTGGAATCACTGACTGGCACAACTGCGGCGGAGGTCTGCTGACACCACCCTTCCCCAATGTCTGCTTTCCTCCTATACTTTCCACCTGGAAGTTTCTCAAGCATGTCCTACACATCAAATGGAAAAGAGCAAAGATTTATACATACCAATGCATACATAAATAACCACTGTCAATGTGCTTTCTTAAAAAGAAGCAACAGCAGCATTTAAGCTACCTCGGTACGCTTTTGATCTTCCATCAAAAATTTGAGACGGGCCGTTTCCAATTTGTGCCTCTGAATTTTCCATAGGGCTTTTCTCTCTCTACGGGCTGCCTCTTCGGAGAGTTTGCTATAGTGGTCAATCAGCTCTTGCCTAAGTGAAAAGAAAGGTAGAATAACTTCACCATGTAGTTTTACAGGATATATACCATGATAGAGCAGAGTACAACAGGAAGGCATTTAGATTACTTAGGCTACCATCCAGAGTAAAAATGTAGCTCACAAGCTCAAAATTTAGTGAGCTAGCAAGTAGGATAATTTATCAATGCATCATATGACATGTTGAAGTTCCTAAGCAACCAATGCTCACTGAAAAATAAATAATTTTAAACCTAATTATAAATTTTGGGGACGCAGGTGGCGCTGTGGGTTAAACCACAGAGCCTAGGTCTTGCCGATCAGAAGGTCGGTGGTTCGAATCCCCACAACGGGGTGAGCTCCCATTGCTCGGTCCCTGCTCCTGCCAACCTAGCAGTTCAAAAGCACGTCAAAGTGCAAGTAGATAAATAGGTACCGCTCCAGCGGGAAGGTAAACAGCGTTTCCGTGTGCTGCTCTGGTTTGCCAGAAGTGGCTTAGTCATGCTGGCCACATGAGCCAGAAGCTGTACGCCGGCTCCCTCGGCCAATAAAGCGAGATGAGCGCCACAACCCCAGAGTCGGTCACGACTGGACCTAATGGTCAGGGGTCCCTTTACCTTTACCTTTAATTATAAATTAAACAGGTGAAAATTTGGGAGCTTTGTGTCTGTTGTGTTTTCAAATGATACATACACTGTGCTGTGCAGTCAGATATTTGTGCAAGCTTAATGCTGTTCTGTAACAGATCAAACACAAGAAAAGCACCTTAAAGCTGTATAGTTTTGGCTGTTCACTAAATACTAATGGCTATAACATACTCAAAGTTATACCATTTTTCATTCAGAACTAGCAGCACACAGTTGAGTCAATAACAGGGCTGAGTTTAGACTAGCAGGGTGGCAGCTCTCAGCTGACTTCCACATTGCTGCTGCATATTGGGGTGAGGTTGGCATGGTGCAGGCACATCAGCAGAGCCGATAAAAGTGTATCTACACTTGCAACCATCATATTGTTCCAACTCTGATATGCAGCAGCTGGGCTGCCAAGACTAAACAATGTAAAGACTCCTGGTACGACATACACAGCAGCTAGGCTGGCAGGGCATAAGGGGAAGTTTGTAGCTTATTAGCAAAACCTTCCATTCTGAAAGATGAGAAACTGGACTATCCATTTTCCAGCTTGGGAGCTATTTTTGTAAACATACAACTGCTTGGTACCAAATTTTGAACTTGCAATTTTAACAGCCTTCCTTCCTTCCACACTTTTACCTTGCCCTTTTCTCCAATTCCTCTTCCAAAGCCTTCAGTCTTCTTTCCCTCTCTCTCAGTTCCCGAGCATAACTGAAATCATCATCAGTCTCCTCCTGTTTCAGAGCACGTCGGCGCTACATAAACATTTAAGAAAGCTTTAGAAACCACATTCCAAAAGCACACATTGTGCTGTGCATATTTTTATCCAAGCAAGTTCTATATAAAGATTCTCTGTCTCTTAACGTTGCTAGCAGAAAACAAACGTTGCAAATACCTCTTTATCTTTTTCAAATTGTTCTTTCAATTTCTGAAACTGCTCACGCTTCTTTGCATCCAGCACCATTTTCTCTGATATTTGTTGATCTGAAACAAAAATTTAAGATGCAGCAATGTTAAAAAGAAATAAAGAAAACAGTCGCTGTGAAAAACCAACTGGACTGCAAAGACACCTGTAACTTACCAGTAAAGGCTTTTAGAGCTTTGGTAGCTGTTTCTCGAGCGTGGAAAATTAGCTCCTGTTTTTCAATTTCCATGCGCAAGTCCTAGGAAGCAATTTCACAGGATTTAATGTGGTTTTCAAGCATAACTCGGGTCAGTTCAACTTTATTAATAATCCACTAACCCTCAAACATTTGGATTTCATACAGTGGGGGGAAATAAACACAAAAATACGGAAAGGTCAATTTTCAGTACTATACACACACACACACACACACACACACACACACCAGCACAAGATTAAAAAAAAAAACCCTAGCATCCATTATGTCAAAATTGCTTAGAAACCTTTATAGCTAGAACATAAATTACAACCAATTCATTTATCTGATGGTTCAGGACCCACTAAAGGCTCACAACCCAATCAATAGTGGAATGCAAAAGTATCATTTCTGCTATACAAACATATGATTAAAAATTGAGAAGCAGGTCCTCAAATCCATGTTTTGTTAACTGAAGGTTCTGGCTCATAAAAGATTGAAGACTACAGGTGTAAAAAGGCTGTATGCCATTCTGAGAAGGGTGTGATCAAAGAACAAACAAGTCTGGTTCTGTCACCTTTATTAAAAAATACACAACTCTTTACTGACACACAGAGACATACAAGAATTGCATATGGAGTGCCATTAAGTCTTCATCCAAAACAGCTGATGGGAGAACATTGAAGTGAATGAATATAAAGGCTTTCCTGTATTTGGGGACAAAACAAAAACCCTAAGCATGTATTCAGGTGTGCAATTTCATGAAAGAAGAAGTTATCAGGCAAGCAAAGAAACTATCTTACCTATAAATGGGGGGGTCTTAACTGAAACAATTACAGTATTGTAATTTGATGGGTAAAATAAAGTTTGGCTTTTCATTTGTCTGGGCCTAAGATCTGCTGCACCAGTAGCGCCCTAATGCCTATGCCAAGGCAGCATGCTTTCTCACTTGTCCCAGTGAAATTAATGATTTATTTTCGAACACACATGCGCAAGGACACACTGTTGTTTTCGATGCACCATACAAAGGCAGAGTCCACGTTCTGGGCAATGGCACTATCCTGATACCCAAAAATTTTTTTTTGGGTTGAGTCAGTTTACCTTTTCCTCCTTGCTGATGGTACTATAGCGTGCGATTCTTTCCATTCGGCCCACGTACACTGCACAATCTCTCTCAATCTCTCTCAATTCGTCGAGGGAGAAGATGACAGAAATCCGAGGAACGGGGATGTCGGACCAGCAGATGTAGTGCTGCAAAATGTTTTAATGTTGTATTTTCATTTTGTTTTTAAGTTGTATTTCAATCAATGTGTTTTTATACTGGCTGTTGGCCGCCCTGAGCCCAGTCTTGGCTGGGTAGGGCGGGGTATAAATAAAATTAATTATTATTATCATTATTATTATTATTAAAGAGCAGCAGTAAACATCTGAAGAATGCAATCCAAACTTTCATGCACTTTAGAACTGGAAACCTATTGGTAGGATCTCGTTCAGTCTTAAGTCTGTTGTGGACTGTGGGTGGGAATCCTCATGACCTGGGCCTGGAACAAATGTGGCCCCCAGGCCTCCCTAAATGGCCCTCAGGGATCTCCCCAGGCCACACCCCTCCCTGTCTAGGCTACACTCTCTCCTCTAGTTCTGCTGCCTGACCATAGAGATGTACTGTATGTGTAGAAATGCATGTGCGGCTGGCCCTAGTCAAATATAAGAGTAACATCTCTTGTTCCATGTGCCACTGACATGGGTTCCCTGGAAGGGATTGTGGCCTTTGGGTTTAAAAGAGTTATCCGCTCTTGTGACAGCATTTATTATATTATTCCATTAAATGCTGGGCTGTGTGACTACAGTGACTGTTTCTGTTTCTTTCTTTGTGGAAAGTTTTGTCGTGAACACCTCCATGGGATATGCTTTGTCGTTTCTTTCGGATTGTTTCATTGTGAAAGGTTCGCCTGGTTAGTTTAGATCAAACATAAGGCAGCCAATTATGAAGTGAGAATTTTAAACTTACGTTCCACGATAACGTGATACGGAAGACAAGCAACATATTCATGATATGACAGAGAGCAAGCACAGAATGATTTGTGGTTAAAAAAAATCAAATCATAATTAATGAAGAGATGCTCTACTTGGAAGTCTATCTTTGCATGAAAAATGAGGGGGGAGCAAAGAATTCAGCTTTTTATTTAAATTAGCTGTCATTTAGTCTTCAATTTAAGAAACATTCTAAACTAAAAGATTCCTGTAATTGGGGGTGTGTGTGTAATTGGGCTGTTGTTTTTATTTTGATTATATATATCGTGGTTTTTATGTTGATCTTTTCTGTGGACAGCCCTGAGACCTCCTGGTATAGCGTGGTATATAAATTCAATAAATAATAATAATAATAATAATAGCTTGATCTTGGCCAATAACAGAATAAACTCGGTAGAAAGGTCCTATAATACATTAAGGTGGGGCAGTGGCTTACAGTCCAGGAGCAAGGAATTTCTTTGTAAGAAATTAACCCAAAATATGGACGTGGTGCATGAATGTCATCGTTAGGGAAGGTGGTTCTCAGCTAATTGGGGAGTCATAGTCTCTTCAGCTAAAACTGACTTTCCAAGGGTATATGACTTCAAATGTACTTGAAAACAATGCTTACTCCATGATTTTAAAAGCAACGGGTACTTACCCTGGGACAACACAACTTGAGCAAGTTTATGGTTTTCCCACAAATGTAGACATCATTAGCAATATGTTTCAAAAACACAGGCACACAGTCTTCTACTTCCTTGGAAATTAAAACGTACCCATGGGTCCAGTAGTGTTTGTCTAGAGAGCCAAAAGGACAGAGAGGTCAGAAAGTGAGTTATATAAAGAGTATTTTGGTGTATTAAGTTTTTAATGCAATAAAAGTGCAACTATTATCTATTTGTTGAACAGAACCCAATGATTTACTTTGCAATCACTATTTCATTTCAAGCAAAATCCACAACTTCATCCAGATGATACACCTTGTGACAGGCATCAGGAATATGGTAATGCTAGTGTCATTGATGTCTACTGACTAGTGTCTTGTGATATTGTTAGCTGTATAACCTCTGCATGAGACTAGAGTGGTAGCTTGGTTTAAGAACAGCTTAGTTTATGAACAACTTGGATTCAGAACGCTGCAAACCCAGAAGTAGGTGTTTTGGTTTGTGAACTTTGCCTTGGAAGCAGAACATGTTCCACTTCCTGTTGAGTGTGTTCCATTTGTAAACTGAGTCCCCTGCTGCTATGGGAAAGTCTTTACTTTAATGCTTTACTTTAAGAACAGACTTCCAGAACAGATTAAGTTCGTAAACCAAGGTACCGCTGTATTTACTTAGCACCAGTTCTAAAAAGGTTTTCTTTGTTTCTCTTTGTTCTTAAGTCCACAAGCCAAGTCCACAAACAAGAGTGCATGTGGTGAAAAGGGAAATAGGCACAATATACATACGTGTTTTGAACAACACACACAGAAACAGCTAAATACCGTATTTTTCGCCCTATAGGACACACTTTTCCCCCTCCAAAAATGAAGGGGAAATGTGTGTGCATCCTATGGGGCGAATGCAGGCTTTCGCTGAAGCCTGGAGAGCGAGAGGGGTCGGTGCGCACCGACCCCTCTCGCTCTCCAGGCTTCAGGAGAGCCCCACCGCCAGCCCCACAAGCTCGGGGGACAGCGGGGAGGCGGAACGCCGCTATCCCGCTGTCCCCCGACTTGGTAAGAAGGCTGGCAGGGGGGAGAAGCCTGCTCCTCCCCGTCGCCAGCCCCACAAACTCGGGGGACAGCAGGGAGGCGCAGCGCGCCATCCCGCTGTCTCCTGACCTGGTTTGGAGGCTGGCGGAGGGCTTCCCCCTCCCCCAGCCCCGCAAGCTCCCAGAGCGATGCCAAAGCTGCACGCAGCTTTGGCATGGCTCTGGGTCCCGTTCTGGGGGCTGGGGGAGGGGGAAGCTCCGCTTTCCCCGCCCCCAGCCCCGCAAGCTCCCAGAGCGATGCCGAAGCTGCATGCAGCTTCGTCATCGCTCTGGATCCCATTCTGGGGGCTGGGGAAGCTCGGGCTTCCCCCTCCCCCAGCCCCGCAAGCTCCCAGTGCACTCTGGGTGCCATTCTGGGGGCTGGGGAAACTCCGCTTTCCCCATCCCAGCCCTGCGCCGGGGGGGGGGGGGGGGAATTTTTTTCCCTTTATTCCCCCCCCCCCAAAAAAAAAATCTAGGTGCGTCCTATGGGCCGGTGCGCCCTATAGGGCGAAAAATACGGTACACAAAGAAAAGAAAAGAAAAGAAACATCGTGTTACTTGTAAAAGAAAGTTAATGCCATCTCCCAGGGGAACGGTAATGGAATAAATCAACCATACCTTTTCCAGTTGTCCATCATAGGCCCTTAAGTCACTAGCCAGAGGAGAAAGCAAGGGAGCCACAGTGATCATGCCTGGATTCAAGGAAGGCAGGAAGTGAGCTAGAGCATCACTGGAGATGCTAGCTTCCAACGCTTTCATTCCTGCCATTCCCTGCTAGCCAAAGGGTAATTTCAAAAGAAAGCAATTCATTTGTAACATACCTCTAAAGCCAAGATAATCCTCATTCACCTGAATCATGAATTCGCCATACACGTCTCTGAATACACCGCTATAAACCCAATCGTGTATAAACCTAAAGGCAAAAGATTGAATGTTGAAAAAGGTGTTTTATAAAAAGGTAAAGGACCCCTGACAGTTAAGTCCAGTCGCAAACGACTCTGGGGTTGCAGTGCTCATCTTGCTTTACGGATTGAGGGAGCCGATGTTTGTCAGCAGACTAAGATGCTTCTGGTGAAAACAGAGCAGCACACGGAAACGCCGTTTACCTTCCCACCACTTTGACAGGCTTTCGAACTGCTAGGTGGGCAGGAGCTGGGACAGAGCTGGGGGAGCGCACCCCATCGTGGGGATTCGAACCGCCAACCTTCCGATCGGCAAGCTGTCGGCTCAGTGGTTTAGACCACAGCACCACCCGCATCCCTGTATTTTATAAACACCCTCTTAAATAAGGGTATGCTGTCCAAACAGAAAACAGATCTGATAAAAATACTACCACTAAAATAACTATTCAGGTCAGATAGCAACTGTAAAGACCTATGGCTAGGTTCAAAACGGTCCCCAAAGAAGATACCTGAATGCTATAACTGCTCAGTTTTTCACTAGTACTGAAAGAGATAGATTAACTATCATGTCAAGCAGAGTCTCATATTAATTGGGATTTCTGCTTTGATACTTGAGGTTTCCATGCAACAACAGCAGCAAGGATACTTGTCGCCAAACATTGGAAAACCCAAGACTTGCCAACACTGGAAGAATGGCAGATGCAACTGATAGACTATATGGAACTAGCAGAAATGACTGGCAGAATCCGAGACCTGGGAGAGGAAGCAGTGGAAGAGGATTGGAAGAAATTTAAGGACTATTTACAAAAATATTGCAAATTGTATGAGTGTTAAGAAGGATGCAAGATTGAAAATAACATGGCACCACTAAGCTAGTTGAAAAGAGTATGAGGACAAGTGAAATTTAAGAAAAGATAAATTTTAGATAAATTTTATGTCTAAATTAAGTATTTAAGTTTTAGATAAAAGTATCTAAAGTTAGGGACACAATATTGGAAAATTACAAAATAAGAATTGAAGCAAGGTGATAAATTGCTGGTTAACGTTTTATAAATCAGGAATGCAGGAACGAGAGATGTGAGGAAGTCCAAAAAGCGAAGAAAATATGGTTATTATCTAATTGATTCTGTTGTGATATGCTTTTTGTATAAGGTGTAAGTGTTTTTTCTTTTTTTCCTTTTTTCCCCTTTATTGTATTAATAAAATCTCAGTGTCTCGATCGTTTTATAAGCATTTAAATAATAATAATATGCCACTGAAATACACAGAGAATTATTTTAATGTGCAGAAAGAAAAAACTTTAAAAAGTCCCAGAACATATTTCAGTAAGCATAGATCATTTTAAGATTTTTGCTACAATCCCATACCCACTGACCAAGGAGTAAGCTCAACTGAAATCAATAGGACCTGAGTATATGCTAACAGGAATGAATTGCTAGCTTTATTTCAGCAAAATAAGACTGTCGCCATTCAGAAATTCTAGCTCCTTTTAAGAACTCACAGGAACGCCATCTATAGGAAATGCATTAGATCATCTTTGTAACAGCACGTCCACAATGCACAATTTTAAACTGAAATACTTACCGTGTATATGGTTCACAGCTTGTTTTTAGTAGGGAGAGAAGAACTGGGTAATGTTCATTGCTGCAGTTATTAAGAGCTTCTTGGTATAGATAGGAAAGTAGTTTCACACCCTGAAATAAATGCATAAACCACTCTTTGAAAGGAAAACCATAAACACACATAGGTACTTCTGATGATGCTTAGCGTCATTGGATAGTTTTATTGCATTGGCAGGACTCAGCTGGAAGTGCTGGTTTGGCTGGAAAAATCCTTAAAGCCTTCTGTTGACTTTTGGAGATACCTTTTTATTAATGCTGAATGAAAGCAGAAATGTGCTCCTCCTAACTATATTTCTTTTAAAACCAATACATTCCGACACGTCTATACAGTGGTGCCCTGCAAGACGAACGCCTCACAAGACGGAAAACCCGCTAGACGAAAGGGTTTTCCGTTTTGGAGGCGCTTCGCAAAACGAATTTCCCTATGGGGTTGCTTCGCAAGACGAAAAAATCTGAGATTGCTTGCTTATGTTTGAATCACACCTAGTCGTTTCATGTTTAAAAATGCACACCACTCGGTTGGCTGTGACTACAAAGACCGAGCAACGGGACTACAAAGAGAAGCACAATCATACTCACTGTTGGAAATGAAGCAGCAGCAGTAGTTCCCTGCGCAGTCACTCCTATGCCGCAGAGTTCAGCTATATACCTTCACAAAACACAACAGCAGCAAATTACACTTGCGTAGTATCTTTAAGAGCATGGAGTGGGAGGAAGACCTGTGGGCCCCCAGATTACAATTTCCATCACTCCTGGCTATTGGCCATGCTGGCTGGAGCTGATAGAAGGTGGAATCTAAGACCCAGAGAGCCACAGATTCCCGTTTAAGAGCCTAAGAACCAGTTTACTGGACCTTCCAGGCTCAAATTCTGTCTCCCCCAGTGGAACTAAATGCTTCTGCGAAGTTCACAAACTATCTGTTTTTCAGTGTTTGGCCCCTGCAGCTGGTGCTGAGATGTATAGCAAGGTAAAAAGATAAAGGACCCTTAGATGGTTAAGTCCAGTCACAGGCGACTATGGGGTTGTGGTGCTCATCTCGCTTTCAGGCCAAGGTAGCCGGCGTTTGTCCACAGACAGCTTTCCGGGTCATGTGGCCAGCATGACTAAACCACTTCTGGCACAACAGAACACTGTGAAAGAAACCAGAGCACACAGAAACTGTGTTTACCTTCCTGCCACAGCGGTACCTATTTATCTACTTGCACTGGCATGCTTTTGAACTGCTAGGCTGGCAGGAGCTGGAACAGAGCAACGGGAGCTTACTCCATCGCAGGGATTCAAACTGCCAACCTTCTGATTGGCAAGCCCAAGAGGCTCAGTGATTTAGACCACGACGCCCCCCACGTCCCTACAGGTGTATAGCAACTCTGCTGGTGAAGGTTCCATTTAGCTATATAGCCTAACAGCTGCCAATAGACCAACATACTTTTGCCTAATCCCTTTTTTAAAAAAGCTACGTAAGCAAGTAGGCAACACCATATCAACACTAACTCTTACCGCACCATCCAAACTGTTCTTAAAAACGTCTTCAATTTCAGCCTCACTGTCTAATTAACGGCCTTGTTTTCAACTCCATCAACTGATTGTTCCGGTTTGTGAATGTTCTTTGGAACCTGAACGTCTGTCGTGGCTTCCAATTGGCTGCAGGAGCATCCTGCAGCCAATCGGTAGCTGCACCTTGGTTCCCTAACATTTTGGAAGTTGAACGGACTTCCAGAACGGATTCCGTTCAACTTCTGAGGTACGACTGTGTACCAATGCTCCAAACTTGGGAAGCTGTTATGGCCACACTACAGCAACTTTATCGTTATTTTTTTTTTTGAAAGTTACAATACAGTTACAATGCAATACATTTTCTATCAATATCTCAGCTTTCCAACACGTGTCAATTTGCCTAGTAAAATACACTTCTGGAACAGTAGCCAGCTCCCCACACATATATATGCAGTACCAGGAAATAAATAATCCAAGTTAAAACAGCAAAAACAGCCCCAAAAAGTGTGAAAACTGGGGGGGGGGGGGGCTGTGAAAAGAGCAGGGAAATCAGCCAGCAATCCCATGAGCCTTTGCACCGACCACTGAGGCCTGTGGAGGGTTGGTATTTGAGAAAGGAGACAATGAGGAAGACTGAGAACCACCAGTGCTGCCATTCATGCCAATCTGGCATATGCTACTTACTGGTTATCAGGAGTTTAGAGGGTGATTATAGGCTTCCCCCCCACTATACACAATTTCACGTATCCAAGGGCTACCCAGGAACAAAAGCCCCATGTAAGTGGAGAGTTGCCTATACAGAAGTTGGAAACCCTGGTTCTAGTGTAAGTAATATAGGTTACTGTGGAAGGGAATAATATATATAAAGAGGTAGGGCATCTGCCTTGCATGCGAAAGGTCGTAGGTTCAATTCCCATCATCTCCAGGTAGAAATAGGAAATCTTCTGCCTGAAAGCCTAGTGAGCCACTGCCAATCAGTGCAGACAATACTGAACTGAGATGGACCAATGGCATGACTCGGTATAAGGCAGCTTCCTATGCCTCTATGGTTACTTAAAATGTCTCGTCTATGAACCCACTGTCTAAATTAACTCACTAAAAGTATTATGCTACGACTATGCTGCATAAGCAGACGGTATAACAGTGAAGGAGACAGAGAACTGATCATCAGATTACAGACGATAGGAGAAGCAGTACAATGCTAGCTAATCTAGTCTGAAATTGCTTTACCAATGTGGACTAAACTACAGCAATGCTATCAGCAGTTCAAAGGGCACGTCTCTTGATTCCTTTGTGGTTTGGATCAAGCATGGAAGATGTCAAGGCTTCCTTTCCATTAACTTTTAATGCCGTGGTATTACCTTAGCTGGCGTCCTAGTTTCCTGAAGAGGAAGCTGATGGTTAGAAGCGTCAGTGTGGAAGGAGTCGACAAAACACACGCTCGGTAGTACTGCAGGTATTTTCTCAGCCCGCTTGTAAATGCCTGGCAGGAGACAAGTGAAAAGAAGATCTGCTATGAAAATTGTTTGTGCACGGCATACATTCAGTGTATGCTTTATAGGAAAGTGGCAACTGGGTGTACTATTCTTGTTGAGCCTCCTTCAGATGCTTAGGATCTGTTGCAAGCCCAATCCACACCCTGTGAGCAGAAGCTCATTTTTAACTTTTTTTCCTAACTTTCTTTTCACTTGCATTCTATGGCTTTTATCTTTTTAATGCTGTAAACCGCTTTGATTTTTTGTATGATTTAGTGGTAAATAAACCAACCCCTAAATAAAAAGCTCAACAACTTCAATCCTAAAAAAAAGGTTAACAGCTATGGTCGCCCCTTTGGTCAGCGCTCACGGCCCTTCACTTCATCAGATCTGGCACTCTTTGAAAAAAGTTTGGACACCACTGAAAGAGTTTGGGTACTCTCCAGAGATCCCCGGGTTCTACTAATAGAAAAGGGTGCTCTGTTCTTCTTTCCCCTTTGCTTCTCCCAAAACTCTGCTCAGGAGTGTTGGGGACCCTACAGTACAGCTTGGGAAGTGAAGCTGTAGGATCCTAGCTGCTTTCATGAACAAGAGGGCGCAATTGGATCTAACCAATAGACATCAGATAAAGTCAGAAATATAGCAGGACATCAAGCTGGATTAGTGATAGCAAAACTGCCAGCATACTACCTGAAAAACAAGTCCTTTTCTGTACGAAGAGTCCAAAACTGGTTGGACAGAGAAGCGGCTCAGTCGTGTGTAATAAGTTCCATATTCAGCAACTTCTGACAGGAGACTGCTCATGCTTTCAGGGGAAGTTCCAGATACATGTAGACCCTGCTTGGCCACAAACAGCACAGCTGCCTACAGGGTTGAAAAAAGAAGGCATCAATGAAAATGTACAGCACACGAAGTAGTTACAAAATTGATACACAAGTCCTCATCATCATAAATTAGAGCTACTAAATAGGTGTACTGTTTTTAAAAATCTTTTTTGGGGGGGTAAGCCTACTATGCAAAACCACTAAGTGATCATTAATAGCTTATCAGCAAATTCAATATTATGGCATAAGGTAAAAAAATAAAAATACACACATGGTAAAATTGTAAAGAAAATTAAATCCATAAAATGAAAATTCACATGGAAACCCTTATTTTCTAGGGAATAGTTCCCAAAACATTCCTTTCTGCACAATGCAAATTGCATTTTATTGCCAGATCTACCATGCCTGGATTGTGTGCTTGGGTCCATACTGGCAGTTAATGTCAGTCTCTTCTTAATCTGGATTTACTGTTATTATTATAATATAGGTATTGGTTTTACTGCATATTTTGTACTATAAACCAGTTTGTGATTTGTATGTGTGTGTTTTTAATGAATACTCTTATGATGGATACAACCCGTATTAGTTTTTACTATCTACTTAGTAACTCTTCATAAGGATACGGGTATATAAGTGATACTTGCAGAGCATCTTAAGTCTTGTTTTCATATACTTTGCAAAATTCAGTAACATGCATCCTCTCTGTGAAATGATGTATGTTACTATAATATTATTTCGGCTGACATAAAATACAAGTGTGCATGCTGGGTCTTAAAAGCAAAGGTTAGAGCTCCTCAGCAGCTATTTACATACTTCTGTATACCTGATTAAATGAGAATGAAGTAGATACCACCCCAATAAGGACATTCAAAACATCTTTAACAAGTTCTGATTCTTTTATTAAAACACGTTGTGGAAGCTGAAGTTTGGTACTGCTGAAAAACTGCAATTCCCCTTCTCGAAGTCTGCAAAATTTGTCAAAGGCTTCTCTGCCAGCTTCAGAAAGGTACGGCTCCTCTTTTTTCCCAGGAGGACTGAGTTTGGGGGGAAAAACAAATAACAATCAAATGTATAAAGTGCCACTCTGAAAAACTTAGGTCTGTAGAAGAGAGATATTCTGAATGGCTTTCATCCAATCCACCATAAAGCCTAGGGTTTTCATGGCCTCTATCAATTCAGATGTTACAGCAAAAAATGTTCATGCAATTCTAGGCTGTATCAACAGAAGTCTAGTGTCCAGATCTACTCTATTCTGCCTTGGCCAGACACCACCTGGGATCCTGTGCAGCACAATTTAAGAAAGATATCAACAAGTCAGTGTGCAGAGGAAGGTGACCAAGATGATAAAGGGTCTGGAAACCAAGCCTAAGAGGATCGGTTGATGGAGTTGGGTACGTTTAGCCTGGATAATGGGAGACTGAGAGGCATCTTCAAATATATGAAGGGCCGTTACATGGAAGATGGAACAATTTTGTTTTCTGCTGCTCGGTGGGTTGGAGAGACCCAAACCAATGGATTCAAAAGACAAGAAAGGAGAATCATTAGGAAGAGTTTTCTGATGGGAAGAGCTGTTTGACAGTGAAACAGTCTCCCTCGAAAGGTGGTGGACTCTACATCCTTAAAGGGTTTTTAGGAAGAGGTTGGACAGCTATCTCTCAAGGTTTCTTTAGCTGTGATTCCTGCACTGCAGGGGGTTGGACTAGATGACCCTCAGGGTCCCTTCCAACTCTACAGTTCTAAGATGATCTCCTTGAATTCACAAAGAAAAAATGAAAGCCTGGGATCCAAAGGCTCACTGCAGCCGATTTTTCATAATGGTAGACCATGGTTCAGAATTACATGCAAAGTCTCCCAATTGTTAGGATCTAAGCAGATCCATGGGAATGCCTAGAGCACATTGGGGGTTTGCCAGATTCCCCTTAGTTAATAGTACAATGGATGCCACTCTAGAGATTCCCCATCTGCCAAGCTCCGTAACTTTTTGGACGATACAACAGGAAGGCCTGAGAAGCTTATGTGGGTATGGCCTTTTGGATCCCAGTTTCCATTCAGCTGCCATTCTCAAGTCCCAGTTTTATTGGGAACGTTAGAGGGGTGGTATTCAACTAAGTTTTAATCAGAAAAGACACAGTGAAATTAATGTAGAAGTTAGGTCTATTCATTTTAATAGGTCTACACTGAGTAAAAACGTAGTTGAATACCACCCTAGGCCTTGAATTTTGCTATTTCAAAAATAATTTTGGAAACTTGTTTCAAATTCACTGACTATTGACTTGATACTAATCACGGCAGCTTCCAACAAAAACAGCTCAACATTCTGAATCTTAAAAGACAAATACGTACCATCCAATCCTTTCCCAACATCTCCGCTTACTAGGTCCATAGGTGAGCACTGCTTCCCAGAGATCAATATCTGGTGTGACACTGGGTTCTGACTGAGAGTCAGGGGTGAGATTGGATGCAGACTGGAATCCCTCATCTTCCGAAGGATCTATACTTTGGGGGACCTATAAAAACATGTACCCAGTCGATTATCTTTCAGCAGTGATTTTCCATAATTGTGACCAAAAGAGTTAACTTCTTAGCCTGCCTCCCTAGTTCCTCAGATCGTTCCTGTTGCATCTCCTCATTAAAAATCATTCCTAGTACAGTGCTGCATATTCTATCTACACCCTGGTGGACCAAGATTAATAGGTTTTTATTTACTCTGAAATAAGTGTGGCAAAGCATGTATTGCCCAACTGCAAGGAGTAACTTGATAAATTAATTCTTACACTTGAGATGGTGCTGCCTCTTTTACTAGGCAGAAGAACTAAAGGGCATAAAGGGCATAGCGAGAAACAATACTGACCATGAATGTGGGTTCAAATCCTTGTTTAGCCATATAATAAGACGTGGTTTCCCTGCCCCCTCTTTAAAATGAGAACACTAATGAGCTATCTTACAAAGCTGTTGCAATATACAGATCATGATCAGATCAAGATACATCATTTGGTAGGATTCAGGAGAGAAATACATGAAGCATTTCCTTAAAAGAAAAATATTGCCTTCTCCCTCCCCCTGCTCCTTAAATTTCAAAAGTTGTTTACAATGATGTATACTGTGGTATACAAGGTGTTGGAGGAAAAGCAAGTGAAAAAGACAACAAAAGCCCTGCTGCACATATAAATCCGACATACAAGATGGTGGCTACAGATTGTACCACTTTGGATTTCAAAAATAATGTGACATGTGGAAACTACTATTTGCAAAAGAGCTGAATGGGTCAAAATGATGCAAGTGCTCTCAGATCCACAAGCAAGAGAGAAAGAGAAACACCAGGTAGACTGTGGTAAACTTGCCCCCAGCCACTCGCCCCTCCCTCACCTGTCTTTGCTCTCCGGCCAGACCAGGTTTCTTGAGCAGGGCTGGCGGGCGCGTTTACGTTTTACAGAAACAAGACCAAATAGACCCGGTAGGGCTGCCACCACTCCCTCTGTTCCGGGGAACCCAGAGCCACAACCCAGGGAGAAGGCTGTGCCCCGTTGTTGTTGGTTATCCCCACTCCACAAGTTGTATCTACAGACTTGCAGACAGAAATTCTACGGTAGAGCGCAACCAAGCGTAAGGCTAGGAATTAGCCCCCCCCCCCCGAAAGGCACACAAACCAAACAGTTTCTTCTTTAAAATTTATTTTAAAAGAACATAAGAAAACATGCTAAAATAGCAGGCACTTCTTTAGCAAGTTACAAGCAAGAAAATAAGAACATTATGAAGTCTAACTGACTTACATTCTCACGACTAAGACACAGATAGAATAGTTAAAGTCCTTTCAATGTTCCGCATTCAGAGGCTTTCGCAATTCTCCATCACAAAGGACGAAAGGATGGCTACTTAGTTGGAACATCAGCAGCTGGGCGATTTGCGGATTGCAGAGCGCACTTTCTCAGCCATTCCCAAGATCTTTTATCCCCAATTTGCACATAGCATCGGAACCCCCGAAACCAATCATAACTCCTGATTATTTTTAAATTCTCCAATGACCGGCTTGTGGGCTAATCAATCTAACTTCTGGCAGCTGGACTCATTAAGAACCCAGAGCCTAAATCAAAGGAGTTCCTCCCTTCCCGTGGAGCTTATGCAGACACACATTCCCAGGCAATCAAGGCCAGATAACATCACTGAGGGAATGCACATAACTTCGGACCCAGGTGTCAAAGCTTTCATTAAATCAGGGGTTTCCTTTCCCATAGTAAACCTCTCACACCCTGGAAGCCTGTTAATCTAAGGTTAAAGGGACAAGACTTATTTCCCATGGTTCTTGTGGCTTGTTGGTTACCCAGAAGGCCTCACTCTTGTTGCTTGACCAAGGAACAGCTTCCAAACAAACAAACACTAACTTTACTACATAGACAATAAAAGGAAGACGCAAGGAAATTACCGTATTTTTCGCTCTATAACACGCACCTGACCATAACACGCACATAGTTTTTAGAGGAGGAAAACAAGAAAAAAATATTCTAAACGAAACAGTGGATATATGATTTTTGTGGTTCATGCTGTGGCCACAGACATGTGATCTGACTGTGAGTTTGGGGTAGCCCAATGCAAAAATCCTGAGGATCCATGTGGATCCATGCTTTGTAACCACGTTTTTGCGCCATTGCGGCCCCATGAAACAGTGGGTGTGTGTGTTTTTTGGTGCAGGCTGTAGCCATGGATATGCTATGTGATCTGATGGTGAATTTGGGGTGACCTAGTGCAAAAATCCTGAGGATCCATGTGGATCCGTGCTTTGTAACCATGTTTTAAGTGGGGAGGGAAGGAAAAGAACTCAAGGGACAAGGAGCACGCGTGGGGGGTATTAGAGAAGGATGCTGCTGATAATGCAGGAGAGGCTCCTCTCCGGCTTTGCTCCTTTAGAACAAGCAGGCTCTGCGTCTCTCCCTCCTCCCCGGCAAGGAAACCATGATAGTAACCACTCTGAGACAAATCAAGAAAAATTGCGACCAACACTCTCCCCCAACAAGCGCAGTGAGGTCAAGACACACACACACACGCAGAGAGGGAACTGGCCCTAAAGTCGCAGGGCGCTGGGGGAGTGAACGGGAAGCAGAAGGAGCCCTCACACACAGTGTCAATTCTAAAGTCGGAGGGACAGTGCAGGGAGAGTGAACGGGAAGCAGGAGGAGGAGAAGGAGCCCTCTCTCACACACACAGACACACAGTGTCAATTCTAAAGTTGGAGGGAGAGCGCAGGGGCGCAGGGAGAGCGAAGGGGAAGCAGGAGGAGGAGAACGATAGCTCAAGCACACGCACACACAGCCCCTACAGTGGCTAATCCAAAATCGGACAGCAAAAAACTTCAGGCAGGGACAGAGAGTACGGGGTTGTTTTAAAGCAGCCAACCCCGCTCTGCTTCTCTCCCTCCTCCCGGCTAGGCTGGCTGAAAAGCTTCGCTGCTACTTAGCAGATCAGTGGGGAGGAGAGAGGAACATAGAGGACAGAGTTGTTTTAAAGCAGCCAAGCCCGCTCTGCTTCTCTCCCTCCTCCCCAGCTCGGCTCGCTGACAGGAGCCGCTTACACCTGCTTTGCTGTTTCAAAGCAAGCCACAGACTGCTCACAACTGCAGCAGATTCCCCCGCCATCTGTAGGCATTCGCTCCATAACACGCACAGACATTTCCCCTTACTTTCTAGGAGGAAAAATCTGCGTGTTATGGAGCGAAATTTACGGTATTAACAAAGAATTTTGCTCGTGAGCGTCTAACTGAAAACAACAGCATTGATGAAGAAGATGCCACAATTTATTACAACTTGCATGCTCAAACAAATATCTATGCTAAATATAAATAAAATAAGGGTCACCCAAAATGTTCCATACCTTGATTGCAAGTCCAGACAAATCTGCACTGTCAGGCACTGGTGGAAAATCCAACTTGATGTCCATGTCATATGTACGACTGTGAATAAGAGCCCCAAAGAGCGAGACACGGGTTTCTCTCTCAAACTTGTCGCTGACTGAGCAGCTTTGTGAAAATAATTCCACAGTAGGAAGACCTGTGCCAGGTGCTGCCTCCATGATCTGCAGTGTCTTTTGAACTGTATCACTAAACTGATGTTCCTCATTTGCAATTAATGCCTGCATATCAGCTTCAAACACACTAACATCATAATAATCGTAACCTTGGTATTTTACATTTCTTCCAACATATTTGTTGTTTGCAAAGTAGTCTTTCTTGGGTGGTAAGCACTGAGGTGGTCCAGTTCCTGCAAGCTGAACCAGAAGATCCAGAACAGAAGTAATTTCAGTAAATGGTAAACAGGTAGACCTTTCCAAATCATCTACAAGCTCCTCCAGCCGGTCAGCTTCCTTCCCCATTCCAGCAACTCTCAAGTTGAAAGATAGCATTAGAATTCTGTTTTTCACTGGAAGTCTAGAAACATCTGACTGTGCCTTCTGGGTCTCATCCACAAAAAGGGTGGAAAACAAAGCATTATACGCAATTTTCTTGAGGCTTTTACTGGATCCTTTTTTGCTGTTCTTTTCCCTGCCCAAATGGACCTTCTTCGACAAACCTGCTATGTGGGCCTCACACAAATCACCAAACAGCTTTGTAATACTCTCCATGGCAGCAGCAGTTAACTGGATATCCTCTTTAAGTCAAGATCGTGTATAACCAGTACTAAGAATCTGCTGGGGATCCATTACGCTGCTTGGAAAAGCAAAAGGAGAATAATTAATGATCTTCTCCCTACTGAAATAGAGTTTCAATTACTTTATTAATGCAACATCCTTATGAACTGTGTATTAAAGGTCTAGATCCCAATTGGCTAAGTACTGTGGGACCCCTGTTCTTCAAAAACCAAGCCATGGACCCTCTACATTTCAAAATTTTGGTATCTCTACGATATTTTTGATATTTGAATGGAGCCATGAACCCCCAACAACCATACCTATATCTATACCCTGATAACCATACCTACATTTATATGGGCACCTACGGAGATAATCCATTTCAAAAGCAACGGTACCCAAATGAATTGTCATGAAAGAAATGGGTGGGGGAGAAGTTTGTCCTCCTCACTCACAGTACCATATTATTATTATTATTATTATTATTATTATTATTATTATTATTATTCCATTTCTATACTGCTTTATATTTTTAAGAAAAACCTCAAAGCAGTTTACAGCACATTAAAACATCAATAAAAACAATCCAGAACTAAACATTACTGAAGAAAGTAAAAAATACAGCAATACCTAACACAGTGGAATGGCAAATCTTAATGTAGAATACCTGCAGCTAGCAAAGGCGACAGGAAGGATAAGAGGCCAAACAAAACAAATAGTCTATAAGGATGGAGAATTTTTAAAGAATACTTTAAAAATTATGGTATAAAAGCAAACTTCTTAGCAGAATTAGACTGAACCTTGCCTTGTATAAATATAAGTTTGTAGGGACATTAACAGAAGCTATGTAAGAAATATGTAACTGTGCGGTATAAAATAATCAACAGATAAAGTCCAGCGAGAGTAATTGGAAGTCATTTTTAATTTCTTGTTTCACAATTGTTCACATCATTGGGAGTACAAATGATGTTAGTTATAAGAATTGTGTTGTTTCATATATTGCTATTGTCTGTTTGTCAATTTATAGTTTGTTTCTTTGTTTGACTGTATGTTTGCTGGTTGGTTGGTTTGCTTTCCTGGCATAAATGTATCTATTTTAAAACAACGAATATATATATATTAAAAGTCAAATATAAAGTATACAGTCAAAGCAACATAGGGGCTCCGTGTGTGTGTGTGTCCCCGAAAAAAGCTGCCTCCTTTTGGTCTCCATCCTTCATATTACCAAAGTGAGCCCCTGCCCCCCCCCAACAGACCCTACTTTTTTTAAAAAAAAAGGGGGGACAGTTAATGGGGCTTAAAAGGAGCCAGGGCTCACTAGGATGTAACACCAGGGCTCCCATTCAGCCAGTGCTGAGTGCCAACCCTGCACCACCCTGAGAGGCCCCCATACCACCTAGAACGAAGAAGGCGGGAAGAGCTTCTAGGGTCGAGACTCGGGCGCTTCCCACTCCATAACGCCTGGCGCACCCGCTTCCCCCCCCCTTCACGGTATCCATGGCAACGCCCCATACCGAACAGGCCTCACGTCGCTCCGGGGTGTTTCACGGCGACGCGAACCGCCCGCCCGCCCAGTATTTGCCTCTCTTCAGCCCATCCCCGCTGAAGGGCGGCGCGAAAAACGGGCGCCCCGCCGAGTTCTCAGCGCTGCCGCCGCCACCGTGATGGGAAAACGCGCTCCTCAGAGAGTCGCGGCCTTGTGACATCACAGGGGAGCGACGAAGGCGGGAATGCGGGGTTTTTAGATCGCTGAGGCCTTGCTGCCTGAGGGGAAAGAAAAGGGGGCGGGGCTAAGCAAGAGCCCGGGCGCGGATTCCTCCCTGGAAACGCAGCGGCGGGCGGGTTTGTTGTGGTTGTCGGCGTGTGGAGAAGACGCAATGCGCATGCTCAGGGCGGGGCATGGCCCTTAGTGCTTCCAGACCACGGGAAGTAACTTCCAGGGCTGCTGGAGCTAAAAGAGGCGCGCGCCCTAAGCAAATGCCTAGAAAGCAATAAACTCCTTTCCTACGCTAGCGCTTTCTAGCACGCAGGAAAGGTGTCATCAGGGTCTCCCAAATTTGGGTCTCCAGTTGTTGTTGGACTACAACTCCCATCATCCCTAGCTAGCAGGACCAGTAGTCAGGGATGATGGGAATTGTAGTCCTCAAACAGCTGGAAGGCTGATACAGTACATTATACGGTAATTCAGGGAACAATGGCAGGGGAAGAATGCACTATGCTCCTAATGAAAATCAAGTGGATTTTTTTTGATAAAGTGTTTAACGAAATGGAGGATATTCAAAAGGAGATTTCAATATGGTATTAGATAAACAACTGGATAAGTCAAATCCTACGCCAGAGGAAATACGTAGTAACATTCCAGGATTAGCTAAAGTTATGAAAAGGAAAGAGATGAAAGATGTTTGGAGAGTGATGAGGGGAGAAGAGAAGAATTTCCCCACCACCACCAGTGCATAAGCCCTACTCAAGGATCAATTACATCTTCGTTTCAAAAAACATAGTATCTAAAATAACAAATACGGATATTGGAATAATAAAGGTAACCGGTAAGGGGTTCATATCCTCTGATCTGAAAACCCAGGTCCTTAGTTCCAGATGGTAGGAGTAGGTGGGCTCATTATTGGGAGTTTTCCTGTATAGAATTTGTTAAGTTGTGGGTTGACATAGCCGACGACCAGCGATTTCTCCAAATAGCTCTTTATTTCGTAAGCTGGAATAGAACTGACTGCAAACAGCTCAGCCAGCCTGCTTTTATAGGCAGCCGGCTGTCAACATTGTAACAACAACAGCCCAGAGTTCCCGCCTAAAATAACTGACGCGGACCTGAGGGAAAACTATCTACAGACCTGAGTGAAAACTATATACAGTATCCCCCTGCTGGCCCAGGGTGAAACTTCACTACATAACACCCCTCCCCACCGAGATAAGGCGTTAGTTACAATCGTAATGGTTTCCTTATATACAGCACTACGCGTAATGGTTCAATTAGGCACAAAAGCATATTGGTTACATTTCCCATACTTAGACCAACAGTGATACATGTCCAACAACATAGTCCTTTAAATAAGTTGGGCGCTTGGAAACTCTGCCAGACCGCCGGGGACTGGTAGCCAAGTCCGGAGAGCCACACAGTTCTTGCTGAGGCTGTGGTGCGACCCTGGGTGGCGTTGGAACCAAATCCCCTGGATCCGCTGCTGTGGGTGGAGCCTCCGCAAGTGGAGTGGTCTGAGTCTGTGGTAAGTCTGGCAGACCCTCTGAAGCGGCTTGGTTCGGCTCCACGCTGGCAGTTTGCGAGGGAGGTGTAGGTGGGGCCTCACCATCTGTACGTGTCTCTTCTGGAGCCGCAAGCGCAGTTGGGGGCACCTCGGTAGTGTCCAAGTCCCCAACCCTGCGCCTAAGCTGGTCTATGTGCCGTCGCCACAAGCGTCCGTCTTCGAGTGCCACCTGGTACGAGCGAGGTCCAGTGACTCCCACTACTGTGGCTGGCACCCAAGGAATGTCCCCCACATAGTTCCGGGCAAAGACCTGGTTTCCTGGGACAAATGACCGTGGCGTGTTGGCACAGCCTGGGGGTTCAGCCACGGCAAAGTCCGGGTGTAGCCGGTCGAGCGGTGACCTGAGGCGGAGGCCCATAAGCAGTTCAGCAGGACTCCTCCCTGTGGCCGCATGAGGGGTGATGTGTTGCACGAACAAGTATTCGGCGACCCGCTCATGCCAGTCTCCCTGGTCCAGGCGCGCCAGTGCCTCTTTTGCCGAGCGCACCATTCTTTCCGCTTGCCCGTTGCTGGATGGATGAAAGGGTGCCGTTAGGGCATGGCGGATGCCCAGTCCCAAAAGATACCGCTCAAACGTTCCTGACGTGAACTGTGGTCCATTGTCAGAGACAAGGACATCAGGACACCCATGCGTTGCAAACAGGCCTTGCAGCACCCGGATGACAGCTTCGGTAGTGGTGGAGGGCATCAGGGCGACCTCCAGCCATTTGGAATAGGCGTCCACCACTACCATAAAGGTCCGGCCGTGAAAGGGGCCAGCCAGATCAATGTGCACCCTCGACCAGGGTGTCTTTGGCATCTCCCAGGTGTGTCCCTTAGCTGCCGGTGGTGCAGGCCTCGACTCTTGGCACGCTTGACAGGCGGACACCCAGGCAGTGATGGCATCGTCCATATTAGGCCACCAGACGTAACACCGAGCCAACGCCTTCATTTTGACAATTCCCGGGTGGCCAACGTGCAGAGCCTCCAGGACGCGGTGACGGAGTCCCTGGGGAATCACGACGCGGTCTCCCCACAGCAGACAGCCGCGATGAGCTGAGAGTTCATGTTGTCTGGTTGCGAAGGGCTGGAACTCCGATGCAAAAGGCCCTTGTGGCCACCCCCTCCACACCCAGTTGAGCACCCAGCTGATGGTGCGATCCTGGGCAGCCGCGGAGGCCACAGTGGCAGCTGATACAGGCGCTGCCGGAAGATCCTCAATCAGAAGGAGCGATGAAGCTGGAGCCGGGTCTTCCACAAATGCTGGAAGAGGGCAACGGCTGAGGGCGTCGGCATGGCCCATCGATTTCCCCGGGCGATGGATGAGCCGGTAGTGGTAGGCAGCCAGGAAAACAGTCCATCGCAGCATGCGTGGCGAGAGGACCAGTGGAGTTGGACGATCACCGGCGAGGAGGCCCAGGAGTGGCTTGTGGTCAGTGATGAGGTCAAAAGTCCTGCCATAGAGGTATTCACGGAACCTCTTCACTCCAGCCACAAGTGCCAATGCCTCCTTGTCGAGCTGGCTGTAATTCCGTTCCGTCGGAGATAGTGTCCTGGAAAAGTAGGCGAGTGGTGCTTCTCTTCCATCTGGAAAACGGTGACTAAGGACAGCACCGATGCCAAAAGGTGAGGCGTCGCAGGCAAGGATCAGCGGCCTGGATTCACTGTACTGTACCAGCACACTGTCTGATGAAAGGAGAGCCTTGACCGCGTTGAAGGCCGCCGTCTCCCGATGACCCCAGGCCCAAGGCGTCTTTGTACTAAGGAGTCGGTGA
Source organism: Podarcis gaigeae (assembly GCF_964106915.1). Taxonomy (NCBI): domain Eukaryota; kingdom Metazoa; phylum Chordata; class Lepidosauria; order Squamata; family Lacertidae; genus Podarcis; species Podarcis gaigeae. The sequence goes on along the minus strand of NC_139686.1, from coordinate 60,031,772 downwards.
AGAGGCTCAGCCACTGTGGCTTTGTGGGGCAGGAACATGTTATAAAAGTTCAGCAGCCCCAGGAATGCCTGCAACTCCGTCTTGTTCTTTGGGGTGGGGGCCTGCTGGATAGCGCGGATCTTGGATGTGGTCGGGTGAAGGCCGGAGGCATCGATAAGATAGCCCAGGAACTCTACCTGTGGAACGGCGATCTGGCACTTCTCCCTCTTTACCTTGAGCCCGGCCTCTTGGAACCTGGTCAGCACGGCACGGAGGCGCTCGAACAGCTGCTGGTGTGAGTCTGCAGACACAAAGACGTCATCAAAATATGGTACCACGCCCGGAAGCCCTTGCAGGAGACGCTCCATAAGGCTTTGGAAGATGCCAGGAGCCACACTCACCCCGAACTGCAACCGGCGGCAACGGAATGCCCCCCGGTGGGTGACGATCGTCTGGGCTTCAGCAGTGGCATCATCGACTGGCAGTTGTTGATAGGCTTGGGCAAGGTCCAGCTTAGCGAAGACCTTACCCTCACCCAGGGAATGCAGCAGGTGTTGGACAACAGGAACCAGATAAGCGTGCTGCTGAAGTGCCTTGTTGATCGTGCACTTGTAGTCAGCGCAGATTCTCACCGACCCATCTGGCTTGACAGGCGTGACGATGGGGGTTTCCCACTTGCTGTGGTCAACCGGCTCCAAAACTCCTTGGGCGATCAGTTTGTCCAGTTGTTCGTCCACCTTAGCCTTGAGAGCAAAGGGAACCCGGCGTGGCTTTAGCTTGATGGGGGCGACTTGTGGATCAAGGCTAAAGGAGATGGGCGTACCTGTATATTGCCCCAAGGTGCCGTCAAAAACCTCAGCAAAGTCTTTGACCAGACCCTCAGTCTCTGCGTTAGAGATGCAGTTGATGCCGGTGACTTCCAGGCCGAGGGCATCAAACCAGTCTAGCCCTAGGAGGCTTGGCCGCTGACCTTCGACCACCACCAACCGGAGCAGGCCCGAAAAATCCTTGAAGGCAATCCGGAACCGGCCAATGCCTACCACGGGAATGTCGTTTCCCTGGTAGTCTCTCAGGTGTACACGGTGAGAGTCGAGTTGCCTTTTGGACACTCTGGGTACCAGTCTTTTGATGGTGCTCCACGACACGATGGACAGGGCAGACCCGGTGTCGATCTCCATGTCACATGGAGCTCCTTCAATGAGCACCGTGACGTTCAGCTTGCGTCGCGTAGGCGAGTCGGTTTGGCCAATCGTGGTTCCAGACGGGCAGCGGCAGTTGGTGAGAGCGAAATAATAATAATAATAAATAATAATAATAATAATAATAATAGCAGCATCACCTGTCACTGGTGCATGTGGCTTGGCTCCCTGGCTTGACTTGTCCATAGCTGTTGATAGCTTGGCAGGTCCCCAGCTGTGGTCCCCAGATTATATTTACTGTTGTGAATAACTGGTTGGTTACAAGTATCCCCCACCCCCCTGCCCCAGACTGGTGCTGTGGCGCCTGGACTGAGACAAGGAGAGGGTGCCGGACATAAAAATGAAACCTTGGAAGTTGTGGTAAGTTAATTCCATGGGGAATCCATTCCCCACATGTGCAGGGAGGTTGTGGCGTCGACCTGAGTGAAATGGGGCTGGGTTGGGGGGGGGAGCAGGCCCATCTTGTCCCAGCCCCTTGCCCTTCCTCCTTCCAAGCCAGGGGTCGGGGCGTCATGTGCCCAGGCAGGAGCAGAGATTGTTGGCAGTCAGTGGTGATGTGGGCGTGGGCAGCATGGCAGGGGAGGGAAGGCCTTTCCCTGCGCTGCTGCTGAGCTGCTCTGTGCCACGCAGGAGATGGAGGGATGTTGGCTGTGGGGAGGCAGCAGACTGAGAAAAAGAGCTGAGAAGGCTGTTGGGGTGGGGGGAGATATTGAGGGCGATCTGCCCCAGAAGAAAATCGTTGAGGAGGGCCATGGGACTCCTGTCCCTGAGAGTGGATGCCTATATCAGGAGCATACAATGTCCTTCCTTCGCATGGCCGTGGTTTAAGAAAGGCTCTGGCCAAGCAGCAGCCCAGCGGTGCCATGATACAAACCAAAATTTGCAGGTATGCTGTGACTTTCTGTGGCAGGGAAGTATTTTCCTGTCATCTTGCCAGCTGGAGGAGAAAGGCCTGATTTAGATATTCCTATAGTTTTATAGAGGGACGCGGGTGGCGCTGTGGGTTAAACCACCGAGCCTAGGACTTGCCAATCAGAAGGTCAGCGGTTCGATTCCCCGCGGCGGTGTGAGCTCCCGTTGCTCGGTCCCTGCTCCTGCCAACCTAGCAGTTCAAAAGCACATCAAAGTGCAAGTAGATAAAAAAGGTAATGCTCCGGCGGGAAGGTAAACGGTGTTTCCATGTGCTGCTCTGGTTCGCCAGAAGCGGCTTAGTCATGCTGGCCACATGACCCGGAAGCTGTACACTGGCTCCCTTGGCCAGTAAAGCGAGATGAGCGCCGCAACCCCAGAGTCGGGCACAACTGGACCTAATGGTCAGGGGTCCCTTTACCTTTATAGTTTTATGGAGGTTTCTCTGCAGTCCACCTGGCCAGGACAGGGGTGTGATTCTTTCCCATGCCAACACCGCATCCCAAGGCTGGGCTGGGGCAGTTTAAGGATGGCACGACTGGTGCGCTCACACCGGGCACCACGCTGCAGAGGGGGCTAAAACAATGCAGGCGAACAAGAGGGAAGGGTGCCAAATTGTAGGGTCATACAGGGCTCTGTTGACATTTGAGAGCCCAAAGTTGGCTCTTGGTTGGGCACAGTTCCAGATTAAAACCTGTGGAGGCCCCTAGGAAGTCAAAATCTCACTGGGTTCCTCGCAAATGATCTCCTGATTTGTTTTTTATTTTACCAACCAACAATATTAATAAACCAATTTTATTATGCAAAACAACAGGCTGGTGTCTGCTCTGCCCATTGGGTAATCCAGCTTTGGTTCGGAATGCTTCTGTGGAGATGAATCCCAAAATTCTCTCCCCCTCCCCCCGGTCATTCCTTCCTTCAGACTGAAGCAGAAATGGTGTGTGGAACTGGACCAGGGGAAGAAGTGGCTCTCCTTGCCTTCTTAGTCCATAAAAATGGTAAAGGTAAAGGACCCCTGACAGTTAAGTCCAGTCGCGAATGACTCTGGGGTTGCGGCGCTCATCTCGCTTTACTGGCCGAGGGAGCCGACGTTTATCCACAGTTTTTCCTGGTCACATGGCCAGCATGACTATGCCACTTCTGGCGAAACCAGAGCAGCGCATGGAAACGCTGTTTACCTTCCCGCCTATTTATCTACCTATTTATCTATTTGCACTTTGACGTGCTTTCAAACTGCTAGGTTGGCAGGCGCTGGGACCGAGCAACGGGAGCCCACCCCGTCGCGGGTATTCGAACCGCCGACCTTCCGATCGGCAAGACCTAGGCTCAGTGGTTTAGACCACAGCGCCACCCACGTCCCATATTTTTCTCTGATTTCTGTATCCCATGAAAATGCCCTTCCTGAGATTCTAGCCAACCTCAACCGGTGTTCTCAATTACCATAATGAACCTTGGAAAAAAATAGATACATAGTTCAACAGCTGCAACTGTTGCAAATGTGAAATCAAACTATGGTTTGGCTCTGGGTAGTGTGGCAGAATCGAGAGAAGCAGCTATGATTTTTGCTCCATGCTTACTCATTCACGTTAAGCCATAGTTTGGTTTAGTGTTACATGCAAACCAAACCAGTGTGTTTATTGGCATCCTTAGTTTTGGCAAATTTATTTCTTACAACCTGAAGTTAACACAATCTTGTTTAATTGTAGTTTAATTTTAAAAAGATAGAAAAGTATTTTGTGAAATACATAAATTCCATTTGGAAAAGATAGAAAAGTAAAATGTGAAATGATTCTTGCAGTATCATTCCTGATGCGTAGCTCACTCGTCATTCTTTTTCTCTGCTGATTTTCTAGATAATCTTCATTTTCCCTTTTATTTTGATTCCGGATATGCAGATCAAAAGGGAGAGCCAAAATGACAGCCAAGTAAATTTCATCTTTCAGCAATGGAAACGTTTGCTATACAAGGGAGCGGGGGGGGGGGGGGAGGGGAGAATCCATCAGATTTTAGAGCATAAAGCAACATGAGCTTTTGTAAGGGCAGTTAATTCAGGGCCTTGAAAAAGCACAGAGTATTTAGAAAAACAGTACTAACAACTCAATCCTATGCACTCAGAAGCAAGCCGCGTAAGTTCAACTTGGTTCCCTTCTAGATCAACGTGTTTAGGACTGCAGTCTAAATTCAACGTTCATTTTAATTTTACTTTCCTTCTATAATTGATACATACCTTTTTACTTGCCTGAACACTGAAGCAATTTCCATTCATTTTGAAGTTGCTCTCTTAATTCTATTACCCTTTGGACATTCTCCTTCAGATCTGGTGTATATGTTCCAAAGGAAGGTGTAAAATCACTCGTCAGGGGTTTGATTATATCTTGCAATAAGGTTACCTCAGTATCCTTTAAAAAAAAAGCCAATAAAACATAATATTCCAATGAATCCATACTGATTTATGGATTACATCTTTGGAACCCCCTCCTCAGGAACTATAACTGGTTCTTTCATTTTTAAGAACATCTTTTGTTCTGCTTGGTTGTTCGATGATTTTAAGCTTGCTTCCATGTTTTAATTGCTTCTATTTTAGTTGTTGATTTATTGATCTTGTTTTAATGAGGAAGGGGTGTCTCTCAGTGGTAGAGCACCTGGCTTTGTACACAGAAGGTTCCGGATTCAATTCTCAGCATGTTCAGACAGGGCTGGGAATGTCCTCTGTCTGATACCCTGAAAAGATTCTACCAAGGAAGGGAGTTCAAAATATATGATTGATAAATCAGCATCAGGGGTCATGTGCCTCAAATACAAGTTTAATAGGAGGGTTATGAGAACCACTCTTGATCACTGGTATGGGGATAATGAAAGCTAGATTGTAATTGCTATGCATATGCACATTTTCCAGGGGACTAGAGAATGTAGAAATATGGAACAAATACAAAAATTAAAAAGTAGGGTAAAGGACCCCTGGACGGTTAAGTCCAGTCAAAGGCAACTATGGGGTTGCAGCGCTCATCTCACTTTCAGGCCGAGAGAGCCGGCGTTTGTCCACACTGTTTTCTGGGTCATGAGGCCAGCAGGACTAAACTGCTTCTGGTGCAACGGAACACCGTGACAGAAACCAGAGTGCATGGAAATGCCGTTTACCTTCCTGCCACAGTGGTACAGTGGTACCTTGGGTTACAAATGCCTCAGGTTACAAACGCTTCGGGTTACAAACTCCACTAACCTGGAAGAGTTACCTCGAGTTGAGAACTTTGCCCCAGGATGAGAACAGAAATCGTGTGCCAGCAAGAGGCCCCATTAGCGAAAGCACACCTCTAGTTAAGAACAGTTTCAGGATAAGAACGGACCTCCGGAACGAATTAAGTTCATAACCAGAGGTACCACTGTACCTATTTATCTACTTGCACTGGTGTGCTTTCAAATTGCTAGGCTGGCAGGAGCTGGGACAGAGCAACAGGAGCTCACCCCATCGTGGGGATTCGAACTGCCGACCTTCTGATCAGCAAGCCCAAGAGGCTCAGTGGTTTAGACCATAGTCCTGAAGGGTATCACATGCTGGGGACATTCTTTGATATGAAAATGTAATTTTGGACTGGAATTAGGCTACAAGACTGTTCAACACTTTACAGAATACATGGATGACACAAACTTTTTATGTGGGGAGGCAGAAAATGCAATGTGTTCTCTCTGGTTCTTTCCTTCTAAAAACCCAATATGATATACTTATTTTGTCATTAAGATTAAGATCAACTTTTTACCTGAATCAGAGCAAGAATGTGAGACTGTGCCAAGCCTTGCAGTAAGCGAATAAGCAAGGAAATCCCATTTTGCCCAACACTCTGGTTTGGTCCAAGAACTATAATGGTTAGGTCAGGTTGACAGCTGTATGCAACTGGGAGAATGAGTCCAAGGGCAGGAGAGAAGAAGTTGTTTGTTTCAACACCCTTCAGTTAAAAAATAAAACAAAATTAATGCAGTCGTATAGTCACAAATCCAAAGTCAATCAATTGGTTTTTTGTTCCGAAAAATAAAAAATTCCTAACCACTAGGTGCATGTTTGGGTAGTAAGCTCAGTGCAACACATTTGCAAAGTAGGGTTTCTAAGCAATTTATGCTGGAGTTCATCCACCTTCACACAACAAATGTGTTTACAGGACACATATCGATATTTCCTGCAGTCAACAAGTAAGGCACAGGCTTCATACATGTGTAGACACACAGCCTTAAGAACATATACCGTATTTTTCACTCTATAAGACGCACCCAACCATGAGACGCACCTAGTTTTTAGAGGAGGAAAACAAGAAGAAGAAAAATTCTGAATCTTTTATTTCTGTAGAGCCTCTTTTCAAAAGCTTCATTTTGCAAGTGAACAGGAGAAGCATTTTAACAGGCATTAGTGCTTGGATTTCATTCTCTCACGGAAAGCCCCAGAAAAAAAAATGGGATCATCTGGCCGTTTGGAGAGACAGAGGCACATGGTTTGGGCAGTGATGGAATCCAAGATTGACTGAAGAGGGGAAACAAGAATAATGTTCTCCTGTCTGTTTGTCAAGTTGCTCAGGGGGCTAAACAAGGGCTATCACACAACAACCTCACAACAACCCAGTGAGGTTAAGGTGACCCTCTCTGCGCAGCGCCTCTCCAGCAAAGCGGGAGGAGAAACGGAGCCCCTTCCGTTTCTCCTCCCACTTCGCTGAAGAGGCGCTGTGCAGAGAGGGAGAGCTGTGCAGCGCCATTCGCTTCCTAAGACGCACACACATTTCCCCTTACTTTTTAGGAGGAAAAAAGTGCGTCTTATGGAGCGAAAAATACGGTACACATATTTGCAATCCCTAACTGGCTCAAGGTTCCCAAACACTTGGGTGTCATCAGCCCTTGAAATCAGGGGATATTGCTCAATGTTTAGCTCAGCTTCAAGCTCAGACTCTTGCACCCTCTATAAATCATACTTAGGGAAGAAAAGGAATCAGAAAAATGTTAAGCCTACCTTTTCCCAGTTCACGGTTATATTGTATTTGGTGTCCGATTTCTTCAGCGGCTTAGCACTGATATTTATCAGGAGAACTTTGCTGTGAAACAAAAAGGAGGAGGTAGATTCTACCAGAGTGATGGGAAACCTGTGACACACACACACCGGCTGTTGTTGGATTCCCAAGCTATGTCAACTCCAGCCAGAATGGTCAGTGCTAAGGGAGGATGGAAGTTACAGTCCAGCAAAACTTGAAGGGCCACAATTTCCCCATTTTTTGTCCTACTAGATGCCAAATACGAATACTTTATGAATTAAAGCAACAAGTAACTGCGCTCTTGTAGGGCTGGTTGAAATCCACATAACAATCCTCACATTTTAGGAAGGGGTCATCTAGAGTCATAGAAAACATGGGAGAAATTGTCTGTAAATAATCATAATAGCCAACTCGTTTGTTCTTTTTCCATTTTAGCAGATATATTTTCAAAAGATGCTCTAGAAACCAGTCTGGCAATAGGAAGACCGATTTACAGTTCAACCATAGGCAAGTGCACTACGGAGGAAGTCCTACTGATTTTAATTAGGTAAGAATGTGCAGAACAGTAGACCGAGGAATGAGTCTATCTCTATCTCTTCAATGTCATTTTAAAAACTTGCACAAATTGTCATCAGCAATATAATAGTATAGTCTGTAGTTTGGGCGTTTAAACCCACCTAGCAGGAAGTGGGTATGAAATCCTTACCCATCATCCAAATCAGTTTTCACATCCACGTCACCGACAGACACACACAGGACTCTGCAGAACGACATTAAAGTGTTGGAACACACATTAAAATATATGTGGCATTCAAATTAAATAAAAAAGATACCATGCACAAAAATACCATGCCAATAAGCTGTACGTAAAAAGAGAGGCAGGGCGAGCAGTGCAAGTAAATTTACAAAATATAGCCAGGTAAGTAACTAACAAACAAGCAGGCAGGCAGAAATGATGACTAAAGACCCAGGGAATAAACTACAAATGGATGACAAAAGGGAAAAAGAAAAGAATTGTGCCTTGTATTCTACAATCATGTGTCAAGCTCTCTAGTTCACAAAAGAACCGTTTCAGGATTGCAGAATCTGGAATGAAAAGTATCTGCATACATGGAGTGTCACTCAGAATAGTTAATACTTTGCACCTGCATGTGAGAAGCGACAAACATATTTGCACCATAGCAACGTAACAAGTGTCTCTTCACTCCCTGTGCAGGAGAAAATATGTGTTTTTCATCACATCTAATCCTGGGTCCTTCTACCCAATTATACAAACTGAAAATACGCACACAAAATATATTAAGATTTGTTTTCCTAATGTCAGGAATTATCCCAGTCCTGAAAAAAGGTAGACATTATTGCTCTGTAGCATTGCTGCGCTCATTAACAAGAGATAGCAGTAAGCAGTTATATAACTAAAGCGTCTTAAACGTTTTATAACTGAACAACTGAACTCCGCAGAAAAGCACAGGATGCAAAAGGCTTTTTACTCACTTTTGTACCTTCAGGTTACGGCAATGTTTTAGAGCGATAGCGGAAGAAAGGGATACTTCAGATGAGACTGCGAGACCATTGGTCACCTAAAGAACAAGGATACAGTGGTACCTCGGGTTAAGTACTTAATTCGTTCTGGAGGTCCGTACTTACCCTGAAACTGTTCTTAACCTGAAGCACCACTTTAGCTAATGGGGCCTGCTGCTGCTGCTGCTGCTGCGCTGTAGGAGCACGATTTCTGTTCTCATCCTGAAGCAAAGTTCTTAACCTGAAGCACTATTTCTGGGTTAGCAGAGTCTGTAACCTGAAGCGTATGTAACCTGAAGCGTATGTAACCCGAGTACCACTGTACTTTTATTTCTTTTCTGAAACGCAATCAAGATGTGTTTAAAAGCACAACTAATAAAAAGGTTCCCCTTAAAACAGTCTGTTGAGTATATCTTTGTGCTGCGAAGTAAATGAGACCACGTTCACCATTCGTAGGAGCCAACTCCTAGGGACAGAGGCCCCTTCACCCCACCCCCCATAAAATATTTGAGGGGGCCCGGCTCCTCCAAAGTTGATGGGCATTGCCATTCAAGTGTGCGCCATGTTTTGTGATCAATTACACAAGACGGGCTTACCTGGGCCTCCCAATATTTTATTCAAATTGGCACCCCTGTCACCATTACTAACTGAATTGGTGGTCGTGAACCCAATTTTCTCTGGATTTTTCCCAATGATCAAAATAAGTAAGAAGCTGGAAAACAAATGTAGCTATTGTCCCCTAATAAGCAGGATGCTGAAATTTAATGGGGAATGTCTTTAACAATGCAGATGTAATCTTTATATCATAGCGAGGGGTGATACCCATCTAAGTCTGAGTAATGTTAGCTATCGCCCAAGGTGTTTTGAAACATATATGTCATATCAAGATTCAGATTTGTATGCATAAGATACATATCCCTGTAAAAGCAACACAAGTTAATATACATAATACCTAAGGAACACGTCGGGCTCTAGAGGCTTTAAAGCAGAGCCTGGATAGCAACCACTCCCAGACTAAAGAAGAATCAGGAACTACAACATGCACAATTGTGACTGTTGATATTACCTCGTTTTTAATGATTTTGTCAAGGACAGCCAGCATGTTCAAAAATGAGTTTAAGTCCTTTCCTTCTTTCACAAGATCAGCATCAAGTCCGCTGCAAGAGACGTGTTTTTGGAAACAGGTCACAGTCTGGGAAAGCTGGAATAACTACAATCTGAATAACGTGTGAAATTGTTAAACCTATATCAAGGCATATAATTAACCAGCAAAGGTTACGCTGTCGTTCTCTAACAAGGATCCGTCTTTTACTAAGCATTAGCATCATTTGGCACATTTTACGAAAACGGAAAATGAAGGCAGAGAGACGTGAGGGTAAATGGGAGAAATCCAATCAGTTTGTTAGTGCATGGTCTATAATTGTAGATTGTTCTTGTTCTCCTAACTCAGTATTAACTGGTTTGACACACTGCATGCCAATATCAGAGAAACAGATATTGAAGTTAGCTGCAGGTGATGCCTTAACGCTACCGAAAAAAAGATTAGGAATATTCCAAGTGTAGAAAATAATAATAATTATTGCTTTGGAATTTGCATTAACAGGCACTGCAATCTCTCATAAACATACGCTATTCCTGACCTGCAACAGTATGGCTAACCTGAGAAGGGCCTTGAGTTCTTTCTTATCCTTTTCCTTCTCCATTTGAACAGACGGCGAAAGCAAGCATGCATTGCTTTCATCAACGGCGACAGTTGTTTTAATGTGAGGTCTTGGAAATGAAATATTTTTCATGTGGAGCTCCAGAAACATGTCTATTTTGATGGCCTCTTCAGTATTCGGTCTTTCAGCTTCTAGTGGGGTTAGGAGTTGTGCCCTGGTACTGAGGTCTTGCACTGGAGCTATGTCTGAAAACAACAGAAGACATCAACACACAATGAAAAGCTTAACTCTTAACAGAAGACAATCAATGCCAGTGTTTCTCAACCTGTGGGTCCCCAGATGTTGTTGGACTACAACTCCCATCATTCCTAGCCAGCATGACCAGTGGTCAGGGATGATGGGAGCTGTAGTCCAACAACATCTGGGGATCCACAGGCTGAGAACCACTGATCTATGCTGTTAACACTGCATACGTTTCCAATTTCTCCAAGACTTCCAGAGGTCTTCAAGAATGAACAAGGTTCTGAAATCCAGCCCACAAATGAGGGATAGCCAAGGTGGTACTTTCCAGATGTTGCTGAACTCATATCCTCCCAGATCATTGGCCACACTCGCCGGGGTTGATTGGAGTCCAACAACATCTGGAAAATGCCACCTTTGCCACAGATCATACTGTGTGTATGACTCTAAATAGATGGAATGACTCAGCAGAAATCAACAGAGCAGGTTTCTAGGAAGGCAATGTTAAAAGTTACGTACATTTTATTCAGAATCTTGCTCTAGCCTTACCTTTTGTAAACACCGTATAATATTTAACCATTCAGGAGGAAAAACCTGGAACCACGTGCTATGCTCTACAAGCCAGATGAATTGTTTTCCCTAAACTTAAACATGTTTAGCCCCAATGACTTCGACCCAAGTATACTGGCCAAACATCCCGTCATTAGACTATCCAGTGTAAACTTGCCATCATTTCATTTGAGTGTTGGGTTGGAAAGTGAGGGGGGGACAGACTAAAAATTATCCATGTTCATTCAATCAGTTATATTCCCCCACTTACACAGAATCCCTATCCAGCTATATTAAGGTCTAGCCAAAGTTGCCCCTAAACTGACAGACTAGAGAACTTCATTGAACTGGAGGTCTAACTCCGGATTATCTGACCCTGAAAATATGTGTCGCTTTAATACATTCACCGCATTCGTTTTATCAATTTATCTGCACTTTAGAACAAATTTTAGACAGGTTTGTCATTACCTTCATGCATCAAACACTTCCAGTATGGTTTGTGTACAGCTCTTACATTGTGGATTGATTCTAATGCACTAACGAAGAGACAAAAGAGTGTAGGAAAGGTTATCTACAAAATACACACACAAATGAGTATCAACCCAGTCCCTATATTGTTTAAAAGCAAGAATCTGTAAAGATGTTGCATTAGAAAGTTGCAATGACACAGGACAGAAAAAACTTTTAAAATATCACAGGTTTTGTGGCATGGGTGGCACTGTGGGTTAAACCACAGAGCCTAGGACTTGCCAATCAGATAGTCGGCGGTTCGAATCCCCGCAACGGGGTGAGCTCCCGTTGCTCGGTCCCTGCTCCTGCCATCCTAGCAGTTCGAAAGCACGTCAAAGTGCAAGTAGATAAATAGGTACCGCTCCAGCGGAAAGGTAAACGGCATTTCTGTGTGCTGCTCTGGTTCACCAGAAGCGGCTTAGTCATGCTGGCCACATGACCTGGAAGCTGTACGCCAGCTCCCTCGGCCAATAAAGCGAGATGAGCGCCGCAACCCCAGAGTCGGTCACGACTGGACCTAATGGTCAGGGCTCCCTTTACCAAGAAACGGGAGCTCACCCCGTTGCGGGGCTTCAAACCGCCAACCTTCTGATCGGCAAGCCCTAGGCTCTGTGGTTTAACCCACAGCGCCACCCGCGTCCCAAATAAATAGTACATACTTCCAAATATACTACCAATGTCTTCCAAAAACAGCAACTTCATGCATGAAGATGGGATACAAGATTTGCTTATTTCAACAGGGAATGATTGAGCAGGGGATTAAAACTTCCTCAGTTAAATGAACTTAAAATGTGCTCCCCGTTTGGCTGAATTCTGCTCACATATGGAGATAATGTTTACACTGGAGTTATTTTCAAGCACTGCTCATGCGAAAGGAGCATGGATGCCCCCATGTTCAGCCATCCCACCCCACCCCACATGTGATTCCCACAGCCCTTTCCGCTTGCCCCCTTCATGTGAGTAACTCCTGAGGGGAGCGGCAATCTTTTATTCCAGACATGCAGACACATGCGCACAAACCGATACAAATACCTTAAGCATGGCGCCATTTCTCCGGACAAATGTGGCAATGGATCTCCAAGCAAGGTTTTTAGAGTCATACAAACTGATTCAGACAGCGACCTCAGATGATATCCACCCTAAAATACATTTGAAAATATATAATGAATTTGCCATAGCTTGCTATCGCCATCTCGTGTCACATTTTCACATTGCACTTTACAACACACTTGAAACGTTTCATTTGCAAAGGCCAGCAAGGCAGGGAGCAGGTCTTCCAGGACTCATAGCCAATCTGGGCACAGCCAAAATGCAGAAACAACCTCCCCTCAGAAGGACGTAACCACAGACTAAATTCTTTTCAAAGTATGTTAAAAAACAAGTTTGTTTTTTAACATACTTTGAAAAGTATGGAGTTTCTTGACTGTTAATTTTAATTTGGCATATGTCACCACCTACAGTGGATAATGTCTTTCAAGAAGCCTTTCCTGGCTCCTTCATTACACATTTTTAGGCGCCAGGCAAAATTGTTTCTCTTCAACCAGGTGTTTGGCTGATTAACAGTCTATAATCTTTTAAATGTGTCTGTGAGAGGGGGTTATTGGTTTGGTTTGGTTTGGTTTAATTATGTATTTCGTCTTTTCATTTTGTCTTTTTATGATGTGAACCACCCTGTGATCTTTGGATGAAGGGCAGTATAATTAATTAATTAATTAATTAATTAATTAATAATAAATTCCAGTATCTTGGTTTATTATTGTTTCCTAATGTGTTTTATTACTTTTGTACAACACTTAGGCTATGGTTTGTTTGTTCTTGGTACAGAGTGGCAAGTAAGTGCTTTAAACAAATCACAAAAAAAAGCTTGCAGCATTTAAAGTTTACCTCCAGAACCACACACAATTTTCCTTTCGCCAACTGCATTAGGAGATGAGTGAGGTGGGCAAAACATTCCGGCGTAGCGCTCATCTGACCCTAGAAAATGAGAAAGAAAGATACAAGCAGCTCATCAAACCAGAAAACCACTTCTGGGAAATTTGACTGTTCTTGCTCTTATATGAAAAGAAATTTTAACTCTAAAGTCAGGGAGGTGGCAAATATATATGCAGAAGATTACTTACCTCTGGGTCACCAATTCCGGAATCGTAACCAGCAGAGACCAAAACAAGTTCTGGATCAAACTAAGATTTTTTTAAAAAACCAAACAAAACTGTCAATACATTATAGTGCACTCTGAATGAAGCTATAGAAATCCGCCAGTAATACTTCAATTCAAACAGATACATTGGCATGTGGGTATTGATGGTCTACTTAAACGGACTGCAAATACTGCTTTCTCATTCTCTATAAATGGTACACATTAACCTGCCTTACACCAAGTTAGACGGTCGTCCACCTCACCCGCTCTTCCCCAACCTGGTGCCCTCCAGACTTTTTGAACTAAAACTCCCATTTTCTGTAGGCAAAGGTCAGAGATGAAGAGAGCTGTAGCCCAGGAACATTTGGAGAGTGGTACCAGGTTGCAGAAGTCTGCTCCGCTTGGACTCGTAGCCTCTGGAGACCCTAGGGACTGAATCTAGACCCTTAAGCATGCAAAGCATTTACAGTGGTACCTCGGGTTAAGTACTTAATTCGTTCCGGAGGTCCGTTCTTAACCTGAAACTGTTCTTAACCTGAAGCACCACTTTAGCTAATGGGGCCTCCTGCTGCCGCTGCGGTGCTGGAGCCCAATTTCTGTTCTTATCCTGAAGCAAAGTTCTTAACCTAAAGCACTATTTCTGGGTTAGCGGAGTCTGTAACCTGAAGCATATGTAACCTGAAGCGTATGTAACCCGAGGTACCACTGTACTCTACCACATACAAATGGCATCTCCACTAACAGAACGATCATTGTACTCTAAGATGGGTCGCCAACCTTTTCAGGCCAGTGGGCACATTTGGCATTTTGAGAGTGTGCTGTGGGGTGCCAGCTGCTGGGGCGAGGTACAGCATAAAACAAAATGGCTGCCACGTGGAGTGTGGCATAGCCCAGAATGGGAGAGGCTGAGCCTCCCTTACGCTTACCAATTGGAAATCAGATATGTCACGCCGGTCCTGATTGTGTAAAATCAATACTGCGTGATCTCCACATACACAGAGGTGCCATTGTTATCAAACAGGGAGCATTCCTCAGTACCAGGATGAAAATACAAGATGGCCACCACACAACCACTCTCATTTCACAGAAATCGCTTAGAAGATACCTGCACATTTTACCTCATAAATTTTTTTCTAGGAGGGCTGGGGACTTTTTTTTTTAATGAAAGCTCAGAGTCTAGGGCATCTGTCCAGGGGCACTGGTGAAAGCCTTCGCGGGCATCATGGTGCCCACAGGTGCCAGGTTGGCAACCCTTGTTCTAAGCTCCTCTAAAACCACACCATCTCAAGGCTTCTATTTACTTTCCTCTGTGCTTGCTGATAATAGCTGTATATTTCTTTAATCACTCCCTAGTCAATGCAGTTCTATCTGATAACTGCCTTCACCCCTGTGGACCATTTTTCTAGAAGCAACAACATAAAATACCGTATTTTTCCATGTATAAGATTAGGGTTTTCCCCCTAAAAAATGTCAAAAATTAGAGGGCATCTCATACACGGGTACATCTCCCCCCATTTTCTTAAATCTGAGCCTCCAAAAAGAGGGGGCGTCTTATACACGGGGGCGTTTTATAGACGGAAAAATACGGCAGTCACTTTTCCCCTATAGCAGAAGATCATTTCTCAAGATGCCACTACCAAGGAATATGTTGAAATGGCTTTTAGATACAATTTCTAATTCATGCAAACGAGATTTACAACATTCAGAATGGGGGAGGAAAGTTACCTCAAAAGCCAATGGAAGCAACACATGAAGAAATACGGCTACATAATCTGCATTGCCCATTCCAATCTGCAAAGGCAATACATTAAAACAGAATGAACAAATCACTTTTAAAACTGTCAAGGCAGTCTAAGATTTCATTAAGATCTCAGGGAAATGATCCAAGACTTCAAAGAATGAAGCAGAGTTGTGGCTCCTGCCATTATCAGAAGGATCAAATCCTAAAATTGTACGCTGAGTGGGAAGAATCTTACTCGCCTGTTTAATGCTGGATTGAGTCACAACTGACAACATGTAAATAGAATACAGATGTGAAATTCAGTTATAGGGTTTGGCTGTGTTTGTTACCATTATGACGGAAGCCATGCCAGTACAAAATCAATTAGCATACCTGGGAAATGCTTTTCTCTGCTAATTAGAGATTTCCGCTAACCAAGGGATGTGTACATGGGAAATGAATCTTTTCCTTATTTGTTTGTTAAAAAGTTAACAGAACACATGCAACACGGAAAAATTATCTGTGAAACAGTATCATGCAGATGCAGTTATCTGTACAAACTTTGCTATGTTACATATCAGGTTATAAATCCCTTTTCTAATCTGTTATTCATATAATCATTACAAACTCTTATCACCAATTCCATAACCTTCAGCTTCGAATCACTTTTAACAAACTAGGTACTACTCATTTTACACCTCTCTTGATACCTTACTATTGCAGTCTAAAACATTTTTAAAAACATAAATAATCAAGGTAACAATTGAAAAACATTTTTAAACAGAAATTGCACCAGGTGCATGACTTCTAGAGCTTATTGCAGTTGCATTCTTAAGCTGTCTTGTGATTTACCTTATTCCAAGGCACATTTATATTGAATCCTTTTCCTTTCCCCTGACCAACAGCATCATAATCAGACTCTCTAAGTGTAGGCCAATACTGCTGGTGTTCATACCGATGCCAGGAAAAATAGAGGACACTGGAAGCAAGAACAAAACAAGGTTAATTATGCCATTAATGCTCACCTGAAGGTTTTTTTCAGCATGCGCAATCACCAAATTTGTACCTCAAGAGTGAACGCGAAAAATGACAACATTACACACTGGCCTGGTCCACATGTCCACTAAATCAAAGCATGGCTTAGAAGGAATATGTGATTTACAGGAGAGGAGATAGTGAGCATTTTGCCCCTATTCTAGTCATTCTGCTGCCTGACATGTCATCCAAACCTGGGCTCATCGCTTAGCTCTCTCTCCTGACTAGCCATGATCTGTAACCAGGGTTTGTCCTGTGGTATACAGTTCATGGTTTGTCCAGGAAACCTAAACCACAAATCTGGATTCAGATGACATGAGAAGCCAAACCATTATTATTCATAGCTGTCAACTTACAGATTTGAAAATAAGGGACCAGCAGCCTTGAAAATAAGGGACCAGCAGCCAAAATAAGGGACCTGCGGGCTCACCTGTTCCAGGCACTCCAGTCTTCCTGTCCTCCTGCAGTCTGGTCAAACTCATGCTGGTAGCTTCAAGAACACTGTCCAACCAGCTTTGTAACCAGAGGTTTGACTGAATAGAATCTGAATCACATGCACCACAAAGCTTATGCAGCCTCAACTTAAGATGGCTCCCCGGCCTGGCTTTGCACTGCAAAGTTTGCAGCAGCACATGCAACAAAATGGCGTCCAGCATTCAAAAAACCCCTCAGCTTGCATTAACTAGCCACACACAAGGCATGCAAGCTCCACCCCCCCAGTCGTTCTTAGACTTCTTATTGGGTGAGCAACACAGCCAAGCAACACAGTTGTAGCCTCCCTCCTCCGTGGCCGGCAGGGAAGGAGGGAAAGGAGCTGCTTCCTTTGAAATTTAAGGGATATCATTTAAGGGACATTTAAGGGACATCCATCAATAAGGGACAGCAGCGGGACATGGCGCTGGAATAAGGGACTGTCCCTTCAAATAAGGGACACTTGACAGCTATGTTATTATTACAGCAAACAGCCAAACCACTCTCTCTCAACTTTGGATTTCCAAGTTCACCCAGAAAGCGAACAGGTAAATTGGGTTTTGAAGTCGTTGGCCTGAACACAGGCAAACCTGGAAAAGGTCTGAATTATTTTTTTTAATACTCTCTATGGCGCTGTGGGTTAAACCACAGAGCCTAGGACTTGCCGATCAGAAGGTCAGCGGTTCGAATCCCCATGATAGGTGAGCTCCCGTTGCTCGGTCCCTGCTCCTGCCAACCTAGCAGTTCAAAAGCACGTCAAAGTGCAAGTAGATAAATAGGTACCACTCCAGCGGGAAGGTAAACGGCGTTTCCGTGCACTGCTCTGGTTCGCCAGAAGCGGCTTAGTCATGCTGGCCACATGACCCGGAAGCTGGATGCCGGCTCCCTCGGCCTATAGAGCAGGATGAGCGCCGCAACCCCAGAGTCGGCCACGACTGGACCTAATGGTCAGAGGTCCCTTTACCTTTACTTTTATGGCACAATGCAGCTATCCCCAGAAGAATTACAGGATAAACTGGAAGAATGAACTGACATAATAAAAGATGAGCGTGAATAATAAAAAATATAGAACCTGATGCAAGAAACATAATGATAAAATAGTTATGTTACAACTGAACATCATTCTAAGTGTGTGTGTGTTTGTGTGTAGATTTTACAATGATCAGTTTTAACAATTTATGCATCTTAAGGATATCAAAAAGTGCCAAAATATGTCAGGAACTGACATGTTCTATTAAATATGCTTGATACCCACTTCCAGACTAATTGCAAGCATTTTGAAAGGCCTATACAATGTTGTTCCAAATCTGTAAAAACAAGAAAACAACAAACCTTGGATCTTCATTAAATATATATTGAATTCCTTGTCCGTGATGCACGTCCCAGTCAACAATGAGAACTCTGCAGGAACCAACAATGACAATATTCAGTAGAGAAGCATGAAAACCTCTAGGCCAGAAACTAAGAAATGTAGAGACCAATATATACTTAACCTCCGCAGACCATATTTCCTTTGGGCATATTTTGCTGCTATAGCAACATTGTTGAATATACAAAACCCATTGGCTGCATTTCTCTGGCTGTGGTGGCCTGGAGGCCTGCAAGCAAGCAAAGTGGTAAATTAAGCATTAATTAATAGAACCACAGGAACCTAGATTTGGAAGTGGGGCTTATAGGTCACCTAATCCTCTGGTCAACGTAGGAAATCCAGAGCTAGAACATCCTCAGTGGATGGCCATTGAGGTTGAATCCTGACAAGACAGAAGTACTGTTTTGGGGGACTGCGGGCAAGTCAGATCTGGAGGACTCCCTGGTCCTGAATGGGGTAACTGTGCCCCTGAAGGACCAGGTGTGCAGCCTGGGAGTCATTTTGGACTCATAGCTGTCCATGGAGGTGTAGGTTAATTCTCTGTCCAGGGCAGCTATCTACCAGCTCCATCTGGTACACAGGCTGAGACCCTACCTGCCTGCGGACTGTCTTGCCAGAGTGGTGCAAGCTCTGATTATCTCCAGCTTGGACTACTGCAATGCACTCTACGTGGAGCTCCCTTTGAAGGTGACTCGGAAACAGCAACTAATCCAGAATGCGGCAGCTAGGCTGGTGACTGGGAGTGGCCACTGAGACCACATAACACCGGTCTTGAAAGACCTACATTGGCTCCCAGTATATTTCCAAGCACAATTCAAAGTGTTGGTGCTGACCTCTAAAGCCCTAAATGGCCTCAGCCCAGTATACCTGGGCAGTGTCTGCCCAGACACTGAGGTCCAACGCCAAGGGCCTTCTGGCGGTTCCCTCCCTAAGAGAAGTGAGGTTACAGGGAACCAGGCAGAGGGACTTCTTGGTAGTGGCGCCCACCTTGTGGAACGCCTTCCCATCATATGTCAAGGAAATAACTATCTGACTTTTAGAAGACATCTGAATTCAGTCCTGTTTAGGGATGTTTTTGATGTTTAATGCTGTATTGTATTTTTAATATTCGATTGGGAGCCATCCAGAGTGGCTGGGGAAACCAGTGGATGGCTGTCCAGACCTTGCTTGAAGACCTCTACAAAGGGACCACCCCTCTAGGCCTAATTTCATGCTGTTGATGAGGAAGGAGAAAACCTGAGGAGAAAGTGGGTGGCAGGAAGGAAGGAGGAGAAAAAGAGGGTGCCCTGCACCTTTTTGACTGTGGACCCACCTACCACTTCTTCCAGCCTTGGCCCGCCACCAACATGCCGTATCAACAGATAAGCTTCTGAGGAAGCACGGCCCACAATGGGGAAAAGCTCCCCATCCCTGCTCTAGGTTACTGGTCCCATTGGTAAATGGAACTGAAAAACACACAGGGTTTCCGATAAGAAGAATTATCACCTTGTTACCTTATCAGAGCCATCCCATTCCGTGTTTTCCCTGACATCACAGCATCCACCATGTCCAGAGTTCCTCCCACAGCCAATTTGGCACAGCGATACGTGGTCTGAAGAACAGCAGAGGTTGCAATTCAAGTCTTTCACCACAACCTCTGAGAAGGAGCATTTTGGAGCATATTTCAGCGTGTCAAAGTAAGCCTAGTATGTTCCCTTCCTTCTCTCTCTCTTGACATGAGGCCCAGCAGAGAGACGCACATGGAGATTTACCCATGTGAAATGTTCTATATCAGAGTTTCCCAAACCTGGGTCTCCAGCTGTTTTTGGACTACAACTCCCATCATCCCTAGCTGGCAAGGCCAGTGATCAAGGATGATGGGAATTGTAGTCCACAAACAGCTGGAGACCCAAGTTTGGGAAACCCTGTTCCGTATAGAAAGTGATCATTATTGTGTCTGCACATACCGGGTGAAAGAAAACAGCATCGTAACCAGCTGAGGTTTTTTGGAGCTCCTCTTCTGTCATTTTCGGAGTTCTCTTCACAGTTTCCAAATAATCCGAGCTGGGGAAGAAAAAATGCCTCAGACCGATAAGGCGGCGAATTTGAAGCCCTCCAGACATTGTTGGACTACAACTCCCATCATCCATGACCACTGACCAAGCTGACTGGTACTGATGGGAACTGGAGTGTAGCAACAGCTGGAGGGCCACAGGTTTTCCATGGCTAACCTAGAAGGACAAACAATTCTACCTTTTCCTTTAGGCAAATGGGGCCTAAGAGATTGGGAACAGGCCACAAACTTGTATTCAGGCTTGGAATTGCTTGGCCGGAAGTGCAGGATATATCAATTTAATAGATATATACATAAATATGGGACGCGGGTGGCACTGTGGGTTAAACCACAGAGCCTAGGACCTGCAGATCAGAAGGTCAGCGGTTCGAATCCCCGTGACGGGGTGAGCTCCCGTTGCTCGATCCCTGCTCCTGCCAACCTAGCAGTTTGAAAGCACGTCAAAGTGCAAGTAGATAAACAGGTACCGCTCCGGCGGGAAGGTAAACGGCGTTTCCGTGCGCTGCTCTGGTTCACCAGAAGTGGCTTAGTCATGCTGGCCACATGACCCGGAAGCTGTCTGCGGACAAACGTCGGCTCCCTCGGCCAATAAAGCGAGATGAGCACCGCAACCCCAGGGTCGGTCACGACTGGACCTAATGGTCAGGGGTCCCTTTACCTTTTATACATAAATAAATACTCACCCCACTTTCTCCTCACCCCTCCTTTCCCTTTTTTGAGCTAACCTTGGTGTGCTGTTATGCCTACACCAATGCTAGGGCTAATCCTGGTTTGCTTTAAGTAGCCTTTGCCACCATGGTTAGAAATGAGTTTTCAAACTCTCATTTTTGACTAAGTATAGTTAGTCAGCAGAGACACAATGCTTCACCATGATTAGGCCCCCCAAAAGGGGGGGGGGGAGCCGTGAGCGGAAAGGAAGACAAGAAGCAAGTATGCTCACAGCTTGCCCTCTTAACCATGGTTAAGGGGGAAAGGAGTATTATATCTCCAATTAAAGAATTTCAAGTTCGGTTTTAGACTAACTTGTATTGAGCTTCAGCTACTTCCAATATCTTTCCTATCAACCTGAACAGTATGAAGTATTTCCTGTCTTTCAACCTAGGCCTCATCGACTTTTTGCAAAAGGCCGGGATTTCATTTCCCATTTTACATACAGGTCTTAGGGTTAGGCTATTTCATTATAAGAATAAATTGTGTGAGGAAAGTTTGAGGAAAATATCAAGGGGTGAATTCCTTTTCTATTTCTTGAACATAGCAATGGAAATGCATCATGACAGACGTCAGACCTGTGAACCAACATGACCTCTTCCTCAGTTCCTTCTCTGACAGGTACAGAGACGCATCTTTCAACCAGGTTATAGCATTTAAGGCGCTCATAGCAGGAAGAAAGCCGCTCAGGGACTTCAATGTCACAGACTGGGCTGAAAAACAAGCAAATGTTTTATTTTTGCAGTAAAATCACCAAGGAAGCATCCATATTACTACTGAGAGAAAACAATTTTGGGGGGCAGGAGAAATTAAAAGTAGACATTTTTTTTCTCTTTAAACCACAACTTTAACCCCTGAATCTGAAGTCCTGAAGAATGATGATTAACTTTTAATTTTTTAAAAAATCATCCATAGGCTAGAACAACAACAAAAAGGAGAACTTCAGAATAGCCTTGTTTACATGTTTCACTGAACACAGGTACAAGCTGTCTGTACACTCATACAAGTGTTTGTGTGAAAGAGCGTACAATTGTTGACTGCAGTTGTGGGTTGCTTAGCAGAAAACAGGATCACACATGTTGTTCTCAAACCATATTTGTAGTTGTTTGTTGTTGGTTTTAAAAAACTAAGATTTAACTTATTCTTAGTAGTAGTAGTATTAAATTTATATACCACCCTATACCCAGGGGTCTCAGGGCGGTTCACGGAATAAAATCAAGATATAAAAACACAAAATACAAAATAAAAATAAAAACAACAACTCAATAGCGCCCCCCCCCCCAAAAACACACATTTTAAAAGGGCATAGAACTTACTCATCCCAAAGGAGCTTATGGCTGGTCATTTCATCATCATAAACCAATGCTGTTCCAGAAGCCATGCCTCTAACTAAAACAAACCAAACATAGAACATTTGTACACATTTTAGGCAGAAACATGAACACAAGCGTTTCCAAAACAGAAGTGACCGGATCCACAATGACATCCTGCAGTGTTTTGTTTAGCACAGTTTCTAGATGACTTCTAAGCACACTTAAGAGCCAGGAGAATTTCAGAGGCATCTTCACATAGCAGATGTGGCCCCTACGTGAATACGTTCTAACATGCATTTGGTCCAATGGTCAGAGCAGTGGTTTTCAACCAGTGTGCCGTGACACCCTGGGGTGCCTTGAATGATGGTGAGGGGTGCCGTGGGCAACACTGGCCTCCATCCCTCTTTCTTCCCTTCCCTCCCTCCTCTGGTGCCCTCTCACATATCTGCCTCCCAAAGGCTTATGTGGCTGTTTGTTGCAGCAGCCCTGGCTACAAGCTCCGGAGGCAAATGGTGCCTCTGGAGCTGGCCAGGGGGTGCTGGATGTTGGGAAATTCCATTCCACCTTTAGTTGCAGACATGGAACTGTTGCATGTCACATGTCTGTTTACATACCAGCACAGCTTGCTGGGAACTTTCGTTGTGTGAATAGCTTTTGCTTTTCTCTGTCTCCCTGAGAAGACAAAGAGAGAGACGACATGTTTCTTTGTCCTGATTTATGATTAATAAATCCATAGTTGTAGTATGCTTCCACAAGCCTCAAGCCTATTCTGTGTGCACGGTTTCCTCTGCTGATAGTGTGCCCTGGCTTTGAAGCCTGGGTTGTTGATTTACGTCGAAGCAGAGGCTGATGGGTCTTCGCAGCGGGACAGCTGGAAGGACCCAGCTGGGGATAGCCAGCTGGCCTTGCTACCCTCTGCATGCCAGGAGCAGAGGCGGCCTCAGAGGAAGCAAGCAAGCGGGCAAGGGAGCCCAGCCAGTCTGCCAGACCTTGCTGTTGGGAATGGACAGAAAAGTGGGAAGCTGGGCAGGCAGGCGCCGTGCTGGCCTTTCTTGTGCTCGCTGTGTGAAAGGCCTGCCTGAGAGTTGAGTGCCCAGCACTGAAGGGCACACCATGCAGGCCCAGCAATGCCCACTGCTGCCTCCCAAGGTGAGGAAGGCACTGGCCTCATGCTCACCTTTCTTCGGTCTCCGTTGGGCTGCTAAGGCTGGGGGCATCCTCTTCCCAAGCCCCTCTTTGGGACAGCTCAGGGACCAGGACTCTCAAGGAGAGGGGAGAAAAGGCTCTGGGAACCCTCCACAAGGGAGGGTCAGGGCCGGATTTAGGTTTGATGAGGCCCTAAGCTACTGAAGCTAATGGGGCCCTTTATATGTCCAGCTGTGCTTTGTCAACAACAACTTGTTGCTTTTTTGTGTTGAATATATGCTATATGGTAATTTATGGACCTAAGTAAAAGACGCCTGCTTCTTGGGAGAAAAGCAATGACAAACCTAGACAGCATCTTAAAAAGCAGAGACATCACCTTGCCGACAAAGGTCCATATAGCTATGGTTTTCCCAGTAGTGATGTATGGAAGTGAGAGCTGGACCATAAAGAAGGCTGATCACCAAAGAATTTATGCTTTTGAATTATGGTGCTGGAGGAGACTCTTGAGAGACCCATGGACTGCAAGAAGATCAAACCTCTCCATTCTGAAGGAAATCAGCCCTGAGTGCTCACTGGAAGGACAGATCCTGAAGCTGAGGCTCCAATACTCTGGCCACCTCATGAGAAGAGAAGACTCCCTGGAAAAGACCCTGATGTTGGGAAAGATTGAGGGCACAAGGAGGAGGGGATGACAGAGGACGAGACGGTTGGACAGTGTTCTCGAAGCTACGATCATGAGTTTGACCAAACTGCAGGAGGCAGAGGAAGACAGGAGTGCCTGGCGTGCTCTGGTCCATGGAGTCACGAAGAGTTGGACACGACTAAACGACTAAACAACAACAAATATGTCAACAACAAATTGTCGCTGTCTTTCCTCTACTTTGAATATATCCCATATGGTAATTTATGGACCTAATAGGTATCTAAAGTCATTTGCATATAACAATATTTTTTTATCTTATATTTTGGAAATGTACAACCAGTTTTTTTCTTTAAATTTTTTTGGGGCCCCCAAGAGAGTGGGGCC
Source organism: Podarcis gaigeae (assembly GCF_964106915.1). Classification (NCBI taxonomy): domain Eukaryota; kingdom Metazoa; phylum Chordata; class Lepidosauria; order Squamata; family Lacertidae; genus Podarcis; species Podarcis gaigeae. The sequence continues at coordinate 60,007,219 of NC_139686.1, read as the reverse complement.
CTATGCTATAGCTTGTTTAGCTTATGCGTAAATCCGGCACTGGGGAAGGTGTTCAAAAAGGGCTGCAGGCAAGGGGTGATGTAACTGGGCTCCTGAGGCTCTGAGTGTGTTTCCTCACAGAAGAGCTGCAGAAATAATGTAGTTGGCCAAGGGAGCCGTGGACTCTGAAAAGTTGAAAACCTCTGGGTTAGTGTCGGACTATGACTTCAGCCATGAAGCTCATTGGGAGACCTTGTTTGGGCCAGTCACCAGGGTTGTTTGCAAGAATGAAATGGGGAGGAGAATCATGTACACCAGTGTTTCCCAACCTTGTGCCTCCAGATGTTTTTGGCCTACAACTCCCATCATCCCTGACCACTGGTCTTGCTAGCTAGGGATGATGGGAGTTGTAGGCCAAAAACATCTGGAGGCACAAGGTTGGGAAACACTGATGTACACCTTGAGCTACTGGGGGGGGGGAGGTGGGATATAAATGTAATTAAATTAAAATAGTAAATAGAGCTCATACAAACCAATCAGGTACTCTTCGCTTACACTCTGTGCACATACATTGCTGCCTATGCCCTTCCCCCCATTCCCTTAACATGTGAACAGGTAAGTAACCACCTAAGCCAGGCATGTCCAAAGTCCGTTTTGGGGCATAATCCGGCCCCACGGCTGGTTTTCTCTGGCCCCTATTTCTTTAAAAAGGTCAACAATTTCAATTGTAAAAAAAGGTCAAATCTGGCCCTCTTTGAAAAAAGTTTGGGCAACCCCAGCCCCCCAAAATCTGTTAATAAATCTTAGAATTGTAAAGTTGGAAAGTACCCAAGGGTACAACCCACTGCAGTGCCTGGAACCTGGCACTGGGCTGCAAGAATGTACTGTAAACTATCACATTTTCAAAATGTCTGATAGTTAGTTCCACTACTTTTCACAGGCTGGGAGTAGTGGCTCTCTCATATTGTACCCATTATGGAATTAAGACTTGAAAAGAAAGTACTAGCACAGTTTGTGTTGTGGATATGCTATTTCCATAGTTTACCTGACATGGTTCAGACTGACCAATGCATTGTTTTCAGTGACAGTTCTGGCAACTGAAGCTGTGAAATGTGCTAGGGGCAAGCATTTTTGTTGTTGTGAATTCTACTGATGTTTACAATGTTATCTGACCAATAGTACACAAAATCTGGCATGTGAAGCATACAATATGCGTTAATTTTTTTGAGAGCTGGCTTGATGTAGTGGATTTCAAATTTCAAATTATTTTAAAATACGTTTGCACGTTGTTTTAAGGTCTCCCTTATTAAAGCAAAGGATTAAGGTGTTAGGAGAACCTTAGAATTTGAGGAAAAACTACACCATACAATGTACTGTATCAAACTACTGTACAGTGTTACCTCAGGTTACAGATGCTTCAGGTTACAGACTCCGCTAACCCAGAAATAGCACCTCGGGTTAAGAACTTTGCTTCAGGATGAGAACAGAAATTGTGCGGCGGCAATGCAGCGGCAGGCCCCATTAGCTAAAGTGGTACCTCAGGTTAAGAACAGTTTCAGGTTAAGAACAGACCTTCAGAACGAATTAAGTTCTTAACCCGAGGTACCACTGGATTTTACATGAATAATGCAGGTACTCTGAATTTAAAAAGAAAGCAACATTGTTAAAAACAAGGTGTTACATAATAAGATAATTTGTCTCAAATCTGCCCAAATCAATGTGGTGGTTTCGTATATATAAGTGCATTGTTAATAAACAAGCAACTAAAAAAGTATGTTTATGTTTCCTGTCCCCCCGCCCCCAACAAGCAGATATAATGTGTAACTCTGGGAAAGGGGCGGGGAGCGCCGGAGGGATCTTTGCACCACGGCGCCGGATATGCTTAAGACGGCCCTGCAGGTCCCCTCCAAAAAAATAAAATGCAAAACATTTAATGCGTCTCTTTGGGTTACCACTGAGCAGATCCTTGTTGACAGCTTGAAGCTCAAGCAAGGAACCCTTAATGCCCGGCGGTTAGCAAAAGGACGTAGTGCCTCTGAGCATGTGCAGAGTGCAGTTTCTGCCCCTCTCTCCCGCAACTTCGACCAACTGCAGCAGGAACGGCAAAGGATCAATGCACGTCCCTGGTTTTATTTGAGAGTTACTTTTGACCTACCTAAGGTAAGGCGGGCCGAGGCTTCTGTCTGCTGCACCCAGCGTGGAAACAAAGGTTAAGCAAAGGGTTAATAGTGGAGAGTTTTCCGCAGCCAGCTCCGGGGTCCTGCTAAACCTCAGGGACTCTCCGTTGTGTGTAAAGGGGAAGGCAGATCAAAGGGCTTGAAGGGCGGAGCGAAAATCTGCCGCTCCTGATTAGCCAGGGGAGATGGAGAATTCTTCGTCGGCCCAATGAGGATCCGCAATGTAAAGGACAGGCGCAGATTTAGGAGTGTCAATCTGCATCGCCGCCTCTCATTGGGCTTTCGGGACTACTAGCTAATCCATTCAAGCGCTGAGTGGCGCGCGAAAGGCGAGGCTGGCAAAGCGTTTGCGGCCGCGCAGTCACGGATAAAACAAGGTTGTCCATTCCTTAGTTACAACGTGTCGGCTGTTTAAAATGACTTTTAGGTGTAAAAAAGCATTATGAGTTTTCACTGAACTGGCGTTTTCCTCTGGTTTTGTAAATAATATTAATTAATAATATCAATATTAACAATATTAGTATTATTAATAGTAGTATTAATAGTATTAATATTAATTAATAATATTGATATTATTAATACCCACCCATCTGGCTGGGTTTCCCCAGCCACTCTGGACGGCTCCCAACAGAATATAAAAAGCATGATAAAACATCAAACATTAAAAACTTCCCTAAGCAGGGGCTGCCTTCAGATGTCTTCTAAAATGTAACACTAATGTGTCAACAAATGAAACTTATCTGTAGAAAATGCAACTTGAAAAAAGAGGGAATGTGTGTATTTTTGCAAACAAAAAAATCTAAGTGTACAGATGTCTTCTAAAAGTCAGATAGTTGTTTATTTCCTTGACGTCTGATGGGAGGGTGTTTCGTATGGCGACTCCATACCCTCCAACATTTCTCCAATGAAATTAAGGAGGTCCTTTTATCAATCAATCAATCAATCAATCAATCAGTACCCTGACCATCTGCCTGGATTGCTCCAGCCATTCTGGGTGGCTTCCTATGTATATAAAAACATACTGTAAAACATTTTTTAAAAAACCCTTCCCTATACAGGGCTGCTTTCAGATGTCTTCTAAAGGTTGTATAGTTACTTATCTCCTTGGCTCAAGGGGTCGCATAACTCCAGACCCTCCAACATTTCTCCGATGAAAATAGGGACGTCCTAAGGAAAAGCGGGACATTCTGGGATCAAGTCAGAAACCAGGACGGCTTCTCTAAATCCAGAACCGTCCCTGAAAAATAGTGACACTTGGAGGGTCTGTAAGATCCAGAAATTTCAAACCAGTAATCAACAAAAGGTTTTGAGTGGCACTAATAATACAGACGCATACACAAAACCAGTGTGCAGGTGCTTTATACATAAGTCTACAGACTAAGGGAGCCGCTTCCGGTTTCAGGTTTTAGCTGAGAAGGCCAAGAAACCACAGGTATAAATCAAATTCAGATGCCAATCACAGAAACATCCCTCCCTGTTATCTACTTTCTTGTGACGTGGTCCAGCTTCCAGGCTACAGGGCAGAAGTTGCTGTACTCTTGCAATACCACCCAAATCTGCCACGTAGCAAAAAGTATAACATAGAGATATAAAAACAGGGCTGGTTCTGACATGGTCCCAGGCTGCTATCCTGTTCAACCTTTTGGGAACTCAGTGCTGCTTCCTGTGGTCTCCCATCTAAACATCAGTGAGGTCCAAATGCACATATTTTCAACAATGCTATAGCATACCTATTTACTCAGGTGAGCCTAGTTTCATCCTAAACATTTTATACACGGTACAGGGATGAACCAGGCTGAAGTTTGATCCTGAGAACCCACCACATGTGGAATGAGCCAATTTGGGGCCATGAGCGAATAGAAATGGACATGCATTGCATGCTAAGTTCTGAATTTACAGGCTCCGTAAAAACACTTTAAAGCAGTTGGATCAATTAAGAGCCTTTTCCAGCTATTTTACAAGCCCATTTAGTTAACACGAATGCTCTTTCCCTGTGTTTCAGCATGAAGTAACTAAAATGTGAAGTACAATTGATAATTGTTGCAACCTATCAAATAATCATATCGATTGGAAATCCAAAAAGGAGACTGTAAAACACAGAGAGAAGGTTCATAACCTCCCCAAAGCTTAAACAAACAAGAAACGAATCAATATTCCTGGGTTTCATTTTTTTATTTTACTATTGATTTTGCTATTTAACAGATCGGTCAGACAGAAGAATGGGTAGGAGCCAAATTGTTAATCAATCAAATGTTTAATTGGTTTGCCATTGTTGTTAAATGTCAATTAGGTGTTGGCACATATTCCTTTAGAATATGCAGGTGAAAGCTGATGTAGATCACGGACTTGCAGTGGTTTTAGTGCTTGGTGTTGATGACATGACATGGCCAGTTCATCTGGCCAAAGTTCAGGGCAGCCCCCACCCTGAAAGGAGTCTGTGAACAGGCCTTCATCGTGGAGAGGAAAGCACTCTACTCAGTCTTTAGTACACCTGCGGCTGCGATTCTCACTTTCATTGATAGGTTGATCGATTAACTGGAATCAACGGTTGCCCCTTAGTCCCTAACACGCCAAAGAGCAAATGCTCAGGCAATCCAGTTATGCTAAGAGAGAGTTGTCAAGCTTTTAACACAAGCCTCAGCTTAGCACCTCCATCCATTTGTTAATGCACACAGATTGTAAGTTAAGAACAGAGCTTCATGAGGAAAAAACCAACAATGGCGGAAAGGAGGGATCCAGTTGGTCCAAGAGGCATATTGGCTGTGCTGCTGGAGGCTGCTCTGCATTCAAGGTTCGTGATGGCCGAACTGATCCCCGTAAATGTCGCTGCCCCTCCCAAAATAGGAGCACAGACGGCAGGTGTAGCACAACCCTTCATAGCAACTTTCCCGGTAGCTTCACCTGGTATTGGAAAGAGAGAATATAATAAGGTGGTTGTTAGCCACAAGAGGGCGGCAGATGATCATTTAAAGATCCACCTCGCTCACTCTTACACTTTCAAGAGCAGAGGGCAGATTTTCTGGGAATTTTTGTTTTGTTTGGATAGACTGATACCCTGCCTCTTTCCTGAAAGTTGCAAGGCAGCTCACAATCAAATGCAATACTACAACATTACAGAATAGAGTAATATTTATTGTGTTGCTTTATACACGGGTGGCGCTGTGGTCTGAACCACTGAGCCTTGGGCTTGCCGATTGGAAGGTCGGCAGTTCAAAGCACCGCGACGGGGTGAGCTCCCATTGCTCAGTCCCAGCTCCTGCCAACCTAGCAGTTCAAAAGCATGTCAAAGTGCAAGTAGATAAATAGATACCGCTACGGCGGGAAGGTAAACAGCGTTTCCGTGCACTGCTCTGGTTTCACCAGAAGCAGCTTAGTCATGCTAGCCACATGACCTGGAAAAACTGTCTGCGGACAAATGTCGGCTCTCTCGGCCTATAAAGCGAGATGAGCACCGCAACCCCAGAGTCGTTCATAACTGGAACTAACTGTCAGGGGTCCTTTACAGGTAGGTAGCCGTGTTGGTCTGCCGTAGTCGAAAAAAAATTTAAAAAATCCTTCCAGTAGCACCTTAGAGACCAACTAAGTTAGTTATTGGTATATTGGGCTTTCATGGGCATGCACACGTCTTCAGATACCTTATTGGTATGAGCTTTCATGTGCATTACCTTTACCTTTACCTTTTTTATAGTAGGGTTGCCATATTTGAAGAAGTAAAAATCCGGACACAAGTTGCTTTAAAAAAACAACAACACAGCAAACAAAAACAGCAATGCAGTAGACATCAGAATCAACAGAACGGAACAGCCCATAATCAAAGGAACAACCTTGGTGCCTTGGCTAATTCAGCTGATATCTCATGCTTAATTGGAAGTTAATAAATTCAGTCCATTTCCCAGGGCTAAGCAAGTGTGAGTCTGGGTAGAGCTTACATGTTTTGGAAGGAAGGTGGGATATAAATGTAATAATTTTAAAAAATAAAATTACCGTAGAATTTCATTCGCAGCGAAACCAAAAGAGAATTTATTCCCGTCGGCATAAATTGACATGGGAAGCTGAGAGCCATCTGTTGCATTCAGCCGCACAGTAAAGAGAATTTACCACTGTTTTGCTCCCCCAGATTTCTGATCTGGTGAAGTAGAACTAATACAAAAGTTTGAGGGGGCCCTGGCAAGTGCCTTCTGGCACTATTCTTTGTTGGTGGACTCATACTTGGTGTGGTGGTGGTGGAAGGTGGCAGCAGCAATATTCCAAAAAGAATCAGGCAATTGGGTCCAACTGCCATTTTCATTTCCAACAGCGCTCCCACTATGGCATTGTTCCAAGGCATTGAGGGAAATGTAAATCGTCTGAACTTCTGGAAGTGCCATGCCAGGTATTTTTTTAAGGCATCTGAACTGTGTTTATGATATGAAGATAATGAGCAAAGTCCAAAAGAACCCAAACCAAATGCATGCATGGGAATGAATAAATTACCTGTATGTATGAATCCAGCTAAGTCAATGCAGTGAGATTCAGAACCAACACAATCCACTGTTTCATCACTGCATGAATCAGAAAAGGAAGCATAGCAGGCTGGGCACCGAAGGCCGTTGAGTTTGGTCTCCAGACGCTTCACTGAACCAAGAGAGAAAAAGTCAACTTCCTGAGAACATTACTGGGTGCTGCAAATATAACTGTGCTGCACAGTGGCATGAGGAAAAGAGTTGTAAAGTACGACTAATAATAATTTAATAATTTATAATAATTTATTATTTATACCCCGCCCATCTGGCTGGGTTTCCCCAGCCACTCTGGGCGGCTTCCAACCGAATATTAAAAACAATACAGCGTCAGACATTAAAAACTTCCCGAGACAGGGTCACCTTCAGTTGTCTTTTAAAAATAAAATACTGTATGTTTTCGCTCTATAAGACACACCAGACCACAAGACGCACCTAGTTTTTGGAGGAGGAAAACAAGAAAAACATATTCTGAATCTCAGAAGCCAGAACAGCAAGAGGGATCGCTGCACAGTGAAAGCAGCAATCCCTCTTGCTGTTCTGGCTCCTGGGATAGCTGCACAGCCTGCATTCACCCCATAAGATGCACACACATTTCCCCTTACTTTTTAGGAGGGAAAAAGTGAGTCTTACAGAGCAAAAAATACGGTAGTTGTTTATCGCCTTGACATCTGCCCGGAGGGCATTCCACGGGGCAGGCGCCACTAATAATAATTTCTAGCTTACATTAAGCTAGAAATTCCAAGGAGGAGGGAACTGGCCAAGGGGGGGGGGGAAATGCTCCTTTTCCCTTGTGGGGTACCCAAGAGCCAGTACAGAATCCTTATGTAGGTTCTCTATCAGTAGGAGAAAATAACAGAGGCCAACCAGACAATATCGAGAAGCAAGGCAGCTAGTAAGCCTGATCTTTATTAAACTGTTGCAACAGGGTGCTCACCCCCCACGCAGGAGGGACCCAGAACATTGGTGTGCAAGCTCTTATACAGACTTTCGAAATTGCCACCCTGTAGCTCAAGACCACCCCCAAAAACATCATACATACATCACTGAAGGGGCGGCCTACAGCAGAAAACCTGTCTGCCAGGATACCTGATAATGGTCACTGTTTGCTTTTACCTGGGCATTCTGGCCATTCTTTTGTGAAGGTAAATACCCAGTTCGTGAATCCAGGTCACAGGCTCACCCTTATTCATACACAGATACGCCCTTAAGACAGGATTTGTGAGCAAAGAGACAATGGGGAGGTTTTCCCATTTCCTTCCTCCTTGCAGAGGTCAATTTGGGAGAGCCAAAATGGCTTCAGGATTGTTCTCCTGTACTATTTCAGATACGTGGTTTATATACTTAGGTATGTGTTTGCCTTGTACATTTATGAACATTTACTTTATATATATAAGACCTCAGAATTTCTATAACACCATGTTTGGTGTAAAATGCAAACTGGATGCCAAGGTACATGCAGTACAAAGCAATCTCTTGGGATAGCAATGTTTTAGCCTAGCCAATGGAGCAGTGAGTGAACACAGACCCCCAGAAAGCCCTTGAGATGTTGTTTGCGGGTCATATATCTGATAAATACTGATAAAGGGAGAGGGCAAATGCCTCAGGCCAGCCTGTCCTGGCAACCTGACTTTAAACAAACCGGGTCCTCCCTTAAAGAGGGGACGTGTTGCAGTGAGACCTGGCAACCAAACCCTGTGTTGTGGGTGGGTAAGATTGGATAGCCACAACACCCAATTGGTAGGTCCCTTGATGCAGAGTTTAATCAGGCCAATGGGACCCAGGCTAAACAGATCAAGGGACCTATATATACCTATGCACATGACCCAGAGCTTCCTCTTTCGGTGTGTGCACCCGCCCACCTCTCCCTACTCTTAGGGCTTTGCGCTTGAGCTTGCTATGCCGTCATGCGTCGTCTGTCGTTGGGACAGGGGCACGGCAGGAATTTTCCCCACTTGGCTGATTGGCTGGTGCCATTTGGGTTTCGCCTGCCGCGTAGCAAATCGTCACAACTTGTAAGGTTGCGGATAGATTCTGGTTCAGGTGATAGGGATGAGGGAACGCTCTCGCCATCCCTATGTGAAGGGTATTCCGTTAAAGGAATCCAGGGACTCGATGGTTTGGTCAACCCCTGAGAGGGGATTGCACCCGTGCCTGAGTCTAGGGGGGCATTTGGGTGGCGGAGATAGCCTGTTCTTGGCTTTCTGCTTATCCAGGTGTTCACCCTTGGCTGACCTATGCTGGTGCCCTGGGTCAGCGCTACCTGCAACGATGCAGGAAGCCAGTCGAACCAGAGCCTATGCAACCACTCACTTGCTGTAATCAATAAAGTTGTGGCCTAAATTCTGCCAGAAACCAAACCAAAATTTGAATCTTGTCTGAATTTATTTAAGGGGGAGGTTTAAAGGTCTGAACATGCAAAAGCTCCAAAGGCATGTATACAATTGGGTGCGCAAAAGGAATCAGAAAAGGAAAATACAAACTGATACCTACATTTGGCAGGAAAGGCGGTATTGCAAGCATCCGTCTTACAGCAGAAAACACTGGTCCTCGATCTTCTCTTTTTACCCAAGTTAATATCAGCGGAACCAACTTCGCAGTAATTGGATGGAACACAGTTCTTAATAATGCCATTAACCTTTACATTTTCTGCAAGAGGGTATGGGGAGAAAGATGTGAGACTTCCTATCAGATCATGAGTATAATGCACATAGCACAGAGGCTCAAAAGCCAATTATTTCTATAAAGCCTTATATTACTGAGAACTGGGAAAACTAAAGGCCCTTGCTGTCAGTCCCCTCACACAATGATACTATGCTTTTACATTTCTTAAAAAATAATTTTATTCTTATGTATTTCTTTACCACAATTGCCTCCCAGCTTTTAAAAAAGGAGTTTGAAGCAGCACACATAATTAATCCCCTTTCTATTTCAACTTCACAACAACCCTGTGAGGTAGATTAAGCTGAGAGTTAGCCCAACTCTCTAACCTCTGCGTCATGCTGACTCCACCATCCCCTTCCCTGCCAATATTGCACTCTGAAACGCTTAACAAAATTAAGCGTGGTGCAATAAAATAGAAGGCAGCACAACAAAATACAAAAGTCTAAAACCACAGTCATTCTGCTGCTATACCAAGCTGAGCTGAACATGCCTTGGTTTAGTGTGTCGCCAGAGCCTGGACTCATGGTTTAGTTGTCTCCACGCTAACCATGGTTTGTTGTAGCCATGAGCTGTAACCATGGTTTGTCCTTCGTAAAAGTCCTGATGGTCAGCTAACAGTTCACTCCTCATCCCCAGTTACACCAGTTGGAGGGGGTAGGATGGGATCTACCATATTCCCCTGCCCCAGTGTAAATGGTTTACACTGGTGTAAACCTAGTGATTATTTTCCAGCCATATTTTCCTAGTTAGTATTGCTCTACCCAGTGTGAGTGCTTTTAAGAAGTAAAGTATTGCACCCCTAGTTGACTGGTTCTGCTAAGGTAGAGAATTACCATGGAGAGAGGGGGCCACCACAGATAAGGCCCTTAATAAGACAGTCATCTGCAGGCCTTCCAGTGGTAGAGGCCCCAATAGTAAATCCTCACCAATACTCAACAACAAATCATGGATGCATCCCACCGCTGAGACCAAAAAATAAATCATGAATACCTTCAAAAAGTTCACTTTCAAACAAAGTGATGCCACAGAAATTGTGGTCTTGGGGGCAAGTCACCACTTCACCAGTGCAGTTTTGGCCTAGGCCTGTGCAAGCTTCACATTGTAAAGCAGTCCCTGGAAAAGGAAAAGGAAAAAGAAAGGAAATATATTATGTCAGTTGGATTTAATTAGTTTCCTGTGATTTCTCTGTACCGCTCTCTGTTTTTCCAGGGAAGGAAATGTCCGGACCTAAATAGCTTTAAAGGATGAAGTTTCCTCTCAGACCAGATGCACTTGTCTGACAGGATCAAAACCAGTCCCCATACTTAAGTTATGGGTGTGTATACACAGTTTCACATACTTTTGAGAAGGGGGGGTGGAATGTAGACTGGGTATAATTAATTCCTAGCATTTGCATAAACTTAAAGCTATACAAGCCAAGATACAGAGGCCATCTTCTGACCTCACATATATTAGGAAAACACCTTGAGGTGCTTCTTTCGATTTTCATCATTTTCAGAGACAGTTCCACCACCATCCGTCTCTTAAGTTGACTTGACCACATCGCCAGTAGCCAAAACCTGCTCACCTGGTTCACATACCTGTTCAGCAACAGCTAAGAAACATTTTTGCTGGCTTTGGGTGAGTCATTGTTTCTAAATTTAGGCTAATTCGCCGGATTGTTGACAGAACTGTGTATAACTCTTAAGCTTCAAAACAAAGCAAATTACCTTAAGTCCTGCAGGGGGAAAGTAGCATTCTGAGACTGGCGACGTTTTGTAAATAAGGTATGTTTGCACGAATTTGCATAATTTATTCTGCACAGGGCCAGCCCAGAACATGTTTGTGGCCTGAGGCAATGGTGCCTCCACCATTCTATGCATGGCGGACAATTGGAATGGTAGGTAATTCAATGCTAATCATGGGCCAGTGTTTCCTAATGTGCCTGAAGGGGTGGTGGTGTGAAGATCAGGCTGCTCTGAAAAGCAGCTTAAAAAGCAACAACAACAGTAAAAATATATATATATATTTTAAAGTGATAAACCATTGACTTCAAAACAGATGCAGAGATAAGCATGTGGCTGTTCACTCCATGTTTCTTGCTGAAACACACACATATACACATGATGCAATATATAATAACTGGGATGTATTGTCTTCTAGAAAATTAGGAACATAACAACATATGAAGACTGGATTGCACCAAAAGTCTACCTATTCCCATATCCTGCTTCTCAAAGCGCCCGACCAGCACCCTGGCTAACTCCACAAACAGAGTGTGAAGGCTATAACCCCACTCCGTAGTACAGTGGTACCTTGGATTACAGACACTTCAGGTTACAGATGCTTCAGGTTACAGACTCTGCTAACCCAGAAATAGTACTGGGTTAAGAACTTTGCTTCAGGATGAGAACAGAAATCATGTGGCGGCAGCGGGAGGCCCCATTAGCTAAAGTGATAAGGTAAAGGTAAAGGGACCCCTGACCATTAGGTCCAGTCGTGGCCAACTCTGGGGTTGCGGCGCTCATCTCGATTTATTGGCCGAGGGAGCCGGCATACAGCTTCCGCATCATGTGGCCAGCATGACTAAGCCACTTCTGGCAAACCAGAGCAGCGCACGGAAATGCCATTTACCTTCCCGCCGGAGCGGTACCCATTTATCTACTTGTACTTTGACGTGCTTTCAAACTGCTAGGTGGGCAGGAGCAGGGACTGAGCAACGGGAGCTCACCCCGTCGCAGGGATTCGAACCACCGACCTTATGATGGCAAGTCCTAGGCTCTGTGGTTTGACCCACAGCGCCACCTGCGCCCCCAGCTAAAGTGGTACCTCAGGTTAAGAACAGTTTCAGGTTAAGAACGGACCTCCAGAACGAATTAAGTTCTTAACCCAAGGGACCACTGTATTCAGCGGCATCCTATTACAGAATCTGGAAGTTACATTTAGCCATTAAAATAACAGCGCAATCCTAAGCTGGCGGTGGCAGCGGGGTAAGAATCTGTGGCAGAGGAACTGCACCAGCCAGGGCAGAAGGTAGAGGGATGATTTTTCCATTTTCTCTACCATTTAAACCAGGGGTGAGCAAACTTTTCCCTCAGACCTTGTGGGGAGCCACTCCCCCACGACTCTCCCCTCCCTTCTCCACATAGCTGTCAACGTTCCCCCTTTTTAAAGGAAAGTTCCCTTATTCAGAATAGGATACCTCGCAAGAAAAGGGAGAAGTTGACAGCTATGCTTCTCCACAGCACCGGACGAGCCCCGGTGGCTGCTTACCTGTGTCTTGTGAGTGGCAAGGGCTGGCAGCGGCGGGGACGACGAGTAGCGCATGAAAGGGCTCCAGAGAGGGGCTGCTTAAAATGGCGGCCGCTCGAGTGCTGCTTCTGCCTGCACCACCAAAGCCCAGCCCCCTTCCTCCTCTAGGCAGGGCGGGGAGAAGCCAGGAGGAGGGAGGGAGGAGGCGCCGCTGCCGTGGGAGGGAGAGGGAAAGAATGCGCACACTGGCGATCCATGTGGCGATTCCCAGACCATCCATGGAACAGATCCAGAAGGGAATTGGGCCTGATCCGGCCCGCGAGGCCTTAGTTTGCCAACCCATGATTTAAACCAATGAGAGGCAAAATACACCGGCTCCAAAGCCTCAGGTCCTTTTTTGACATTTCCGGGGGCATATCAGGGAACTGAGAGGTCTCTCCTGACTGCCCTCCATATCTCATTTTCAGGACCATCACCCCCAGTGTTACAGGAACGCCCCCCCATTCTCTGCTGCTAAACTGGGGAGGTCTCCCTCTCTGCCCATTTGACCCCCACCCCTTGGCAGTGGAGAGGCAAGCGCCCAACATCCAACAGCTCATTGGTTGCTCTGTTTGGAAGCTTAGAATTACTTTCTAACCGAGTTTGTATACTTTAGGTAAAATTAAAGTATAGAAAAGCTCACAACATGGTGAGTTGCACTGGATATTGGGGGAAGGAATGGGTAGAAAGAAGAGACGGGTCCACTTTCCTTCTATTCACCATTTTTGAAATAAAACATTTTTGGCTCATGAGTGATCTTGTCCTGGAGCTATTCATAATTTCCAGAATTTATTTTTTTAACATTAATGAAATAAAACTTAATGAAAGCTGTGGCATAAAATCTTCAAGACATTCAGGGGAGGAGGGGAATGTTCTTTGTGACACAATATGTTTCCGATAGGTAGAAATCACACCCACACAAGTATATTATATTATATTATATTATATTATATTATATTATATTATATTATATTATATTATATTATATTATATTATATTATATTATATTATATTATATTATATTATATTATATTATATTATATTAGCATTAAATTAACAGGGGAGGCAGTCAGGTTATCATATCTTCCCAGCTACGATTTTTATGTTGGAAAGCCCTCAAAATAAGTTCAATTCTCGGAAAAAATTGTGACAGGGATTTAGGGAGAACAATTGGTTTAGTTCAGCAGTGAAACTTCTGCTGGTTAGATCTCGCATATCTCTGTGAATGGCTGCATAGTTGGCAAAAAGTCATACAGGACTTGGGAGCTAGCTACATTCCAGAAAAGAGATACATCCAGATTCAGAAACGAGCAACATACAATTATCTCCTGTAGAGCTATAATATTCTAAAGCAAACAGCATTAAGTACGTACCGGGGATATTTAAAGAAAAGGGTGTCAGAGAATCCTTGCTTCTCAAGCACACACATGCAAACACACACACATACATATACATCAGCACAATCGGACGTCTTCTTCTGCCCCAGCTGCAACAAAACATGTCTATCCCATATTGCGATACAGCCACACCGAGCGCTGTAGCTCTCAACTGGCTTGACTTTACCACGAAAGGTCCACACTTCCATTGTCTTCCAGACAGATGGATGCTGCCAATAATATTATGCCCACACCCAGATATAGATATAGCTGCTCTAGATAGAGATATAACTCTACCTGCATAGGATGGGATACTCACCTCTGGCTATGAGTGCTGAGAGGAAGCAAATGCCAAGGAAGATCTGCATTGCTGCTGGGTGAGAAGTGGGTTGAGTCTCTGATGAAGCCAACTCTTCAGATGGGAGTTATAGTCATGTCAACAATTACTGCCTAGGAGGGAGGAGCATTTAAAAGCATCTTTCCTCCTCAAGGCCACATTGGAGAGGAAGTTGAGCAAGGAAGGCTCATCTGCTACATTTTTCTCTCTCTCTTTCTCTCACCCTCATACTTCCTCCACGGAGCCCAAGTGGGGTGTGCATTTGTGCCATGTTATCTTGACAACAAGGGACGGGGTTGGCGCTGTGGGTTAAACCACAGAGCCTAGGACTTGCCGATCAGAAGGTGGGCGGTTCGAATCCCCGTGATGGGGTGAGCTCCCGTTGTTCGGTCCCTGCTTCTGCCAACCTAGCAGTTCGAAAGCACATCAAAGTGCAAGTAGATAAATAGGTACCACTCCGGCGGGAAGGTAAACGACATTTCCGTGCGCTGCTCTGGTTCGTGCACTGCTCTGGCCACATGACCGGGAAGCTGTACGCCGGCTCCCTTGACCAATAAAATGAGATTAGCGCCGCAACCCCAGAGTCGGTCACGAGTGGACCTAATGGTCAGGGGTCCCTTTACCTTTACCTATCCTGACAACAACCCTGAGGTAGATGAGAGATCGGTGACCAACCCCCAGATCACCGTCATGGCTGAACAGGGATTGGAACTTGCCCACCTTGACCTCACCACACAGCTCCATGTCAGTATCGAAGCCAGAATCTATTCTGGTTTTGACCAGGTGTCACGTGATACTTGCTTCGCCGTTGTAACAAATTCAGCACCTACACTTTGGAACTCCTTGCCACTTGACATCAAGCACATTTTTGCCCCTGCTTAAGACATTTTTGTTTGGGCATGTCCAGTGCTTTTTTCTGGGGGGTACGCAGGGGTACGCCTACCCCTAAACATTTTGTGCATCTAAGTTTGGCCTCATTGAGGGGCAGTATTTCAATATGAGTAGGAAAGTGAGAGTACCCCTAAACTTTTTTTTAGAAAAAAAAAGCACTGGGCATGTCTCTCCAGACACATAGCTGTAGGTGTGTTTTAATTTATTTTACTGTTCATTTTAATTATCTTTAACTGCTTTTAATTGTTTTTATTGATCATTTTAATATTCCTTATACAGTGGTACCTCGCAAGACGAAAAACTCGCAAGACGAAAGAGTTTTTCGTTTTTTCAGTTGCTTTGCAAGACGATTTTCCCTATGGGCTTGCTTCGCAAGACGAAATGTCTTGCAAGTTTGTTTCCTTTTTCTTAAAACCGTTAATACCAGGGTGCATCCGTGCTTCACAAGACAAAAAATCCGCAAGACGAAGAAACTCGCAGAACGAATTAATTTTGTCTTGCGAGGTACCACTGTAAACTACTTTGTGATTTTACTGCATTCAAGCAGTATATATATTTAGATGATAGATATAGATGATAGATAGATGATAGATAGATGATAGATAGATGATAGATAGATAGATGATAGATAGATGATAGATAGATATAGACAGACTTCTTCCTGAGGATACCATCTTCCCCCCTACAGCCCTGATGTGTTTGCCATCTGAATAGTGCAAAAAGTGATGGAACAGTGAGACTCCCATAAGTGTAACACTTGTTGTTGTTTAGTCGTTTAGTCGTGTGCGAATCTTCATGACCCAATGGACCAGAGCACGCCAGGCACTCCTGTCTTCCACTGCCTCCTGCAGTTTAGTCAAACTCATGTTGGTAGGTTCGAGAACACTGTCCAACCATCTCGTCTTCTCTCGTCCCCTTCTCCTTGTGCCCTCCATCTTTCCCAACATCAGGGTCTTTTCCAGGGAGTTTTCTCTTCTCATGAGGTGGCCCAAGTCTTGGAGACTCAGCTTCAGGATCTGTCCTTCCAGTGAGCACTCAGGGCTGATTTCCTTCAGAATGGAGAGGTTTGATCTTCTTGTAGTCCATGGGACTCTCAAGAGTCTCCTCCAGCATCATAATTCAAAAGCATCAATTCTTCGGCGATCAGCCTTCTTGATGGTCCAGCTCTCACTTCCATACATCACTACTGGGATGTAACACTATCACTGAGTTATTCCCATTTAAGGCAATAACTGCCCAGAGTCTTCAGCTTGAAAAATGAATGCTGATAGCCAGAGATCTTCAGGTGATGTCTCTTAATGGGATCTAAGAGTCAGGCAGGCTTGGCCACACTTTTCTTTTGTTAGGGAGATTGCTGGCTAAATAGGTATTAGATGCTCTCTCAGTAGCTAGGAAATAGCTGGAGGGTTTCACATTCTTTTGTTTCAAACAGGGGCATACTTTTTCTCCCCCACCCCAACAACCCAGCTAAGGGTTAATGCTGTATATACAAGGGAAAGGCACTGCAGATTTTTAGACATGGGAACTATGACTGAGCTGAGTTCTGGATCTCTGTAATGGAAGAGTTGATCTGGGAGCAGTGGAATTTGCTGGTTGTATGTGTTAAACTGTGCTTCTGCCTAGGCCCAACTCCTCTGGAACCTGTCCTCAATTTGTACATTTCTGGATAAATTCCAATTTTATAGAACTGTTCACCGCCCCCCCAGGAAACAAAATCCAGGTAGGTGTTGTTCCCCTAGAGCCTGGAAGCACATAGAACAAGACTACAGACCATTCACTATCCAATGTTAAGATCAGAATCCTGTTTGCTGTCTTAAAGGTGAGCACATTTAAATTCTCATAGCCGCCAGTCCATTTTGGAAGATGCAATTGCACGTTTAATGGACTGCGGTCCATGAAAGCTTGTGTCATAATGAAGTGGTTATCCCTGATGGTTTCACAAGGCTCATTTGTGGTTTTACTGCAACCCCTCCAGACATTGAATTATACTGCTAAGAGGATGGTAACTGGATCCTAATAAATAATAATAATAATAATAATAATAATAATAATAATAATAATGGGCCACCCTTCTGACTGGGTTGCCCCAGCCACTTGAGGTGGCTTCCAGCATGGAAGATATAGATAGATAGATAGATAGATAGATAGATAGATAGATAGATGATAGATAGATTAGATAGATAGATAGATAGAGATAGATAGATAGAGAGATATAGATAGATAGATGATAGATAGATAGATAGATAGATAGATAGATAGATAGAGATAGATATAGATAGATAGATAGATAGATGATAGATAGATGATAGATGATGATAGATAGATAGATAGATAGATAGATAGATAGATGATAGATAGATGATAGAGATAGATAGATAGATAGATAGATAGATAGATAGATAGATAGATGATAGATAGATAGATGATAGATAGATAGAGATAGAGAGATAGATAGATAGAGAGATAGATAGATAGATAGATAGATAGATAGATAGATGGATAGATAGATAGATAGATAGATAGATAGATAGATAGATAGATAGATGCTAGATAGGTAGATAGATATAGATAGATAGATAGATGATAGATAGATAGATGGTAGATAGATAGATAGATAGATAGATAGATAGATAGATAGATAGATGATAGATAGATATAGATAGATAGATAGATAGATAGATAGATGATAGATAGATAGATAGATAGATAGATGCTAGATAGGTAGATAGATATAGATAGATAGATAGATGATAGATAGATAGATGGTAGATAGATAGATAGATAGATAGATAGATAGATAGATGATAGATAGATATAGATAGATGATAGATAGATGATAGATAGATAGATAGATAGATAGATAGATAGATGATATAGATCCACTGAAGGTTTAGGCTGGAAGAGCAACAGCTTTATCTCTTTACCTTTTCCCAAAACAATCGTTCCCATGCTGATTTTCTCCCCAAGGCAGAAAGATATGGGGACCGGGAGCACATATCTTAACAATGGTCAAATAGATGTCTCCAATAACTCCATGTGCAAGATATGAGGGCAATAGCGGCCCCCACTCCTTCCTCTGAATTGTGAAACACATTGGCCAGGACAGTAAGCTACGAACCACAAGCCTCCAGGGCACGTGCGTAGCCAGGATTTATGTTGGGTGTGTGTGTCAGGATTTATATTATGTGGGGGGCACAACCGAGCTATCTGTGACCCAATTGGTCAGTCGGCTAGGTATTTTTATTTATTTACTTGATGGGGGGCAGCTGGCGCCCTTGCCCTCCCGGGTGACGCTATGGTCTAAACCACTGAGCCTCTTGGGCTTGTCGATCGAAAGGTCAGCGGTTTGAATCGCCGTGACGGGGTGAGCTCCCATTGCTCGGTCCCAACTCCTGCCAACCTAGCAATTCGAAAGCACGCCAGTGCAAGTAGATAAATAGGTACCACTGTGGCGGGAAGCTAAATGGTGTTTCCATGCGCTCTGGTTTCTGTCACGGTGTTCTGTTGCACCAGAAGCGGTTTACTCGTGCTGGCCACATGACCCAGAAAGCTGTCTGTGGGCAAACGTTGGCTCCCTCGGCCTGAAAGCGAGATGAGCGCTGCAACCTCATAGTCGCCTTTGACTGGACTTAACCGTCCAGGGGTCCTTTACCTTTACCAGTTACACCCATGCTCCAGGGCTGAATTCACAAGATGGCCGTAGGGCTGAACGAGATAATAATATAGTGGTACCTTGGGTTAAACACTTAATTTGTTTCAGAGGTCCGTTCTTAACCTGAAACTGTTCTTAACCTGAAGCACCACTTTATCTAATCGGGCCTCCTGGTGCTGCCACGCCGCTGGAGCACCATTTCTGTTCTCATCCTGAAGCAAAGTTCTTAACCCGAGGTACTGTTTCTGGGTTAGCAGAGCCTGTAACCTGAAGCATATGTAAGCTGAAGCGTATGTAACCCGAGGTACCACTGTATAAATAAACCCCAGCCACTCTGGGTGCATTCCAACAAAAGGTTAAAAATGCATTAAAACATCAGTCATTAAAAACTTCCCTAAACTGTATAAGGCAGCCTTACTAGGGTCCTTGATTTTTGTCCCTAGCATCTGGTATTGATTCCCTCCAAATGATGTTGATCTTCAACTCCCATCTGCCGCAGGTAATGGGAGCTGAATCAAGCAACGTTTGGAGGCCTCTGTCTTCCACTACAGTCGTCAGGCCAACTAAGTTACACTGGCATTGCTTCAAACCTGTAGTTAAGACGTTCCAGTGTAGCTATTAAGACCTAGGTGTAAAGAGCAATGAGTCACACACAGACTTCCTTTGCAACCAACAAACATAAGTAAACAAACTGCCCAAACACAACATTCAGCTACCTGCCTGTCTGCCTCCCACATAGAAAATTTGTCCCTGAGTTGCACACGACCTTGGTCCCTCTCTTGTCATAAACATCTGGAAGGCCACACATTCCCATCCCTGATTTTGAGCAATATTTTTTATTGTTTATGTTAATCTTTCCCTTCTCTTTTCCCGCCTGGCTTTCCTCCTTTCTCTTATGAAAGGATAAATGAAATTAAAAATTGGCATTACATTGGCTACTTTCCGGTCCTCTGGTATGAAAGATGATCTGAGGGAAAAGTTAGGACATCAGCAATGTCATATTTGAGCTCTCGGGTAGATGCCATCGAGAACCAAAAATTTCTCTCGTTTTATTTATTTTATCTATTCTGTGAACTGCCCTGAGACCCCCGGTTATAGGGCAGTCTTTAAATTCAATAAAGAAAAACAAACAAATAAATATTAGGCCTAGAACATAGTCTCTCGTCATTTATTTATTTATTTTATATATTCCACCCTATACCGTCAGGACGGTTCACAGAATAAAATCAAGATATAAAACCACAAAATACATAATAAAAACTGTCTGCCTTAGTTCTGCAAACTCGTCACTTTGTTTGGGTGTTGGGATCTGTTGTGAAGACAGACACAAATAATTAATCTGCCTTCTTCACAATCTCCATATCCGAAATAAAGAAATAAATACCGACACACTAAGCTTGCAAAAAAAAGAAAAAGAAGGAAAAAAAAAAAAAGGAGAGAACAGTTTTCGACATGACAGCCCTACTTTGCTTTAGGCAGCAAAATCCCTTTTGTAAGCAGGAACACCCTTTGCTTGTTTCCAGATGCACATAGAAGATGTTTGCAGCAGAGAGTCATTGCCTAGCCACAGCTATTTCTCGTTTCCGGGGTTAATTTGTACTGTAATTGGAGCTCTGGTAAATTCCAAAGACAAATTCCACAAGGAAAAAACTTCCGTTGTTGATATCTCCATGGATTCTTAACTAGGAAATATTTCATACGTGCACAGGCAATTATTTGCCTGTCATAGATGTTGAATCTAGGAGTGTCAGGTGGGGCCTGGTTATAACAAAAATATTACAGTGTGAAATACGCTATAGACTGTTCAGGTTTCCAGTCAAGCCCTCTTCTAGAATATTCCATTTCTCACTTCCACGTTAATTGACATTCTGTGGTCAGAGAGACATTGCAGACTTTTGTAAATCAACAATATATATATATATACACACACACACACACACACACACACACACACACACACAATGTGCCCATTCTTCACTGGGATTAGTTTTTTTGTGGTACGGGTAGGGGATCACCTCTGAAGACTGTCCTCCTAAATATTTGCATACTTCTGCAAACCTTGGGGTTCCCTCAAGCTGGCTGATATCTCCCTCTTGTGTGTGGATTGTACTGTTTTGGCTACGTAAGAACTGGCAACTGGAGAATGGAGTTTGGTATTAAGTCTATTTATGCAAGTGGCGTCCTAACTGTTTCGTTGCATTCCTAGTTGAAATATGTGTTACCTGAAAACTTTGACTGAGGGGAGTGGGCCTCACAAACAAGAATCATTGCTTAACGTGCATTAAAAAAAAAGTCCTACAGTAACTACCGTAATAGCTTTTACATGAGTAGAATGTGCCCTTTTATTTAAAATGCATCTCTGAGTGATTTGTGGGGCATAGGAATTTGTTCATATATTTTTTTTTTCAAAATATAGTCTGGCCCCCTACAAGGTCTGAGGGACAGTGGACTGGTCCCGTGCTGAAAAACTTTGCTCACCCCTGGTTTAAAGGTAAAGTAAAGGTACCCCTGCCCGTACGGGCCAGTCTTGACAGACTCTGGGGTTGTGCGCCCATCTCACTTAAGAGGCCAGGGGCCAGCGCTGTCCGAAGACACTTCTGGGTCACGTGGCCAGCGTGACATCACTGCCCTGGCGAGCCAGAACTGCACACGGAAACGCCGTTTACCTTCCCGCTAGAAAGCGGTCCCTATTTATCTACTTGCACCCGAGGGTGCTTTCGAACTGCTAGGTTGGCAGGCGCTGGGACCGAGCAACGGGAGCGCACCCCGCCGCGGGGATTCGAACCGCCGACCTTTCGATCGGCAAGCCCTAGGCGCTGAGGCTTTTACCCACAGCGCCACCCGCGTCCCTGACCCCTGGTTTAGGGAGACACAAATTGCATTTAGCCAATGGTGGTGGTATGCATAAATTGTTAATGCCAGCAAAATCACACATACGATTAAATCCAAAGAAATCTAAATCCAGACACCTAAATCTAAAGAAGACCTCTTTAGGCTTGATGCATTTTATCAGTAATTTTATTATAGTTTTCTAAATATTATACAATATGATACAACCAAATGTTCTGAAGGCATGATGTCTTGCCACAAGTAAATGTAACTAAGGTCACACCAGATACTTGTAGCACTTTAACCATCACTGCCGCCCCCCAACCCCCCAAAAAGAATCCCGAGAACCATAACTGAACCCCAGCAGAGCTAAAATTCCCAGCACAATTAACAAACTACAGTTCCCAGAATCCTTTGGTGGAAGTGTTGTGCTTTAAATATACAATGTGGATGTGCTCCCACGGAAAATATTCAGAGGTCCACAGCACAAGTAGATGTTTATATCTGTTCTATCGCATTTCAGAAATAGGTAAGGCTTGATGTTTGGCTTATGATACACTTGGGTTTTACAAGACACCTTTGCCCTGACCCATACATTTCAAAAAAGTAACATATTCATATGCCTTCCGTTCTATATTAGCTCCAGTGCCGGATTTACATATAAGCTAAACAAGCTATAGCTTAAGGCTCCACTCTCTTGGGGGCCCCAAAAAATTAAAGGAAAAAAACCTGGATGTACATTTCCAAAACATAAGATAAAAAACAAATAAAATAAAACCTACATACAGCAACAGTGTTTTGTGTTGTGTAGGCTCCTATGATGTAAGTAATGGGCCCCGCCTGCTAGCCTGCTCCCTAAAATATCACTGGTTTGCTCATTTCTATATACAGTGGTACCTCGGGTTAAGTACTTAATTCATTCCGGAGGTCCGTACTTAACCTGAAACTGTTCTTAACCTAAAGCACCACTTTAGCTAATGGGGCCTCCTGCTGCTGCTGCTGCCGCGCCACCGGAGCACGATTTCTGTTCTCATCCTGAAGCAAAGTTCTTAACCTGAAGCACTATTTCTGGGTTAGCAGAGTCTGTAACCTGAAGCGTATGTAACCTGAAGCGTATGTAACCCAAGGTACCACTGTATAGGGTGCCTACATTCTGCATGAACTGGTTGCATGGCAACACGTGCAAATGGCTTTAGATACCTATTAGGTCCATAAATTACCATATAGCATATATTCAAAACAAAAAACAGCGACCATTTGTTGTTGACAAAGGACAGCTGGACATAGAAAGGGCCCCATTACTTTCTATTGCTTAGGGCCTCATCAAACCTAAATCTGGCCCCGATTAGCTCCCTCCATTGAAGTGAATGGGCCTACTGAGAATATGCTGGGCTTTTGCTTGTGCTCTTGGATCAGCGGAGAATGCACGAATGCTGGAAGCTGGATAATGAAGAGTTATGCACATTTGCAATGCTTCAGTTTCTGCGTTGCCAGGGTCAGCCTGTAATCCCACTTCTGCCAGTGATATACTTGGTTGACAACGATGTTCATTTCCTCAGTGGTCCCCACAATGAGATATAACTTGGGACGGTGGGCATGGACCAGTTGTTGAGTACAGTTTTCATTAATCAGAAACCACTGCTTAATCACACTGCGAGCATCGAAAGGCAAGAGCGACCCCTGGTTAATGAATTCCACCTGGCAGTCAAGGTCATATTCCTGAGTGGTGAAGACAGGTCGTTTCCTGGACAGTTTCACCTTTGCGGCTGCAAAGAGACAGAAAGAAAAATAATGTGTGTGTGTGTTGTATGTGTGTGCCGCTTCTCCTGTATTAATATAGAAATTAAGAGAGAAGATGTTGTAGAATCTAGCAAGCCCATACGCAGGGATGCCTCGATCCTAACTGTGCCAATAATAACTTACCAAAATTGCAGATACAAAAAATGTCCAGCACTTTCCTGCGCGTCAAGAGCTCATCAATGGCCGGGCAAGTCTGGCAGATAGGCTTGGGAAAGGCTGGCGGTTAAGAGGAGAAAAATCCTATTTGTCACGGGGGCATGCACTTCATTCCCACAGAAAATAAACCTGTCATGTCTGGAGATCTCCTGAAGAATTCTCAGACATTTTTTGACAACTAGGAAGATAAAGTTGAGCTAGGGGCTCTGTATATTATAGGATAAGCCCTCAGAATCATAGAATTGTAGAGTTGGAAGGGACCAGGAGGGTCAATCTAGTCTGACCCCTTGCAGTGCAGGAATTTTTGGTCCAACGTGGGGCGTGAACCCATAGCCCTGAGATTAAGAAGCTCATGTTCTGCCGACAAAGCTATTCCAGTCAGATAGAACACTTCAGCAGGACGCCATATGTGCCAATTGTTATATCTTAGGAATTATACCCAACAGCACAATTCTTTTTTTCTTTTTTTAGATTAAAAAGGCATTTTATTTATTTTTATTATTTCGAAAAAGTAACAAAATAATTTCTGCTGCGTATTCCCCGTCTTACTTTAACGGCACATGTTAATTTATCATTCGTAGCTATATCCTACACCTCTTTATGCCATTCTCCCATTTTATATTCTGCTTGCCCCTTCCACTTCCTGGCTATCGTAATTCGTGCAGCTGTCAATAAATTTGTCAGCAAGTCCTTCATAGCCTGCGAACCTTCCACCCCACTGTAAATGGATAATAATGCTACCTCTGGACTTTTGGTCAGCTTTAACCCAGTGATTTCCAACAGCACAATTCTAACCATGTATACTCTACACAGAACTAAGTTCCATTAAATCCAGTGGAGCTTTCTCCCAGGTAAGTGAGGTTGAATCCTGACAAGACAGAAGTACTGCTTTGGGGGGCAGGAGGCGGGCAGGTGGGGGGGACTCCCAGGTCCTGAATGGGGTAACTGTGCCCCTGAAGGACCAGGTGCGCAGCCTGGGAGTCATTTTGGACTCACAGCTGTCCATGGAGGCGCAGGTTAATTCTGTGTCCAGGGCAGCTGTCTACCAGCTCCATCTGGTACGCAAGGTAAGACCCTACCTGCCTGCAGACTGTCTTGCCAGAGTGGTGCATGCTCTAGTTATCTCTCACTTGGACTACTGCAATGCGCTCTACGTGGGGCTATCTTTGAAGGTGACCCGGAAAGTGGGAGAGCACATTTTTAAAAAATATTAAAATGAAATTGAGAAACACAACAGAAAGCTAACAAGCAAGAACAGAGAGGATGAGAGGAGACCCACTCTCTCTAGGACAGGTGATGCTGCCAGCCTGCTGTGGGTCTGGGAACCTCAAGAGGAGAAAGGTAGGATATGAATGTACCAGTGTGTGAAACAATGGTATCTGGTGCCCAATAAAACTGGCAGCACAGAAGGCAGGGAGGCCGTCAGTAAGCAGAGCCAGAGCAAGAGGCAACCAGTTCTACTTTTGAACCCCTTCTGAGTTCTGCAAGGGCAACAATGAGGACAAGCCTCACCCCACTAGACCCGTCGCAAGTACATGCAACCCAAACCCCCATATAAAGCTGTACCTCCGAGACCACGCTTAGCTTCTTTGCCGAGGGATGCAAGACACGTGTCCTCATCTGCGGGGAACCTATCACAGTCCAAACTGCTGGGCCAGGCGCGTCCTTGGCATTGCAAGACAGGAGCGCAGCTGTCGCGGACCGCAACGCACATGCTCCTGCAAGGCTGGATGAAGCTGTCGGGGAAGCAGGGCAGCTCTTAGGAGCAAAACACGCAGGCACGCCGCGCACGTCTGAAAGGGCACCGAGGGGGGCCGCCCGCGGGAGAGAAGGCTTCGAGGAAGACGACGAGGCCTTCCTTCCCCATTTCCTCCCCAAGTCGAGGGCAGCCACCAGCTGTGCTGTCGGCGCCCTTCTCCCCCCGGACTCGCATCTTCCTAGTTGAACGTGTGAACGGCCCACGCGGGTCCGGCGGCGGGTACTCACGTGTCCAAGCACACGGGTGCGAAGAGCGAGCAGAGGAAGATCCCCGCGTGCGGGTGGCAGCCGGTGCTGACGAGGCGCTGCCACGCGGCGGCTTTCCCCACGACCTCGGGCAAACCGACGTGACCCAGCAGGTTGGGCAGCCTCATCTCCGAGTAGCCGATGTCGTGGCACATGGCCATGTCCGTGGGGATGGAGACGCACTTGGTGGATAAGCCCAGGTCCAGCCCCGCCGCCCGGCGCAGGGCCAAGGCCAGCAGGACGGCCGCGGGGAGCATCGCTGGCGCCTCCGTAACGTGAGGATGCCTCGCGGAGTCAAAGGTCTCTTTGCAGATCTGAGCAAACCTCGGCAGGGTGTGGGGCGCTTTATATCTGCACGACCCCCACCCACAACCCCCAGGGCTCTGCTCCTTTTATCTGATGGAAACCCCCAAGGGGGTGTGTGTTTGCTTATAGGCCATTTAAGTGATCTGATGGGATTAGTGGTTCCCAAAGGGTGTGAATGGCAAAGAAACATTTAAACATTTCAGTGCGTCAAGAACAGAGAAGAGAAGCTGCTCAAACCTGAAGACCTCTTGGCCAAAGCGCCTTTATAATTCTTGATTCTTTTACAGTGAGATGTTGCCAATGACTGACCTGAATGTCTTATGTATTCTAAAGAGGAAATCCTTCATTTTTTTAAAAAAAAATGGTGGAATAAACCTGCATTGTTTTTTATTGGACACGTTGGTTTTTAAATGAACTGATGGAGTACGACGGCCACCCAAAAACAACAGGCGTTTGATTGGATTGCTGCTAAGGAGGGTGATATTCGAAGAGGGGGTGGGAAGAAAAAATGGGGTTCTGCCTTCTGCACTTCTGCGGTCTCGGTCTCTGGTTTTTGCTAGCTGTGGATGGCAAGCTGCTTCTCAGACCTTCCTAGTTTGCAACTTGGTCCATTTTTAACAAAAGAGTTCATATAGATGCTCTTACGTGTCTTCATTTTTAAATAAAATGCGGTCAGCTGCAGGGGGGAAACAAGAGAGAAAGGCTTCTTTGTGTTGAAGAGAGTTTGTCTCAAATTAGACCTAATCTTCTTCTTCTTCTCTGGCGATCACTTGTAGCTTGTAAGATTGTCTTCCATGAAAACGATCTCAACAATGAGTCCGTAAGTGGCTGTGGAGGCCAATTCTGGATCCACACGTCCTTCCACAGTGGGGACATAGGTTTCCGGGTGGGAGTTGATCATGGTGAGGGTTTGCCAAGTGTGCCTTCCTTTTTATTAGACCTAATACAAATGAGATCGCACAGCAAAAGCAAGCTCACACCTCTCATTGAGTTTATATACATGCTTAAGGTACAAATGTAAGAGGCTCGTTTATCAATATATTTCGGGCAGGGCACATCAAAGTGCAAGTAGATAAATAGGTACCGCTCTGGCGGGAAGGTAAACAGTGTTTCCATGCGCTGCTCTGGTTTCGCCAGAAGCCTCTTAGTCATGCTGGCCACATGAGCTGGAAAAACTGTCTGAGGACAAACCTTGGCTCCCTTGGCCAGTAAAGCAAGATGAGCGCCGCAACCCCAGAGTCGTTCGCGGCTAGACTTAACTGTCAGGGGTCCTTTACCTTTACCTTTAAGCTAGTGAAGCTAATAGGGCCCTTTATATGTCCAGCTGTCTGTCAACAACAAATTGTCACTGTTTTTTGTGTTGAATAGATGTTACATGGTAATTTATGGACCTAATAGGTATCTAAAGCCATTTGCACATGTTACCATGTAACCAGTCCATGCAGAATGTAGGCACCCTATATATAGAAATGAGCAAAGCAGTGATATTTTAGGGAGCAGGTTAGCAGGTGGGACCCATTACTTACATCATAGGAGCCTACACAACACAAAACACTGTTGCTGTATGTAGGTTTTATTTTATTTGTTTTTTATCTTATATTTTGGAAATGTACATCCAGCTTTTTTCCTTTAATTTTTTTTTTTTTGGGTCCCCCAAGAGAGTGGGGCCCTAAGCTATAGCTTGTTTGGCTTATATGTAAATCTGGCACTGATTTTGGGAATAATTCATGTTCTTATATAGCTGCATAGTTGTTTTTCAGTTTCTGGATTTCCCATGATCATATTATAAAGCAGTTGTGTCCTATGTTATAAATTAAGCACTGCTAGGAGTTGTTCCTTTTTGTTTTCCAATGCATTTCTTAACAATAAAAAATGGGTGTGGCGCCAGCAAGTTTTTATTCCGAAAAAAGTTTGAGAGCCACCGGATTGTGTCCATGTGGTGGACACAAGGTGCCTGGGTGGGTGTTTAATGAACATTTTGGGGTTTTTTTTTTGCAGGTGAGACTTGCAAGGTGTGAGGAGGGGATTCTGCCAGGGAATTCTGCAAATGAAGTGTGAAGCTGAGTTAAGGCAGACTCCCGGAAAAAGGGTGTGAGGAGGAGACAGCCTGTCTCCTTGTGGCCTGGGTTTGTCGGCTTGGCTTCAGACATGGCTGGTGTAGCCGAAAAGACAGACTAGAGGGATCCCCAAGAGAAAATGTTTTGCCTTTGTCAATTGCCTCCTGGTGCTTGCTCGCCTCAGAAGCGTGTGGGAAGACTTTTCTCAGTGAGGTAAAGTGCTAGAAATCAGATTAGCTTGTCTGTCAAAAGGGGCTGCCTAATTTCTAAAGAAAGTGGGCCCCAGAAGCCGCCTAGAATTGTAAGATTTTATTGATAATTGAAATGTGTCGACTCTGCTGAAGTTGAAGTGGATGAAAGGAGACAGATTCATTTTCCTCATTTCCCATATGCGAGTTCGAGTTCGGATGTTTAACTTGAATTCAGGACCATAAGCATCACATCAAAGCCCACTTTCCACCAGATGGAAAAACAGGCAGTTATCAAGTCTTTTTGTACAGGCGACAGTTCTGTAAATTAGAATTTTAAAAGGGCAAGTTAAAATTACAAGACTTTTACTGCACAGGGAGTTACAAGGTTTTAATGGTGCCACAACTGAAAAAGGTGGCATTTGAATCGTGGTTAAATCTATAGAAATTTGGATGTATATTCAGCTAGTCAGGAAACATAAAACATGTACAGTACTTCTTCAGTCATGTAACCATTAAATGGAAGAGCCTTACTTGGATTAGGAGTTGGCAATGCTATACAAGGTAGATATCTGATCTGGCCCGGGGTGCCTGCTATTTCAGTTGCAATTCACAGCAATTTCTTTCTTTTATTACAAAGGTGTGCTTTTGATGGGCAATAAATGAGAAAGCCTAAAGAATACACATATAACTCAGAGTTAGGTTTAAAACAGAAAGAAAAAAGCAACCTTCATCGATCGTTTTCTTTCCATCATATAAATAATGTAACTCAAATGATGGACTTTTGTGTGTGTGTATGTGTGAAAAATTTAATAATTTCTACTGCAGTATTTGGTGTGGAAAGTGATCCTCAGCAGTGATCTCATCAGTTTCGTGATCCAGAGGACAAAAGTTTGGTGCTGCGAAAAGAGCTGAAATTGGATTTAGGAGCGCCTTCCCCTGCAAAGCATTGATCAGCAATCTTCACATCATAGAATCATAGAGTTGGAAGAGACCACAAGGGCCATCGAGTCCAACCCCCTGCCAAGCAGGAAACATGTGATAAGGCCATGAGACAAGGCGATGTGTGCTCTGGGCAAAGACTAAAACTTCACATTCTTCATCAAGGTACGCTCATTACAAAATGGCTCAGAATTTAAATAAATATAGAAAGATAGAAAATTCCCCATTACAAGTCTTCAGACAACCCTTTTAGTGATGTTAATTGCTTACAATAATCTTTCAGATATCGTATGAATTTACTCCAACCCTTTTGGAATACTTGATCGTGCTGGTTTCGGATTTTTCCTGCCAGTTCTGCAAAGTCCATCATCTTCATCTGCCACTCTTCTTTCGTTGGTACTTCTTCTTGTTTCCATTTTTGGGCTGAGAGAATTCTTGCCACAGTTGTTGCTTACATAAACAGTTTTTTATCTCTTCACCCACAATACCCATTAAAAAGGCTTCTGGTTTTTTTAACAAAAGTGTTTTTAAACATTTTCTTTAACTCATTATATACCATTTCCCAGAAAGCCTTTACAAGGTAAGTATTTAGATTCAGGTAGGTAGCCGTGTTGGTCTGACACAGTCGAAATAAATAAATAAAATTGTCCAGTAGGTTTACCATACCCATTGAGTCAATCACCCATCTCCTACTACCCTTCTGAGACAAACCCCACTGCACCCTCCCACTGTATATAAGGGTCTGGTGATTTCTGTTTCAGTGTATCTGAAGAAGTGTGCATGCACACAAAAGCTTATACCCAGACCCAGAAAAAACTTAGTTGGTCTCTAAGGTGCAACTTTAAGGTGCAACTCTAAGGGACGCGGGTGGCGCTGTGGGTTAAACTACAGAGCCTAGGACTTGCCGATCAGAAGGTCAGCAGTTCAAATCCCTGCGACGGGGTGAGCTCCCGTTGCCCGGTCCCTGCTCCTGCCAACCTAGCAGTTCAAAAGCACGTCAAAGTGCAAGTAGATAAATAGGTACCGCTCCGGTGGGAAGGTAAACGGCGTTTCCGTGTGCTGCTCTGGTTCATCAGAAGTGGCTTAGTCATGCTGGCCACATGACCCAGAAGCTGTACGCCGGATCCCTTGGCCAGTAAAGCGAGATGAGCGCCGCAACCCCAGAGTCGGCCACAACTGGACCTAATGGTCAGGGGTCCCTTTACGTTTACCTTTAAGGTGCAACTTAACATTTATTTATTTATTTATTTATTTATTTATTTATTTATTTATTTTACGTATTTCTATGTGTGGAAAGCTCGGTCCTTTTACCCATGCAAATGACGCAAATTAAATCCAATGTAATGGTTTCTCTTAATTGGCAAGTGTCGATTCTACAGGTGTTTTCAATTTCCTACCCCATAGTTTTTGATCAGAGTGATGGGGTAGTGGGGGAACTGCGTGCTCTCTGCCCCATGACTTAAATCTTCCCTGTAAAGCTGTCATTAGCCTACATTGTTTTCCTTTAGAAATACCATACTTGAATGATTGTATCTGAGAAGAAAGTCCAGCTTGCTCCATTAGTCCATGGCTCTATTTTTATTGCTCATAAATATGAGAGCCAGTTGGCTGCTAGATGCTGATAAATTGATTAGATCTTGGGGCCTAGTCTTTCCTTATCCACATCCCCCCCTTCCTTTGACTGCTGTTTAAGAGACTGGCAGAGATTAACCAGGAGCCACAAATTACCATCCCATTGTAACCAAGGGACTGGGATTTTCTTCAAAGAAATTCAGGAATTTGCTTCAGCAATGGAACCTTAGAATGCCTTACATTCTAAGTAGAATGTTAGACAGCTGCGTTTATTTATTGGACAAGGAAAAAACCGTTTAGACAATTCTTAAAACAGGTGTAGGAAGGTAGCTCCTTCAACTTGTGTCTACCTGTAAAAACCCTATTGAGAAAAGTAAGGGAATTCAAATCAGATATACTAGATAACCCCTTTTCCTGCAATTCCTGAAATCCAAGCAGATGTGAATATAACAATATATTCCAGGCCAATCAATCAAGTTCATTATAGAAAATTATAATACAAATGAACAAAATAACATAGCGATTTCAATTGTCAATTCAACAATTCGTTATGCTAAATTCAGTTAAGAGATCAGTAGAGAGAATGTTTTCCAATACTTCTAGCAAAACAACAAGCAGTTTCTTCAGTGCTTCTCATTCTTGACCAGATCATTAGCAAGCTTTTTTCTTGCCTAGCAACTGAAATCAAGGAAAGCTGGAGTGCTTTTTTAAGGTTGGATGGTGCCCCTAATCGTGATCATCTTAATTAATATTACCATCATTGCATCCTCGCATGTTTCATCATCTGTCATCATAAATCTTTAAGTATTTGCAGCACACTAACAAATATGTAGGAACCATTTTCCAAGTAAACAAGATAGCATCCGGCTACCTGTCAAGGCATATTTTGCAGGTGAGCACCAGTATGTACGTGAAAAAACAGGCACTAAAATGGGCTGCCCTGTACTCCTTTAGGAATATAAATCTAAATAAAATTGGTGTCTGTTCAATAAAGGGGAATCACTCTTGTAACCAGATTGTGAAAAATACTGGACAGGAAATTAGAGATGTGATTTATCGGATGGCAAATGTTTCTACAGTTTGATATTTGTATAGAATTGGAATCCATGAAATTTTTGCTATCATAAACAAACGGTGCAAGCTGTTCAACCACGTAGCAGGCTGCCTTGGGAGGCGATGAACTCTCCTTTTCTGTTTAAGATGGATTGGTGGTTAGATGGCCATCATTGATGCTGTAGTAGTAGACTTCTTGCGTGGGCTAGGTGATATTTAGGGATACTTCCGACATTGGAGTAATATCCAATATGAGGCAGACTCATTGAAATCAATAGACATGAGTCCATTGACTTCAGTGGTCTACTCTGAGTACAACTTAGCTGGATATCACTGAGATATCACTGAATACTTGCTCTGTTCATATATGTACAGCATATATAAGCTATAAGTTATGGGGCAGATTCTGAAAATAAATACAAAATACAAAATACTGCATCCTGAAGAAGAGAGGATATCCCTGCCATGACAGGATGGAGGGAAACAAGGCTGCTATTTCTGTTAAATTGACTAAAGGAGGATGATAACTTTTTACCTCCCTTTTTGTTAGGCCTAATATCTAATGACATCCCCAGAGATAAAAAAAATGTATTCCTCTACACAACTGCAGCGGCCAGAATATTGATCACAAAGAACTGGAAGGGGAAGAAAATCTTATCATTATTAGAATGGCAAAACAAACTGCGAATTGGTAGAAAAGGCAAAAATGACGGCAATTATTAGAGGCCACTCAAATCAGAGAATAATCAAAGAGTGGGATGGAGTGAAGGAATACATGAAAAAATATTGTTCCGGAATTGAAATATTAATAGATAATGCGAAAACGTGCAGGGGTATGCAAGAAAATAACAATAGAAACAATTGAATAATTATTAAATTATAACAACACAACAAGATGGAAGAAATAAAATATTGAGATCACACATGGGTGAAGGGGAGTTGGGGGCATGTGGGAATCTATAATATTATTTATAATATAGATTTCCTAACTGCGATGTAATTACATACAGCAAAGGGAAGCCTAGAGTAATCATGTATATTTTAATTCAGGTAATCTATGTAATAGGCTTATGTTAGAAAACGAATATGGATTTTGAATTTGATGCTTGTACTTTGTTTCTTTTTGGTTTTGAAATAAAATTTAAAAAAAAACACAACTTTTTACCTCCCTTACAGAAAACGAGAGTCCCTTTATCAAATGCTTGTGTTTGTCATATCTTTGATATGCTTTGAAAAATAATGCAAACAGTGCGTAGTTTGTGCAGAACAATAACAGCAATTAAAAGTGAAAACCTGTATATTCACAGCTAGAGTGTTATCCTCTCTAAGGCACCTTCTGTAGTCAGCCAGATGATTTGGAGAGATGTCAATTAGGGTTGAAGGGAGAAGTGGCTGGGCCTGCCAGAATACAGTCTGTGTTCACTGGGGAGTTTGACTTTCATACTGATTGAGTTTGCTCTCATATCAGCCGGAGGCCAGACAGGATTGTCAGCTCTTGATGTGTGCGTGCCCTTCCTTATCGCAATCATCAGAAGTTGGCCTCAAACAGGCAGACAAAGAAAGCGCTGGGAGGCAGACAAGATGACCCTGTTGACTTTCTCAATGGACCACAAAGAGCCTGCATGCCTTTCTTGTTTACTTTCATCCAAATAAGTTGTTCCTTGGCCTTGGCACTTGTGAAGCAACTCGAGGCGTTTGTAATTCGCCACGGACTTCACAAAGCACACAAATTCAGTACGATGGGACTGTCTGGTTCTCAGCCAGATTATGGTTCAGCAAGACCGTAGGAACGTGCAGATTTCCCGAAAGGGGTTTGCAAACACTTTGCTCCTTTCCCAATTCTTTTTCACTTTTCACTATGTTCACAAGGGGGCATGTTGTTGTTGTTGTTGTTTAGTCGTGTCTGACTCTTCACGACCCCCTGGACCAGAGCACGCCAGGCACTCCTGTCTTCCACTGCCTCCCGCAGTTTGGTCAGACTCATGTTGGTAGCTTTGAGAACACTGTCCAACCATCTTGTCCTCTGTTGTCCCCTTCTCCTTGTGCCCTCCATCTTTCCCAACATCAGGGTCTTTCCCAGGGAGTCTTCTCTTCTCATGAGGTGGCCAAAGTATTGGAGCCTCAGCTTCAGGATCTGTCCTTCCAGTGAGCACTCAGGACTGATTTCCTTAAGAATAGATAGGTTTGATCTTCTTGCAGTCCATGGGACTCTCAAGAGTCTCCTCTAGCACCATAATTCAAAAACAAGGGGGCATAGGACTTGTATTTCTAAACAGCCCCCCCCCCAATGCAGTGTGACAGATCACTTTTGAAACTGAAAAGAGTCTCCAAAGTGGTTTGCAATAGCCTGAGGTGGGGGCTTCGGAGGTCAAATGGAAATTCAAAGAAAGAAGTCAAAAGTCCCATTAGTTGTGCAGGATTTTTGTTAGGGGATGCAAGCCTTTTGTTAAGGGGGGAGCAGAACCTATGTTAACTATGTATTTTTTTGGGGGGGTTGGGGGGGGAACCTGCCCCTCCCTGCCCTTCCCCGGTTACACCCCTGGATGTATTTAAAACAGACAAAAAGCAGACACTCATTGTCTAGTTTGAATTATAATCGTAACTTCGGCACCTCTTTCCTTTTCTACTGTTCTTAAGTCTCCCATTTCGCTGCCCCTGGGGACTCAGGCCAGGCAGGCAATTTTCTCTTGTTTGTTCTTCTTTTTCTCGCAGAATACAGGACAGGAAGCCTTTTATTCCAGTCTTCTGGAGGTTGGCTCTGTGAGAAAGCAGAGGTTCTCTCCCAAGGAACCTAACACAATCAGGTCATAGCGGAGATTTTATTAGCGGCACATCATTCCACGGGTTATTGTATGGCGATAACCTGGAAAGGATAAGGGACATGGGTGGCGCTGTGGGTTAAACCACAGAGTCTAGGACTTGCTGATCAGAATCCGTGCACTGCTCTGGTTCGCCAGAAGCGGCTTAGTCATGCTGGCCACATGACCCAGAAGCTGTACACTGGCTCCCTCGCCCAATAAAGCAAGACGAGCGCCGCAACCCCAGAGTCAGCCACGACTGGACCTAATGGTCAGGGGTCCCTTTACCTTTCTAACCTGGAAAGGGCCATTTTTCGCTTCCGCCATCCCATTCTGGAACCCTGTTCTGCCTGCCTTTATCAAGAGAATTAAAATAAAGTTGATGCAGGATAAAATAGGGGAGGTGTGCTGGTAAACAATAAAAGATGTTCTAGTTGTGAGTATCATTGGAAAGAATTAAGAGACTGGCATAGAAGCAGTATAGTTCAAAAATATGTCCTAAATTTGCAAAATACGACTTTCTTCAGGTAGCACTCACTCACACAAAACTGCACGCGGACACACACTCTTTACATATGGAGAGAGACAGATGAGAGCATTACATGAGTTAATTCTTCCAAAGCAGTCTAATTTCAGAAATCCATGGTAGAAAACCCCCCAAACCCAACCAGAAATAAAGGACTTCAGCACTGCCAGTCTAAACCAGAGGTTTTCAACCTTTTTTTTATTTCATGGCTCCCTTGACCAACTGCATTCTTTCTGTGGCACCTCTGTGGGGCTCAGGAGCCCAGTTATATCACCCCTTGCCTGCAGAGCTGGCAGCCTCTCACCCTTTTTCGAACACACTCCCTGTGGAGTGTTCCCTCAGCCTCCTCTCCCCTCTCTTTGGGAGTCTCTGAGATGCCCACCTCCTGTCCCAAAGAGAGGTGTCTCCTCACACTGCCCCACAGGGGCATGGGACTTGTCTGTCCATTCCCAACAGCAAGGGCTGGCAGACTGGCTGGCTGGGCTCCCTTGCCTGCTCTCTTGCGTACTCCGAGGCCACCTCGGCTCCTGGTAACCAGCACCCCCTGGCCAGCCTCAGAGGCACCATTTGCCTGGCAAGCTTGCAACAAACAACCATGTAAGCCTTTGAGAGGCAGAGACACGAGAGGGCATCAGAGGAGGGAGAGAAGGAAAGAAAGAGGGATGGAGGACCGTGTTGTCCGTGGCACCCCTGACCATCATTCAAGGCACCCCAGGGTGCCACAGCACACTGGTTGAAAACCACTGGCCTAAACAAATGTATGTGGCCTATTTACTTAATATTTTAAACTGGGCAAGAATTTAAAACTGAACAGCCCCCTAACCTGCACCGACGGCATATCATTCCTTCTATTATTATTTTTACTACAGTGGTACCTTGGGTTACATACGCTTCAGGTTACATACGCTTCAGGTTACAGACTCCGCTAACCCAGAAATATTACCTCGGGTTAAGAACTTTGCTTCAGGATAAGAACAGAAATCACGTGGTGACGGCGGGAGGCCCCATTAGCCAAAGTGGTGCTTCAGGTTAAGAACAGTTTCAGGTTAAGAACAGACCTCCAGAACAAATTAAGTTCTTAACCTGAGGTACCACTGTATTATTATTATATCACAATATAATACTATATTATACAGTGGAACCTCGGTTGTTGAACGTCATGGCCGTTTGACTTCTGAAACGTTCGACAACCGAGGCACAATTTTGCCGGTTGGCAAATTCCCTTTTTAAAAATGGAGAAACGTGATTCGGAATCCGTTCTGACTTCAAAAAAACGTTCGAAAATGGAAGGTTGTAGGCATTTGGGTTCTGAATTGTTCAGCTTCCGAAGCCGTTTGACAACCAAGGTTCTATTGTATATGCTACATGACTACTACGGTTATTATTACCATGGCTATTATTGCTATTACTGCCGTGGCTGCAAATATTTAACATTCATCAGCCATGAATGAGGTACTATACAGAACATAGCAGGCACTGCAATTTACAATAGAGGGACAAGAAAATGATAGGAGACAGTCCAAGAATTGATAGATGAAGAATATATATTTGGTAAGGTAATTATCAGGTGCCAGCAGAGGTATAGAGAAGATGAGGCATCAGTGATTCAGGAAATACTTTAATAACTAGCGACATTCCTCCTTTCTTTTGTTTTCTTTAACGATGAGTCTTCAAGACTTGAAAGCTGACTCATGTAATTTGTGTTTGCTTTCATTAAATCTATGATGATGTCGTTCCTGTTTGGGTTTTAAGGAGCGACTTAGAAGATAATATTAAATTTAACTCTATAATTAGATTAGATAGATAAATACAGATTTCTAACACTGACACATTGATCAGGATGTCTTAGAACACTTAACATATTATCAGCCGAAAATGCAGGTGCGGTCGGTAAAAACATTGGGTTGTAGTCAATTAAATTTTATTCAGAGCAGGCCAGCTGAAATCAATATTTATAGCAAATATTATGGACAGTATGGAGAGATACAAAATATGAAGTATGAAATAATATGCAGTTGAGAAGGTGGAAAATAGGAAGAATGGAGGGGAAGGTGGGAAGTCCAGAGATTCGGGAAAATTTCTAAATCTGGAAATGTAATTTGTATTGTTATAATCCTATATTTGTAAAATCAAATAAAAATTATTTCAAAAAAACCCCAAAATGCACAAAAATGGCACTTGTAGGGAGATCTTCTTTTACCTCAGTTTCCACTTTGATAGATTGCTAGCTGAGCCACAAAGCCAGTTAATTTGAAGGGTGGTTCTTTCCAATAA
Source organism: Podarcis gaigeae (assembly GCF_964106915.1). Lineage (NCBI taxonomy): Eukaryota > Metazoa > Chordata > Lepidosauria > Squamata > Lacertidae > Podarcis > Podarcis gaigeae. The sequence continues at coordinate 59,969,869 of NC_139686.1, read as the reverse complement.
TTAAAGTAAATGTGCATTCCTCCCTCTTCTCAAGAAACGAAAATAACTATACAGTGGTACCTTGGGTTACATACGCTTCAGGTTACAGACTCCGCTAACCCAGAAATAGTGCTTCAGGTTAAGAACTTTGCTTCAGGATGAGAACAGAAATCGTGCTCCGGCGGCCCAGCGGCAGCAGGAGGCCCCATTAGCCAGAACCAAGTTTTATTGCGGCAAAAGCCAGTGACACTAAACACCACAAGATCAAACAAAAAGAAATCAACAACAACATCAGGAAAAAAAAAGATTACACAAGGGAACTTCGCAGTGTGCCATTCAGCAGAAGAGATTTATGCTTCCTGATTACTAAAGTGCAAAATTTGGCCACCTCATATAATATTGAGCTTGAGGAATCTTCCAGGAGGTATTTTCATAGAATTTCGGGGGAGGATTCCAAATAATGTTGTAGGGGTATAAATTTTGATAAAAGCGGGCCCCATTAGCTAAAGTGGTGCTTCAGGTTAAGTTTCAGGTTAAGAACGGACCTCCGGAACGAATTAAGTACTTAACCTGAGGTACCACTGTATTTGGTATATATATAAAGTATTTTTGCTTTTACATTAATGATGTTAATCTTCGAAGATTACTCTTATTTTCTCTAACCACTAGATGGCACCTGTCACCCAGTGTTTCTCAACCTTGGGTCCGCAGATGTCATTGGACTACAACTCCCACCATCCCCGGGCTCTGGCCTTGCTAGCTAGGGATGATGGGAGTTGTAGTTCAACATCATCTGCGGACCCAAGGTTGAGAAAGGCTGCGAGGTTTTATTCATTGGAATAGAATAGACACAAAGGCAGCTGTTGCTACATCCCTTGCCTTGAGTTGAAACTCTTCAGCCTCAGTCATCCTAATCCATGGGTAGGCAAATTAAGGCCTGGGGGCTGGATCCGGCCCACTCGCCTTCTAAATTGGGCCCGTGGACAGTCCAGGAATCAGTGTGTTTTTACATGAGTAGAATGTGTACTTTTATTTAAAATGCCTCTCTGGGTTATTTTTGGGGAATAGGCATTCATTCATCCCCCCCCCAATATAGACGTGCCCCCCACATGGCCTGAGGGACAGTGGACCGGCCCCCTGCTGAAAAAGTTTGCTGACCCCTGTCTCATCTGACTAACCAAACAACTTGGTTGTTTCTTACAATTGTGCATGGATACAGGCAAGTTATAGCTGGTGATACCTTAACGTCAACAAAAGACCTTCTTTTCTGAAGCTGATGGAATTATCCCAGTTTATTAAACACAATCCATGCTTTCCAAATCCTAAGAGGAGGAACTGCTTGCAAGCAAAATGAGCATTGCTCTCAAATCAGAAAAGTACAGAATGATAGAGTATTCAGAATTATCAGAATTTCTAACTCGATGGCGGCGGTGGAGAGCGGACCATGTCTAATACAGAGATGGTCTTTGATTAGGAAACTGCAAAGAGCTGTATTTAAATTGCATTTGGGTGAGGGGAGCAAATCATGAGGAAGAGTAAATAGGAATCCATAACAACAGTGGTTTTGGAGAAGCCTCAAAATGTCCTGTTTAAAAACAAGCTATTTATGTCACAGATTTCAAGGTGCATTTGGCAATTAAAAAGAAAAATCCAAGTCAAGGGGAAATGGTTGTTTTAGTTATCAATGAATTTAGGAGAGAATCAAGCTCAGAGGCTGAAAGGAGCCAGTGTCAACATTGTTTCCTGGCTTAAGAGATTAGGAACTGTCTGTCGCTAGGTGGAAATGCTAACTTTATGTGCTGATATAACAAGAGCGGAGAGCACTGGGTGGACAGCAGGAAAATCAGGTTTGCGTGCATGAAAGTGTCTTTCATGGAGGGTCCTTCATATCTACTCATACAGCTTATTCAATAAGTATGTCACAGCTCTAAGGAAACTTTCCAAGAGAAAACCAATAATAATAATAATAATAATAATAATAATAATAATAATAATAATATTTTTTTTATTTATACCCCACCCATCTGGCTGAGTTTCCCCAACCACTCTGGGAAGCTTCCAATCAAGTGTTAAAAACAATACAGCATTAAATATTAAAAACCTCCCTAAACAGGGCTGCCTTCAGATGTCTTTTAAAGAGAAGATAGCTGCTTATTTCCTTCACATCTGAAGGGAGGGCGTTCCACAGGGCGGGCGCCACTACTGAGAAGGCCCTCTGTCTGGTTCCCTGTAACCTCACTTCTCGCAATGAGGGAACCGCTAGAAGGCCCTCGGCACTGGATCTCAGTGTCCGGGCTGAATGATGGGGGTGAAGACTCTCCTTCAGGTACACAGGACCAAGGCCGTTTAGGGCTTTAAAGGTCAGCACCAACACTTTGACTTGTGCTTGGAAACGTACTGGGAGCCAATGCAGATCTCTCAGGACCGGTGTTATGTGGTTCCGGCGGCCACTCCCAGTCACCAGTCTAGCTGCCGCATTCTGGATTAATTGCCAGTTTCCGGGTCACCTTCAAAGGTAGCCCCACGTAGAATGCATTGCAGTAGTCCAAGCGGGAGATAACTAGAGCATGCACCACTCTGGCAAGACAGTCCGCAGGCAGGTAGGGTCTCAGCCTGCGTACCAGGTGGAGCTGGTAGACAGCCGCCCTGGACGCAGAATTAACCTGCACCTCCATGGACAGCTGTGAGTCCAAAATGACTCCCTAGGCTGTGGACCTGGTCCTTCAGGGGCACAGTTACCCCATTCAGGACCAGGGAGTATCCCATACCTGCCCACCCCTGTCCCCCCAAAACAGTACTTCTGTCTTGTCAGGATTCAACCTCAATCCGTTAGCCGCCCCAACTGCCTCCAGACACTCACATAGGACCTTCACCGCCTTCACTGGTTCTGATTTAAAATGCTTTGAAATACTTGCCAGAGTACAGTGGAACGTTGGTTCTTGTATGGCTTAGCTGACGAATAAATGGGCTCCCAAATGCCGAAAACCCAGAAGTGAGTGTTCCGGTTTTCAAAAGTTTTTTGGAAGTTGAACATCTGATGCGGCTGTTGGCTATTGTTTCTGGGGTGCCGGCACCAATCGAAAGTCGCGCCTGGGTTTTCGAACTTTTCGGAAGTTGAAAGGACTTCCGGAACGGATTAAGTTCAAGAACCAAGATTTCACTGTATAGCGAAACATGAGCAGGTTGCATCTGAGCCGATGGAACAGGCAGGTTTCCCTGCAAAACCCTTCACACCACCTCTCACACTTTCGAGGACTCTGTAGGAACAATAGTGCTGTTAACACGCACCTGCCAATTTTACAAGGCAGTATGAGTGCTCACTGGAAGGACAGATCCTGAAGCTGAGGCTCCAATACTTTGGCCACCTCATGAGAAGAGAAGACTCCCTGGAAAAGACCCTGATGTTGGGAAAGATGGAGGGCACAAGGAGAAGGGGATGACAGAGGATGAGATGGTTGGATAGTGTTCTCGAAGCTATCAGCATGAGTCTGACAAAACTGCGGGAGGCAGTGGAAGACAGGAGTGCCTGGCGTGCTCTGGTCCATGGGGTCACGAAGGGTCGGATATGACTAAACGACTAAACAACAATAACATAACGTAGCTTTCTGTCTTCCAATCGGGATGCTTGAGGATTTCATTCGCTCCAGAGTTTAGCACAAACATAGGTGATTCATGCCTACCAGAAAACATCCAGATCAGAATGTAGATGTGTGGATTAATTCACAGTTATATGAAGCTTTCCTCTGCATGGCCCAGTTAACTTAAGTTTTATGATGTGGTCCCAAGCGCTGCCTTTAAAAAAGAAAGAAATTTGTGTGAAGATGTTTGAGGAAGCAGCCATGCTGTCACTTCCTGAGTAACTGTACAGAAAAACAAGATGGCTGCTTCTATGTACCAGTGGGGGCGATTATTGCCTTTCCTGTACAAGGTCCTTGCTAGGCTTGAAATTGAGGAGAGGAGAGAAAAAATAGGGCAACCTTCAAGCTTCCTAGTAAAGAGTTACTTTAAAGATACCTAAGATTTTTATTTAGTTTTTAAAAGGATTTCCCCATAAAACCCACCAAAATGGGATGGACTTCATGCACAATCTCCCTCCTCTGCCAGAAGCCTCCATGGGGTCCAACGGATCTGTGCGAGGGACACCATTGGATACAAGTGCCAGATTTATTCCATGGCATAATCTCTTATCAGCTGCAGGGCTAGGAAGTATCTTGATCTTCCTATTTGGAGCGCTGCTTCTGGCTAGGGCAGTATTAGAGAGGCTGATGGATTTGACCTCGCACAAGTTTTAACCTGATCTTTCAAAACGAGAATTTTGATTAAGTTTCTGTGATTTTCTTTCCCTTGACTTGTCGCTCTCCCAAAGAACTGTTTGTCAAGAAAACTGATGCCCTCCATTGGGCTCTCTCTCTTCGAAACAAACCTCTCTGCGAATGCTTAAAGTAGGCTGTTTGGCAACGAGAACGTAACATACTTTTTTTTTTTACACCATCTCAGTTTGAAAAGTGGTTGAGGAACTTCATTTCACACAATTCATTTCTTGTCCATGCCAGCAAGTCCTGGTCTTGCTGCTACGGCAGGAATTGACGTAAACCGCTTAACGGTAGAAAAAGGGTTCGGGTATCCATGTGAACACATGCTGGCAATGTTTCCTAAATGAAAAACGTAGCTTGTGAAGCAGCCCACCAGAAATGGTAGCTATACAGAGAACCTGTAACATGTTGTGAGAGCTTTGTGGTTGTGAGAGAGGGAAATACATAATCTAAGGTATAAGCAATGTGCGGCAGAAACAAAATATTCACCCAGTCGTGGTGCGCTGCTTATGATGGCATTGGGTTCCTAGCTGAAGTCCGGAATGCAAATATTCCCTCAGAATACAGGTTAGACAGATTACATCCAGTTTATTTATAAAAAGGTTTGTACAATTAAATTATATATATATATATTTAAAATTTTACACCCTCCTTCCTTCATTTGATTTCTAAGGAAATTGGTCCCTGTGGTTTCACACTGCTGTCTCTTTCGACTCGGGCAACTGCGGAGGCTTAAAGTTTGTCACTTCTTTGAATGTGATGCCTGGGGGAAAAAGAAAGAAAAAGAATTGCTTTCACATCCAGAGAAATAATGATTCACATCCCTATTACTTATTGTGAAGTACCACCAGACAGGGAAAATATCCCACCTCCATCATTGACAGTGTGAGGGCCTCTGATTTAGCTATAATTAATTATATGTTAATAACATCTATATCAGGCCTAGGCAAATTCGGCCCTCCAGCTGTTTTGGGACAACAGTTCCCATCATCTCTGACCACTGGGCCTGTTAGCTAGGGAGTTGTAGTCCCAAAACATCTGGAGGGCCGAGTTTGCCTAGGCCTGATCTATATCTTCATTATTACCTATAATATATATATATATATATATATATATATATATATATATATATATGTATATGTATATGTATATGTATATGTATATGTATATATATATATATAAAACCTATTATAGGTTTTACAACAGGTCAGACTGGCTTGATGAATCAACAGCAGCGAAACCAAAACAATGCAAGAGGAAAAGGTAGATCACATGACAATTGAGTGGAGAGCCATAACTCAAGTTGTCAAGCACAGACTTTGCAAATAGAAGATGCCAGATCCTATCTCAGGCATATCTTCTTAAAATTGCAGGAATTAGGGCTCAGAATTAGGGCTTAAGACAGGAAGCTGTTCTAATGGAAACTTTCTACAATGGCTTTCTACATTACGTCTGCCATTCTTAGGCCAGCGATGGAGAATCTGTGCCTCTCCAGATGTTACTGGATATAGCTGCCACCATCCTAACTATTGGTCATGCTGGCTAGGGCTGATGGGGGTCAGAGTCCAATTGCACCTGATGTCCATAGATTCCCCATCCCTGGCCTAAGACCCGTTTCCCAAACGTGGGTCTCCAGCTGTTTTTGGACTACAGTTCCCATCATCCCTGACCGCTGGTCCTGATAGCTAGGGATGATGGGAGTTGTAGTCCAAAAAACGGCTGGAGACCCAAGTTTGGGAAACAGTGGATTAGGCAATATGTGGCAGTCTGATTTGTTGCACAATACAAATGTTGATAAATAGGTCATGAACATGGGGGAACGGAAGTAGGATGGAAAGAAAAACTATACAGAACCAATGAGGGCTGGAGGGGGGAGGACACATATCGAAATCCCCTGCATTGGATTTCTAAATTCACCTGAAGCATATTTTAATTACAGTGGTACCTCTGGTTAAGTATTTAATTCGTTCCGGAGGTCCGTTCTTAACCTGAAACTGTTCTTAACCTGAAGCACCACTTTAGCTAATGGGGCCTCCTGCTGCCGCCGCGCCGCTGGTGCACGATTTCTGTTCTCATCCTGAAGCAAAGTTCTTAACCTGAAGCACTATTTCTGGGTTTAGCGGAGTCTGTAACCTGAAGCGTATGTAACTTGAAGCGTATGTAACCCGAGGTACCACTGTATAAGCCTATTTTCCCAAGAGCCTATAGATGTTTTCTGTCCTAGCCTGAAGATTGCCAAAATGTACCAAACGCACATTTCCACTCATCCAGCGGCAGATCCATGTTGTCAAAAGTGTCGTCGTATTTCTCTGCTTCGGTTTCCTCTTCAGGATCGTGAATGGCTTCAAAGTAAGGATGGGCTAAAGCTTCTGCAGCCGTCACTCTCTTCTCTGCGTCTAACACCAGCATCTTCTCCAAAAGGTTCACAGCTGGATCAACAAAGGAGAGGGCAAGCACTAAGACCCAGCATGAAACGTAATGATCTTAATTTTCCAGCAGCAAGTCAGGTTTAAGGAACTAATACTGAGCTTAACTATGCTAACGGACGATCATATAGATCAGGAGTGGCTTTTGCATTTTCAGAGGCCACTCAGTTCCATGGGATAGAAGCAAATTCACCCAGTGCTATACCAGCTGCACTGGTTCCTGGTGGAGTACAGGGTCAGGTTTAAGGTGCTGGTTTTAACCTTTAAAGCCCTATATGGTCTAGGACCCTCATATTTACAGGACCACCTCTCCTGGTTCGCCCTACGGAGGACCTTACGGTCCACAAACAATCATACTTTTGAGGTCCTGGGCCTCAAGGAGCTTAGACTGGGCTCGACCAGGGCCAGAGCCTTTTTCTGGTGCAATATTACAATAAAACCAGATGAAGCATGGGAACTGTCACACAGCTTTTGAGGATATTTATTTCTGCCTTACTAATGAAACCAGGACACGGGTGGCACTGTGGTCTAAACCACTGAGCCTAGGGCTTGCTGGAAGGTCGCGGTTCGAATTCCTGCGAGGGGTGAGCTCCCATTCTTCGGTCCCAGCTCCTGCCAACATAGCAGTTTGAAAGCACGTCAAAGTGCAAGAAGATAAATAGGGACCACTCCGGCGGGAAGATAAACGGCGTTTCCGTGTGCTGCTCTGCTTTGCCAGAAGTGGCTTAGTCATGCTGGCCACATGACCCAGAAAAACTGTCTGCGGACAAACATCAGCTCCCTTGGCCAGTAAAGCGAGATGAGCGCCGCAACCCCAGAGTCATTTGTGACTGGACTTAACTGTTGGGGTCCTTTAACTTTTAATGAAACAGTAACTTTCTCTTACACCACACCTTGTTTAAATTTGGCCGTTCTAATGGGAGATTGATTAATTCAGATGGGGATAAATATCCTGCACAGAGCAATGTCCAGATAGCAGCAAAATTCTTGGAAAAGCTTGTTAGAAAAGGACAGAAAGTATCTGCCCAACTTCAATTACACTTAATTGTTCACTGCCATGTTATACCGCACAGCTTCATTATTCGTTACGTGCATCTATATTTACTTACCTAAAGGATTTGCATACTTCAAGATAGCAGCAAAGTCTTTTTTCTGCACTTTTGGAAGGCTTTTGATATAGTTTTTTGCCTTGAAAGAAGCCAAAACAGGATGTTAACATTTACAATAAAGAAATGACATTGAATTTAGTCTCAGTGCTATCCATGGAGTACAAATTTAGTTGTGTCTCAAACTACTACATAATAATAAAAACGATCCTCCAAAACAAAGGTACAATGAAAATTACTATGAAAAAGCATATACGCCATCTCTCACCTGAACTGGTGCAATGCACATGGCATTTCTGAATTTGCACTTTGTCCTTAAGAAATCAGAGAAAGCAAGAGCTACTTACATCTTGACTCTGCAGTTTCTGAACAAAATCTTGAGTTGGCGTGCCTGTTACTTTCATTATTTCTGTGAGCTGGTCCAGGTCTGAATGCCAAAGTCAGGAGTCAAATCTTCAGTATGTATGTCAAAATAAAAAGCATGTTGTAACAGATCCGGTTTTTCTTGCTATTAATACTGGAACATACAACACGTGTAAAAAGGAGAGGTGTTTTAGATGGTCTTGGCTTCTACATGCCAAAGTCTACTGGTCTCTTATACCTTCTCAAAACCACAGCTGGCTAAGGATGACTTCTGAATACCATTCAGAGATAGCAATGGGGAGGACACTTCATAGTTCAGATTTGGACCTGACAGTATCACAGAAAAACATGTTTGCACAAAGACTTGAATGAGATTATCCCCCCTCTTTTATTGTCCTTTCCGGGTCGCCCAACCACTGACACAGTGTCCTTTCTCTTGGCAGATCAAGATGAGCAGGTGACAGCAAAGGCTGCAAGGTTTTTATCTGGGGCATTCAGAATAAGATCCACCATTTGACTATTAATTCAAAACCCTAAAATGTATTTTATAGAATTGACTTTTTATTTCTATTCTTTGTATATCGTATTGCTGTTTTATTGCTATGGCCAATGGCTGATGCAAATAAAGATTCATTCATTCATTCATTCGTTTCCACAAGCTTTTATAAGCCACATTAGAGCTCAGATAGTTCTACACTTATTTTTCAAAACTGGTTATAAGAACTTTCTGCAAGTTTTGATGGCAGCCTTCCTTAGCTTTAGCTGTCCCTGACTTTCAGTAATACTTGCTGAGCTTCTATGTTGTCCCACAGCAGGGAAGGAAGGGACAGATAAGTTGTAAAGCATAGCTGGCAACCAAGTATATATGATAAACTGGAAAAACCAGCACTGCATGCCAGGGAGTCTTACAAATGTGAATTTCTACTTGCAATTAGTAATGCAAAGCAGCCATGATGTACTATTAAGTTTCCCTCTTTGCAAATTTTGGCCAAAACACAAACGTAAAAACATTTGGAAGCAAGAAGCTAAAGGGATAATTATTTGTTTAAAGTGTTTCTGAACTCACACACTTTTGACACCCAGATTCTTACATACTTCTACATCTTAATGCCAAGTGTTCGCCGTGAAAGGATACGATCGTTGCCTTTGAAGAGAGGCCTTCCCGTGATCATCTCAGCCATGATGCAGCCCACTGACCAGATGTCAACTGAAATACAGAAAATGATTACGTTAAATTGCTGTGCGAGACCTTCAGCTTATGCCTGTGCTTTATGCAGAAAAACAAATCGTTTTAGAGGCAAGGCACATAAAGTTTGCAATTGCAAAATGTGCATTTGGTTTCTGCAAGAGGAGTAGCTCCTTGACACAACCCAATGTGTGCTTTTGGGGGAGCTGTGGAGGACTGGATTACAAATGTTCCTTTTCTACTTTCAAGAGTGAGCAACTATGGATGAACGCAGCAAGTTGTGATTCTGAGTTGGGGCCTGTGGCGTTTGCCTCCTAGGTGGGTCATAAGGAAAGGGCTAAATGAGTGTGATGTAATTGGCCAGTGGGAACCCAAGGGGAGGAGTTAGAGTTAGAGTTGGAGTTGTGTGGAAGTCAGTTGAGAGTTGGGAGTTGGAGAAGGAAGAGGGCGGATAAGTCTGTGGGTTGGTCGAGTTGTGTTGTGAGAGAGTGAGAGGAACTGTTAGGTGGAGTCAGATAGATAGTTGGGATAATCAGTTTGAAGTTGTTAGGAACGTATAGGTCAGTAAAGAAACTAAGATTAAGAAACTGACAAGAAAAATTAACTGAAACCTTAAACTTGTTCATGCTTATAAAAATAAACTTGATTATTTGTTAATGTTAATAACTGTCTGGACAACGTGTGTACCCGAGAGAAACAGGTTGGTGGCAGCGAAGAGGCAATCACAGTGGTGGCACAGGGATCAATAGACCGTCAAATGTCCGGGGACCCTGTGGGATCGCCACAGGGCCATCCACTCTTGTCATTAACTTTTCATTTATTTAATACACCTCATCATTTCTCTATGGAGCTCAAGGTCAGGGGTCAGCAAACTTTTTCGGCAGGGGGCCGGTCCACTGTCCCTCAGACCTTGTGGGGGGCTGGACTATATTTTGAAAAAAATATATGAATGAATTCCTATGCCTCACAAATAACCCAGAGATGCATTTTAAATAAAAGGTCACATTCTACTCATGTAAAAACACGCTGATTCCCGGACCGGATTTAGAAGGCGATTAGACCAGATCCAGCCCCCGGACCTTATTTTGCCTACCCATGCTCTAGGTCAGCAGTTCTCAACCTGTGGGTCCCCAGATGTTGTTGGACTACAACTGCCATCATCCCTGAGCTCTGGCCTTGCTAGCTAGGGGTGATGGAAGTTGTAGTACAACATCTGGGGAGCCACAGGTTGAGAAAGACTGCTCTAGGTGGTGTGGTTAGTTCTCTCCCTGCCCCATTTTACCCAAGGGATCCTGTGAGGAGTGCTAGGTTGAGAGATGGTGACTGCCCAGGTCACCCAGTGAGCTTCATAGCTGAATGACTACTTGAGGAAGGGCAGTAACTCCGCAGTAGAGAATCCACTCTGCATGCAGAATGACTCAAGTTCAGCATCTCTAGGTAGGGCTGAGAACCTCACCTGTCTGAAACCTTGGGGAGCCACTGCCAAGTTAGGGTAGAAGAGTTTGGATTTGATATCCTGCTTTATCACTACCCAAAGGAGTCTCAAAACAGCTAACATTCTCCTTTCCCTTCCTCCCCCACAACAAACACTCTGTGAGGTGAGTGGGGCTGAGAGACTTCAGAGAAGTGTGACTGGCCCAAGGTCACCCAGCAGCTGCATGTGGAGGAGCGGAGACGCGAACCTGGTTCCCCAGATTACGAGACTACCACACATAACCACCACACCACACTGGCTCTCTGGGTAGAGACAATGATGAGTTAAGACGTTCCAGCAATCTGACTTGGTATAAGTTCTTAACTGCTCTGATAAATAGTGCTTTAGGCAGTTCTGCACACGATGAAGTGCAGTTCTGCAGTGATGTCCAAACTTTTTTCAAAGAGGGCCAGATTTGATGAAGTGAACATGCTTGAGGGCCAGTCAAAGTTGTTGAGCTTTTTTAGGATTTTGCCACAAAGTTGTTGACCTTTTTTAAGCATTGCTCCCCCCCAAAAATTATTGGGTTGAACTTACATTTACCTTACGTTATGCCACGCCCCCTGGCCAACCAGATTGGTTGACCCAAGGAGAGACGCAGTGAAGAGCTCCGTGACGAGCCCGCAACACCATTTGCCTGGTGAAGAGAAATGGCTTTGGCAGAGCATTGGCTCCTGGGCAGTGCAAGCCAAGCAGCAGGCGCTCAGGGGCCGCAACAGATTCATTTCTCAGAACAGCTTGTGGGGGGTGAATTAAATCGACCAGCGGGCCAGATTTGGCCCCTGGGCCGGACTTTGGGCATGCCTGCTGTAGAGGGACTCGTCAACCTGGGAAGGTAGCCCATCTAGGAGAAGGACAACACTGATCCTAAACCTCTGCTGCCTTGTGGGATATCTTCAGAAGAAGAAAAGGCTAACAAGTAAATCCTACACAAATCTGGAGTGCCGGCCCTAAAACGGTTGGATGGTGCCTTTGTACGCCTCTTTCCGGCAGCTCCTGCAGCCAGGTAGAGGTAAAGGTAAAGGGACCCCTGACCATTAGGTCCAGTCATGGCCGACTCTGGGGTTGTGGCACTCATCTCGTTTTACTGGCTGAGGGAGCCGGCATACAGCTTCCAAGTCATGTGGCCAGCATGACTAAGCCGCTTCTGGCGAACCAGAGCAGCGCACGGAAATGCCGTTTACCTTCCTGCTTGAGCGGTACCTATTTATCTACTTGTACTTTGACGTGCTTTCGATCTGCTAGGTGGGCAGGAGCAGGGACTGAGCAACGGGAACTCACCCCGTCGCAGGGATTCGAACCGCCAACCTTTTGATCGCTGTGTTTCTCTGCTCTCCTTTGGACCACATCAGCGAGGCCAAGAAGGGGCCTTGTTGTTTAGGCAGCCCAGGACCTCCATACAAACTGCCCGGGCTTGCGCCCCGGGGAAGTAACTTCAGTGCTGCTTTGGCAGTGGTTTGACTTCACCCCTGGAGGCACACTCCATTGTTTCTCAACACAAATCATAGAACTGTACAGTTGGAAGGGACCATTTGGGGAGGGGTCATCTAGTTTAACCCTCTGCAATGCAGGAATCTTTTGCCCATGACCATGAGATGAAGAGTCTCATGGTCTATTGACTGAGCTATCCCAGATGCAGATGCCAATGGCTGATTTATTGTGCAACGAGCATTCAAAGGCATCAACTGACTTCAACAGAAGTGCGGTTGAGTAGGCAACCAATGGTTAGCACTCAAGAGAAATGTAAAGGACTACAGCAGCGGTTCTCAACCTGTGGGTCCCTAGATGTTGTTGGACTACAACTCCCATCATTCCTAGCTAGCAAGGCCAGAGCTCAGGGATGATGGGAGTTGTAGTCAAACAACATCTCGGGACCCACAGGTTGAGAACCGCTGGACTACAGGAAAGGGTGGATGAGTACTGGAGGCAGGAACAGCTTAATAATACAGTGGTACCTCGGGTTACATACACTTCAGGTTACATACGCTTCAGGTTACAGACTCTGCCAACCCAGAAATAATACTTTGGGTTAAGAACTTTGCTTCAGGATGAGAACAGAAATCGTGCTCTGGCGGCGTGGCGGCAGCAGGAGGCCCCATTAGCTAAAGTGGTGCTTCAGGTTAAGAACAGTTTCAGGTTAAGAACGGAGCTCAAGAACGAATTAAATACTTAACCCGAGGTACCACTGTAATAACAATGATGATGATGATGATGATGCTTTGGTCCAGCAAATGGATATAGGAACAGGAGTATCTGCCAGTATCTGCAAGACTGTATCCATTGCCTGGGACTGAAGTTGTTCTAGGAAGTTAATAAGGACACTGAGACAATGAGAAGGCAGGCTGAAAGCCAGGCATACCCTGAGGTAGCTAGATTGCCATATGGCAATACCTTGGAACCCATGAATGGTAGAAAATGTTCCTTGATTTCCCGAGGGGAAGCTGGAATTGTTTCTCAAGACACCTGGAAGGCCTCCACGGAAGTTAACAGCTGCCCTCATTTTTGTTCCAGATATAAACAGACTGAGAATTGCAATTAGCACAATAGAGATCAGGGGATTATGTACAAAGCAATACCCCTTTGGTTGGTATTCCGAGAGACAAATGTAAGCACAGGGTAGCTTTGTGTAATGATGCCACTAGAAGAGCTCAAGTTACAGTGTTAATCTGAGCACAAACACGACAATTACCTGTTTGTGTATAATGCATCCAGTTAAGTATAACTTCTGGGGCTCTGTACCATCTGGTAACCACGTAGCCAGTCATCTCGCTATCTGTATGCCTTGCTAGCCCAAAGTCCAGAATCTGTTACAGAGGAACCAAAGACGCATTCAATTTGCAGCTCCAAATTAGTCATAAACACATCGAAAACAGGGGTGGCAGAGAAGCAGAACGCGTTAAACCGATGTTCTAGCATGGCAATTGAAAAAATCACATTGGTAATAAACATGCAAAATTACACTCCTGATTGCCATTATAATGCTGAGGAGGAAACAGTGCTGTTGTGCTCTGTTAAGCGAGAAGAAAAATACTTTTCTTCTTTGCTAAGAGGTCCAGATCGAGGGCTCTGTCCCAGCATCTGTTTTCAAAGCCAGAATATATGAAGCGAAAGGAAAATTAATCACTTTGAATGATGGTTTAAAGACCTATGGGGCTAAGATTCATGCTATGATAATTGGGTTGAGAAATAAGGGGCAACATTTCTCCCTTTTCCTGCTGCAGCCCCTAGGACCTCCGTTTCAAAGGGGAGAAAACAGCAAATACATCATGAAGAGAGCACAACAGAGGTTATATTTTCTGAGAATCCTCCGGAAAAACAATCTCTCAAAGGACCTGTTGATGGCATTTTACCATTGTACTGTTGAGAGTGTATTAACTTATGGTCTCTGTGTGTGGTTTGGGAGCTGCACGGTCAGGGAAAAAACAATGCTGTCCAGGGTTGTAAAGACTACGGAGAGAATAATTGGGTGCACTCTTCCCACCTTGGATCAAATCTACGCTTCCAGGTGCCATAGGAAAGCTGCAGAGATAGCGCAGGATAGTGCACACCCCGGAAATGATCTCTTTCAGCTTCTGCCTTCTGGAAGAAGGTACAGGGTTATAAAGACTAGGACTAGCCGCCTGAGAAACAGTTTCTATCCAAATGTGATTTTGGTTTTAAACGCAGTGTAAGGAGTCTCAATGGGAGTGTATTGTATTTTTAAAATGGGGTATCAGAGTTTTTAGGGGGCCAGGTTGGGATAGCAGGCTTGTTGGTTTTGAATGTCTTATGTAGATTCCCCCCCCCCCCCAATTTTGTTGTTCTGTATGGGACAATGACAATAAAGAGTATCGTATCATATTGTGGGATCCTGTGGAAAAGTCAGAATGTGGAAGGAAGGTGGTGCAGGGAGAATTAGTGGAGATCACCTCTCTTCCTCTCGCATTAAAAGATGTTGCCGATAGATCGCCATTGCTTACTTAGCACCAACTAGGCAAAGAAATGTTAGTCATGGGTCCCAGAAGTGGTGGCAAGGTGCATTCGATACTTCTACTCTTAAGTCTCTTATTTTAAAAAGACCATACTCTGGGTGATGGGAACCATGCGTATCCACCAATATCTATGAGGTTGTGTGTAGGGATGATCGCAGAGTGGGGAGTGGGGTCCGGAGGGAGCACACTCCCCACCCGCAGGCAGCCTCAGTCTGCCTGCACGTGTGACCTTGGGGTGCAGAGCACACACACCCCTCACAGACAAAGCCATGGCTGTCTGAACACTGTTGCCTCTGTCTAACCTTTTGTGGTCACAGTAGTCTGTGACGCCCTGTCTGTAACCTTTGTCTCTGAGACCTTTTGTCTCCTTTGTCATACACTGTGCAAGGGGAAAATGACGCGGTGGAAACAGGTGCCAAAATAATTTTGTACCACCCCACGATCTCGGGACCGGAAGATGTGAAAAGGTCACAGCCCAAAATGTATCTGCCTGGTTTGCATATTTGTCTCAATAAAAGGAGGCTCCACAGGGCTGGCCGGCAGCTTGCATGCAGCTCACCTGTGCGCAGCTCACCTGCATTATCAACTCCTGCCTCATGTCCATCACTTCAGTTGTGTGTACATCCTTTCCCATTGCACCCAGTTCGATACTTATTTATGGAGGTTTGTGCTCACAGACACTATGGGATGGTCAACAGTGGTTGACAGCATCAGACTGTTAAGCACACAAAGGAATCTTAAGCACTGTTGAGCTCTCTGCTGCAAGAAGTCCCAGGGCAGGATCCTTTCATAACTTGCAGAGGCTACTTTAAAATAAAAGGATAGCAGTCTAAGGCTGTACACACAATAAGCATAATTTCGCCTGGTGCTCTGCAAACTGTCGCTGAAGCACAGGCTGCAGTTACTTGCAAGGATTTAAAACGCAGTTACACCAGATCTGTGTAATATGATTACAAAGGCTGGCTGCAGTCACAAGCCCTTCAACCCTTCGGTTAAGAGACGGTAATTTTTCCGCAGGGCTTACGCTTCACTCTTAAAATGTTTCGGGGTTAATAAGGTCTGCTTGTTTTGACAGCGGTGTTTTACACTACAATTCTGTCACAGATAATAGGTCTGTGGAGCATTGCTGATTTCTTAAAAGATGGATGTGCTACAAAGCAGTCTCCTCTTGGGAACTGAATGGTGTTTTTAAAGCATGAACCGTCAATTACTCAAACTTCCTTGCATTAAAAAATAAAATAAATCAATTTTGTAAACCTTAAGTTTCCTATCTGTCAGCTGTAGTCTATTTTTAGGTCAAAATCTGACGTTTCAACCTTGGGTGTCAAGCAGGAGGGCTGGAATCAGTTAAGGTTCCTGCTGAAACAATTTCATTATTTATTATTTTATTTATTGTTTATTTCATATTTTGCTAAGGTATGATTTCAAAGGATGGAGAACCACCTGACTGCTAAATCTACACAATGTCTTCTTCCTCTTTGGTGATCACTCATAGCTGAGTAAGATTGTCTTCCACAAACAAGGTCTTAATACTGAGTCTGTAAGTGACTGTGGAGGCCAATTCTGGATCCACACATCCTTCCACAGTGGGGACATTGGTTTCCGGGTGGGAGTTGATCATGGTGAGGGTTTGCCAAGCGTGCCTTCCTCTTAGCACTTTTCTCCCTTTCATCCTGAGTTCAAGTGTCTTCAAAACCCATGACACCTTTGGTAAAGGCTGTTCTCCAATTGGAGCGTTTGGAGACCAGTGTTTCACAGTTGTTTATACCACATTTATTTTAGATTTGCCTTGAGAGAGTGCTTGAACCTCTTTTGTTAACCACGAGCATGACGCTTTCCATTTTTAAGTTCGGAAGAGAGTAGTTGCTTTGTAAGACCAGCCCAACGACGTTGATGCTGAAGAATCATCACTTTGTCACTTGTAATCTTTGCTTCTTCCAGTACACTGGCATTAGTTCACCTGTCTTCCCAAGGTTACAGATGACTCCCCAATTACACAGGTTTATGTTCTGGTTCCCCCGCTTGCTAAGTGAAAATCCCCTAAGTGGAAAGCACCCTCTATACACTCTTTAAATGCCATTCCTGCCAGTCTCTCTCCAATCCAAAAAATAAATAAACACTTGTTCTTGTGTAGAGGAATGAGCTGCATTGGCCACGGCCACACAAGTTGCCTCAGCTCCCTCAGCAGGAGTGGTGACAATTTCACCCTGATGCCTCGCAGGGCTGGGGCTGATGCGTTTGTTCTTCTCTCCATGCGCCGGGCACTGGTGGTGGAGGGACTCAAGAGCGGTGGTGGTTTCATTCGCAATATACAGTTTGGTGAAGGCACCATTGTGGTCTGGCCATCAAACCGGTCCCATCGATACGTCGCCCAGGCCTACTTATTTCCATCAAGAAACAGCAACCACAGACTTAGGCACACATTCTTCGACAACAAATGCAAATTGAAAACAATCTCTCTCTCTCGCTGAATCTGACATCATTGCTAACCCTTCCCAAGTTTCAGCACTGGCGACAGAACCACTTGCAGTGAAACAACTGCTTTGTTTCAGAGAAATGCAGATGTCTACTTGGTTTTGATATCCTTGTTCACACTGAAAAGCACTTTCCCAAGGATCAGGGGATTTATCTGAAAGAGACTATTCATTATATGAAGGGGATCACGGACGTTGTCTCTGCATACTAGTTGTTTTTTTTCTGGCAACAGTAAGTGGCAATTCTAGTTCACAGAAGTGGTTTTGTGGTTGTTTTTTTTGAACTGCACAATTGAATGATAAAAGGCAGCAATACTTAACACATCAGTCAGATCGATCACTCTTTTCCCACTTCCCTTTTAACTTAAACCAATTATTTTATCGAGAAAGTTGCAATTACATAGTCAATGCCATTCTATTAATGCCACAATTCAGCAGTGTGCTTGGAAGGGTTTGGTTGTCTTCAGGTTATGGGCTTGTGTGTTTCTGCTGCTGCTGCTGCTGCTGCTGCAGCTGCTGCTGCAGCTTCCTAATGTTCAAATCCAAATATTTATATACCCAACACTCCCTTTAGCACTAATAGAATATAAAATGTAGCTCGGCAGTTCAAAGATCCAGGAACCAAGTGACTGCTGTTTGTGGCAAGGAGACAAGCAGGAGAGAGTAAGAGGAAAGACTTCCAATCCCATCACCATCTACAGCAGGAGTCGGCAACGTGCGGCCCGTGGGCCGGATGCGACACACAAAAACCATTTTACCAGCCCCCGAGCCGCCCGTTTGGCGAGCCCCCCAAGCACTGCACTAAACTGATGCAGCGCAGTGTGGGGACTCGCCAAGCGGTGCCGAAAATCGCACCTGCACATATACCAGAAATTGTGTCTGCGCATGTCCAGATGCTGAAAATCGCTTCTGTGCAGGCGTGATTTTCGGCATCACACTGCGCCAGTCTGGCCCACGGATGATCTCTGTGGGAGTGATCTGGCCCATGGCCGGTAAACCTTGCCGATCCCTGATCTACAGCTACCCACTCCCTGCTAGTCTTGCACCAGCTGAGCCTTTCACCGTTAGGCAAGCCAGCGCCAGCAGCTGAGAGCAGCTTTGACCTCTTTGACCTCTGCACCTGCAGCCAGGCTACATCTCCTGGCTGCAGCATCAGCTACAAAGCAGAGACAGGGCCAAAGCTACAATTGTTTTAACTGTTTTAAAATTGCATGGGGTTTGCATGTGGCTGGGAGAGCAGTGGGGGCCCCAGTTACAGTGGTTCAGGATTCAGGAAGATTTGGTGTGAGAGGTGGGGCAGGCTGGGTAAGAGGCACATGGGACAGGCAGTTAGTGACTGTGCTGTGTGCCAGACCCTCTTCCAACCTGGGGAACTGTGCCTGTCCTATCAGCCAGCCCACAGTGGCACGGGTGGCACTGTGGAGTAAACCACTGAGCCTCTTGGGCTTGTCAATTAGGAGGTCGGTGGTTTGAATCCCCGCAATGGGGTGAGCTCCCGTTGCTCTGTCCCAGCTCCTGCCAACCTAGCAGTTTGAAAGCATGCCAGCGCAAGTAGATAAATAGGTACCACTGCGACGGGAAGGTAAACAGCGTTTCCGTACGCTCTGGTTTCCATCACGTGTTCCGTTGCACCAGAAACGGTTTAGTCATGCTGGCCACATGACCCGGAAAGTTGTCTGAGGACAAACACCGGCTCCCTCGGCCTGAAAGCGAGATGAGCGCCACAACCCCACAGTTGCCTTTGACTGTACTTAACCATCCAGGGGTCCTTTAACTTTTATCAACAAGCCCTCAGGTCTGTTGCTGCCATCGCTGAATGCCAAGTTGACTCTGAGTAAGACTTGCCTTATCCATTATCTGATTATGAATGAGGAAGCCAATCTGGTCTGCATCACTGAGACCTGGGATGAAGTTGGGTCTCACCCAGCTATGCCCACTCAGTGCAACATCAACATAGGAAGTGAAGTTGCTTTGGTCTATACAAATTCTCTTTCTCTCCCTCCAGGCTCTCTGTCCAGTTGGGAACATGTGTTCCTGGCCCTGGGCAACTGGGATGGATTAGGGATTCTGCTGGTTTACCGCCCATCTTGCTGCCCAGCAGTCTTCCTGCCTGAGCTGACACAGCCGGTCTCAGAGGCGATATTGAGGACTCCCCGACTGCTGGTTTTGGGAGGGCTTCAACAGCCACGCTGAGGTGATTGCTCAAGAGCTTTTATTGCAGGGGAAATAATCCAACTGCATGCACAGAACGAGCAATTTTAGTTTTGGAAAGACAGTAAGAATGTTGAATTAAGAGCCTTTCCAGTTGGTTCCAAAAAAATACAGATTTTCTTCTTGACACTTTAGTGACAATACCTCAACCCAGTAGCACTGTAATTCCTGCTTATTATTTCATGCAGCTAAGTAAAGTACCTCTGGCAAAGTTTATTCCACGCAAGCAAATGCTCAGCTCTGCCGTCCTCTTATAAACAATGAACCTCGCAGCATCTTGGGTGAAGTCCAATAATTACCAATGAAACCGGTCGTGCATGGCCCTCTAAAAAAGCAGCTAATTGCCTATGGTGCAAGCAACCTTACCTTAGCCAGTAATTATGAATTATGTTATTTCAGGCTTCAAGACACACTGGGCTAGTTTGGACAATCGTATCTCGACTTAATAAGCCAAGATATGAACAGGCCTTATGGCCGCACACAGAGCCCTTCATGTGAGGAGGCAAAGCCGCAAAGTTCTCAGTTAATTATAATTTCTGGTCTGGGAAACTACAGTGGAACCTCGGTTTTCAAGCGCCTCAGAAGCCAAATGTTTCAGAACCTGGACACTGAAAACCTGGAAGTAATTGCTTCAGTTTTCGAATGTGCCTCAGAAGTTGAACGGCTTCCGAGACGCGCTTCTCAATTTTCGCCATTGAAATTGCTGACAGCCCTTTGCGCCTTGGTTGTCGAACGTTTCAGAAGTCAAATAGTCTTCTGGAACTGATTACGTTCGACAACTGAGGTTCCACTGTATTAAACTTCAAACGGTGGATCAATACACTGGCTATATCAAACCTGTCAACTATAGTTTCCTGGATGGGATGAAATGGGTAACCAGAGTTAAGCAACCTATTTCTTGGCTTGCTTAACTCATTTCTGCCAACCCTTGTGAACTTATGACCCAAACACTACCATTATTCTATTACTTCAGAAGAGATTCAAAGGAAGTACCACAAAATAATTATATACTACCCTGCACCACCCTCCCTTTGAAAGGCTCCTATCACATTAGTTCCAAGGTCCTACTACCAAATTCCCCCACATCCATTTCTATATCTTCAAACTTCTGTAAGCCCAAAGTGTTCACATTTCTTACCTTCAGTTCACAGTCTTCGTTTACTGCTAGATTTCCGGGTTTTAAGTCCTAAAAACATATTTAAAAACAAACAAATCTGAGATGAAATTATCTTCAGGAAGAACACATTTAAAATAAAAATAAAAAGTAGTACTTCTTTCAATGGAGAGCAGGCATAGGGAAACCCGGGCCTCCAGATGTTTTGGGACTACAACTCCCATCATCCATAGCTAACAGCTGTAGTCCCAAAACATCTGGAGGGCCAAGTTTGCCTATGCCTGGTTTAGGGGCACATATCATAGAATCATAGAAGGGAAGGGACCACAAGGGTTATTCTGTCCAACCCCCTGATATGCAGGAATCTTTTCCCCAACATGGGTCTCAAATCCACAATCCTGAGACTGAGCGTCTCGTGCCCTCCAGACTGAGCTGGTAAATGTATCTAAATTTCAGGACTTCTTTCAACTGAGGGCAGTGTTATAGGTTGCCAGTGTGAGAGCCAGTGTGGTGTAGTGGTTAAGAGCGGTAGTCTCGTAATCTGGGGAACCGGGTTCGATTCCCTGCTCCTCCACATGCAGCTGCTGGGTGACTCTGTGCCAGTCACACTTATTTGAAGTCTCTCAGCCCCACTCACCTCACAGAGTGTTTGTTTTGGGGGAGGAAGGGAAAGGAGAATGTTAGCCGCTTTGAGACTCCTTAAAGGGAGTGAAAGGCGGGATATCAAATCCAAACTCTTCTTCTTCTTTTTCTTGCCCACGGTAGTCTGTACGCAGATGCCCAAATCTCAACACAGGGAGCGATGCTTGTGGGTTCCTAAGCCTCTGCTGCTGGCGACCAAGCCACAAATAATCGGAAACAATCCTTTCATTTTAGCAGTTTTGGAACAGATTTTGTAATCAGGATCAAGGCAAATGTTAAGTTAACATTGCACTGACCCACTAGGTGTTTGTTTCTTAAATCATTCTCATGCCTTTGGCTTGCTTCTGTGAGAGAGCCACCTAAAACTACAGAACAGAAAAACAGCAAACCGGAAATGAGATTCTTTACTTACCCGATGAATTATGCCTGACGAGTGGATATACTGCAAAAAAACAAAATTGCACTTTATTTATTGGACATTGATAAACATAGATCACACTGAAAAGGTTTGTGATGCTATATGACTTTAAATTCTGATCTACGGAAATTAGAAACTACAACTGATTTTGCCTGCCAACAAAGTTTACTTTATTTATCACATTTATATTTCATGACTCCTACAAGGAGCTCCAACATGATTTCTGCCCCTGCCAACCACGGTCTTCTCAAAGCTGTGACTTGTTCAGTTTTGCAAATACATAAAAAAGTGTGAGCGAGCTACTTTACATAAACACGTTAAGTCATTTTATGAAACTGTAAGAATGTCATTGGCTGAGTTCACATGTAGCACTCAGCCAAACCATGACTTAGCATGAATATATGGTCTCCCGGCAAGAGACTCCAACTGCTCTGGTCCTGCTACACTAAACCAAGGTTTGACTTACCATGCTGTTCAAATAGAACAGGGACTATCATAAGAGGAAATGTTTTCAATGTATATAATTGTTATTGTGACTTTTTATATTGGATCAAATTGCTACTATTAATGTTTTATTATTATTTTTATATGTGTTGGAAGCCACCCAGAGTAGCTGGGGCAACCCAGCCAGATGTGTGAGTATAAATATATTATTATTATTATTATTATTATTATTATTATTATTATTATTCTGAAAGATCAATCTGAAGGTGCATATAGTGCATCAACCTAAGTATGCCTGCATCTGTTCAGTGGCTAAACTTGCTGGAGGACGTGATGTCATTGCCCTGAGCTTTACAGAAAAAAAGCAGGATTTGCTAATTTATTGCATAAATTTAAGCCGTGTCAAGATCTAAGAAAAAGAGAGGGCTCAGGTTGATTTCTTCGTTTAATTATGTTTTCTTTTTCTACTTTTAATCACACAAGGTTGCACAGCTTAATGCTACAAAATCACCCTTCCTACTTAATTGCTATATAAACAATCTCATCCCTGAAATGGCACCCTCCTCCTTTTTCGCCCCCACTCCTGGGAATCATCAATTCTGCTCTACGCCGATGATTTAGTTTTAGAATTAAATCTCAGGAGGATGCAGGTTAAATTTTGTCAACTGAGTAAAAACAAAGAGCATCTAAAAATTAACTACGATAAAACCCAAGGTCATTGTATTTGGCAAGAGGACTACCAAGTCCAGGTGAACTCTAGACAGTCACACCCTAGAGCAAGTACCCAGATTTAAATATCTAGGATTACTTATCGATGAGAAGTCACCATGGAAACCCCACCTGGAAGCAATTAAGCTAATATCTGGCCGTTCTACTGGAAAGTTATATAGGTTCTTCCATTCAAATAATGGGCAACTAATCAACCCAGCTATTAAGAGCTTTGTCTCCAAAATCATCGTCCAAGTGCTCTATGGGGCTGAGATATGGGGAACTGGTGTTAAATCTGAAATAGAGGTCCCACAAAATAAATTTATGAGGCAGATTTGGGGACTTCCCTGTGGGACACTGGCAGAGTGGAGTTGGGCCTCCCCTCGCTTGCAGCCAGAATTGATCAAGCCCAGGGGTGCCCAAACTTTTTTCAAAGAGGGCCAGATTTGATGAAGTTTTTGATGAAGCTTTCTTTAGGATTTCACCCCAATAAATAAACTGCCACAGGGGCCAGATAAAACCAGATTAGGCCCCCAAAATGGACTTTGGACATGCCAGATCCTGATCTTGCCTATCTGAGATACTGGCGCAGGCTAAATACATTCAATGATCATACTCTTACTAAGCTCTGCTGGTTAGAGCAACTAAGGACAGGGGGCTGGGCACAAAAATGCCGAGAGAAGGTTAGGGCTTATAATCTTCTAATGGGGAACTCTTTGAATAGTTAGTGTGGTGTAGTGGTTAAGAGCAGTGGACTCATAATCAGGTGAACCGGGTTTGATTCCCCGCTCCTCCACTTGCAGCTGCTGGGTGACCTTGGGCCAGTCACACTTCTCTGAAGTCTCTCAGCCTCACTCACCTCAAAGAGTGTTTGTAGTGGGGAAGGAAGGGAAGGAGATTGTTAGCAGCTTTGAGACTCTTTAGGGTAGTGATAAAGTGGGATATCAAATCCAAAACTCTTCTTCTTAGCCCTTAGCCCACGTGACATTAGAAATTGGATTTTTGACCAGGATCCCAACCAAGCCAGAGCATCCATCACTGCCGCCCATTACTCTATCTGGTACCCCCAAATTAAGACCAATTACTCAAAGCCCCTTTGCTTTGAGACTCTGACCTTCCCACAACTACCCAGGGCCTTTGTAGAACTAAGATTCCAACAGGATGCCCCCAGCATATTTAGAAGGGAGATATCGGGGAATGCCCCATATGGATCGTATATATGGATGCAATCATGTAGGAGACATTACACACTATCTGCTGATTTGCCCCCTGTATACAACGCCCAGAGAGGTTTTTTGTATCGCCAGTTCTTAATTGGCTTCCAAGTCAATCCACACAGGAAGTGACAGTCGAACCCCTAGCAGATGAACATCTATATATTACACACCAGGGAGCCAAATTTGCGCTAGCAGCCAAGAAGTTCCGTTCCAGCCATGAGAATGCACTCCAATCTTAATTTTTAATGCTGTAAATTTCTTTTTATGTTGTAAACTGATACAGGTTATGTTGTATGATTTTAGAGGAAAGCTTTCCTTTTATTCTCTGTCGCCTTTGGCTATATACAATAAAACTGATGGATGACCGAATGCTACAAAATCCGTCATCCTAGCTGTATGAAGCTCTAGAGAATACCTTTTGTGTGTCTTCTTTACTTTTTATCAGGCTGCCAGATTTACCATAGAGCAGAGCTTTTGTGGCTAAGACAGATGCCCCGAAGACAGAATTGAAGGAGGGGCCAGTCTTCCAGTCCCAGTGCTGTGAGAACACATGCCTTGCCCTCCAGAAAGCCTTGTACAGCTAACTCCAAGTATGATATCTATTTGCTGCAAACAGATGCTATTCTCCTATATCAACACAGACAGGAAACCACGGCCTTCCAAATTAGCACTGTTTAAAAAGCCACTTTTATTATTAGGCTGTCTGTCAGTATGCTTTTTATTATGTTGTTATCATTGATGTTCTGTAATGTGTTTTTAATGTTGTACACTGCCCTGGGATCTCTTGATAAAGGGTGGTACATTAATTGAAATAATAATAA
Organism: Podarcis gaigeae; assembly: GCF_964106915.1. Lineage (NCBI taxonomy): Eukaryota > Metazoa > Chordata > Lepidosauria > Squamata > Lacertidae > Podarcis > Podarcis gaigeae. The sequence goes on along the minus strand of NC_139686.1, from coordinate 59,945,002 downwards.
TAATAATAATAATAATAATAATAATAATAATAATAATAATTTATACCCCATCCATCTGGCTAGGTTTCCCCAGCCACTCTGGGCAGCTCCCAACAGAATATTAACAATGATAATAAAAAAGCGATAAAACATTGAAAACTTCCCTAAACAGATATCTGCCTTCAGATATCTTCTAAAAGTCAGATAGCTGCTTATATCCTTGACATCTGATGGGAGGGCGTTCCACAGGGCAGGCACCACCACCGAGAAGGCCCTCTGCCTGGTTCCCTGTAACCTCACTTTTTGCAGGGAGGGAACCACCAGAAGGCCCTTGGAGCTGGACCTCAGGTGAACGATGGGGGTGGAGACGCTCCTTCATATATACTTCAGATAAATAACAACAGCAACAACAAACAACAATAATAACAACAGTGCAGGAAACGACACAGGTCTTTGCAGATGATGTTGATCAGCTGGTTGTCAGTGCTACCAAAGCCCTGTGCCCTCGCAAATCCTACAGTGATTGACAGCGCAAGCACATCATATATATCAGCTGAAAAGTGGCACCTGCACCTTTACCTGCCCCATACCTGACCTCATATACAATGGAAAGACTAAGTAGACCAGAGAAAAATACAATGAACGAGAGAGACTATCGGTGAGAGTTTCTGTAACATACTTCTCTACCTGGATTATTTTTCTGGTTTTGCCTTACAGATGGCTGTCGATGCAGCTTGCAATTACTGCTCAGTGTCCCCCCCCCCCCACATTCAGCCATGTCTATCTTAATATTTCTTTCTTTGAGGCTCTTGTCTGGGGCCTAGGCAAACCTCTAAGGTTCTAATAAGGGAGTATGTCCCGAACATATCAAAGAGACCTTTTGTAGCGGCAGCAGAAGAAAAATCTTATCACGGGCTCATGGAGTCATATAGCAGGAGAGAGTTGCAAAGGAAATACTTCTAAGTAATTGGAGTATCCTAATGGCCTAAGAAGAAACAGGAAAAAATAGGAATTTCCTGCCAGCAACTCCCTCTTCTGAGAAACAAATGCGTTCCAATTAGGGTACGCCTTCTCCTAAATATCCCTGTTATGCAGAACTAATAAAACACATCTGCACTCAGTGAATATACCCAGAGAAAGTTCTGTCTCTAATCCTAAATGCATTTATTTGCAAGGAAGTTAATTCTACCTAAGCCCAGAAGCACTTATTTTTGAATAAACGTTTAGCTTGGACTTTTAAGCATTAGACCTCGGAAAAAAAAAAATGCAAGCCAATTTGAAACGAGTGAGGACTGCTTGGGCACCAATCCACAACTCTCTTGTTGATTTGAAGGTGAATATTCTTAAGGAGTCCAACTCTGTGTGCCACGTTCAAACCAAGAACTGCACTTCGGAGTGAGAGTTGCGGGTTACTGCTGAAGAAAGCCTCACTCATTTCATTTCGAAGTAGAGGCTCCTCAACTCCCCCAGAGTTTTGCACAGTTAAGAAAGTTCACATGAGAAAAAGATTCCTATTCCTCCCTTCCCCATCTACACCAAAACCTGAACAACATGGGATGGGGTATATTAATGGGGACTGCTGGGGAAGGGGGAAATTGCTCAAAAATGGGCTTGGATCCTAAGGTAAGTTAAACTGAAGGATGTTCATGGAAGGAAAGTTTCTTGGGCATTCCTCCCCACTGCAAACTATTCCACATTGTTCAGGCAAGGTCCCCAGCATCTCCAGAGGCCTTGTAGAAGGATTCACTGGTAAAAACAAAAAGGTAAAGGACCCCTGGACAGTTAAGTCCAGTCAAAGGCGATGATGGGGTTGCGGCACTCATCTTGTTTTCAGGCCGAGAGAGCCGGCGATTGTCCACAGACAGCTTTCCAGGTCCTGTGGCCAGCAGGACTAAACCGCTTCTGGCACAACATAATGGAAACCAGAGTGTTCGGAAACGCCATTTACCTTCCCGCCGCAGCAGTACCTATTTATCTACTTGCACTGGTGTGCTTTCAAACTGCTAGGTTGGCAGGAGCTGGGACAGAGCAACAGGAGATCACCCTGTTGCGGGGATTCGAACTGCCGACCTTCTGATCAGCAACCCCAAGAGGCTCAATGGTTTAGACCACAGTGCCACCCGCAAATGGGAAGGTGGCAATGGGGAACTTTCCTTCCATGTGCTTCCTTAACTTAGGCTACAAGCCAATATCCATGAGACAGAAGTGCAGAGGAAACAGTTTGACAGAGAGAGGCTATACTGCTTTGCTATTCTTACCAAGAACACAGGACCCGCATTTGGGACTCACTCACACAGAGAAGCAGCGATGTAAATTGCCGCTTTAAATGCTCTTGTTTTGTGCATGGTGGTTTGGGTTTTTTCCAGGAGGGTTATGCAAACTAGGCCTGAGATAAGAAGCAACTGCATGCAATCAAAAGGAGCATGCGAGTTGATAAGCCTCCCACAAAATCATGTCAAAACCGAAATGCACACACAGCATTTTGAGCTAAACAATAGCTTAAAGGTGAACCAAGGACAGTGTGAAGTGGGCTTTGTGTGATTGCTGCTCAGGCACAGAAATGTCCCTCAAGGTATCTAATCTTCTTACTGATTTCCCCCCAAGATAACTATGTTTGTTTAGGTTGAACACAAAACCAGACAACAGTTTGGACATTTAATGATGTGTGTGGAAAGCAAGGAACCAATGGCTACATTATAAGCTCACTGTGCCTCCATGTGAAGTGGATTTAATAAGTCACTGACATGTAAGTCTATACAGAAAACATCTGGATCAGCGAGAGTGGAATTGGAAGTAGCGTTTGTACAGTTCATGTTTCACTGCTCTGATGTGGTGCAAATATTCCCAATAAAACTAAACGCAATACCAAAGTGTTAAAAGCTAGACGTTAAGAGTTAACGTCTCTTAGTTGGGAATTGTGTCCTGAGGACTTTGTCTATTCTGTTAGTCACGAAAAGTAGAGGACCTTTCTTTTCCTTTTCATGTGCAAGGTTGTTTGACATGTTTTGCACAACTGCACAATTATGTGCTTCTTCTCCTCCATTTAGCACATTCTGCATAGATCCAAGATACATTTAGAATTCAAATGGAGATAGTGGCTAGACTTGTACTCGTGATCTACACCAAACAAGGAAACAAATATTTTGGTAAGAGACAGGCCGCTATAGGGTTTTCATCAGAGGATGAATAACTTGCCCTATGAACAATGAAGGCAATCATTTCTATTGCAGGTATCTGAAGATGTGTGCATGCACACGAAAGCTCATACCAATAACAAACTTAGTTGGTCTCTACGGTGCTACTGGAAGGAATTTTTTTCGACTACGGCAGACCAACATGGCTACCTACCTGTAACTATTTCTATTGCAGGGTATAGAAGAATTGTGGCAACCAGACAAACTATTTATTTCCCCTTTCCTTATAGTGATTCCTTCGTCTCTGATGCCTCACTGAAACTGAAATGCTTTAAAATATGCATTCTAGGCTGCCTGAATAACTTTATCTTCTTGCTGCTTTTCTGCCTTCATTTCTTACTGAGATAAAGGGCCAGTTCAGACAAACATGAGAGACTGTGTGAGGCAGGGAAACTGCACTGCATTTTCTCACCCACCAGGCAAGAGTGTCCTGCCTCCGAACCCATTGTGTAAGGCCCTAATAGCATGGCTGATTCCTAGACAGCACCTTTTTAAAAAAGAAAGAAAGAAAAGCAAGAGAAACAGCAGAAGAGAAATAGGCAAATAAACAGTAAAACACAGTGCATAGAATTGCACTAGCTGTGCATTTCTATACGTAGCTATCTACTCATATGTAAGTTCCATTAAGTTCAACAGTGCTTACTCTCAGCTAATTAAATACAAAGGATGCAGGTGGCGCTGTGGTCTAAACCACTGAGCCTCTTGGACTTGCTGATCAGAAGGTTAGCGGTTCAAATCCCCTCAACAGGGTGAGCTCCCATTGCTCTGCCCCAGCTCCTGCCAACCTAGCAGTTTGAAAGCATGCTAGTGCAAGTAGATAAATAGGTACCACTACGGCAGGAAGGTAAACGGTGTTTCCGTACCCTCTAGCTTCCGTCACGGTGTCCCGTTGTGCCAGAAGTGGTTTAGTCCTGCTGGCCACATGACCCGGAAAGTTGTCTGAAGACAAACACCGGCTCTCTTGGCCTGAAAGTGAGATGAGCGCCGCAACCCCATAGTCTCCTTTGACTGGACTTAGCCATCGAGAGGTCCTTTACCTTTTTAAATTAAATACAGGACTGCAGTCTAAATCTGGACTCAGAAGTACTAAGTTGGATTCAAAGTACTGAATATGCCTGTTATGTACTGAAGTTCTCACCCTGGGCCAGCAGGGGGATACTGTAGATAGTTATGCAAATGAAGGATCGAAAGTGACGTTCAGTGATTGGATAGTTTTAGAAAGTTGCAACAGTTACAATTGTTCTGGAGCTCTATATAAGCAGGCTGACTGAGCTCCTCAGTTCAGTTCTGTTCCAGCTTACAAATAAAAAGCTGCTTTGGAGAAATCGCTGTCGTCTGCTATGTCAACCCAGAACTTCACAATACCAACAGTCCAACAAAACTAAGGGATATATCTGATCACAAGATACACTTTATTCTTAATCCTTCACTCTTGTCATTTCCATCTAGCAGGCAAACTACAGATTTCTCTTTGTTGTCTTTTTTACATGGGTTTTTTTTTTAAGGAATCCATTTGCCATTAATATTAACACCCCATTTCCTCTCTTTTGGCATGCCCTTTTCACTCAGTTACTCAAACTTTGAGGGCCAGCTCTCTTGCTCTCAGGATGGATACAAATCAGTACAACAGTAAGAACCCTGGGTTTTAGCCAATAAATCTAGGTCAGGATGCAGTCTGCAATCACATTTCACTTACGCCGAGACCTTTTTTTCCTGAAGCAGGCCATGGTAATAAGATCAGACAGCATGTGTTTTAAAGTGGGCCCTGCCCTTTCACAATGGAATCAAAAGTCAGTAATAATATAACATTTCTGTCAAGCGGGGAGGAGCGAGCCAAGTGATCCAACAGTGCCCATGACCAACCTCTAAAAGAAACAGTTGAGGAAGAATAAAGACTAAATTCAGAGACATGGGTGGCGCTGTGGGTTAAACCACAGAGCCTAGGACTTGCCGAGCAGAAGGTTGGCGGTTCGAATCCCCGCGATGGGGTGAGCTCCCGTTGCTCAGTCCCTGCTCCTGCCAACCTAGCAGTTCGAAAGCACATCATAGTGCAACTAGATAAATAGGTACCGCTCTGGTGGGAAGGTAAATGGCGTTTCTGTGCACTGCTCTGGTTTGCCAGAAGCAGCTTAGTCATGCTGGCCACATGACCCAGAAGCTGTACGCTGGCACCCTCAGCCAGTAAAGCGAGATGAGTGCCGCAAACCCCAGAGTCATCCACAACTGGGGTCCCTTTACCTTTAAGGACTAAATTCATTCCTGTGCTATGTCTTCCAAACAGCTGATGGGTGAACATGGAATTTATTTTATGGGGCTACACTCATACAGCTCTAGAACATAGGGGTCCATGTTCAGAAGCCTGTCTCCACAGCCAAACTGCAGTAACTGTAATTCTAAGGAAAGAAGTACAGTTTAAATTTGATGCTCCAAACCTGCATGTCAAATCAGTAGGTTGGCATGACAGACAGGGTCTCTTCTGTGGTGCCTCTCTAGATTGTGGAACTCTTTCCCTATTGGGCTGTAAAAGGCCCAACTTTATAAGCTTTTTAAAAAATGCATTTGTTTCAGGTTGCCTTAAGATCTTATAGTGATGCTGGCTTAAGTTACCGAGCCTGAGTGCTATATCTTAATTACTGGAGTCTAAGCTGCTGTTTTCGTCGTGATATGTTGTTGTTTTAAAATGGCTTGCTTTTAAGAGCATTTCATGCCTTACTACAGCTCTGTCAGCTGTCTGGGGAAGACTATGCTCTAAAAGAGGACCTATAAATATGTCTAGAAATAAATATGAGGGAAACTTGCTCACCAATTCAAATGTAACACTATTGCATGAGCATTAGGTAGATTCCCGCTCATCTAGGGCTTGCAGACCAAACCCTGAATCCCCCCCCCCCCATTTGCAATCCTGGCTAGTTAGTACTAGTTCAGATGTGACACTATACCAGCCTCTCCCCCCGACCAGAGTCCCATCAGCTAGTCAGCATGGCTAATGTTCAGAGCTGATGGTAGCTATAGTCTAGTGCAGGCATCCCCAAACTCGGCCCTCCAGCTGTTTTCCCATCATCCCTGAACACTGGTCCTGTTAGCTAGGGATGATGGGAGTTGTAGTCCCAAAACAGCTGGAGGGTCGAGTTTGGGGGTGTCTGGTCTAGTGATATCTGAAGGGAAATAGATGGGAATAATGTGCTACACCATAGCTAAAGAGACCATGAAAGGAATTGGCAATTTGTGTGTGAAGGAGCTTGCAGCACAATCCCAATTTCCTAACCACAAGATCTTAGGAAAAGTCTAGCGTATAAAACAAACAAAAACGGAGGGGGGGGGATGAGGAGGGAGAGAGATCTAACCTTTAGGCCCTTTAACATTTGATAGACCAGGAACTGGATTCTGTCTTCAGTTAGTTTCTCATGCTTCATTATTTTACTCAAGTCTGTTCCCATAAACGGCATGACAAGGTAGCTAAAAAAAAAAAGAAATCATTTTGCTTGACAAAACAACACACCAATTCAAATAAAAACATTAATATTACAAAACAATCATTTCTGAGAATTACTTAGGTGCTATTTTGCAAGCTTGTGTTTAAGGCAAGATTTATTTAACCAAACACCGCAATCAGTTTATGCTTTCAAAAAACGACTGTAAACATGCCACTTGCAGTCAAGCAAGAAATACTGACTGGTAGTTAATGCCATTAGTTGCCAGACACAATTTTATGCTAGGCAATAAATGATAGAACTGGATTGATTCAATATAATTATAAGGGCTTCCATAATGCTTTGGATCAAAATTTCTCTTAGCTTTAGATCTCACACTGACTTGCAACCTACAACTATAGATGTTTACTAAATTTCACTGAATTTAATGGCACTTACTCAATAATAAACATGTATAAAATGATGCGATGGCAGTGCCTTAGGCTGTGATGGAAATTCCACCCTATACTCTTCAATTATTCAAGTTTCAAAGTGGGAGCAATGCAATTCATACAAAGTGACTAAATAGGCAGAATGGGAGGTGGACAAGCCAGAACATTTCGTCTATATTTAGTGCAAAGGAAGCAAACAAAGCTCCCTCATCAATAACTCAGATACGCAAGGAACCAAGGTTAATAATCTGCAGAGTGTGTGGGTAATCTTGAATAATGAAAACATAGATGTGTGCTCACCCCGCAATTTTATTATAGCTAATTTGCTGAAAGCTCATGAATATTTCAAAGCCAATTGGAGATAGCTCGCTAATTGCTCCTAGAACACACAGGTAGTTAACGAGAGTAGCTTGCCGAAGCTGCATTCTGTGCGCAGGCTTTTAAATAAAAGCTTGGGGTTTGCACTGTTGTGTACACATTAAGAAGAAAATGGGAGAAACCTGTAGACCAGCTCATCTATGTATACCAAAAGACGAACCAGGTGTAGCCCCCACGCCACCCTGTTCTCTCTATCTGCATTATACGTAGGGCTGCCTCTGAAGATAGTTAGGAAACTTAAGCTGGCGCCGAATTCAGCGGCCAGGTTGCTCATTGGAGCAAAACGGTTTGAGCATATTATACAGATCCTGGTCCGACTGCACTGGCTACCAATTAGTTTCCGGGCCCAATTCAAAGTGCTGGTTTTGACCTATACAATGGTACCTTGGGTTACATACGCTTCAGGTTACAGACGCTTCAGGTTACAGACTCCACTAACCCAGAAATAATATCTCGGGTTAAGAACTTTGCTTCAGGATGAGAACAGAAATCACGGGGGGGCCACTAGGGGTGCATTGGAAGATGGCCGACAATAACACCTCTCCGACCCACACGAGGTAATTAAGAGGCTGTGATGGGAGTATGCAGCCTCCCTGCCCCCCCAGGAGATGGGGGGGAATGCCCTTGCCTGCTGTGCCCACATATACCACCCCCGAACTCGAGGGGGTGGGGGCACTAGGCAGAAAGCCCTTGTGTGGACTTTGGCTCTCCTGGACGCTGTCTCTGATTCGCGCCACTAGCTGCAGCAACTTCAAAAGAAACAATTAGAAAGAAGCAAATGCACATATTTCAAGGAAGAATGGGGAGTAAAGACTGCTAATTGAAGGGATCTCTGATAAAGAAGACGGGTCGGATAAACAGGAATATATCATGAGAAGACACACCAAGGCTCGGTATGTCGGCAACGGGACTGGATGGGGGGGGGGAACTTTCCTTTCTTTCTTTTATGTGATTAACCAATAATCCCCCCCCACAAGTCAGAAATGCCACTTAAATGACCTAAGCTGGATGATTTAAGACTGTGTGGAGATAATTTTTAACCAAAAGCATGTTTTAAGGAGATTGTGGAAAGTACAAGAGCTTTGGGATGACGCAGTAAAAAACAGCGTCGCCATTTTGGCAAGTTCTGTCGAAAGACTTATGTCTGGGAGGAGGAATGCATTTGTTTTCATACAGCGGGCGGACCTCCTCAGAGGACTAAAGAAGGCGACAGATTTGCGAAGATTAATGATGGAAAGAGTGCTTTTATTTATGGAAGTGATGATGCATGGAAACCATCTCGATATGGTTATTGGACGAACGGAAAAATTCACACAGGATTACAATTTGTGTTTGCCTGCTTAAGGAGATTATCAGAAGAGATCACAAAGAAAAAAGAAAAATATATGAAAATAACAAGAGGAGATGTGGAAACAGCAAGGTAGGACTGGATAGAATTGTGAACATTATTTGGACAGATTTGTGGACATTAATGCAGCAGCAAGAAGATGATTGGAATCCCCTTCGGAACTTGAAATATGGGTACCCCCAAGAAAAAATTAAAATTCGGCTTTGTAATTCGGAATTTATGTGATGTGATTTGATTTGATTTGATTGGTCAGTTAATAAAAATTATTTTTTTTAAAAAAAGAACAGAAATCACGTGGCGGTGGCGCAGCAGGCCCCATTAGCTAAAGTCCTTGTACCTACGGGACCACATCTCTCAGTATGCCCCACGGAGGACCTTAAGGTCCATAAATAGCAACACCCTAGAGGTCCCGGGCCCTAAGAAAGTTAGATCAACCTCAACCAGAGCCAGGGCCTTTTCAACACTGGCTCCTGCCTGGTGGAACGCTCTGTCTCATGAGAGCAGGGCCCTGCAGGATCCGATTTCTTTCCGCAGGGCCTGTAAGACAGAGTTGTTCCGTCTGGCCTTTGGCTTAGAATCAGTTTGATTCCCTCCCCCTCTTTCTTTTTCCTTTCTCCTCCTGTGAAGAACCTGCATCCTAATGTTTTAATGTTGTATTTTAATATTGTTTTTTAAATTGTATTTTAATCAACTTGTTTTTATTATTGGTTGTTAGCTGCTCTGAGCCCGGTCTTGGCTGGGAAGGGCGGGGTATAAATAAAATTTATTATTATTATTATTATTATTATTATTATTATTATTATTATTAAAGTGGTGCTTCAGGTTAAGAACAGTTTCAGGTTAAGAACGGACCTCTGGAACAAATTTTTTTTTTTTTTTATTTTTTAATAAATTTTTATTAGGGGTTTTTACAAAATAAAGTACAAAAATAAACAACCTTTCTTTTATCTCAACAGAGTTTCATGACTTCTTTGGACTTCCTCACATCTCCCGCTGCCATTTTCATCATCATAAATTTTTCCCAGCAATTTATCATCTAATTTGCAAGTTTTATAACCACTTATTTAAATATAATCCTCTGTAAATTAATTTCTCTTAATCTCACTTTACATCCCATTTCGATCCGATTTTGTGGTGGCCAATTATTTATGATCAAACATCCTACTTAACTTTCCACCAAATCACAATATTTTTGTAAATAAATCTTAAATTTCCTCCAATCTTCTTCAAACCTCTCTTCTCCCAGGTCTCGAATTCTGCCAGTCATCTCAGCCAGTTGCATATAGTCCATCAGCTGCATCTGCCATTCTTCCAGAGTGGGTAGATCTTGAGTTTTCCACTTCTTGGCGATAAGTATCCTTGCTGCTGCTGTTGCGTACAAAAAGAATGTTCGGTCCTTCTTTGGCACCATCTGGCCGACAATGCCCAGGAGGAAGGCCTCTGGTTTCTTAAGGAAGGTATACTTAAATACCTTTTTCAGCTCATTATATATCATTTCCCAGAAGACCTTCACCCTGGGACAAGTCCACCAGAGGTGAAAGAATGTTCCTTCATTTTCCTTACATTTCCAACATTTGTTGTCTGGCACATGGCATATTTTGGCTAGTTTAACTGGGGTCATGTACCACCTATATATCATTTTCATTACATTTTCCTTCAGAGCATTACATGCCGTGAAGTTCATCCCCGTGGTCCACAACCTTTCCCAATCCTCAAACATAATATTATGCCCAATATCCTGTGCCCACTTTATCATGGCCGACTTAACCATTTCATCTTGTGTATTCCATTTCAACAGCAAGTTATACATTCTTGAAAGTACTTTAGTCTTAGGTTCTAACAATTCTGTTTCCAACTTCGATTTCTCCACCTGGAATCCTAACTTTTTATCCTTGGAACAAATTAAGTACATAACCAGAGGTACCACTGTAGAGCCTTAAATGGCTCAGGACCGCAAGACCTCAAGGACTGTCTCTTTCCATATGAACCTACCAGGACCCTGAGATCATCTTCTGAGGCCCTCGTACGTGTGCCTCCTCCTAAAGAGGTCCGGAGGGTGGCAACATGAGAACGGGATACGTAAGTGGCAAACCCGGAAGTATTTTACTGGGTTTTGGTGCGCACGCATGCACAGAAGCGGTCCTCTGGTTGCGAAAACCTTGGGATCTGGCTGGACCTCCGGAATGGATCCTGTCTGCAACCGGAGGCACCACTGTAATGTAGTGGAGCTGAAATTCCTCTACCAGCTGCAATAGCAGGCAGAAGTAACATACTTCCACTTATTCAAAGTCAGCTTTACTCTTACAGACGAAGGTGATGGAATATATGGAATTGGCTGAGATGACTGGCAGAATCCGGGACCAAGGAGAAGAGTCGGTGGAAGAAGATTGGAAAAAAATTAAAGTAGTTCTTCAAAAATATTGTAAAATTAAGGATTGTTAGAAAGATGCTGGAAAATTATATGGTTTTGGTAGAAATGATATAAAGGATTAAGTAAAAATGAATTGATGAAATTGATGAAAGAGAGAATGTAAAATAATAATATATTAAGACAAATTATTAAGTTAAAAACAAGGTTGGAAGGATTTGCTGATATAACAATTTGAACTAGAATACAAAAATGGGAGGTGTGAGGAGGTCAAGGAAATAAGTAAAGGAAGAAAGTTAAGGTTTAATCTTTTTTTTTCTTTTTCAATGATTGTATTTTTTCTTTATATTTTTCTGTTTTTTGTATTTTTCTTTTTTCTTTTTGTAATTCTCAAATTCTGAATAAATATTATTAAAACAAAACAAAACAAAAAAAAACAAAACAAAGTAAGCTTTACTCTTGACTTGTGAAAAACTCCAATAGACTTTTTAATGTACAAATCAGGTCAGCTAACACACCTTACGAGTCCTTAACATGACAAATGTTAGTACATACTTGTGTGGAAAGGTAGTTGCCATGGTGCTCCTGCTAATGCATAAATCAGGCCCAGCTGTTTTTACTTAAGGAAGACAGTAATTCTACAGATACACTTTAAAGCAAATTAAGTCAGAATCTAGCTTTTATATCACAGTGACTGCCAAAGGGCCACAAAGGAACCAGTCCTCTTGGAAATAAAATACAAATATTTATATATCATCCAAACTTTTCAAGAGAATTGTAAACTTACAAGTCATTAAATTTATCCAGGGACACATCTGGTGTGAAGACATCTAGTAGTCCAATCACCTATGAAAGGGGGAGGGGAATAATTAAAAACCCTGGCATTTAACAATCACAAAAAGGGATGGATGAGAAGGTACAACAACAACAATATCACCCCATGCAAGTTTTTATTCGCAAGAGAAACGCTGAAATAAATGGTGGTACAGTGGTACCTTGGTTCTCAAACGCCTTGGTACTCAAACAACTTGGAACCCAAACACTGCAAACCCGGAAGTAAGTGTTCCGGATTGCGAACTCTTTTTGGAAGCCGAATGTGCTCCGTTTTGAGTGTTAACTTCCGATCTGAGAGCCACACTTCTGTTTTGAGTGTTACACTGAGGTCTGTTTGTTTTTGCTATTTATTTTGTGTTCTTGTTTTTGCAGCTCTTTTTGTGTGTGTGACTGTGTTCAGCTACTGATTGATTGATTGATTGATTGATTGATTGTGTGACTGCAGTACATTGTTTATTTATTTCATTTTATGGATCAATGGTCTCATTAGATAGTAAAATTCATGTTAAATTGCCGTTTTGGGGTTGTTTTTAAAGGTCTGGAACGGATTAATCCACTTTGCATTACTTTCTATGGGAAAGCGCGCCTTGGTTTTGGAATGCTTTGGTTTTGGAACGGACTTCCGGAACGGATTAAGTTTGAGAACCAAGGTACCACTGTATATCAGTAATTCTATATGTAACAGATATAGAGGGCTGGATCCCAACAGCCCAGAACAAGTTGTGATTGCAGAATGGAGGTTTCTACCGCCTCACCATAGTTCCCCAACAACCTGAGGCTTGAGGGGCTCTCAAGACTAGTGTGGTAGAAGCATAGGATATGTTTGGTTTCGTATTATGTGAGCAAGTCTCATGCTTTTCAGTTGCTGCTTCCCTTCTCCTCTCTGATGTAGTTATGAGACCGATGGGAGACTTTCAATTTGTTCCAACGCAGATAAGCCACAGTTATGGTTAACTATAGTTTACTGAAACAAATAAACTTCAAATTGTGATTTATGAAGCTGGCTTCTTTCAAGAAACTGTAATTAAGATGAACCACAATTCAGGGTTTGAGTATAACACTAAAATTGTGGTTAATTGAAAACGAAAGCAAAAACCGCCAGTCTCCCCCTTGCAGAATCACTGCTGGAGGAGATGGGAACGAACAACTGCAAGGCTCATTCATGTAGTACTAAATGGTATAGCACTTTAGCCAAACCAGGACATATAACCCACAATCTCTGATTATTTCGATCCATTACATAGCTGGTGAAGGTGGGAAGAGAAAGAAGACTGTACTTCACTGAAGAGGCACAGTAAAAACACCCGCTTTTCCTAAAATGAAACTGCTGCATTTGAGATATATATATATATATATATATATATATATATATATATATTTGCTTTCGTAGATTTTCAACATATATATATATATGTTGTTTACTATTGCTTGACAAGCTTATTTGAAAACCAACGCACTATATTTTTATACAGCAAATGTATTTTGAAGCAAGATGTGCTATGTCAACTGCACTCTCAGATTCTGAATGAACTGAAACATAATGAGGGCATCTCTCTGATGTTTTACGGATCTCATCTTTTGATGTTATGCATCAAAAACCACAGATCAGTGAAGCCAAGTTGCCTTGGCAGACATGGAATATCATCAATAGTTTTTGCCTTACCAAAACCACCCCAACTTGCAGGTTTTAAATTTCACAACATGTTGCATTTCTACAGTGCTGCTTACAAAAACATTTAGAGTTATCTGTATTGCCTTAATTTGTATGGCACTGTAAGCATCACTACAGCCACTTATTTCAAATTTTCTTGACCTCAGCAATCCAATTATATAGTCACTCCAAAATAGCTCTTTCATTGGCTGCAATTTTCATTCCGTTAGTCAGCAGAATGATCGTAAATTTTCTTGCCACGTCCCCATTTCCTGTTGACTCTGTCTACAGGAATCCTAGAAAACCTATTGCATGTTGATAGCAAGAGCAAATAGGATTACAATGATGAGTTTCAGTATCCCCATTCATGTGGTTCATCCTGCTCAATCACAGACGCTGTTTGCTAGCAATAATCCCTAAGGCAGTCTTTCCCAACCTTGGGTCTCCAGCTGATTTTGGACTACAACTCCCATCATCCCTAGCTAGCAAGGGCAGTGGTTAGGGATGATGGGAATTGTAGTTCAAATACAGCTGGAGACCCAAGGTTGGGAAACACTGCCCTAAGGGTCACTATTTTTGCTGTGGTTCTTTTTCCCCCTCAGCTAGTATCTCTTTTTCCCAAGATCTGCCCAGGTTGCTGCTTTTCCAGTGCATAATCCTGACAAGATACAATTCATTTCTTTACCGGAAACAGTGTTTATTAACAATTTTAGCAGAGTTTGGGGTTTTTTTTGTAACAGTGTGGTATTCTTATTGTTGTTTTGAGCACAAACATTTGCATTATACATTTAAATAATCCTGGGAAATGTAGCTTCTAAGAGTTGTTAGGAGACCCTTATTTCCCTCACAGAGCTCCGATTTCCAAATTCATTTGGCAATCAATTCCTCTTTCCAGGAAACTCCAATAATAATAATTTTTATTATTATTATTTCTTGTACCCTGCCCATCTGATACTCTGGGTGGCTTCCAATGAACATAAAACCATAATAAAACAAATGTTTTTAAAAAAATCTTCCCTATGTAGAGATGCCTTCAGGTGTCTTCTAAAAACTGTATTTATCTCCTTGACATCTGGTGGGAGGGCATTCCACAGGGCGGGTGCCACTACCGAGAAGGCCTTCTGCCTGGTTCCCTGTAACTCAGGCATAGGCAAACTCGGCCCCTCCAGATGTTTTGGGACTACAACTCCCATCATCCCTAGCTAACAGGACCAGTGGTCAAGGATGATGGGAATTGTAGTCCCAAAAATATCTGGAGGGCCGAGTTTGCCTATGCCTGCTGTAAGCTTACTTCTGGCAGGGAGGGCACTTCCAGAAGGCCCTCAGAGCTGGACCTCAGTGTCCGGGCTGAATGATGGGGGGGAGACGCTCCTTCAGGTATACTGAGCTGAGGCCGTTTAGGGAGAATTCCCTTGGGAGAATTGTAGCTCCGTGAGGGGAATAGGAGTCACCTAACAACTCTCAGGGACGCGGGTGGCTCTCTGGGTAAAACCTCAGTGCCTAGGACTTGCCGATCGCATGGTCGGTGGTTCGAATCCCCGCAGCAGGGTGAGCTCCCGTCATTCGGTCCCAGCTCCTGCCCACCTAGCAGTTCGAAAGCACCCCCAAGTGCAAGTAGATAAATAGGTACCGCTTTATAGCGGGAAGGTAACGGTGTTTCCGTGCGCTGTGCTGGTGCTGGCTTGCCAGAGCAGCTTCGTCATGCTGGCCACGTGACCCGGAAGTGTCTGCGGACAGCGCTGCCTCCTGGCCTCTTAAGCGAGATAAGCACGCAACCTCAGAGTCGGACACGACTGGCCCGTACGGGCAGGGGTACCTTTACCTTTACTAACAACTCTCAACACCCTTAACTATTTACACTTTCCAGACTGTTTTGGGGAAAACCATGCATGTTTAAAGTGGTATGAAACTGCTTTAAATGCAGATGGGGCCACTGTACCCTGTTGTACAATGCTGTACTCCACAGAGTAATCTACGTGTTAACAAGTACCTGACGAGACCCCAAACCTAAACAGCTTGAAGATACAGTATTTATCAGTAACATGATCAATAAAAAGCCTCGTTAAACATTATATGACAGAAATTAATTGAATAACTTTCAAATAAAAGTTGAAACATAGTTGACCTAAGTATGTTTAAAGCCTAGATGGGAAGTCCTACTGAAATGTGGGCATAATTTCCAAGTAAGCGTCCAAAGGACTTGACGGTAATACTTCTGACTTTTAATTATATCAACCTTTCCCCAATATTTAGGATAAGAAATCAGGTTCCAATCCTATGCATGCTTAGTTTGGGATAAGTCCCAAGCAAATCTGCCAAGAAATCAGCTGCAAAGGGGCAGAATTTTAGTGATACAGAAGTATATTCATTATTCTTCTGGACTGAGACAACTGTTTTAACTCAGTTTGTATTTTAAATCCTAACAAAAATTGTGGTATTAATTTACTTAACTCCCTTCTCCCTTTACATTAATTCTACATTATCTTTAACATTCCATCTCCATCCCTTTCAAAACACAGTGTCTGTTCACATATGATATTTTCCCCACCGAAACGTAATCTCCAGATGGGGCAAAAAAACATGTGCACAGACTAATATACTCATACATCTTCTGTCAGCATTTGCGCTGACCTCTTCCTCCTAATGTGCTCTTACGATACCTCTTATCTCTCTTGAGATTTCAAGACTGTCAAAATATCAACTTAAATTTAACTCACAGTCCTTCTGCTAAAGCTCTTACCTTCTTCTTTTGCTCTCAAAGGTGGACCACAAATTACATTTTTATCCTTATCTTGACGCTTCTGCGCATGCTCTCACATTGGTAAATATAAAGAGCACCATGGTCACAGGGATTGCTGCCAGTCCCATGCGTAAGATTTCAGCCTTTAGGAAGTTCAAGAAAGAAATGTTTCCCATTCTCGCCCTCCACCTCCAGCGTCTGACCTTCCCATATTTTTAGGTGGCCCCCACTCAACTTCCCAGAGAGGATCTTCATGGAGTGCTTTGGGGTCCAGGGGTGAGGAGGAAACATTGCTATTGTGAACTTTTTGGATTTAACTTATCAGGGCTACATGGGAGTAAGCTTGATTGAACTCAATGGGCCTTTCTAGGTAAACTTGTTTAGGATCACACTTTCACAGACATCTGAAGGCTTAGAAGACATCGGAAGGCAGCGCTGTTTAGGGAAGCTTTTAATGTTTAATAGACTATTGTATTTTAATATTTTGTTGGAAGCTGCCCAGGGTGGCTGGGGAAACCCAGCCAGATGGGTGGGGTATAAATAAATTATTGTTGTTGTTGTTGTTGTTGTTGTTGTTATCATCATCATCATCATCATCCAAGCTGCTGCATATAGAAAGCAATTTATTGTGTGAACTGCCCTTTTTCACTTAAATAACCAAAAGAAAAAAACAAAACAACAGTTTCAGAAAAAAGAAAGAAAAGAAAAAAATATATCCATACATAACACAAAAATAACATCAATTTCCGTTACAGTTCTTTGTCTTATTCCTTAAATCTTTATATCTTTAGATACTTAGATCTTTCCTCTACACACCTATTGACCTCCTTCCCTCCCAATTTCGGGCTTTTTGATAAAAATTCTTTCTTTTTTTCTGCAGCTAATAATTGTTAATGGTTTGCGCATCGTAAGGTTTATATCAGACCTGCTGTAGTTTTTAAGTTTCTATGGTTTCCTTCAATATATACCATAAATTTATTCCAATCGCTAATAAACTTTGTATTTTTTTGGTTTCTAATTTTTTGCGTCATTTTTGCGTGTGAACTGCCCTTAATATTACTGTGATGATATATTCACATATATTACACTCACTTGTAACAGTTAAGTATATTTTGCATTATGATAATTGCACAACATGGAAGACTGTTGCAAACAGCTGCTAATAAGAGTTTAATTAAAGTTGCAAACGATAACAATAGCAAGTCTGAAACAAAACAGAGGACACATTCACTGATATAATGGCAGGATTATATGAAGAAACATTGTGCATATGTGCTCATATGCATAAATAAGACGCATGGGGATGGCCAGGATAGGAACAGCAATTTCTGGACATATAATATTGGCATCTTGGCATTATTATTATTATTTACATACTTGCAAATGTGTTTTAATCCTTTGTTTACCATGGATTTTAATTATCTTTTGAATGTTTTCATCTTTTGAATGTTTTAACTTCAATGTTCTTTTGTTTTTTGAAAGCCACTCATAGGTTTTATTGCAATCATTCGGCTTGCTGAGAAATAAAATTACAAACATACATCAGATTTCATATGACAACCATCCGGGTTTTTCTTTATAGAAAAATCCAGGTGCGTATGAACACATTTGAAATAATTTGAATTTAAAGCCATGCAACTCCGTCACAGTGCGCAACAGCTAACTTCCTAAAATGTGGGGGAAGAGTGGAGGAAGAGAGGTTTGTTAGTGCCTTTATACTCACATTTTCATGCTTCATGTGCTTCAGGAGACGCAATTCCCGATAGGCTCGCTTGGCAAAAAGTTCCGATTGAAATGGACGGTACAACTTCTTAATAGCCACTTTTGTTCCATTTTTCCTGTCAATAGCTGAGCTTAAAGGAAACAGAGAACAGAAATTCCATGAATCAGAAGCTAGGCGAAAGGGTATAGCTGCATCCTGGGAAAGAGACAAAGCGCGTTTATTGACGCAGATAAGGAATATGCCGTATAACAGCACCCAAGCAAGGGCGACAAAATTCAGTTTCTGTGTGTTCCCAACGCCTGCCAAGCCGTGTGTGCATTTCAACAGGAGGGTGGGTATGTGAGAGTGGAAAAGGATGGATATGTGTGCATGTGGCTCCCTTCAAACTTGCTTTCAGAACTCAGCAAATTTAACTGAAAGCCAGTGTGGTGTAGTGGTTAAGAACAGTAGACTCGTAATCTGGTGAACTGGGTTCGATTCCCCGCTCCTCCACATGCAGCTGCTGGGTGACCTTGGGCCAGTCACACTTCTCTGAAGTCTCTCAGCCCCACTCACCTCACAGCATGTTTGTTGTGGGGGAGGAAGGGAAAGGAGAATGTGAGCTGCTTTGAGACTCCTTCGGGTAGTGATAAAGCGGGATATCAAATCCAAATCCAAACTGTGGCATGGTAGTTAGCTTGCTCGTAAGTTAAGAGCATGGGCAGGCAGTTTCAGAAATGTATTGTAATACTGAAAGCTGCCTCATTCCTGGACATATTATTTTTTATATCTAGCCAAGTATCATGTCCAGCTCGTGGGGTTTGTTTTCTTTTGCCAAATAATATTTATTAGTTTTCCAAATTTTTCACAAATCATTGCCAAGCTACATGAAATCTAATACAATTTCCCCCCAAAGTTGACTTCCTGCTCTTTGTCCTAGATACATGCCTACTTTCCCCCGATGCTGCTTGATATTACATATTTATTTCTACAGTGGTACCTTGGGTTACATACGCTTCAGGTTACAGACTCCGTTAACCCAGAAATAGTACCTCGGGTTAAGAACTTTGCTTCAGGATGAGAACAGAAATCTTGCGGCAGCAGCGGGAGGCCCAATAAAGTGGTGCTTCAGGTTAAGAACAGTTTCAGGTTAAGAATAGACCTCCAGAACGAATTAAGTTCTTAACCCGAGGTACCACTGTAATTCATATTTCATTCCTTATATACAATTAACAATTATTATTATTTAATTATTATTTTTCCCTTTTTCATTATCCATCAGCTGCCATTTTATAAATTCCTGTCCGTATATTTACATGATAATAACATATTCCCTTAAAGAACAACAGAGGTTATACATCCCCTTGTGGTCTTTCCATAGGTGGTGCTGTGGTCTGAACCACTGAGCCTCTTGGGCTTGCCGATTGGAAGGTCAGCGGTTCGAATCCCCGCAACAGAGTGAGCTCCCGTTGCTCTGTCCCAGCTCCTGCCAACCTAGCAGTTTGAAAGCACGCCAGTGCAAGTGGATAAATAGGCACCGCTGCTGTGGGAAGGTAAATGCAGTTCTTGCATGCTCTGGTTTCCATCACGGTGTTCTGTTGTGCCAGAAGTGGTTTATTCATGCTGGCCACATGACCCGGAAAGCTGTATGTGGACAAACGCCGGCTCCCTCGGCCTGAAAGCGAGATGAGCGCCGCAAACCCATAGTTGGCTTTGATTGCACTCAACTTTCCAGGGGTCCTCTACCTTTACCTTAGGTAGTTGGGAGAGAATTCTGAATAGACAGGACTTGTCTGTTCCAGTAGAACTCTTCCTGTGTCCTTAAAGGTAAAGGGATCCCTGATCATTAGGTCCAGTCGTGATCGACTCTGGGGTTGCGACGCTCATCTTGCTTTATTGGCCGAGGGAGCCGGTGTACAGCTTTTGGGTCATGTGGCCAGCATGACTAAGCCGCTTCTGGCGAACCAGAGCAGCGCACGGATACGCCGTTTACCTTCCCGCCAGAGTGGTACCTATTTATCTACTTGCACTTTGATGTGCTTTCGAACTCCTAGGTTGGCAGGAGTAGGGACCGAGCAATGGGAGCTCACCCCGTCGCAGGGATTCGAACCGCCAATCTTCTGATCGACAAGTCCTAGGCTCTGTGGTTTAACCCACAGCACTACTCTAATGGAAATAGGCTCTCTGGATCTCAAACAGAAATATTCCCCAATACCTGCCACCTGAATCTTTTCAAATGGAAAACCTGGGACCTGCACACGAAGGATGAATCCCATCTCTATGTGTTCTACCCAGAAAGGCACAGCAGTTTCATCTCACTGCCCCCAGTCACAGTGAGTCCAAGACTATGTAGACAAGGATGGGGAACATGTGGCCATCCAGCTGTCGCTGGATTCCAACTCCCATCAGCTCTAGCAAGCATAGCCAATGGTCAGGGATGATGGGAGTTGTAGTCCAACAACATCTGCAGGCCCTCAGGTCCTTCACACTTGCAACAGGCTAAATTGCAGTTGAATTACAGTTGTGAGGATAAGACAGGAACATCTTAAATCACTATGGCAGTTCCAGCATTTTATGATGATGTTTCAGATGATGAAACACATGAGGCTAGATGTAAGGTTATATCCCTCTAAGAACCACATTTCCTATCTCAGGACTGCTGTGTTGGGGGGCCAGGAGATGAGAAAAACAGCTGTGGTGGTAGGCAGGAGACAACATTGTCACTGAAGGTCATCCCAGCTTGTAAATTAAGGTGCGACGCAAAACAGACATAAAAATAGCGAAGGTTAACACCCGGTATGTGAAAAATGGACCCAGGGGCACTCCTAGAAAATGTCAGCATATGGAAAGGAACTAAGACGCGTGGCTAAGGAACCATAATGGTAAATATTCAAGATGGGTAAAGCTTAAGTGAACACTTTTTTAAAGGACTAATTCAGATGCCTGTTTTGAACACAGGAAGTTGTCTTTTACGGAGTCAGACCTTTGGTGCATCAAACCCAATATATGGTGGTTGGCGGCAGTCCTACCAACTGGAGCCAGGGACTAAACTTGGGAGCTTCTGACTTAGAGACAGAACCAGTAACCAAAACGGTCCTGCAAATACATCAATGTAAATAATATTACACTGCAACAGAAAAACCCATTGTCATTTAGGACCCTGATGACGGATTTGTCTCTGGGAATGTTATACGCAATAATAACAATAATAATAATAATAATAATAATAACAACAAAAACAAATCATAGATCATCAAATTGAAGAATTGGAAGGGTCATCTAGTCCAACCCCCTGCAATCTTTTTGCCCAGCTTGGGGCTTTAACCTACGACCCTGAGACTATAAACGTCTCCTTCTCTACAGAGTGAGCTATCCCAAAATAATAATAATAATACAGTGATACCTCGGGTTACATATGCTTCAGGTTACATACGCTTCAGGTTACTGACTCCGCTAGCCCAGAAATAGTGCTTCAGGTTAAGAACTTTGCTTCAGGATGAGAACAGAAATTGTGCTCTGGTGGTGCGGCGGCAGCAGGAGGCCCCATTAGCTAAAGTGGTGCTTCAGGTTAAGAACAGTTTCAGGTTAAGTACGGACCTCCAGAACGAATTAAGTACTTAACCCGAGGTACCATCGTATGCATAAATATGGGAAGCGGGTGGTGCTGTGGGTTAAACCACAGAGCCTAGGACTTGCCCATCAGGTTGGTGGTTCGAATCCCCGCAACGGGGTGAGCTCCTGTTGTTCGGTCCCTGCTCCTGCCAACCTAGCACTTCGAAAGCACGTCAAAGTGCAAGTAGATAAATAGGTACTGCTCCGGCGGGAAGGTAAACGGCATTTCTGTGCGCTGCTCTGGTTCGCCAGAAGTGGCTTAGTCATGCTGGCCACACGACCTGGAACCTGTACGCTGGCTCCCTCGGCCAATAAAATGAGATGAGCACCGCAACCCCAGAGTTGGTCACGACTGGACCTAATGGTCAGGGGTCCCTTTACCTTTACTAAGCATAAATATATGCTTATATTATTGCTTCTGTAATACTGATTCAACTGCTCACGATTGTCCTTCAAAAGTGATCCCGCGAGTGCCAAACACCGTCATCAAACAGACCTCGAAACACAGCCAGAGCTATTCTGTTCCTTACCATTAGTTTCTCTGTTCCTATTCCATGCCCCACCCGCAAGTGCAGGCATAGGCAAACTCAGCCCTCCAGATGTTTTGGAACTACAATTCCCATCACCCCTGACCACTGGTCCTGTGAGCTAGGGAGGATGGGAGGTGTAGTCCCAAAACCTCTGGAGGGCCGAGTTTGCCTATGCCCGCCCAAGTGGATATATCTGGCAGACTGAAAATAGTCTTGGCTCCACTAGTTTCTCTCATTCTTCTTCCTCGCCACAAAATGGAAATGGCAAGAGCGGAGAGAAAAGGAAGAATGTGAGCACTGGCAATACAGTGCCCAAGACCCAAAGGAGGTGCAGCATTCACATGCAACTGGCGTAATTCTCCTGGACCCCCCTGCAATTGCTATGGCGTTTGTGGGGATTGGCATAGGTAAAGGTAAAGGGAACCCCTGACCATTAGGTCCAGTCGTGACCGACTCTGGGGTTGCGGCACTCATCTCGCTGGACCATTAGGTCCAGTCGTGACCGACTCTGGGGTTGTGGCACTCATCTCGCTTTACTGGCCGAGGGAGCCGGAGTACAGCTTCTGGGTCATGTGGCTAGCATGCAAACCAGAGCAGCGCACGGAAACACCGTTTA
Source organism: Podarcis gaigeae (assembly GCF_964106915.1). Lineage (NCBI taxonomy): Eukaryota > Metazoa > Chordata > Lepidosauria > Squamata > Lacertidae > Podarcis > Podarcis gaigeae. Next base: position 59,922,188 of record NC_139686.1, on the reverse strand, counting down.
CCTTCCCGCCAGAGTGGTACCTATTTATCTACTTGCACTTTGATGTGCTTTTGAACTGCTAGGTTGGCAGGAGCAGGGACCGAGCAATGGGAGCTCACCCCGTCACAGGGATTCGAACCGCCAACCTTCTGATCTGCAAGTCCTAGGCTCTGTGGTTTAACCCACAGCGCCACCTGCGTCCTGGGGATTAGCATACAAACCACATAAAGGAAGGGTTGCAGCTCAGAGGTGGAGCCCATGCAGAGAGTCCCAGGTTCAATCCCTGTCTTTTTCAGTTAGGCTGGAATAATAACAATAACAATAACAATAACAACAATAATAATATATTATTTATACCCCACCCATCTGGCTGGGTTTCCCCAGCCACTCTGGGCAGCTTTCAACAGAATATTAAAATACAATAATCTATTAAACATTAAAAGCTTTCCTAAACAGGGCTGCCTTCAGATATCTTCTTAAAGTCTGGTACAGTAGTACCTTGGGTTACATACACTTCAGGTTACATACGCTTCAGGTTACAGACTCCACTAACCCAGAAATAGTACCTCAGGTTAAGAACTTTGCTTCAGGATGAGAACAGAAATTGTGCTCCGGCCGCACAGCGGCAGCAGGAGGCCCCATTAGCTAAAGTGGTGCTTCAGGTTAAGAACAGTTTCAGGTTAAGAACGGACCTCCGGAACGAATTAAGTACTTAACCCGAGGTACCACTGTAGTTGTTTTTTCTCTTTGACATCTGGTGGGAGGGCGGTCTCACAGGGCGGGTGCCACTACCGAGAAGGCCCTCTGCCTGGTTCCTTGTAACTTGGCTTCTCGCAACGAGGGAACTGCCAGAAGGCCATCGGCGCTGGACCTCAGTGTCTGGGCTGAATGATGGGGGTGGAGAAAATGCTCCCACCTCCAAATCTGCAGACAGTACTGAGCTGGGTGGGCCTGACTCAGAAATATGGCACTTTCCTGTGTTCCTGACATTCTGGGGGGTGGGTTAAACCTGCATTATTTAAGATATTTATGTTATTTCTGAGAGAACTTTCTGACAGGAATTGCTGTTCGGCAGTGGAAGCGTTTCCTTCGGGGGGTTGTGGACTCTCCTTCTGTGGAGAGTTTTTAAGCAGAGATTGGATGGCCATCTGCCATGGATGCTTCAGTTGAGATTCCTTCATTCCAACTCTACACTTCAATTCCACATTTTGGGGCAAGTCCGCACAAGGATTCTAACAACAGGAGAGAGAAAAAAACGCCTGTCTTACATGTTAAATACCCTCTACCTCACCGCAGATTACTTCACCACTGTTTATGTAGGGATGACCAAGCCTGAGAGCCATTCTCAGTGGAATATGAGGAACAGAAGGAGCTGCAAAGACCAGACGCTTGAATAGCACTCAACAAAAGGGAGCTTATCTGTGTCAAACAGTTCTTCCCTGTGCGCATCCTTCTGTATCTGACAGCTGCCAGCCTCCTCTATTTTACTCTCAACACCTTTCTGTGTCAGAAACACAAGCGATGCTAGAGGTGCAGTAGTAAGGAGATCAGCCCTCACACAGCCTGTTGCAGGCAATAAAATACCAGCCTCCTTCCCTGTCAGTCTGAGGTTATTGGCATTTTAACATCAGCAGAGAATCGGCTGGTGAAGCCTAGAAAGGCAAATGGGGCAGAAAGTCCACAAATTCCGTCATGCGGCCTTTTAAATGAAAGAATTCTGTGAAGGAACCCATATCAATGTCTGGAAACCCATTTGCCAAGAGTAAAATTTTGCTTCCTATCGCCCCCCCCCTTAAACAGGAAGTTTCTAACACCACAGGAAGCAAGGCAATAAAAGTGAAAAAAAAGAAGGCGGCGGAGAAGATACATTTCTCCACGCACATTTCCACATTGCATAGATGTGGGCTTCAAGATGTGCAGGGAACCAGGCAAGAGGGGTTTTTCCGTAGTTGCGCCCACCCTGCAGAATGCCCTCTCAGCAGATGTCAAACAGGTAAACAGCTTGGTCGTTTTTCAAAGACACCTGAAGGCAGCCCCGTTCAGAGAAGTTTTTAGTGTGTATTTTAGTATTGTGCTTTTACTATTTTTCATTGAGAGCTGCCCAGAGTGGCTGGGGCAACCCAGTCAGATGGGTGGCAAATAAAATCATTATTATTATTGGGGTTCCATCAATCACATGACACGGAATATGCACAGCATTTGAATGGCAATGCCCTTTCACTCCCCCCCAAATATTTTAGGGGGAGAGGGCGGTGAAGGGACCTCGGCCCCCTAGGATTATGTTTTTATATGTGTTTTTATTATTATTACTATTATTATTATTATTATGTTGGAAGCTGCCCAGAGTGGCTGGGGCAGCCCAGTCAGATGGACAGGGTATAAATAAGCATATTATGATTATGATTAAATAGGACGTCCCTATTTTCATTTGTGAAATATTGGAGGGTATGGGTGGGTCACAGTATAGATGTGCATTTCTCTCCCCCAAACAAGCTTATCCGACCACAGACCCCTGCACTTCCCCAGCTCTTAACCTTCAGACGGGCGAGCAGAAGAAGTACGAAGCGCTGGGTTCGAATCCGGCGTCCGCTCGCCTCCGCCGAACCGGGCGCGCGGCGAATTGGCGAGGCGCAGCGGAGAGCGCAGACGGGAAGGCTGTGTGTGGAGCGCGCAAGCAGCAGCACCAGCAGCGCGCAAACCTCCCCAGCCCCCTTTTCCCAGAGTCTGCGGGGAAGCAGAGAAGTTGCGAGGCGCCCATTGTTCCCCCTCCGGCGACTCCGGGATCGCTGGGGAACTTGGATAGAGTCTCCTCCCCCCCCCCCTCGCCCCGCTTTCCTTCGGGGCTGCTTCGCCTGCTGCTCCTCCTCGCCCTCGCCCTGCACCCCGGGGTCCTCCTTCCTCCCCTCGCCCCGCTCCAGACTCACCAGACGGCGCCGTAGGCTCCGGATCCCACCGCCTGCAGCTCCCGGTAGCGCTCCCTCACCTCCCACGCGGTCTTGGTGATCTCCTGCCGGTAGAAGCCTTTCTTGGGGGAGGACATGGCAGCTTCCCGCCTCCCCCGCGCCGCCAGCTCCCGGCGAAAGAGAGCAGCAACCGCGGCGGGAGGCGGAACCGCGCGCGGAGGGGGCGCGCCTCGCCTTTGCGCGCGCCCGTCCGCCTTCTCTCTCTCTCTCTCTCTCTCTCTCTCTCTTGGGCGTGTGTTTCTCTTTCTCTTTCCCAGCCTCTGTGGAGGAGGGCGGCTCTCGCTCCTTCTCTCCCCCTTTCTTTTCCACCATTCACCCCCTTTGGTGGGAGGGGACACAGGCAGCGTGGATGGATGGATGGATGGATGAAGGTCTCGCAACATGCGCCCTCTTTCTCCAGGCCGTTTCCTTTCCCATTTTTTTTATTTTGGAGAGGTCGATGGACAACGCCGCTGGCTAGCTGGGAAGGAAATCTCTCCCCCCTCCCCGCACCCGAGGTTATATTTTATTACATTTCGAAAGTTTCACAGTGCCGGATTTAGGTATAAGCTAAACAAACTATAGCTTAGGGTCCCACTCTCTTGGGGGTCCCCCAAAAAAATTTAAAGGAAAAAAAACTGGATGTATATTTCCAAAATATGATCTACTTCTTCTTAATTGTATTTCAGTTCAACAATTTACTTTGATACATATTTTGCTATGTGCAAATGGCTTAGATCCATAAATTAGATCCAATTTCGTTGCACTTGTGCAATGTTGCACTTGTGTAATGACAATAAAGAATCTATCTATCTAAATTACCATATAGCATATATTCAGCACAAAATACACATAGCTGTCAACTTTTCCCTTTTCTTGCGAGGAATCCTATTCGGAATAAGGGAATTTCCCTTGAAAAGGGGGAAATGTTGACAGCTATGAAAAAACAGCAACAATTTGCTGTTGACAAAGGACAGCTGGACATATAAAGGGCCCCATTACCTTCAGTAGCTTAGGCCCTCATCAAACCTAAATCTGGCCCTGTATATACACTCCAACACATAAATGTCTCTTGTTTTGTCGACTTCCCAACCCGTTTCCCATGGTGGTATTTTTTATTTCTCCCCCTTTGCTGCACCATATTTTTTATTTCTTATACCATAGGAGCCAACTCCTAGGGGCTAAGGGGGTCTTTGCCCCCCATAAAATATTTGAGGGAGCTGCCCCCTAAAGTTGATGGGCATAGTCATTCAAATCAATCACATGTCATGTGATCAATTATGTGGTTCAGTTCAATTACCTGGCCTTTCCTAATGTTTTCTTCAAGGTGGCACCCGGGTCTTATACCATAACAATAATCTCTAATTCCTTCTGTTGCTTGTGAATTCGTCATACTATAGCATTTCTTTCAGTAATCCGAATAAGACTTCCATACTTCCACAAAACTATCACCATTAAGTTCTCTTATTTTGGCTGTTAACTTTGCTGATTCCACATAGTCCATCACCTTACTTACCCTTTCTTCTTTGGAGGGAACTTCTTCCTTCCATTTTTGTACATAAAGAATGGAAATGGCGGGAAAGAGAAATCATTTTTTATCTCCTCCTAAATAAGCACTATGGTTTCCACATTGTTTGCGTGTGAGGGTTGCACTTTTGATTGTCAAGTATCACCTTTGAGATGGTTGGCTAGAAAGTGGATTTTGTAATTGAACTGTCCCTGGTGATTCAAACTAAATACACATCTTGTAGTTTTAAGAGCCTCTTCCACAGTGCTCAGTCAAGGCATGAAAGCAACATCTGGTATACAGACATAATGCATCTGGACTTGAAAGCTCTACTCAGTCACGAACTTCCAAATCCAGTAGCAGTGTAACTTATTTGTCTTTATACTGTTGTTATTTTTCATTCATGCACAGCACACACACACACCCTGTTAGTGAATCTGGAAATTCTTCTCCAGATACATTTTATCCATGGTATCTTTTCATGTGCCTGATTTTCCATCCCCATCTATGTCAACAAACAATGAAATTCCTGAGTGAAAATAGTGGATTAGGAACAAGAAAGAGACTTGTGGAACCTTGAATACGAATAAATTTAATTAGGGTATATAATTCAAATTATTTACAGTTTGCCAATTCTGGAACAGTCCAGTAAATTACACCGCACTATTTTTCTATAAGCATCAAGAACCATGAATGTAAGTAGCTGCTGCGACTTGCAAAATTAATTCAATTGCTACCCTTTCATCTCTTTCATAAGCAGGGCAGCTAAAAAATGGGAAAGCGTGCATTCCCCACATTTTTCCTTATATGTGTTTGTGATTGGAGTCTGCAGCTGGTTTACTTGCAATTGCAGGATTTGTGGCAGGACTTGTTACTTCCTTCACAGAACTGTGTGACTCATTCACCTCTAGCAATAACTGTCTGTTTTGCATATCATGGTTAATCCACCTTAACCTCGCTTGTAAGTAGGAGGTAAAAATTGTGGCTATCACAAATAACTCACCAAAAGGGAGATTTGCCACAGGCTGAACTAAAGAGTGGCTGCGGTGACCCAGTATTTACAAGATTTTGCGTTGTTTCCAAATGGTTCCAGGAGAGAACCTGTTTTTAGGGTTGACTGAGACCATCTCTTTCGACATTATGCTTTGGGCAGAGAGGCTGTCATGAAAAACATGACAAGCATGCCTTGTTTTCTGTCACACCTCTGGGCTTATAGGCCAGAACAATTCTTGAAGTGGAAGCATCATAGGAAATGAGCTTTGGTACCATGATTGTCTCTCTGCATGGTAGCCAACAGCACACAGTGGAAGGAAACCATTTCAATGGAATTGGACCTTGGTTTCTAACAACTTAATAATAGCACATTGGAAAATAACTGGTTTGTTATGAGCTATCCTTGCCAGCAGGATCAGATTTTTAAAAAGCTGCGTTACCGTAGGATCAATCAGGTTAACAAGGTGAGAAGGAACAATAACAGAAATACAGAATCAATCCCCTGCGTAGGAGTATATTCCAGCTGGTGGTCTGTATTTATTTGGGCACGCTAGTGTCGTTTTGGAACAAGAATATATTCTATAACCTGCACATTTGCTGGAACATTACACACAAATAACCAACAGTTGTTGGGAGCACAAAATACAAAAGGGTTGCATAATCAACATGCGAGACAGTTCCCGTCTGCATTTGGGAAGACTGCCAATATTCATAGCTTGGACTCTTGAAGAAGCCAAACCATTTTTTTTTTAATGACTTCCCGTTTTTGCAGCTCCTTGCTTCCAGCTGGCTTTTGACAGAAATTGTAGCAGTGGGATTTCCTGCTTTGGCATGGAGGGTGGATGAGATGGACCTTGGAGGCCCTTTGCATACTCTTGAGTGTGTGACCAACTGTTTACATTTCCCTGCTTTATGCTAGAGTGAACAGATCTGCAGAGGCAGCACATCATACTTCTGGTGATGGGCTCTAGTCTACAAAAGCTTATGCCACAGTACACCTGTTAAGTCTTTTAGGGTGCCACAAAACTGTTGTGTGTGATGGTAACCCCAGGATCAAAGATGGTACACTGAGAGATTCTGAAATATTCAACCATGCCGAATTCTCCATGTTAAGATTTTAATATACAATTTTAGCAGCCATTCACTCCCTTTCTGAGGACGTTCAAAACGGCAAGTACCTAGAAGGTCGAACTGCCATTACATATTGGTTGTGTAAGTGGTTTTTTCTGTATTCGCTGGCTTCCAGTATTTCAGGGAACTTGCAGCCTTCCAAATATTGGACTCCCAACTTCCATCAGAAGACACCTGAAGGCAGCGCTGTTTAGGGAAGTGTTTAATGTTTAACAGACTATTGTATTTTAATATTTTGTTGGAAGCCACCCAGAGTGGCTGGGGAAACCCAGCCAGATGGGCGGGATATAAATAAATCATCATCATCATCATCATCATGACTTAGCTATGCTGACTTGAGATGATGGAAGTTGGAATACAACAACATCTGGAGGCCCACAGGTTCACCACTCCCGTATTATACCAACAATATTCAGGTGGCTCTTGCATGGGATAGTTCAAACTGGCTCACTTGTGTGGACAACTTCTTTACAAAAACAGTTTCCATATAGTTCCCTGTTCCAAGTAGCTACTGTGTCATTATCTATTAGTTTATCCCAAGAGATGCTCAAGATGCTGCTCCCCAATTTTGGAACCTTCCAGCAATGAGACCAAGTGTATCTATCTCCCTAGGGAAGGGGTCACCACTGAGAAAGCCCTGTCCCAGATACCTCCAGCAAGATGGCTCTTGGCTGGAGGACTAGAGAACAGGGCCTCAGAAACTACTCTTAATGGCTAGGCTGGCTTACATAGCAGAATGGAGCCTCAGGTGTGTGTGTGTGTGTGTGTGTGTGTGTGTGCGCACGCACGCACGCACGCAAACATACAAAGACTCTCTAACTCCAAGGCTGCTTTTTCCAGAGGAAGCTCCTATGTGAGAGTATGAAAGAGGAAGTGTCCCATTTATGAGTCTGCCTTTTAGAGGCAAGCAGAGACCTACCAGTCTCAGATCTGAACTAGATGTATTTAATGGACATAATGACATACACATTACCATACGCAGGCCACTGTTGTCCACCCACTTCTTTATACGTTCTATAGTATGCTAGATTTTATTTTATTTTGAATCCAAAGACGTTCTAGTTTCAGTTCATGCACAGCACATACATTTTTACCCAGATTAAAATTAATTGCCATCATAAAAAAATTTAAAGCACAGGAAACATGTTTTGTTTTCAAAACAGTTTATTGACAGGGGAGGGGAGGAACAGGCACTCCAAAATTACAGAGAAAGTGCTCTAGTGGGGAGCTAGATCTTCAAAGAACTCAAATGTGTGCGATAAATTCCACTCATTAGAACTTGACACAGTGGACCGTTTTAGGGCTAGATCACTAGTAAAACTGTGCTCTGCAGTTTTCTACAACTATAGGAAAAATGACAAACTCTAATGACAAAACAATGATCTGACTCACTGATTTCCAACTGTCGGTCAATCACTCCAGAAACTCTTAGCATGGTCATGAAAACCACTACAGGTATCTATTATGACTAACTTACTACAGTGGCCCCTTCTCCTAAAGGCACTATCTATAAATTAAAAAATAAAATAAACATAACACAACATAGAATTAAGGTAACTCTTAAAAATAATAAATTGCTTGTATGGGCTTCTATTTTTGTTTCAACATACATTCATGCTTTAACTGTACAACCTCAAAATAATATTAAAATCACCGTTTTTGGCATCACAACCAATAGAATGAGACATGCAGAGAAGACACAGTTTTTTTGTAAAAAAACAAACCCTCAGTGCATCATTTGTCATAATGAAGCAGTTCTTAATGTTCTGTAATTATTACATTCGTAGTACAAGGCAAAACACACCCCGGATACATTTTCCTTCAGCGCTATTCATCTGCTTTTCCATAGCTTTTCCAAGATCTTTGGATAGTAAAATCTACGCTTGTGGTATATGAAATTAAATTGCAATGCAATCCATTTAATAGTCTTCATAGTACAGCATGGCAAAAAAAGAGAGATAAGGTTCTGGATTTATTGTTCAATTTCAAGGCTATCCATCTTTAAATCGGGTGGTTTGAAGCTGATCACTTCTTCATATGTAAGTTCTTGAATGAGAGAGAAAAAGCAACATGAATATGAAATATTAGTAATTTAGATATGCATCAGGGCACTGAAGGCAGAGGCAACACACATATTCAAGGAAATGTCTGTGGCTGTTCGCTTTCTCAACACAAACACACACACACACACAAGTTGAATATACCAAGAACCTGAACCTCAGATTTGCTGTGCCAATAACTATATACTGAAGGATAGGCTGTGCTGACTACTGTACTGTAACAAACCATGGGTATAAAACCCTTAAAAACACATTTTTCTCTAGCACTGAGGATGAATTACCCAACTCTGCAGGAAAACAATCAGCTCCGGTAGACAGATTTCTGCATGTCTTGCCAATGACCATTTAAATACATTTTCCCACCTGTGTAAGGATCCTAACTCCTAATGAACTGAAGTCTCACTTTTTAAAATAAAAAAAATGGAATGCACAGTCCATATCAGGAACACACAGTGTCATCCGACTAGTTTGCCCAGGATACAAAATAACACAATTTCCCCACATTAACATGGACATATCAATTACATAAACTTTCCTTAAATTTGAATGAAAGTACCTCCCTGTCTGGCTATTTGGTTTGAATGATCTCATGGATGCAAAACTTTAACGTTCTGCCTGCACACAGACTGACACTGCTTAAATTAAAATAGAACAGTCGAGCATAGAAAAATGGTCTCTCTCACACTCAGACATGGTGGAGGTGATGGAGATGAGATGTAGTATTAAAAGAACAACAACTGGTTTCTGGGTCAAAATCAAGGTACTTGCAGTAATGTTTAAAGTCCTAAATAATGTAGCCCCACCCCATAAAACTGAGCAACCATCTCCTTTCCCCCTCACCCACTTAGGTGTTAAGATCAGTAGATCTTATGTTAGTGACATTATTATACATACAAATTAAATTAAAAGCCCACTCAGCTCTTCTGAAACAACTGGATAAGGCAGCTCTAGGGGAAAATCTTAGCATCTGGATGTTGATGAGAACTAATGCTAACATAGTTTGAAACTCTTTTAATTTCAAAACATTGCTTCTACAACTTTAAGATGGGTTATGGTGGAATACAGTAAAGGGACCCCTGACCATTAGGTCCAGCCATGGCCGATTCTGGGGTTGCGGCGCTCATCTTGCTTTACTGGCCGAGGGAGCCGGCGTACAGCTTCCGGGTCATGTGGCCAGCATGACTAAGCCGCTTCTGGCAAACCAGAGCAGCGTATGGAAATGCCTTCCCGCCAGAGCGGTACCTATTTATCTACTTGCACTTTGACGTGCTTTCAAACTGCTAGGTTGGCAAGAGCAGGGACTGAGCAACGGGAGCTCACCCCTTTGCGGGGATTCGAACTGCCAACCTTCTGATCGGCAAGTCCTAAGCTCTGTGGTTTAACCCACAGCGCCACCCGCATCCCCGCGGGTACAATACAGTACAAAACCTCTAATACAGTACAAAATACAGTACAAAACCTCTAAAACATGGAGCAAAAGCTTTTATGAAAATAAAACAGACATTTTTAAAATCGAAACTTAAGAGAGATAGAATCAAAAAGTGTTATGATTAATGATGGTTGGCCACATCACAGCAACAATCTCTGGGAAAACAACGTATCTTTCTAAAATCGAAAGCCCAGTGTATGTAAGGATTTCACTTCTGCTTTTCTTTGTGAGTTTTGCTAGAAGGCATTTCACTGAAACATTCCTTATATAATACCGTCTTTGGGTGAAGTGCATGCGAATAATAATAAAACCAGCTTGCCTCAACATTTCAAGTGGTAGGGGGAAAAATACAACTGTGTCCTCTGCCTCTTTAAACCAAGGGTTGTCTATTATTTAAAGAAAGGGAGGTTACTGCATTTTACAGAAATGAATGTTGATAGGCAGTGTGTGTGTGGGGGGAATTAGTGTGTAACAAAGAACTACTTTCTCACGGTGTGAATACACATTCCCACCCTCCACCCCCACCAAGTGAATGGTAATTTGTTATGAGGTTATTTTGTAAAGTCTAGCATAGGCTTCCTCAACTTCGGCCCTCCAGATGTTTTTGGCCTACAACTTCCATGATGCCTAGCTAGAAGGACCAGTGGTCAGGGATGATGGGAATTGTAGTCTTGAAACACCTGGAGGGCCGAGGTTGAGGAAGTCTGGTCTAGCAGAAGGTGGACTCCCTAGCTATACAACTGGGCAGGCTATCTTATCCCAGATTGGTGGATAAGGAGCACCATCACCAACAAGTTGTGGAAAATACACTACAAAACTCTCTCAGCTAAAGTATTTCCATAGCACACATGTGTGCTTTAACTTAAAATTGTTTTAATTGGGCCACAGGGTACATTGAGAGATTTGTTATGCACACTTACTTGGGAGCAAGCAGTATTGAACTCAGTGGCACTCACTTCCAAATAAACATGCATAAGTTCAGGCTGCTAAATGAAAGGGTGCAAGTGTTTAAACTCAACCAAGTAAGAAGAAAGTGTCTGAATACAGTGGTAACAAGCAGCAGGTCGACGTTCAGATCCCTGCACCTAACTAGAGTGCAGGTGGAATTGTCTCTTCACAGCAGTCAAAAGAGGAAAAATCAAACTGGAATGTGTGTGTATCAGTGTTTCCCAGACTTGGGTCACCAGCTGTTTTTGGACTACAACTCCAATCATCCCTAGCTGGTAAGACCAGTGGTCAAGGATGATGGGAACTGTAGTCCAAAAGCAGCTGGAGACCCAAGTTCGGGAAACACTGGGGGAGTTGAAGGTGATGCCCTATGTTTTGAGCACGCAACACAATAAAAGAACACAGGCTAGAACCCGAACATAAGGTGGAAGTTCATGGAAAGAAAATTTACTGCATCCCCTGAAAATTCTCTCTGGAGATAGGGTGTGGAAGGCTCATCAGAAAGGAACAAAGGTGGAACAGGAAGCTTCTGTGAACTTGAATGTTGTATTAGGGCTCATGTCAAATTTCAGACAATAAATCCTGCCCTCCATTTTCCGACTCGCCATCCCACATTGTTGAGGGGTTCTTGCAACCCTTCAGAGAGGCTTCTGAATGCTGTTAGCATAGGATCCAAGCCATAGGATATTTTGCACAAAGCGAGTTGCGTGTTTATGTAATTTTCAGGTGCCCGTCTTCATTCACTTCTTAAACCTGAAACAATATCCCTTGCTAGCAAAAAGATTGTTGCCAGTGGCATTATTTAAAACTTCAAGGTGCCATTGAAAGCCTTACTCTGTTTAAATAATGTCACAGGGAACATGTTTTGCTAGCAAGGGATATTCTTTGTCACTTTAGCCTTGAGCAGAAATGAGACTATATATCTTAAGATGCTGTTAACATCCAGCGGCTGAGGTTAAAGCAAACATCTGAATTAATGCTAGCAAGAACCTACAGGTCCCATAGTTCACAATGTACATGCCGGGGCCAGTTCCTACCGAATGTTTGCAAGTTCTGAACAAATGGCTTTTCCTTCTTTAGAATTCAAAATAAAGCTTAACCAAAATAAACAAAAAAATAGAAATCCCCTCAAGTCACTGATAATTCAGCAAAACCAGGCAAAGAAATTTCATTTCCTCATGCAGTCCTAAAAATGGAATCAAAGAGTTCTGTAGAAACTGTCTAAAAACCCAATTTTCTTTGGTCTTCTAGAATTTGGGGTGGGGGTTGCTCTGCATGTCAACTGCAGAATGACAGACCTCTTTACCTTTCCATTCATCTATAATCCGTTCTTTATTCTCTATTGATTCATCATACAGTTCTGCCTCAGGTTCATCATCAGGATCGTGGTATTGTACAAAGTAAGGATGCGCAAGGGCTTCTGATGCTGTTATTCTTTTATCGCTATCCAGTATAAGCATTTTCTCAAGAAGATCTACAGCTAGGATTAAAAGAAAATAAAATCCAAAATTCACTTTACCACCATCATCAGGAAAACTGAAATATCTTGAGTAAAATGCTGCATGCCTTCCACAACCTAATCTCAAGGTTGCAAAATATTTATTTTTAAAAAATTAACCAAAGGAAAATATAGCATTATAAACATGTTTATTTGGTACCACTTTGCACAAAGCATTTTGTATCTGGGAATCAGTTCCTAGGCACAAAATGCAAACAGTCAAGCATGAAATTACAGATGAACCATGATGAAAAGGAAATAACAGATCCCTGTTTGTGTATATTTTAAAGAAAGAAAATAACAATATATTTACACTGGCATGCAAGATAATTGATGCTTAGCTGAGTTAAGTTTCTACATACAAAACGTATAAAACATCATTTAATTACCAGTACGCTCACAGCTTATTAATTACTAATTAATAACTAGCATGATCACAGCCAATATTAAGTGCTGTCTAGTGGCAAGCACCTTATTTGCTGTGGTAATCTCAGGTGGCTTGTGACATCTGGTTGCCATTAGCTTAGCAATTCTGAATGCTACAGGGTTTGAGAGAGCCTTGAACCAGACTGCTATGTGCTAAGGGTAAACAGGGAGACCTTAGACTTTGAATTAAGAGATCCATGAGTAACCTTGGGCAACGTTTCGGCTGAAAAGCAGGAAGTCAGACCGACAGCTTATGCAATACACAATCTGATCCCCAAACCAAGGCTGCATTTAAGTCCCGCACGATCAATTCTGCTCCCTTCGCAACTGCTGATCTGTGAAAGTGCTGTAAAGGCAAGGAAGGGTGTTGGGCAAGAGGGTGGAGATCCTCAAGGAGGGGGTGGAATATATAGCACAACTTACTACTATAGTAAGTACACACACATTCACCATCCAGGGCTTTTGTGCTGGTGTATGTTGAAAAAGAGAGGGGCTAGGGAAGGAGGAGGGGGGAAAGATTTGCTAACCCAGTCCACTCTACAAGGCCTTCAGGCAAACAAAAAACAATAAATATTGAACCATAGACTGATGATATATATATATATACTGCCATTCTGGTAACAAGCAGAAGGATAGAGTCAGATAACCAGGAGATACATAGTAGTTGCTTACAAGCTAACTTACAGTTCCTGAAAATGCATTTTTAGGTAGTTACATGCAGTTAAGCTTCCGGACAACCACAGAAAGGCTGTGATGTTGTGTTAAAAAGGCAGGCACTGGATGGAAAATTCATATTTTAAAAAAGAATTATTCAGTGCCTTGTGCAGTACTTCTGTTGTTAGTCCTAGTAGTCATACCTCATGTTGCGTCCGCTTCAGGTTGAGTTTTTTCGGGTTGCGGACTGCCGAAACCCAGACGTACTGGAATGGGTTCCGGGTTTCGGCAGTCGCACATGCGCAGACGCGCTGAATCGCAACCCGCGCGTGCACAGACTTGGGGTGCGAACGCTGTGGGTTGAGAATGTGCATCCCGCATGGATCACATTCACGACCCGAGTGTCCACTGTATTAGACTAGGGATACGGTCGAAGGATCCTTCATGGAGAACCTTCCAGAGGCAGGTGAGGTAAGAGGCAAAAGGGGACAGAAGAATGGAGGCATGTATTACCTTTGTACAGCAGGCTACATTTCAGCCATGCAAAACTCAGGTGTTACCATTCTGGTAAGCAGAAGGTATTATCACATTCACATTCTAGCCAGGCAAAAGCTCTCAAGAAGGATGCAGGGCAGAGCACGGCTTAGAAGAGACACGATGGCTAGTTAAGAGATAGCCTCTTGGGTTGAGGTTCTCCACCCTTATACGAGACTGAAGACGTTTGAAAAATTGACAACACCATACATTTTCTACCTGAGCGGACTGTACCTGTGCAAAACAAGGATAGTAAATAATAAAACCTCCAAGTTCATACCTAATGGGTTGGCTCCACGAAATACTGCTTTCAGATCCTGTTGAGGCATGTGCGGTAGAGATTCTATGTACTTTCTGGCCTGCAATAAAGGAAGGTGGATGCATGTATTTAGGTTTTTGGTAAAATATATATATATATATTCACCCTTGGGGAATCAATACACACAACTCCTTTGGTGCCTAGGCATAAAAAAATAATGGCATTTCAACACAACCAGCCATCCCTGAATATTTGCAAGGTTTATAGATATCAATCTGTAAGATAGAGAGTTAATAAAATTGCAACTCGAAGATGAGAGGCAAACCACTTTTTTTGGTTAGCTCTCTTCATCCATCTCACCTCTGCTAAACATGGGTGTAAATCAGATGCTATTGAAGCCCTGGTCTAACCCTGTGACAGAAGAATTAAGTGGAAGGATGGTTGATATTAGGGGGTAACTGGTAGTGTTGCTGAGAAATGATAGTGTATCTGGGTGTGTGGGGGGAGGGGAATAAGATGAGAGAGATAATGAAAGTATATGTCGAAGTATCAGACCCCTATTATGAAACTTAAGCTAGTGAGTTAGGAAATTAGAACTCTGCCTATAATGACTACTTGTTTTGAATGTTACCTTAATTACATATATGTTTGCGTTCTCACATATATTCTGAAGTTCTAACTGTCTGTGTTCTGGCCTGGGTGGATTCCAAAGCTAAACACACCTGAGCCCACATACCTAATGTAAATGCACAAATATAAAGGGATAGTCCTAATGCTCTCTATAAGACAGCAGGTGGACACGGCAGGTATTTTGAGTGAAGTCTCGACTCAGCAGTGTACCTGAGGGACTGCCCTGAGTGACCCTCAAGGAATATAAAAAAACCACCTTGTTAAATACATGACTGCAGAATCTCCACAGGTCTATAAGGTGAACTAGAAAAGCAGCGATCAGCAAAGAGGTGTCATATCCTCTATTCCCAGTGGCAACCATATGAATCACGCAGTCATCATCGCTTTAACAGGCATCAGAAATGTCAAAATGTACTGTCACAGCAATAAAAAGGGCAGAAGTGACATTCTTGCTTATACACACTGTGAAACCTAAACTGTATTTTTTGGCCAATTATATTCATTATTGTCTATTCCATGTTTTCCTGCTCACTTCCGTTTTTCATATGAAAAATCATTCAGGTCAGACATTACCACACCCATGCCACTCTCATGAGCTGAAAATTATAGCCTCCTGAAGCTGCTTTCATTAAAAGCAAATAACTACATTCGTTAGGTGCATTTGAAAAGAGAGTTTGCCTTTTAATAAGACTTTGGGATTTACTACACAGCAAGTGTTTGATGTGGGTGGCACTGTGGTCTAAACCGCAGAGCCTAGGGCTTGCGGTTCGAATCCTGGTGACGGGGTGAGCTCCCGTTGCTCGGTCTCAGCCTCTGCCCACCTAGCACTTTGAAAGAACATCAAAGTGCAAATAGATAAATAGGTACCGCTCCTGCGGGAAGGTAAACGGCGTTTCCGTGCGCTGCTCTGGTTTGCCAGAAGTGGCTTAGTCATGCTGGCCACACGACATGGAAAAACTGTCTGCGGACAAACGCCGGTTCCCTCAGCTAGTAAAGTGAGATGAGCGCTGTGACCCCAGAGTTGTCCGCGACTGGACTTAACGGTCAGGGATCCCTTTACCTTAAGGGTTTGACTAACTTACTTGCAAGTCTCCACATGCACCCTTCTTCAGAACCCAGAACACTTATAACTGGCATTCTGGGAACATCACCAGAAACACCTCAGGAAATGGTCAGAGACTGCTATGATTGGGGAAGGATATGGCCAAGCAACCAAGAGCAGCTCAGAGTACAACAGAGAAACAGGAAGAACAGAAAACCTAAAGTAATAACTTTTGTAATTCCCTATCGAGGAATAGGGAAATCTGGGCGGCTCCCAACAGAATATTAAAAACACGATAAAAGATCAAATATTAAAAGCTTCTCTAAACAGGGCTGCTTTCAGATGTCTTCTAAAAGCCAGATAGTTGCATATTTCCTGGGCATCTGATGGGAGGGTGTTCCACAGGGTGGGCCCCACTACCGAGAAGGCCCTCTGCCTGGTTCCCTGTAACCTCACTTCTTGCAGTGAGGGAACCGCCAGAAGGCCCTCAGAGCTAGACTTCAGTGTCTGGGCAGAACGATGGGGGTGGAGACACTCCTTCAGGTATACTGAGCCGAGGCCGTTTAGGGTTTTAAAGGTCAGCGCCAACACTTTAAATTGTGCTCAGAAACGTACTGGGAGCCAAAGAAGGTCTTTCAGGACCGGTGGTATATGGTCTCGGCGGCTACTCCCAGTCACCAGTCTAGCTGCCACATTCTGGATTAGTTGTAGTTTCCGGGTCACTGTCAAAGGTAGCCCCACGTAGATTGCATTGCAGTGGTCCAAGCGGGAGATAACTAGAGCATGCACCACTCTGGCGAGACAGTCTGAGGGCAGGTAGGGTCTCAGCCCGTGTAGCAAATGGAGCTGGTAGACAGCCGCCCTGGACACAGAATTGACCTGCACCTCCATGGACAGCTGTGTGTCCAAAATGACTCCCAGACTGCGCACCTGGTCCTTCAGGGGCACAGTTACCCCATTCAGGACCAGGGAGTTCCCCACACTTGCCCGCCCCCTGTTTCCCCAAAACCGTACTTCTGTCTTGTGAGGATTCAACCTGAAGACAGGTAGTTCTTCATCAAGAATTGATGTGGTACATTTGAGTTAAAAACATGCAAGCAGACAACAATACTCTCATGTTATTGGCTTGGGCATTTTTCTAAGTACCTGCAAGTTTTAATTTCTCTCCTTAACGTTTTTTATGCTTTTTATAATAAAGCCACTATCACGGCAACCTAATTAACAGCCATACTTTTCATTGCTTGCCATCATTATTTGTTCACAAAATGGGTAGCTAATGAATCCCTCAACTGCCCCCTTTAATCTCACTACTATTATAATCTTTCAATTATCCATTTAATCTCACCCAATATGTTTAATGGCATTTAAGTGTGTAATTTGCAAAACAGGCATTTATTCCAAAAATGCTACCGGCAAGTCTTTAACTAAACACAGAGACATATTTGACTTAGACTGTTCTCGTGTGTCCTCTTGTAATTCTGCTGAATATTTTAAAGAGGCCATTTCCAGTTGCTGTGAATTAAATAGATTCAACTTTGTAGATGCATGGAGTGGGATGAGAATCATCCAAAAGTATCATTTGAGCACTCACCCAGGGAGCAGTAGTGGGGGAAGGAGAGTGAATTCAACCCCCACCCCCGCTGTGTTCTGTGTCAAAACAGAGTACCGTATTTTTTGCTCTATAAAACTCACTTTTCCCCTCCTAAAAAGTAAGGGGAAATGTGTGTGAGTCTTATGGAGCAAATGCAGGCTGCACAGCTATCCCAGAAGCCAGAACAGCAAGAGGGATTGCTGCTTTCACTGCGCAGTGATCCCTCTTGCTGTTCTGGCTTCTGAGATTCAGAATATTTTATTTTTTTTGTTTTCCTCCTCCAAAAACCCTCCTCTTGTGGTCTGGTGTGTCTTATAGAGTGAAAAATATGGTATATTAAATAGCACACGTTCCCCAGGATTCACACTAAAACCACATAGAACAGACAGTGATAAACCATTACTTAGCTTGGTTTGCATGTCACATTAAGTCAAACCTTGGTTACAACTGGAAGGCACTAAATGATGAATCCAGGTTTCAGCCATAGTTTAGCTCAATGCATGGTGTCAACAGCAAAAATGCCTGTGACAATGCGACCATGATCTCTTGTGGGAGCCTGCATGTGGTTGCACTAACTAAACCATGGTTTGGCTTAGTGTGACATTGCAAACCAGTGTCTTCTACAGTTGTGACATAAATTACTAAAATAATCTACAGCTAAAAAATTCAGTCTTACTCAAATTGGACTTCATCAGGACTGTGTGCTTCTTTCCCACTACAGGTATTAAATTAACACAGCATAGCAAGAAAGCATTATCTCCGGTGACTGCATTTTTCAATGGTTTACACTGTATGAAATCTACCTACTGAATGCAATGTCATGGGTTCAAGTCCACAAAATCTTATGCCATGATAATATTTTTAGTTCATAGAAATATGCTTTTCTCCCTGTTTTTTTGGCCCCTAATCTAGGTACCCCCCTGGAATAAGCAACCATGTATACATTCTAACCATGCTTAGAAAATGGCATCTATATTATGTGTTTGCTAAGGCTTCCCCATTTACTTGTCTTTCATTGGTTGCTTAGATTATGTTGCCTACAAACCAAATGCTGTGGTTCTCCTTTTCTTCACAAACCCACAATAAAAGGTAAAGGAGACTCCTGACCATTAGGTCCAGTCGTGACCGCCTCTGGGGTTGCGGCGCTCATCTTGCTTTATTGGCTAAGGGAGCCGGCGTTTGTCTGCAGACAGCTTCCGGGTCATGTGGCCAGCATGACTAAGCTGCTTCTGGCGAACCAGAGCAGCGCACGGAAACACCGTTTACCTTCCCACCGGAGCGGTACCTATTTATCTACTTGCACTTTGATGTGCTTTCAAACGTTGCTTGGAGCAGGGACCGAGCAATGGGAGCTCACCCCGTCGTGGGGATTCGAACCGCCGACCTTCTTATCGGCAAGTCCTAGGCTCTGTGGTTTAACCCACAGCGCCACCCGCGTCCCAAACCCACAATAGGATTGTATTAAAAACACCTAGCATCTTTTAACATTCTAAAATTCACTGCTTACACATGATTACCATTAACTGCTTTAAAAAGCTTCGTAAATTGAAAACATTTTGTTCCTGAACAACTCAGGAAACCAACATGAGACAGCAAATAGATCTCAATGATTATTTCTGGTGAAACATTGCACTTACATGCTCTGATGAGATTTTCTTGAGAAGTTCAGAACTGGGTGTACCAACCACTTCCATTATTCGTTTCAGCTGGTCAATATCTGTACAAATTTAAGAAAGCTACAGGAAACGTGGGGAAATAGCAGATGAGCCACTTGCTTACATAAATTGCCAAACCTGTGTCCAACCTCTGCTTAATCTACTCCGTTATCTAACGGTGGAAGTTTAGAGAAGTAGACTTTCCTTATGCCATAAAGCTCTTTGCAGACACAGTGCAATCTTATTCTTCACCAGACAATGGAAACTGAAACAGAGTTATACAGTATATGTCTTTAAGTCCTTGGCTATATTAGCTGAATGATCCATTGGTCGTTTTAGGAAATGATAAGAGAGTTTAGTAGAAATCTCAGATTTGGTTGTTATGAGAGTGTGATCCATCACCAAATACCGAACAAAGCTTGTCATTGTATGGGTATATCAACATATATCACAGCCTATCCATACAGTTGTACCTTGGCTCCCAAACACCCTGGAACTCGGACGTTTTGACTCCCGAACGCTACAAAGCTGGAAGTGATTGTTCCGGTTTCTGAACATTCTTTGGAACCCGAATGTCTGACAGGGCTTTTGCAACTTCTGATTGGCTGCAGAAGCTTCCTGCAGCCTATGAGAAGCCAGGAATTGGTTTTCGAATGTTTTGGCAGTTGAACGGATTTCCGGAACGCATTCCGTTCGACTTCCAAGGTACAACTCTCTCTCTCTCTCTCTCTCTCTCTCTCTCTCTCTCTCTCTGTGATATATTAGCAACTCTCTAGAACAGCGGTTCTCAACCTGTGGGTCCCCAGATGTTGTTGGACTACAACTCCCATCATCCCTGAGCTCTGACCTTGCTAGCTAGGGGTGATGGGAGTTGCACTTCAACAACATCTGGGGACCCACAGGTTGAGAAAGGCTGCTCTAGAAGAAAAAAGGAATCACCCAACTATCCATTCCGCCAAAGCTGAAAGCCCTCGCACTTCTAAGCCTACAGAGCGTGGTTTATTATGACAGTAGTCCAAGCACTAGGAGTGTGCACAGTTCCTAGTGTTGGCTTTGAAAGGCAAAGCCCTTGTTTTCAGTGAGTACATACTGTCCCTTTCCTCTTCACAAATGAATAAGGAGAGCCCTTATCCACCCATGGTCTTTGGGACCAAAGCCATCATCTCTTGTATACTCAGTCTCTAACAGTGCCATTAATAATTGCAGTGGGGAAGGTTTCCCCAGGGTCTTGTTGTTTGCAAATCCATCTCCTTATAAAGGTACCTGCCTGCCCAGTTCCTATGGTTACCTTGCTGGAAGTGATGCTTCCAACATGAGTCATCAAACAACGATGGACAGAAGATGTAAGCCTATGGAATCTGTATTCAAAAGTGAACTCGGCACCTGGGATGCATCACCCCACCCATGTTGGTTGGTACCAATATGCTCCAAAACAGGAAAAGAACAGATCGTCTTCAGATAGTCCTGGGTGCTGCTAAATTAGAGAGGGATAATAATTTATAATAATAAAATTGTATTATTTTCCCCAGCCATTCTGGGCTGATACCCTGTGTTTTCCAAGGGAGCTATGAATCTTTTCAGCATCTCTGTTCTCCAGCCCAGCAACCACTGTCTTTTTCAAGCTGTATTTGTATCTGGGTCATTATTTAAATGGAGCGTAGAAAAGCAAAGATTTTAGGCAGCCTACTGTGGCTTAAGGACACAATGTTTGTTACTCTTTATGACCATTATCGCGTCCAGCTGTGGGGGGAAAAACCAGTCACTTTAATGATTACTAATATGTTTGTTGTACCATTTTTTTTTTGTTAAACGGCTAACGCTGCTTTAAAAGCATATCTGTGGCACCAGCAATGCGAGACCCAGAGTATATTTGCACTTGTAGGGGGAAGGATACAGTCGTTTCCAGGGAAAAGGGCCTTCCCTTTCAGCAGCTCTGCCATGATGCATCCAACTGACCAAATGTCAACTGCCAAAACACAAAACAACCAATCAGAAGGGGCTTTCTTGCTGGGTTGGGGAGAATCTGCATGACAAAGGTATTCCCATCCAAGCCCTTAAGGTACACATTTCACAGCACAACACAAGGAGATTCCCGCCCCCCTCCATCTTACCTGTTTGATTATAGTGCATCCAATTCAACATGATTTCCGGGGCTCTGTACCACCGTGTTGCTACATAACCTGTCATTTCATCATCCGTTTGCCGGGCTAAGCCAAAGTCTAAAATCTACAGAATAATAATAAGAATGAAATTCCCATTATTTTTATTATATAAATGGTCAAGCCTATCTTTATTCTGGCTCTCATGACTCATCTAAGCCAACAACAGAAACACCTGGTCCATAGCTAACCCACAGTTCCAACAATTAGAGATTTCCTGCCCAAACTGATTCTCCTATAACCAACTTGAGGTATATCATAGAAAACAGCAGGATCATTTGGAGGGGAAAAATTCATGTGATGTTGCTAGGTAATCATGCAACCCCGCCACTTCTTACTGGAACCCAGAAGTGAGGAGGAACACCTAGGCTCTTTCTAGGTTGTTGACTCCTTTGGCTAATTTCTCTTTCCTTCGCTGGTCAGAAGAGGCCTAAAGTCAGTATGAACCAACTACGAGGTCACCTAGAAAACTGAGCATTTATAGTGACACACAGAGCTTGGCAGATCAGTGACAGTGGTGAAGGGGAATTTTTGGTATATTTTGGGAGGGTGCTAGAGAGGCAGCAGCTGGTTCAGGATTCACACATCAGTCAATCAAAACTGCAGAGTCCATAGGGAAACGCCGGCCCCCCAGATGATTTGGAACTACAATTCCCATCATCCCTGACCACCTGGTCCTGTTAGCTAGGGATGATGGGTGTTGTAGTCCCAAAACATCTGGAGGGCCGGAGTTTGCCTATGCCTGTCCTAACCGAAAGCATAAAGGAAGGTGTTCCTGGATTTAGGTATATAGGAAATTGCCTCATATCTGCTCAGACTATTGATCCATCTATCTCAGTCTAGTCTACTCTGATGGGAGCAGCTCTCTGGGTCTCCTTTACATACACAGCATGTACTGTACTCAGTCACTGAGCTATGGTCCTTCCTGAGGGCAACCTTTTTCCCCCAGGGTGTGACAGCCAGTGACACAAAACATGCACATAAAATCAGGCAGCACAAACCAGAAGGTGATGCTCTCTATCCATTATTTTGATTATACCGTATTTTTCACCCTATAGGACACACCTAGTTTTTTTTGAGGGGGGGGGAATAAAGAAAAAAATTTATTTCCCCCCCCCAGCCGTGACTTCAGCGCGCCCCGCGCTCCGGGCAGCAGGCTGCTATCTGCAGCCTAGGGAGCCCTGCAGGAACTCCCGCGGGCTCCCCAGGCTTGCTGATAGCTTCCTGAAGCCTGGAGAGCGAGAGGGGTTGGTGTGCACCATAGGACGCACACAGATTTCACCTTCATTTTGGGAGGGGAAAAAGTGCGTCCTATAGGGCGAAAAATACGGTAATTTCTCATAAACTGCTATTTCTCAGAGTAACCCAGTATTAGCAAGGTGTGCCGGTCTCTACCCATTATTAACTTTCAGGAGGAATCTGAAAACATTCCTGTTCACCCAGGCATTTGGTGGCTGAAGAATGCTGCTCCTGGCAGCCCCAAGATCACAGGATGGAAGAATGATTCTAACTGTAACTAGAGGCTTTTAATTGCAATTGCTTTTACAATGCTTTAGAATGCTTCCCTCCCCCTTCCTAAATTGTGTATCTGTTTGCCGCCCTGGGCTTGTTGGAGAGGAAGGGCAGGATATAAAATCAATGATCAATAAAATCTTTGTAAGATTTCTCTTTTCCTATTGTTTGTCTATTATATATAGCCACTCTGGGCGGCTTCCAACAAAATATTAAAATGCAATAGTCCTTCAGATATTAAAAGCTTCCCTAAACAGGGCTGCCTTCAAATGTATTCTAAAAGTCAGATAGTTGTTTATTTCCTTGACATCTGGTGGGAGGGCATTCTGCCACTACTGAGAAGGCCCTCTGCCTGGTTCCCTGTAACTTCGCTTCTCAGAGTGAGGGAACTGCCAGAAGGCCCTCGGAGCTGGATCTCAGTGTCCAGGCTGAATGATGGAGCTGCAGATGCTCCTTCAGGTATACTGGACTGAGGTCGTTTAGGGCTTTAAAGATCATTACAAGGTCATTCATGGATTATTTCCTTTCTTTGACCGTGAAACGAGGACAAAAGTGCCACCAGGTAAAAACATCTGTATTGTATGTCTTAGTTAAAGATGCAGAGGCTTGAATCATTGTTTCTTTGACTTGGAATCTTTTGAGGATACAGTGGTGCCTCGCAAGACGAAATTAATTCGTTCCGCAAGTCTTTTCGTCTTGCGAGTTTTTTGTCTTGCGAAGCACGGTTTCCCATAGGAATGCATTGAAAATCAATCAATGCGTTCCTATGGAAACCGCCTTCAGACCAGGTCCGGGGACAGTCTGTCCCCCGACCTCTTCTGAAGGGCGGGGGGGGGGGGCGAAAGTCTTTGCTTCCCCCCGCCTGCCTTTCCGGGACAGCGGAGACATCTCCGCTGTCCCAGGGCGATCTTAAAATGCTGGCAGGCGGCAGCGAACGCTTCGCTGCTGTCCCCCAGCATTTTAAAAGCCCCCGGGACAGCGGAGAATTCATCCGCTGTCCCGGGGCGATTTTAAAATGCTGACGGGCAGCAGCGAAGCCTTCGCTGCCGCCCGCCAGCATTTTAAAATCGCCCCGGGACAGCGGATGAATTCTCCACTGTCCCGGGGCGATTTAAAAGCCCCCGGGAAGGCAGGCAGGGGGGACAAAGACTTTTGCCCCCTGCCAGCCTTCAGAAGAGGTCCTGTCCCGGACGGCTTTTGAAGGCAGGCGGGGGGAGCAAAGACTTTTGCCCCCCGCCCGCCTTCAGAAGAGGTCCAGAGGGCTCTCCAAGCTGCGGATAGCAGCCTGCTGCCCCGCGTGAGGGGTAGACATTCGCTGCTTGGGGAGCCCTGCAGGACTTCCCCTGCAGGGTTCCCCAAGCGGCGAATGTCTGCCCCGCGTGAGGGGCGCTCTGCTTAAGAGCGCCCCTCGCGCGGGGCAGCAGGCTGCTATCCGCAGCCTAGGCGGGAACTCTTCTGAAGGCTGGCGGGGGAGAAGGGCTTTTCTTCCCACCGCCAGCCTTCAGAACAGCCTTCTGAATGTTGGTGGTGGGGAGGAAAACCTTCCTCCCACCGCAAGTCTTCAAGACAGGTCCGGGAACAGAGGAAAAGCGCTGCGCGCCTTCCCCTCTGTTCCCAGACCTGTCCTGAAGGCTTGCGGTGGGAGGAGGGCTTTCCTCCCCACTGCCAACATTTAGAAGGCTGTTCTGAATGTTGGCGGTGGGGAGGAAAAACCCTCCTCCCACCTCAAGCCCCGGGAACAGAGGAGAAGCCCTTCGCGCCTTGTCCTCTGTTCCCGGACCTCCCACCGCAAGCCTTAGGACAGGTCCGGGAACAGAGGAGAAGGCGCGCTGCACTTCCCCGCTGTCCCCGGAGATTTCCCTATGGGCTTTCGTCTTGCGAAGCAAGCCCATAGGCAAATTCGTCTTGCGAAGCCGCTAAAAAATCGGAAAACCCTTTCGTCTTGCGGGTTTTTCGTTTAGCGATGCATTCGTCTTGCGGGGCACCACTGTACCAGAAAACTAATCAGTAATGAATTCACTGTGCCACGCTTAATTTAGCTTTTTATCTGCCTCATTAAAATATTCCATGAATATTAAGGGCATAATTCAAAAGACCTGTGACTTGAGCATGTCGTGACGTAGAGACCGACGTCTTTAAGACAATGGCTTGATGTAAAAAAAATTCATCCTAAATATCTTCCTGCCATACCGATTTACATTCACTGGAAAACTGTGTTGTCCAAGGTATAGGTATCAACCTAAGCATTTTAATGCATTGCAGCAGCAAGATCAGATTGTAAGGCCCTCCCTCATATTATAGTATAGTCCCATCGAGCCTTATGCTCACGGAAGTTCATTAATTCTCTGGACAGCTGTTGCGGATCTGGGATGAAAATAAAAGCATTTTCTATTAATTCAAAGCTGCTTCTATTTTTTTTTAACACACAGTACAAAAATAACCATTACGCAGAGAGATTGGGTCATACTTTCAAGAGCACTTGGATAATCCACAAAGTCAATTACCATTCAATTAGACTTCAACGTTCAGGAAGTGTACTCTGACTGAAAGGATTTGGGAACATCTAAATACTTTGAAAAGTGCATCCCATAAACCAACTGATGCCAATTCAAATGTTTTCAAGTAGGTTTCCAGCTGATGTCATGACTCATGATGGTTGAACTCCGCTGGACTCCGGGGCAGTGCAGCTGTTTGGGCAGGGGAAAGCCAGCATGTATGAGGTAAAATTCCTGGAAATGCACCTGAGGTGGTTCTGGGGAGTTCACTGCATCCCACAGTGTCGCTTAAACCCATAATTGCCAACTTGAAAGGCAGATCGGGTGTGACCTGGGAAGTATATGCCTGCCACGGACGAATCTCCGTCTTCAGCATGATTTGTGATTGCTTCCTCACTAATTTGGAATATTGGCATTAATTATAAGGCGCTCCTGAAATTGCATAAAGGGCTGCAATCCATCAGCTGCCGAAAGGACTGGGTTTGGATCCCTGAGTGTGGAAACCCTCACAAAGAGCTGTGAAAGAACTGGGAGAACAAGACGCTCTCTGTTTTCATATGGTTTCCAAATGGTTTCTTTCTTTCTTGACCTCCCCTGCAAAATGAGTGAGCCATGTGTAGCCGTAGCTATTTTCAAGCCACAGAATTCAATAGGATCACTCCCATTCATATGTTTCTAGAAAAAAAGGTGCTGGAACTCACAATGGAACTCTTGTTCAATGGCACCCACCTGAGAGGTGCTGAAACTGAGTTCCGGCGAGTTCCAGCTGAAAAAAAAGGCCTGGTTACGCCCATGTTTATAAACCGCCTGAGGCAGTGCTGATCTGCACAGGGTTGAGCAGCAGGCACAATCCATCCCATTCATCACAAGATGGCCTTATACATATTCTCTGTGCTCTAATTTTTGGTGGAAAAATTGGGCGTCAGAAGCAGAACATATGAGGACTGGGTTTTTGGGGGGGGGGGTAGGCAACAGGCATATAAAGATATACAGAGCTTACCTCACAAATAAGAATAAGGGATACAGCAAAACAATTACTAATTAGGTAAACTTTGGTCTGCATCCCCAAAACAGACCAGCATGCTTTCATTCCCCCTCCCCATGAGCTAATAATTTATTTTTGAGATAAAATAAATTTACATTTTACACACACACAAAATGAATAGCCAGCAAATGAAATGAAACTTGGGCCAAATGAGACTCAACTGGCTCGTATGTTAGAAGACATCACCTTTTTTATATCTCACTGATATCCCAAAGATTCACAAAAAGCAATTATTACCAAGTAAGGATGTGTTTGGTAGATGCTCCACAGTTAAGAGAACTTTCTTCCGAAGTCACTAAATCCAGAACTTTAATATTTGTATTTCTTTGGATATTTATACCCCGCCCTTCAACAAGCCAGGATGAATTATTAAGAACAGCTTCTGAAAACAGTGTAGAAGGGGTTTTTTTAAAAATAATTTTTTGCTGGTGTTTCCTTTGGCTTTGTCAGGGGGAGTTTTTGTATATTTCAGTTTAATAGGAAGGGGATTCATCTATTGTTTTGATCATTTTGATTTCTCAGCAGTGGTCTGCAGGTTGCTTCATAATATAGATTCCATCCAGGATAAGGTCCCCATAGCAGGAGGGTATTGCAAGGATAGCATTCCTCTCCACATGCTCTGCACACAATTCTGGTGGCTGTGAGACCATTTCTCATGCTGCGTTGCAACAGTAGGTGGAGTAATAACTACTCAATGGGCATTGTCAGCTGCTGCTTTGAACACTACATGAACAATTTTATGTTTGCATTTCTTCTTATAACTGATTGGGATAGAGCAAATTAAAAAAATCTACAATGTATAAATGAATAGACAATGTCTTCTCTCGCTTTACAGAACGAAAAGTAGGATATAAATATAATTAACCAGGATTTCTCAATGTAGGATGATATGTTAACTTGAAAAAAATCAGAAATAGGAGCATCTAAAAAGGTAAAAGGTAAAGGAGCCCTGGACGGTTCAGTCCACTCAAAGGCGACTACGGGGATGCAGTGCTCATCTCGCTTTCAGGCCAAGGGAGCCGGCGTTTGTCCACGGACAGCTTTCCGGGCCATGTGGCCAGCATGACTAAGCGGCTTCTGGCACAACAGAACACTGCGACGGAAACTAAGTGCACGGGAACGCTCTTTACCTTCCCGCCACAGCAGTACCTATTTATCTACTTGCACTGGTGTGCTTTTGAACTGCTAGGCTGGCAGGAGCTGGGATACAGCAACGGGAGCTCACCCCGTTGTGCAGATTCGAACCGCCAACCTTCTGATTGGCAAGCCCTAGAGGCTCAGTGGTTTAGACCACAGCGCCACCTGCAGCCCTAATAGGGCGACACCAGTACAAACAATAAGGTCTTATAAACTGTCAAGTTAGAATCTGAGATGGTCCCACTCTGTTGGTGTGTTCATTACTATGTAACAGTTTAGTCTGTAATCCTAAATTCAAATTATCTGGGAGTAAACCCCATTGAACAGGACTTATTTCGGAGCAGAATAAGGACTGCACTGTTAGTTAATACACATCTTCCTTTTTAAAATGCTAGTTCCAAACTGCAAGTAGTTGCTTGATATCTGCAGCACCTACTATTTCACCTAGTTATCCAGGGCCTGAAATGGATGCAACACTTCTTGTGAGCAGTTACTGTAGAAATACAGCCCTAAAGAAAGGACCAAAACTTCTATAGTTGCTCATGTATTCAGAGAGCTTCCTGATCAGTTTTAAATTGGTCGGGTTTACAATTTAGTTTTTTACCAGAACAACCATTTAGAACAGATGCTGGCATGACAACAGGCACCACCCTTGTGTTAGTCTTGGTTCAAAACGTACCGAAATAATCAAAATAGCATGAATCCTACCCTTAATTCACAGTCTTCATTGACAGCTAGGTTACTAGGCTTCAGGTCCTGCACCAGAACAAAAAAGTTAAGAGCATTAAAACAGGGCTAAAACAAATGAGGTAAAAACAGTCTTGCAACTATATCAGAGCAGCAAGCCAAACCAATGATGTGCTCACAGTGCATTATATCCCCAGTAGAACGTACCCGGTGAATGATTCCAGCCGAATGAATATACTGTTAAATAAAAAGAAAATAGGTGAGGTCAGACAACAAAGTCAAACGCAAGTGATTAATGATAGCTATTAGCTGTCATCCACTCAGACAGGTGTTTTTGTTCTACAGTACAAAGAGATAAAGGTTAGCCTGTATTCCCACCTATGTGGCAAATGTTCAGTGATGTACGTAAGGAGCAAACGCACCAATAAGAAAAGCTGCTGGTGTTCTGCAATTCAATCTGTAATTTTTGCGAGTTTAAAGGCCCTTCCAGACACACTGTTTGTAACATAGTTTGCCTCTGACACCAGGGCTCCTTCATTATCATTTCGCTAAAGCAGCAAAACTTAAACATATGTGCCAATTATAGAGGAACTTACAAATCCCATTAATCCACAAATTATGATTTCAGCACTGCTGACATCTGTGTGGCACATTGAGTTGCAGTGTTTAACCAATATTTTGATTAAATGAACAGGTTGATCAAATCAATTAACTAGGGGTTAAAATGTTGTTTTAAACACAAGCAGTTATGGGAAAACCTATGAGTGCCTACCCAAGAAGTATTTTCTGTTGGGCAAGGCTTTTGTAGAATACATAATAAGAACATACAAGTAACATGAGCAGCAGGCATTATCTTAAGAGATGTTTCATCCTGTGGTACAGCTCAAGTATGTTTTTTTACCCTCCCTCCATAGGTTTTACCTTAAGCCCTCGAAGTAACTGATATATAAGAAACTGTATATGGTCGTCTGTCAGTTTCTGGCACTTCACAATGTTATTCAGGTCAGCACCCATTAAATTTGTGACAAGATACCTGTAAATACAAAGCATTCAGATGACATCCAAGTCTTTTTTTCCCCCGGTATCGTGGTGAGGCGCTGAAAGCAGTGCTTCCAGACACTAGTAAGAATGGGTCTTCCATGCATTTTATATGGTCACAAGATTGAGGAATGGGAAAAATATGAAGACTCGGTTGTCACAAACCATGGCTAAGGGAAACTGAACTCAGCGTAGGGTTTCTGGAATCGCAGGAATGCACCCAGCACTTCCTTCCTCTGACTCTTCCCACGGGAGGAAGCAAAACTTTGGCTCCTACCAACAGAGTTCAGTGCAGGATTAAGCCAAGTGTACAAAAGTTGAGAAACGAAGGCCAAGGAGGTTACAGATACTGTGAGTACAGTAGCATGGGGGAACATACTTCCCCAAAATAAACAAATAAATGAACAAGCACTAGATAACGTACAGGCAAGAGATCAATATCCTATGTTTATTCATTTAAAGCAGTTACGCTCCATGCTTTAGAGAAGGAGGCTCCTAGAGCATCTTACAAAGATCAATGGTCCCTGCCCCCTGCCCGCAGGCTTACAATCTAAAAGACACAACACAAAAAGAAAAAGGCTGAGAGGGAACTCAGGCGCCAGTTCTTAGTCACCATTGT
The DNA here is from genome assembly GCF_964106915.1 of Podarcis gaigeae. Lineage (NCBI taxonomy): Eukaryota > Metazoa > Chordata > Lepidosauria > Squamata > Lacertidae > Podarcis > Podarcis gaigeae. Next base: position 59,892,218 of record NC_139686.1, on the reverse strand, counting down.
TATGACACAGTAAATAGTTCTGTCTCTACGGAGTATGGGAAGCTTGTTGCCCTGAAGATGGTGTTGAAAAACAACTGCCATCATCCCTGGCAACTGGCCACGCTGAATGGACGGGTGGGACTTGAGGTCCCAAGATCCAAAGGTTCCCCATTCTTGTCCCATACAAAGCACACACACACACACACACACTCTGCAGGTACTTGCTGTACATTTTAAACAGCACCTTTTCCAGCCCTGGTTCACATGAAATGAACAACAGCGGCATCTGAGCGGCTGTGTTGTTCACCTGACCTCCCACAGGCCAGGTTCCTGAAGCATTATGGGATGTGGAGAGGTGAGGTGACGGCAAGGTTGGTGCTGTACAAATGCCTTAGCATCCCAACTACACTGCGCTGACCTTGCTGCCACCTCGCCCTTCACCTTTCCATCCCGTAGACAGTCGTACCTCCGCTTACATATCCCTCTGGATACGTAAACTTTGGGATATGAATGCAGCAAATCCGGAAGTATTTCCCCGGATTTCGCCATGCGCACATGCGCAGATGCGCTAAACCGCGCCACAGAAGAGCTCTTCCGGTTGCAAATTCCTCAGCATGCGGCCGGACCTCTGGAACAGATCCTGTTCGCAACTGGAGGTACCACTGTACTGAAACAATCCGGCTGCGGGAAGGTTGGGCGAGCAGCGCAGCCCCACAATGCCAACACTGTCTGCTACTGCTTTCAGGGCCTATAGACATCAGCAGAAGACAGGTGAGCACATGCTTTCTATAGGAAAAAACAAGACTTAGGCGTGCATAACTCGGGCTGGGCCTTTATCTTAGCAGCTCACCAACAAGTTTAGGTCAAACGTTACTTACACTTCATTAAAATTTTCTATTGACGCCGCAGGTGTGAAAACATCTAGTAATCCTATAACCTGAAATAGAAGAAGAGGGGTTTTTATTTTATCTGACGAAATGCATGAGGCACAGCTATCTCTACTTACCAGTTTCGAATCTAAAATGAAGGATAATGGCAGCCCGGCATGGAATAATGTTTGCCAAAACCTAATAAAGTCAGTTGTGTCTAACTGATGAAGATTTTAATAAAACTAAATGATTAGATGAATTACAAGCTCAATATTCGCAATTCGTACAGCCTGTTCCACTCACGTTTTCATGTTTCATATGCTTCAGTAATCTAAGCTCCCGATAGGTTCTTCTGGCGTGAATAAGGGACTGGAAAGGTCTCGAAAGCTTCTTGACTGCCACCTTCTGCCTTGTTTTGGTATCATATGCTGAACTGAAACAAATCCAAATGCAAAAGAAATGGAATTTTACTATATTTTATTTCATAAAATTTATACACCTCTTGATTGTAAACAAACCAACAAACCCTCAAAGCAGCTTGCAAAAGAGAGTAAAATAAAATAACAACTCTACTTTAAAACATTCAAAAGATTAAAGTTACCTCAATTTTCTAAGCACTGGCTTGTCTAGACAGGAATGTTTTTAGCGGTTGCCAAAAAGAGTAGAGTTAAGGCATCTGCTTGAGCTCAATGGGCAAGGAGTTCCAAAGTGCAGGTGCTGCCACACTAAACAATCAGGTTCCTACAAATGCCAAATAGGTATGATGTGGCACCTGAGGTAATGCCAATTCCACCAATCAAAGTGGTTGAGTGGGCATATGTAGAGTAAAGTGACATCGGTGGAGCTGTGGTCCAAACCACTGAGCCTTTTGGGCTTGCCAATTGGAAGGTCAGCAGTTCAAATCCCCACTACGGGGTGAGCTCCCATTGCTCTGTGCCAGCTCCTGCCAACCCAGCAGTTCGAAAGCACACCAGTGTGAGTAGATAAATAGGTACTGCTGCAGCGGGAAGGTAAACGGTATTTCTGTGTGCTCTGTCACGGTGTTCCATTGTGCTAGAAGCGGTTTAGTCCTGCTGGCCACATGACCCAGAAAGCTGTCTGTGGACAAACGCTGGCTCCCTCAGCCTGAAAGCGAGATGAGCGCTACACCCCATAGTCACCTTTGACTGGACTTAACCGTCCAGGGATCCTTTCCCTTTTTTTTTTAATTGCTGGTAAACTGGCCCCAAGTTGTTAAAGGCTTTATATACTAATAGTAACACCTTGAACATGGCCAGGTAGCAAATCAACAAGTTTTCCATACTTTAGTCCAGTGCTTTTTTTCCTTAAAAAATGTTTAGGGGTACTCTCAAGAAAATCACCATTTTATAGTTCAAATTGGGGAAAATAAATACAGTAAATGGACAGAAGTACAAAGATTCACAAAATGTTTAGGGGTATGCGTACCCCTGTGTCCCCCCCAGAAAAAATGCACTGCTTTAGTCTACATCCAAGCCAATTTTATTTATTTCTTTTTGAACTTAACTGTTATTATAACCCTTCATTCCTCTCATATGGGGAAAAAACAAATCTCAAATATTATTCAGGGTTCCCCATACTGTACACACATTTATCATTAAAGATCCATTAACAAACATGCTGCTGAAGTAAAAGCAAACATTCAAACAACAAACTATTTTAGTCGGCTGCTGTTAAGGTAAACAAAGCAAGTGAACTGGGTCGTTGCTCCAGTTCAGTGTTTGTTATGGCATCACAACAAAACGATGGCCTGGTGAATTGACCCAGACCTGCACATCTGCACCCAAGTCTTGCATCGGGTCAAGTAAAAACTGAGACAAGAATGCTGGGACAGAAACAGGGAACGACATTGCTAAATATAACCCTACCGGCATCAACAGGACCAAGGACACTTCTATACTTCTAAAACAGAAAACGGCAATAATAAACTTAACCAAACTGAGTAACAGACTTCAACATCAATAACCTCACCACACCAGCGGATTAAAAACCCGGAAACAACCAGCTGCTATTGGGACAATAGCAGGCCTTTGCAGATGCTGAAAGGATCAACCTTGGAGAAACAAAACAGATAAAGAGATAGCTAGCAATTCTACTAAGGTCTGCTGAACAGCTTACAGTTTCTCTTTCGTTGACCGGACCCGAATATGTTGTTTGATGGCTATACGGTATATTTCCAAAATAAGCAAATGTCATTTGTGGGGGGAAGGTTCTTACTTACTTATTTCTTTCATTATCTTAACATAGCGACCTTTTACAGAAAACTCCTCAAATAAGTATTTCTTGTGATGACCTACCACAAGCATTCTCCCTAGGTGAAATCTGTCGCTCCCATCTGCCACAACAAAGACCCAGAGAATTAGCATCATTAATTTGGCTTCCTATCTCCCAGGTCCCCAAATCAAGACTCCATAGGGAGCACTTAGATCTGGATTCTGGGCCCCTGGTGAACAGACAGGAGCCTCTATTAATTACAGAGTCTGCCACCCTGTCTAGGTGTATCCAGTGTTAATTACGCCCGCCAAACATTGGCATGCTGCATGCAGCCTTCTCATGTGCATCGTTAATTAAAGCCAACCAGCTTACAAGGCTATAAAAGGTTGCCTTAGGCGCCACTGACAATAAACAAACCTTCAGTATAAATGCTCGAGGCTTTGATAATGTAGGCCTTGATGATTCAAAACCTTAACATTTTCTTGTCAACCCCTTCTCCTGTCAGCAGGTAGCTGAACAACTCCGTTCCTTATGATGCAGATGTTGCGTTTGCTGTAATGATTCCCACAACCACAGCCTTACCTACGCAAAAGGCAAATAATAATAATAATAATAATAATAATAATAATACCTTTATTGTCAATGTACAACCTGTGTACAATGAAATTAACCGAGCGTCCCTCGCCCCCCACAAACACTCAATCTCATTGCACTCTGTGTGCTTGTCGCACAACACACCAACCCCAAAAGTCAGTTGCACTTTACAGTCATACCTCAGGTTACAGACACTTCAGGTTCCGTTTTTCTGGGTTACGGATCCGCCGAAACCCGGAAGTACCGGAACGGGTTACTTCTGGGTTTGGGGGGGTCGCGCATGCGCAAAAGCACTAAATCGCGCTTTGCGCATGTGCAGAAGCACCAAATCACAACCCCCGCGTATGCAGAAGCGCAGCTGCGGGTTGCAAATGTGCATCCCACATGGATCATGTTTGCAACCCAAGCATCCACTGTATTATTTTCCGTTCAGCAGCCTAACAGCCCACAGCCTAAATACCAAAGGTTTTTGTCCTATTGTGGTGGTGGCAGCTCAAAGAGCCACAATAAATAGGATAATGTGAACCCCTATAAATCCTTGAGTATGCTTCTAATAGAGAAGTTATGGTAACCCGTTGCTTTATGAAACTGATGGTTTTCGCAAGTTGCCGCCCCCCATTGGGGAAGAAGTACAGCTAATATGTGAATCACAAAGATACTGTTCATAAGCTAGAACATAAGTTGATACATGGTGCAAATGGATACACATAACACAGGTTCCCAACGTGCATACTAACACAATGTAACAGAAGTTAGTATTGTAACAGAGAGTGCTGGGAATCAAAGCTGAATCAACAGAAATTGCTAATGCTTATTGCGCATGTGTATTAAACATGAAATGAGGTCATGATCTACATGATTGGTGAAAATTGAAATCCTTTTTTGGAAATGTTATAAATACCACCACCCCGACCCTTGAGTGGGGTTGCAGTTTTGCGAAACAATTCGACTGTAACCTATTGCCTAGCAATAAACAACAATGGACTCCTAACTCCTCTTGTCTCTGAGTTTTATTGGCGTAAACTCAGAAGATAAGCCATTTTTGGCCCACAACACTATGTATCTAGCTGACTCTATCTAGCTGGCCTATTATGTGCACAGAATGCCTTCAAATTAAGGTTACCAGATGTCCCCGTTTCCCAGGGACAGTCCCCAGATTTAGAAATCAGTCCCCTGACAAAATCCATCTATTTAGTAGGAAGTTAAAAAGGACCCCGGATTCATTGAAAAAAATCTGGTAACCTTAACCTAATAGGTATCTAAAGCCATTTGCACATGCAGAATGTAGGCACCCTATATATAGAAATGAGTAAACCAGTGATATTTTAGGGAGCAGGCTAGCAGGCGGGGCCCATGACTTACATCATAGGAGCCTACACAACACAAAACACCGCTGCCCTATGCAGGTTTTATTTTATTTGTTTTTTATCTTATATTTTGGAAATGTATATCCAGGGTTTTTTCCCCTTTTAGTTTTTTTGGGGCCCCCAAGAGAGTGGGGCCCTAAGCTATAGCTTGTTTAGCTTATACGTAAATCTGGCACTGCTTCCTTCCAAAGGAGGCCAGGGTGGCATCCGCATAAGCGATAAAACATCTGAACACAGTTCCAATGCAGATACACACTGGATAGACAAAGTCTGCCTAATACTGAAGGAGAGGGAATTCCAAAGTGTAGGTGCCAGAACATGAAAAGGTTCTGTGCAGAACAGAACTCCTGATAAAGTGGGTTATCTGTGGGAGGCCCTCACCTGCAGAGAGGAGTGATTGACTGGGCATATAAGGGGTAAGATGATCTTTCATAATCTTAAATGAAATGTGAACGCATAAATGGCTTTTCTGGCTAGAAAAGAGAACAAAGGGCTAGCATGGGGCTTAAACTCTGCCAATCTATCTGTACTGCAAGATTTCCCCCTTGGCTTGCCTTAACCATGTTAATTTTGACCACGTAATGGTGGCATCTGAATGCATGCTAAGCCATAAATCATAGTTAAGCAAATATGCATATCAGCTGCATGTTGGTGCGCACAAAAGCGGAGCGCGCCTACTCTGCTCCTTTATTAGTTGAGCAAGGAAATGAGCCACGGAGCGGCTGGCGTTGGCATGACATCTCCAGCCTGTGGTTGTGGTTCCTCTCTCACCAAACAGACCACAACAGGGTAACCAGAAACAAGAGTATTTCATCCATGGTCCATTGTGTGTCGAGGTCCCCAAGCCACCCCAAATAACTCAAACATCACACAGAAATTTTGTTTAAGGTTTTTGGCATAATTTTTGGCCACAACTTTATTAAAATACAAAAATGTGAGTGGTTGCTTAGGCATTGGTTGCGACTATCTGCCCCCCAGTGGGGTACAGACTGACATTTCACAAGTCTGCGAAAGTCAGAAAAGGGGAATACATTTGGGGGTAGCGACAGAGCAGGGAACCTGCCCTCACCCTCCCCAAATGCAACCAGGGGCTCTTGCATGGCCCTAGCCCCTTGACAGGGTTCAGACAAAAGCAATGGTTAGCCCCTGCATTCCTTGCAGCAGCAGCATTAGAGGGGCAGGCACAGCCAATCCATGCCCCTCAACCAACCAAACCCTAAACCAATGCCTAACCGCAACCTTACAAGTTGTGACGATTTGCTACGCAGTAGGCAAATTGGGACGCAGGTGGCGCTGTGGGTAAAAGCCTCAGTGCCTAGGGCTTGCCGATCGAAAGGTCGGCGGTTCGAATCCCTGCGGCGGGGTGCGCTCCCGTCGTTCGGTCCCAGCGCCTGCCAACCTAGCAGTTCGAAAGCACCTCCGGGTGCAAGTAGATAAATAGGGACCGCTTACCAGCGGGAAGGTAAACGGCGTTTCCGTGTGCGGCTCTGGCTCGCCAGATGCAGCTTCGTCACGCTGGCCACGTGACCCGGAAGTGTCTCCGGACAGCGCTGGCCCCCGGCCTCTTGAGTGAGATGGGCGCACAACCCCAGAGTCTGGCAAGACTGGCCCGTACGGGCAGGGGTACCTTTACCTTACCTTTAGGCAAAAACCAAATGGCACCAGCCAATCAGCCAGATGGACAAAATTCCTACTGGGCCCCTGCCCCAAGAGCAGGCGACCCCATGACAGGCATAGAAAGGTCAATGCAAACAACCCTAAATATAGGGAGGGGGGATGGGCAATCCGATGCACGGAGCGAAAAGAGGAAGCGCTAGGCTTCGTGCAGGGAGTTTTAACATTTCTGGCTGTCAATCACAGAATGGCAACATTAACTTCATCCCAACAACAAGGGAAGCCCAATCACAACAGTGGCCAATGATCAATTAGCCCGCCCCACAACTTTGGAGTGTCTTGTCCGCCCCCACTGCAACAAGTGCTCTCCATGAAGAAGAACATGCTTTGGTGATGGGAAGTCAGGCAAGCACTGCTGCCCTACCAACCACTACTGTCTGGAAGGAATCCCACTCATTTCCCCCCTCTAGCCCAGTGGGAGGGGGAATCCTTCTGCCCCCATCCCACTGCCACAGAGGTAACCTGGAGTTGTGAAATAATTGTTTTGTCCCGTTTCACTTCCTCTCCCTCATAGTTATGCCAAACAACATTATCCTTAGTCATATTTACTTGGAAGGTCGGCGCTGTGGTCTAAACCACTGAGACTCTTGGGCCTGCTGATTGGAAGGTCGGCAGTTTGAATTCCCACAATGGGGTGAGCTCCTATTGTTCAGTTCCAGCTCCTGCCAACCTAGCAGTTTGAAAGCTGCCAAAAAGTGCAAGTAGATAAGTAGATACCACTCTGGTGGGAAGGTAAATGGCGTTTCCGTGCGTGATCTGGTTTCGCCAGAAGCGGCTTAGTCATGCTGGCCACATGACTCGGGAAAACTGTCTGTGGACAAACACTGGCTCCCTCGGCCTGTAAAGCAAGATGAGCGCCGCAACCCCAGAGTCGTCTGTGACTGGACTTAACTGTCAGGGGTCCTTTACCTTTTTTAAAATGGGAATTAATCTCAGGTAAGGTGCCCACTTATACATCACTAAAAGTGAAGAAATACCAGTACCTCACCACCCATTACCAGAAGAGGAAGAAGAAGAAGAAGAAGAAGAAGAAGAAGAAGAAGAAGAAGAAGAAGAAGAATTAGAATTGAAGGCAAAACATGCAGAGGAAAATTCAGAAATACAGTTAAGAACTTAATTTGTTCTGGACCTGAAACTGTTCTTAACCTGAGGTACCACTTAAGCTAATGGGGCCTCCCGCTGCCGCCATGCTGTGATTTCTGTTCTCATCCTGAAGCAAAGTTCTTAACCCGAGGTACTATTTCTGGGTTAGCGGAGTCTGTAACCTGAAGCATTTGTAAGCTGAGGCGTCTGCAACCCGAGGTACCACTGTAGAATGGGAAGACTAATGTGTATTGTCCTGCATGCCTGCCCTGATACTGAATGTTGGACAACTTCAAGGTTCCTGATCTCCCTTCTAACGATTTGACTGGGCAGTTTCCAAACCGAGGTTGCCTCCAAAGAGAGGACAGTAGAAGGCTGCCCTCTGTTAAGTAGGACACATAGCCACTCTGCTTGCAAGTAAATCTGCACTGGACTGCAGGTGGAGCACTAAGCAGTACATCCTGGGTTTTTTAAGAGCTGGAAACAGAGAAAAGGGTTGAGTGTTTTACCTGCTCATGCCATCTTGCAATGTTATTGTTGATACTTGTATGGTAGCTCCTAGCAACAGCAACCCCCACAAATACAAGAACCTTTTCATTTTTTTGCAATGAATTTCACAAAGATCAGCACACTCTTAATGAGAAGCAAATGAAAGCTTTCACACGCAGCCTGATCATATGCATATTTACATGTAGACGAATCCTACTGAGTGTAATAGGGGTTACTCCAATTAAAGTAGTTCTAATGTGCATGAGATTGCAGCTTTAAATATTCCGCTCCTTACTATGGCTGTCATTGTAGCTGTTTCTGATGCCTTGCTGTCTAAATAAGTAGCCACAGCAATGAACAGTTGAAGGAAGGTCCATAAAATAAAGAAGGAAGAAAATTGAATTTAAACATCTCATTTAAGTTCCAAGAAAAGTGATGAGCAACACTGAACGGCAGACCTAAAACACTGATTTGTCCCTGGCGTATATAGTAAAGGTACCCCTGCCCGTACGGGCCAGTCTTGACAGACTCTAGGGTTGTGCACTCATCTCACTCTAGAGGCCGGGAGCCAGCGCTGTCCGCAGACACTTCCGGGTCACGTGGCAAGCATGACGAAGCTGCTCCGGCGAACCGGCACCAGAGCAGCACACGGAAACGTCGTTTACCTTCCCGCTTTACAGCGGTACCTATTTATCTACTTACACTTAAGGGTGCTTTCGAACTGCTAGGTGGGCAGGAGCTGGGACCAAACGACGGGAGCTCACCCCGCCGCGGGGATTCGAGCCGCCGACCATGCGATCGGCAAGTCCTAGGTGCTGAGGTTATACCCACAGTGCCACCCGCGTCCCGGAGTATATAGTATGTGACTATTAATTGACTGGTTCATCAGTTAAAAGTCAGATAAAAATGGTAAAGGTAAAGGTACCCCTGACCGTTAGGTGCAGTTGTGGACTCTGGGGTTGCGCGCTCATCTCACTTTATTGGCCGAGGGAGCCGGCATTTGTCTGCAGACAGCTTCCTCATCATGTAGCCAGCATGACTAAGCCACTTCTGGCAAACCAGAGCAGCGTACGGAAACACTGTTTAACTTCCCGCCAGAGCATTCCTATTTATCTACTTGCACTTTGACGTGCTTTTGAACTGCTAGGTGGGCAGGAGCTGGGACCGAACAATGGGAGCTCACCCCGTCGCGGGGATGCGAACCGCCGACCTTCTGATCGGCAAACCCTAGGCTCTGTGGTTTAGACCACAGTGCCACCCACATCCCTAATCAGATTTAAAACATCCTTAATGGTTTGGCAGTCCTAGTAACAAACCCAATTGTTTGTGCAGTCTCAAACTTGTAATATTTGCAGATGTTTCAATCCACAGTGATCCACTGCAGGCAAATCTTCTCTTTCTACTCAGAGAGGAAAGTGGAAGTTAGCAAATAAAGAATGCAAACTAGTCTACAAAAACAATTTTGAAGGCAGACGTTCTGGTCAGAATAAGACCATTAACTCTGGCTTTTCTCCTAGAAATTGCAAAGGCTTATTTCTAAGGAGCCTAAGGGTTAAAAGCTGGTGTTGCTATTTCTTTTAACATTAATTATCCCTTTCACAACTGCTTCTTTATCTGATGTGACACTAAGAGGAAGTGGTATTTGCCTACTATATCATGCAACACACCAGCTACACTCAGAGAAATGTGAAACAGATACTGGATATGTGCAATTTCGTATTGTTTTACTGGTTTTAGTATACAGCACTCTGGTCTCCTTAGAGAGGAAGAGGAGAATAAATATTTATTAATTCCTGTGTTGGGTGGTGGTGGAATGAAGCAACTTACAAAGTTACTACACGTTTCATCCTTGTTTTAAGGGATGACAATGCTAAAATGACAAACAGACTGTCGTCATAAGACAGATTATGAAACTGATGTTGCACTGAACCCAAGGCATAGGATTGCTTGCAATGCTTTTATCAGTAAGATAACGGCAATGGGCTCAAATAGCCAAAGAAACCCAAAGCCAAGATAATCCAGTAGCTCAGGAAAAGGGAATCTGTGACCCTCCAGAGATACTTTTGGACTCCAACTTCCATCAGTCCCAGCCAGCAGGTTGTTTCCAACTAAATTTTGGAGTAAACCCATTACAGTTGTACCTCTACTTACATATCCCTCTGGATACGGACTCTTTGGGTTACGGCTAAAGCAAACCCGGAAGTGTATACTTCCAGGTTTCGCTGTGCATGCATGTGCAGAAGTGCTAAATTCCTCCACGCCCATGTGCAGAAGTGCACCTCTATTTATGTTATTTTCAGGGTGCGAATGGACCCCGGGAACGAATTAAGTTCGTATCCGGAGGGTCCACTGTAAAATTAATGGACCAAAATTAGCCAGAGCCGTTAAATTCAATGGGTCTTCTCCAAGTAGAATTGGCTACAACCCAGCATGGCCAATGTTCAGGGATTATGGGTATTGTAATCTTAAAAAGCAGAGACATCACCTTGCCAACAAAGGTCCATATAGTAAAAGCTATGGTTTTCCCAGTAGTGATGTATAGAAGTGAGAGCTGGACCATAAAGAAGGCTGATCGCCGAAGAATTGATGCTTTTGAATTCTGGTGCTGGAGGAGACTCTTGAGAGTCCCATGGACTGCAAGAAGATCAAACCTATCCATCCTGAAGGAAATCAGCCCTGAGTGCTCACTGGAAGGACAGATCCTGAAGCTGAGACTCCAATACTTTGGCCACCTCATGAGAAGAGAAGACTCCCTGGAAAAGACCCTGATGTTGGGAAAGATGGAGGACACAAGGAGAAGGGGATGACAGAGGACGAGATGGTTGGACAGTGTTCTCGAAGCTACCAGCATGAGTTTGACCAAACTGCGGGAGGCAGAGGAAGACAGGAGTGCCTGGCGTGCTCTGGTCCATGGGGTCACGAAGAGTCGGACACGACTAAACGACTAAACAACAACAATTCAGCAACATTTGGAGAGCCACAGGTTCCCCACCTTTGAAGTATCCGAAGAAGATTGAAATAGAACAAGACTGCTCTCATGGCAACACACTATTCCCCCCCTTCCCAGCTCAACCTCCCCCCAACTCTGTAAATTTGCATTATGTAACTGAGCAAAGTGTAACACAAGGGTTAAGCATTTAACTAGGGTTATCTGGTAAGTTTTGTCGTGAAGGGAAATTGGGCAGTTGCAAACAATACGGAAAATGTGACACAAACCCTCATGGCAGTAACCCTCCTAATCAAAAAGAAGACAAGGAAGGGAGCTAAAGAAAACCACAGCCTTCACACACCAAAGTTATGCATATAATCCTGGAAGCAATGTGTTCCTCAAGCAGCAAAGAAGCCGCTCTTAGCCTCTCCAAGGCTGTCATGTGAACATTACTGCTTGTTATTGTTGCTGTTTATTAGATTTCTTATCCACCCTTCACTATAAGGTCCCAGGATGGGTTGCAACCATTTAAAAACCACAGCATTAAAAACAATTAAAACAGATTACAATGAAGAGAACAGGGTGGGTGTTAAGATAGCTCTGTCACACAGCAGTGTGTCTGGGACCTTCATTGTGAGCTACTTTGCCTTTAAGTACAGAGGTGCATCATCAGCTCACAATGAAGGTCCCAGACACACTGCTGTGGGGAGGGAATCCCAGAGCTTAGGGGCTACCACAGAGAAGCCCCCCTCTCTCAGGCAGTCGCACACCCCCAAACCTCTGAGGGCAGCGGGACTACCGAGAAATGACCCCACTGCCAATCTTAACAGCCAAGAAAATACGCAGGGAAGGAAGCAACCTTTCAGATATTTGGGGCCGAACATTTGATACATCTTTAATCAAAGTCAGAGCGTTGGTCCATTTAGCTCAGTGCTGAATACTCTGATGGAGAGCATCTGTCTGGGTTCTCAGACAGAAGCCTTCCTCAGCCCTCTTGCTCAAGCTCAATCTTGAGATAACTCGAGATACCTCAGTGATTCAAAGCTGGGGCTTTCAACACGCAGAGCATGTTCACTAAGCCATAGTTCCCCTGCCTTGCAAAAGTGCCCACAGGCCCCAAAAGGTGGCCGACCCCTGATGTAAAGCCAACTGCCCCTTAAGGTAAAGGGACCCCTGACCATTGGGTCCAGTCGTGACCGACTCTGGGGTTGCGGCGCTCATCTCGCTTTACTGGCCAAGGGAGCCGGCGTACAGCTTCCGGGTCATGTGGCCAGCATGACTAAGCCGCTTCTGGAGAACCAGAGCAGCACACGGAAAAGCCGTTTACCTTCCCGCCGGAGCGGAACCTATTTATCTACTTGCACTTTGATGTGCTTTCAAATTGCTAGGTTGAAACTGCCGCTTAGCTGCCTTTAAAGTGACAGTGCAAGCTCCCGGTTTAACTGTTGCTGATCTGTTACATCCATATCAGACAATTCATCCAAATAACACAAATAAACAGAGAGAAGGTTGTTTTTCAATTAGCTAATGGAGAGGCCAAAATCACTGAGGCTCAAACATTCCAGATATTCCAAGCTCTGAGAGCATGTAACAACAACAACAACACTATCAAATTGTTTTACAAGGAAACACTATTATCAGAGCTGGCCCACCCATGAGGTAGGGTGACGCACGCACCTCAGGCGGCAGAAGTACAAGAAATGGCCCGATCGCTTCTGCCGCTGGCAGCAACAGGGAGGCAATGCTTTACAGAACACCCTGGCTCTTGCTGCAAATTCCCACATACAACATTGCCACTCAAGTTTCCCTCGCCCTCGGGGGGCGAAGCTGAGCAACAACACTTTGAAGCCCACCCCAATTCCCCCAGGCTTTGGCAAGAGCCAGGGCATTCCTGCGGCGGAAATGGTGGTGGGCACGGCGGTGTGCTGGGGGGCGGGGCATGGTGGCGGTGGATGGGCTGCCCCTGTCTATTATATGAATTGGCTGCTGCGGCAGTCGTAATGTCAGGTAACATAAACCCCCTTCGCCTGTTTTCCATGTGAAGACTTTCAAGCAATTAATAAAAATAATTTGATTATTTGTATGCTGCCCATCTGATTGGGTGGCCCCAGCCACTCTGGGAAGCTCCCAACAGAATACTAAAAACACAACAAAACATCAAACATTAACATCTTTCTTCTACAGGGCTGCCTTCAGATGTCTCCTGAAAGTCAGATAGTGGTTTATTTCCAGATTTATTTCCTTACTGGCCCTGCCCCCAATGTAGGACACAGTATATCTGAAGGAGCGTCTCCACCCCTATCGTTCTACCCGGACACTGAGGTCCAGCGCTGAGGGCCTTCTGGCGGTTCCCTCACTGCGAGAAGCCAAGTTACAGGGAAGCAGGCAGAGGGCCTTCTCGGTAGTGGCACCCGCCCTGTGGAACGCCCTCCCACCAGATGTCAAAGAGAACAACTACCAGACTTTTAGAAGACATCTGAAGGCAGCCCTGTTTAGGGAAGCTTTTAATGTTTGATCCATTACTGTATTTTAATATTTTGTTGGAAGCTGCCCAGAGTGGCTGGGGAAGCCCAGCCAGATAGGAAGGGTGGAAATAATAAATTATTATTATTATTATTATTATTATTATTATTATTATTATTAGCCCCACTCCCTGCATATCCATGCCAGTGTGGCAGGGCTAGTAACAGGGACCAACACATGAAACTCCCTTCATGACTAGCTATTGTCATGATTTTACGCACCGCAAGCAGTTTTGGAAAGGCAAGCTTTACGTAAAAGGTAAAGGTAAAGGGACCCCTGACCATTAGGTCCAGTCGTGGCCGACTCTGGGGTTGTGGCGCTCATCTCACTTTATTGGCCGAGGGAGCCGGCATACAGCTTCTGGGTCATGTGGCCAGCATGACTAAACCACTTCTGGCAAACCAGAGCAACGCACGGAAATGCCGTTTACCTTCCCGCTGGAGCGGTACCTATTTATCTACTTGCACTTTGTGCTTTTGAGCTGCTAGGTTGGCAGGAGCAGGGACCGAGCAATGGGAGCTCACCCCGTCGTGGGGATTCGAACCACCGACCTTCTGATCGGCAAGTCCTAGGCTCTGTGGTTTAACCCACAGCGCCACCCGCGTCCCTTATGTACCTGACATTTATTTATCTGTTGGCCCTGAAGATTGAATTTTTGTTTTTTGCAAGCTTTGCGCAAGATGCTCCACCATGAAGTCCCCACTTCTGCGCTCCTACATTTCTAGACTTGGAGCCAAGAGCGAGGGAGCCATTGATAGAAGAGACCTGCATTTCCTTGGGGAAGCCTGTATACTTTGGGTGCTGTGTCATGACTTAGTTGGGACCCTATGTGTCTTCAGGCAACACCAGTGTGTTTAGGATCAGTGACAGCCAGTGGGCACAAAACTGAAGGAACTGCAACCCTATTACAGATCCTAGGCAAAATCAATCAAGTTTATAGAGCAAGCAATTCTAAGGCTTCCAACACCGTCTAGTTTGCCTATTATTTCTCTCCATGCCATTGCCTGCTTGCAGTGAATTCTGAATGCCACACACCTCTGTATATCCAAGATAATGAACAAGTTATTGAGTGGATATGGAAAAGATGCAACTCCAAAGTCTTCCATTATTGAGCAGCTCTTTGCTTTCTTTTCAGTTCGCTCCTAACTTGGAAGCAAGTAACTGATTACAAAAAGAAGACACAAAAATATATAAATTTGAAGCACCACCCTTTTTCAAAATAATCTGCCCCTTAATGGTCTCACTTCCCCCCCTGGTATTAGGTACAAGAATTCCTTTATACATAAAGCAATGGGACATCTGCAAACCTGCTGAGCAGTGTGTGTGAGGCACCGCACATTTCCACTTCCATCATTATGCCTGGAAAAAAATAATTGGCACTCTCACTACACGAATGGTTTTCATAGCTACATGGGCATTAGAAAACAACAACCAGGTGCAATTAGGAAAACACAAATCCTTAATGGGTAGCAAGGGATAAATCTCAGTCTCACAGACTGAGAATTATTTGAAAGAGGAAGATTTATGAAAAAGAAGATAAGCTTCAGATAACAAGAGCAGAATAAATACCCCTCCCCCAGAATGTTAAATTGGAGGCTGAATGATAAATTGGGAGGTCGACCAACTGAGATTTACACATACGTGCACCCCACAGCTACAAGAGAGAAACTTGATATAAGGACAGAGGCGGCTAATTTGTGCTCCATCAAATGTTGCAACTCCCATTTGACCGCTGGACATGGTGCTGATGGGAATAGGGAGCCCAATAACATTTTGAAGGCCAGAAGTCCCTCACCCACACCTGCTGAAAGAACAAGGAACAGTCTATGCAAGCAAAACATTGCAACAAATATGAGGCAGAACACCAAGTAAGCCAAAGTTAATCTACACCGGGCACACAGTCTTCCCTTTTCCCCAGTAGAGTGACTGTTCCCAGAGACACAAGTAAAGAACAAGCCTTGGCCTCATACGTCTTCGGCTGACCTACATAGCGGAAACATGTAATTATTTTGTTGTGCAACTGAGCCCAATGCCTCAGCCCTAAACTTGCCACTTAGGGCCACTTAAAAGCATACCAGATTTCCAAGTAGGATAACATTTCCACGCAGCAAAGTGGGATAGCCATGTGCGGAACATCATGCGTGGCAAATGAGCACACATACTGCAGAGAGGATTCTGAGCTACATGCATCTTGAGTTTCAGTAGTTTGAGTAGATGCGTGGCAGATCTATGATCTTTTTGACACGTAGATGCCAAACTGCTATTGACGTAGGTAGGACATATCTGAAGCTGTTTTTAGAAGCAATTCAATAGCCTCTTGGATACCAGCTTGAGAGCCAGTGTGGTGTAGTGGTTAAGAGCGATAGACTCGTAATCTGGGGAACCGGGTTCGCGTCTCCGCTCCTCCACATGCAGCTGCTGGGTGACCTTGGGCTAGTCACACTTCTCTGAAGTCTCTCAGCCCCACTCACCTCACAGAGTGCTTGTTGTGGGGGAGGAAGGGAAAGGAGAATGTTAGCTGCTTTGAGACTCCTTCAGGTAGTGATAAAGCGGGATATCAAATCCAAACCCTTCTCTTCTTCAGCTTTAAGCTATTCCTCCTTTCAGGTAAGAAAGTGGGAGATGGCCACCAAGCCCCCACCCAACATTTGAAGCCCATGTCCCACACTGTCCCCAAGAGTCCTCCAGACACAGATTTTCAGGTGAGCACAGGCTACAGAAGGGAGGGGCAGATGGGAGAGCCCCACTCTGTGAATGTAAACTGTTCTATTCATGGAAGGAAACGACAGCTGTTGGGTTGTATCCAATACAGCACCAGCAGAGTTCATTCTCCCTACACATCCCAATAGCTGCTCCGGAGCCCCCCAAATCTCTGGAAAACATTTTGAGGAGCACAGGGGCCTGCATGGAAGAGGAGAAGAAATGGAAGTTCTGTTTCACCAGTGGAAGTCCATTAGCAGAACATCAGCATTGGGTAACAACGCTTAGAATTCTGCAGCAGGAATTTTTTTTTTTTTACATCAGTGTAAAAAATGCTTTCCCATCCTAACCATTTTATTTGCAATGAAATTTTATTCACCTTAAAGAAACAGAATCCAGTGAAAGTGGACACAGGGTTGCAACATTAGTTATTTCACATAATGATTCAAATTACTTGGGGGGTGGCAGGAATGGAGCGGGGTTAAGTCCTAGACAAAAAGAGAGTTTGAATAGTACGAATGCTGTAAATGTTTTTTATGTGTACTTTTAACGCCACACACTGTGTCTTAATTTAAACTTTGGTTATAGCAGGTGCAATATGTATCTGACACAGTGCTTCTGACATCAGACGGCAGCTACTTAACTGAGACTGCTCTTTCAAAGGTTGTATGAATTCGCTTAAAAAATGATGATGACGCAAAAACAACTTGTCACTCGCGGGCAAACATTTCTACCAGAAAAGCCAGTCCCTCCATGATGTGTCCTAAAATTAAATTTTTAAGAGATGTGACACAGTTTATGAACTTACTCATTGCAAAACAGGAAGTTTGGTATATTTATTTATTGTTTAATTACCTTTTCATCCTGCCTCTCTCCCAAACAGCTAAGGACTTCATATCAATTTTGTCGTTTCAACAAAACGAAGCTGAGAGACAGCCCAGCAAGTTTCATGGCACAGGGAGGATCTGAACCCAGGTCTTAATAGTCCAGTCCAACACTCATTAGGAAGGAAATAATTCTCAGCCAAAGGCTGCATTCACTTTCAGGGTCTGCATGCCAAGGTGGGCCAGAGCAAACTGAAGGCCAAAGTCCCTTCCTCTCCAAGGTTTCCCCCAAACAATCTGAGACTGCACCTGTGTGAAGCCAACTTCTCCTTTGCCCTTTCCATGCCTCTTCTGGTTCTGGGAGACCAAAGGGGATGAGTTTGTCACAGCAGGAAGGGGAAGACACCCATGCCTCTTCACCAGCCTGAATCATCCCTGCCTCTTGGTCTCCTCCCTTTCCTGCTTTAGCTTCTTCCTCTGATTCTTGACTTATCTCTGACACAGACTTGCCTCACTCACTTCAGCTTCCTACACCTCCTTTCCCCAGTCTTCTCCCTCTGACCACTCCTTGTTGTCCCACCACCACTCCCCTGGTTCTGAGTCTTCTTCCTTGGGGGGGGGGGTTCCCCAGCTGTTTCCTCACACCATTCCACTGCATCCAACCAGTCCATGATACGACATGACTGAAGAGTAAATAACATTTGGCAAAAGTCAGTGGCTTCTAGTCACATTTCTCAATCCAGGAAAACAAGAGGAATTAGCCCCTTTCAAAGATCCATTCCAGGCAGAGAGAAGCACTCAAAGGAGGACACAGAGAAAGGCCAGTGAGGAGGGTGGCCTGGAAAGTCCCACAGGCTGGTTCCCAACACAGAAATCATAGAATTTAAAGCTGGAAGGAACTCTCAGGATCATCTAGTTCACCCTGCAACACTGGTGTTATCAGCTATCCAAGAACTTGTTACAGACCCTTAGATGATAGATTAGATAGATAGATAGATAGATAGATGATAGATAGATAGATACGATAGATGATAGATAGATAGATAGATGATAGATAGATAGATAGATAGATAGATGATAGATAGATAGATGATAGATAGATAGATGATAGATAGATAGATGAGATAGATAGATAGATGATAGATAGATAGATAGATAGATGATAGATAGATGATAGATAGATGATAGATAGATAGATAGATAGATAGATAGATAGATAGATAGATGATAGATATAGATGATAGATGATAGATAGATAGATGATAGATAGATGATAGATAGATAGATGATAGATAGATAGATAGATAGATAGATAGAAAGATAGATAGATGATAGATAGATAGATAGATAGATAGATAGATAGATGATAGGTAGATAGATGATAGATAGATAGATGATTGATAGATAGATAGATAGATGATAGATAGATAGATGATAGATAGATAGATTAGATAGATGATAGATAGATAGATGATAGATAGATGATAGATAGATAGATAGATAGATAGATAGATAGATAGATAGATGATAGATAGATAGATAGATAGATAGATAGATAGATAGATATAGATAGATAGATGATAGATAGATAGAGATTGATTTTTACTTGGTATTATAGGTCAGGACATTAATAGGTAAGATGTTAAATTGTTTTTATATGCCACAACTGCAGCAGGAGTATTGTTAGCCCAGAAATGGAAACAAGAAGAAATTCCGACAAAAGAAGAATGGCAGACGAAATGAATGTGCTATGCAGAATTGGACAAAATGACAGGAAGGATTCGAAACCTGCGGGACCAGAGATTTACAGAAGATTGGAAGAAGTATATGAATTATTTGAAGAGCAACTGTAATCAACAAATTACGCTAGTAGGACTACAAGAAGTTTTGTAAGGAGAAATATACGAAGTGTTACAAAGTAGAAAAAGATAGAGATATTGGTTATGTGTTTGAAATGTAATAGGGAAGATAAGAAATGCATACTGAGAGATTAGATTGGAAAATTTTGAGACAGGATTGATGGAAGTCAAAAATTTGAATAAGATGTAAAAGTATGTTTAATTACTGCTGAAAATGATATGTTAAAAAAAACCTTAAAAAAGATAGATAGATAGATAGATAGATAGATAGATAGATAGATAGATAGATGATAGATGATAGACAGATGATAGATAGACAGATGTTTACAAGAGTCCATTATTATTATTATTTTATTTAAATTTTGAAGTTTTACCTTCCACTCAGTATTCTAAGTAGTAGTAGTAGTAATAATAATAATAATAATAATAATAATAATAATAATAACCTAACAATAAGGCAACAATCTAGAAAAAATACGAAGCACCCATTTATTGCATCTCCAAACAAAAACCTGCGAAGCTGAACCTTGGCTGAATGATACCTGAATCATATGATTTTTCACAGTAACTAACCCCCTGAGCTACTTTTCTGTTGTGCCCAATTAAGAGTTACCTGTAAGCTGAAAGTCTGGATGTTCTTTTATTAGCATATATCCGTCCAATTAATTGATAGCCCTGTGCCAACATTTACGAAAGCAGTAGGAAATCTCTGGCCCGTGGGCACAAATTAAACCTCCCACAGGTCCAAAGTTGGCCCATGAACCAGTCTGTCCCACACCCACAAGCCCCACACCTGACATCAGGAAAAGATGGAGTTTAAAGTTGGCTCCCGATTGTTCCTTAAGGTCAAAGTAATAATTCTGGAAAACTCGATCAGCACAGGGCTAAAATAATAATCGAGCCAAGATTTATCATTCATTTCTGTAGTTTTGCATGGCAGAATATAACTCAGAGGCTGGTAGCAGGGGTAAGTCTTGCTGTGAAAACGGATGGAGACCCCCCTGAGAAGCACAGGCTGTTTCTCATTCCCAAATCAGCATTGTTTCCAATGATATCATTGTTCTCCTGCCTTAAGTCAACACTCGCGTTACCCTGTTTGCCAACAGCCGCATCACTTACACAAACACAAAGGGGAAATCAAGGGAGCAAGTGAGAGGGAAGGAAACCAGGGAACCAAATAACCTGCAGCAGACAGCGAGCAGCAGATTTCTGCAGCTTTTCTCAGAAAGATGTTATCAATAAGCTCTTAAAACAGTCCTGCAAATAATTCGCAGTATCGACACAAGGCTACTTTGGCTTCCCAGAAACTAAATTTCATTTCTGATTCACACAGTGACTCTGCAAAATCACTGGCATTGCTACAGGGAAGAAGTCAATGTGTTGACAAGAGAGGCAGGCTGTAAACACACACACACACAGTTGTTTCCCATTATTAAGAGTGCAAACCATGGCATTGTCCAACTGATGTATCCCTGTGACTTATCAAATATTGCAAATCATGCAAGCTTTTACCTCCACAATAATCTTGAGGCTAAGCAGATAGGATAAGGAAATTCTGTGGTCACCATGAGATCACTTTTTCTTCTAAGGAATTGGCATGTAAGCAATGTAAGGGGTCCGGCTGCAGAGCTTTGCATGCAGAAGGTCTCAGGTTCAGCCCCCATCATTCCTAGGGCTGGGGAATGCTCCTGTCTGAAACCCTAGTGAGCCACAGCCAGTGCACAGACATTACCAAGGAAGACGAGCCAATGGACCAACTCAGAATAAGGCAGCTCTTCTTAACATGTAGTCAGAGGCCACCAAGTCTGTTGGAAGCTAAGCAGGTCTGTGTCCGGTTAGTGCCTAGATGGGAGACCTCCTGAGACCCACATGTTGGGTTCCATAGCACTACTTCAAGGAATGCCGCTCCCGACCAGGACCCTTCAACCATCATCTGAGGCCCTTCTTCATGTGCCCTCCTCCACAAGAGTCCAGAGGGCAGCAACATGAGATCAGGCCTTTCCTTGGTGGCTCTCCCCAGGGAAGCTCGCCTGGTGCCTTCATTACATATCTTTAGGCCCCAGGCAAAAATATTTCTCTATAAAACCAGACCTTTGGCTGACTAACCTTCTATGGCCTGTGGGAGTGGGGGCTTATTGGTTTGTTCCTGTTTTATTACGTATTTTGTGTTCTCATTTTGTATTTTTTTGTTGTGAGCCTCCTATGAGGGATGGAGGGCAATATACAAATTTAATAAATAAAATAAGCAAATAATGAAGACAAGTATGATATAGAAGATAAATAATCAAACAAGCAAACAAACAAACAGATGACCACTTCCTTCAAGCATACAAAACTGCCTTATCAGTATATCCTACCTTTCCCCCCATTATTCACTTATTTTATAGTCAGTCTGTTGGTTCCTAGTCTAGACCAGTCTACTCCCTCCGTCAGAGGATGCTGCCCAAAAGTCTTTCCCCCAAATGCTGCTATGTGACGTTACCTTTTTATTTGGGGATGCTCAGGGCTGAACTGGGAAGCTTCTGAAGCATGTATATGAAAAGGAACCCAACATTTCTAGGCCAGGCCTTCTCAAGTGCAAGATTATTATTAGCCTTCTTTGGTCACCATCATGAGCCTTCATGGTTCCAATCGTCTGAAGAAACATCTCTCTGGTCTTATCAGCAGTCACTGTTTAGACAGCTGAGGCACAATATGTTCCCTGCCGTAGCACTGACACACCGAGCGTGTGAAAACAGAGACACTAAAATGCTGCTTTTGTCTGCAACACACAAGAAACCGAATGCATGCACATGCCAACACAATGAATTCTGGGCTTTTCCACCACGTCATAACCCACAGCCAGGGCTTTCAACCTCCTGCACCCTCCAAAGTACATGACCAGATTATACCTTTGCTTCAAGCACACTGAGTGGATTCAGATGGTGTTGTTTTTACCCATCACACAA
This sequence comes from Podarcis gaigeae, assembly GCF_964106915.1. Lineage (NCBI taxonomy): Eukaryota > Metazoa > Chordata > Lepidosauria > Squamata > Lacertidae > Podarcis > Podarcis gaigeae. The sequence continues at coordinate 59,870,148 of NC_139686.1, read as the reverse complement.
CAGCAATCTCCTGCGGATGAGTTCTTTAACACGTCCTGGACACCCGTGGCATCATAGTTTGAGCAAGCCTCGTGCTTTAAGGCAGACAAAAGAGGCTAATTGAGAGCTTCCCAGTTCCACCAGCATCACACCAAGAGGTCCCAGCAAAAATCGCCACTCAATGACTGTGTTCACTCGAGTAGCAGCCCCAGTCATCGAAAACATTTGGCATTTACATAATACATTTTGAGTACTCAAATCACTGCTTGGTAATCCTTACAAAAGCCAAATAAGAACTTAAGAACATAAGAAGAGGCCTGTTCGATCAGACCATCTGGTTCATCTAGCTTGCACCTTGCTTTCAGCAGGGACTAGCAAATGCCTCAGGGAAACTTGCAAGCAGGGCTTGAAGGCAACACTTGTTCTCCTTGTAAGCCCAGCTTCTAGTATACGGCCATGGACATTCCCAATTAGCTATTCAGGACACAGAACTGCTGATATAATTATCCTCTTGAATTTCTCTGTTCTCCTTTCAAAGCTGTTTTAGCTAGCAGCCAGTACCATCCTGTGGCACCCTGAGTTCCATAAATTGACACTGCATTTTCTGAAACAGGACTTCATTTTTTGGCTATTCTGAGCCTATTGCTGCTCAACCTATAAGAGGGGAAAGTTAGTCTTTAACCACTTTCTCCATAAAGTTCTTAATAGTTACAAAAAAATTCCCCTTTAATCCTGTATCTTGTAGACTAAAAAGCTTCAGATCCTTTCAACTCTCCTCACGGGGAAAAGATCTCCAAACTCCAGATAGAAGTATTTGTTCTTTCCTGTAGGTTTCCCATTGCTGTGAGATGTTGCACTGTTCCTCACCAGGAGAGCCATCTCACCCTCAGGTAACATGGTACCCACCCGCCGTAACATGGACGTGTGATGTCACATGCACACGCCTGCAGGTGTGTGTTTGTGTGTGATGTTGCACATCTGAGTTGCGGCGATGGCTCCTCTTCCTCCTCCTTTCCACATCCAGTGAGACACCCTTCTCTTTTTTCTTCATTTTTTATTTTTACTTTTCAAATGTATACATTTTCACTAGTTTTACAATCAATTTAACATTTAAAAATTTGACTTCCTTCCCCCTCATTATTTTTTAATATCTTCTGCATATCCAAATTCATTTAGCTTGTTCATTTAATTATCTATTCTAAATATATATTCTTGTTAAACTGCAGTTTATTACAAGAATCCTGCTAAATGTTTTTTATCTGTTTGCAATTTAAATATTCAATAAACCAGTTCCATTCTTTTATAAACCAGTTCCATTCTTTCTATAAATATTCAATAAACCAGTTCCATTCTTTTATAAAAATTTTGCTATCTTGATTTCTTATTCTTCCGGCAAGTTTCGCCATTTCTGCATATTCCATATGGTTTTGTATCCATTCTTCTTTGCTGGGTCCATGCACCTACAGCCCCCTGGAGTTGGCTCCTACGCAGAGCCGTCTTTCCCATTGGGTTTAGTGGTGTGTTGCGCCAGGGCGCCGGCCTCTCGGGGCGCCCCAGTGAATGGGGGAGCTGTGTGGCTTCCTGGCGACCTCCCCTTTCCGTGCAGGCCTCCCAGCTGCGCCCCGTCAACCATATGACTGGCGGGCATGCAGCTTGCCTCCCAAGCCTCCGCGGGAGGAGAGTGATCCCCTCAGAGGCTTGGGAAAAGGTTGACAACTCTGGGAAACAGGGTGTGAGTGTGTGTGTGTGTGTGTGTGTGGTGGAGGGATCTTTGCACCACAGCGCCAGATATGCTTAAGACGGCCCTGCTCCTACGCTGCTCACATATTCCTAATGTGGCCGCAGCAAAGACTTACATAAAAGCATTATGAGGCCGGCACTTTGCTTTCAGTCCCTTTCCAAGAAATTTGAAACGCAAGAGTATTTCCTATCATTGCACACTAAGTTGATGCCTCCGGCAAGGTGTTTACCACAACCTCAAGGCGCATTTCCTGTACACTCACAGGACCCCGTCAGGGTGCACAGGTAACGCTGCAAATTGTTTATGACTCAGTGTTTTGGGGCCTTTGTTACCTGACTATCCTCTTTGCCGTTTTTGCTGTCAAACCGCAAAGTTTGGACAGATCCTTTGGCCATTTCCCCCATAGACAGCTTCGGGTTTCACCCTTATGAATGAACTGGCATCATCCACACACTTCACTGCTCCAAATGGTTCATGAAGAAGCAAAACAGCAGCAGTCCCAATGCATCTTTGGGGAAAAACCAGTGCTTATTTCCCTCCATTATGGAAACAGTCAATTCACTCCCATTCTCTGCTTTCTACTGACCACACAAAAGCAGGAGCTTGTGATGAAAACCTTACAGTATTTAAAGAGGTTTAAAGACTGTCTCAAGGCAAATCCAAAAAAATGTAGTATAAACACTGACAACTGGGAAACACTGGCCTGCGAGCGCTCCAGTTGGAGAACAGCCTTTACCAAAGGTATCATGGGCTTTGAAGACACTTGAACTCAGGACGCAAGGAAGAAACATGCTAGGAGGAAGACACGCTTGGCAAATCCATACCATGATCAACTCCCGCCCGGAAACCAATGTCCCCACTGTGGAAGGATGTGTGGATCCAGAATAGGTCTCCACAGTCACTTATGGACTCATTGATAAAACTGTGTTTATGGAAGACAATCTTACTCGGCTACGAGTGATCGCTAAAGAAGACAGTATTTATATATTCTTTTCTTTATTGCATTTCTGTCCTCCACACATCCTTTTCCTCCGTGGACTATACATAGGACTCTTTTTTTAGGGAAGGGCCATAGCTAAGTGGTAGAGCTTGGCTGCAGAAGTTCACAGCTTCAATTCCCAGCATCTCCACATAAAATTGGGAGAGAACCGTGCCTGAAACCTGGATAACTGTTGCCAGTCAGTGAAGACAATACTGAGATAGATGGACTCATGGTGAGTACCGATCACTTACCCAGGCACTCACCAGGCCCAGAGACGCTGCCTAGTTTCCACAACTTTGCTTGCTTCCAACCATGCCCTAAACAAGTGACAGCTAACATCATAACTATTGCTAAATCATTGCTTCTGGCTTGCACAACAGAGCCAACACAAGGCCAGCCCCCACCCCCAATGTTGCATGCAATGTCATGAGTGACTGGAAAAACGATAAAAATGTTCCAGAGTTTCTCAAACTGTTTTCAGACTACAACACCCATCATCCATAGCTAGCAGGGCCAGTAGTCAGGGATGATGGAAACTGTTGTCTGAAAGCAGCTTGAGACTCAAGTTTGGGAAACACCGTTTCAGAGGAAGGTTATCTTAAGCTGCCATGCAATGCTTTTAAAGCTACTCAAAGGTGGTGGCAGAGAACCGGGTCTAATATTTCGCTCATCCAGAGGGGAAATCAGTCTGTATTTTCATGCGCTGCTCCCAGTTCCTAAAAGCACACTTAGGACTTGACCACAATGGCTGTGTGAATAAAAGCACTGCCCTGCCACAGTCCCATTCAGCAGTGCAGTTCGGTGGAGGAGGAGGTCTTAAAAATAGTCTGGGGAAACCTCTTTCAATGGCTGGCATGGCCCAGGGTTACCCTTAGCAACCCACGAGGAATTCCAGGCTGAATGGCATTGTGAGAGCGCAGCTCAGCTCTGTCTCTCTCTGTGTGTTCTCCGAACTCCCGGTGGGGGCAGGGAAAAGGCAGGAAAATGAGCACAGCCCACCCCTACCCATGACACACAGCACAGGGCTATAGGTCAACACACACATGCACTCCATGGGAAGGGGTCCTACCTATTGTTATACTATGCACCTTGCACGCAGCTGACCGCAAATACACACTCAGGCTCTGCACACACAAAACACAAGACAAAAATGAATCATTTTCTTACTATTCTATATAGGTGTTTGTGTTTGTGTGTGTATACCTATGGACGCGCTCCTGTTCAGAGCACCTAACCCACCTTGAATCTCTTGTTCTCTACCCCAAAATCATTATCCCGGGTGAAATATGATCGGTTTGTACATTGCATATGCACATTTTCCTGTATGCACACCCAACGTCCACCCCCTTCGCCTGGCCTACTAAGGCACACATGTCAATCCATCACCTGTGCACCTGCTTTCCAACCAAGCAGCTACCAGGGGCGGGTTCGCACCTGCCTCCCAGCGTACCTTCCCCTACGTGTACCTAACATCCCAGGTGGTCTCCACACCCAGCTACCCGGTGGGTATACAAGCCTAAGGTGGCTGGCTTTCGCCCATACATCCGGGAGGGGGGACTTAACTAGGGCAGCTGCGTAGAACATTGCCTGTGCGTACAATCCGCGCAGGTGTCGACCCCCCCCCGCAAAAAATAGCAAAACACAAAACCCTGGACGCATGCAGATCCCGGGGACGCCTTGTCTATGGGCGCACCCATTGTGCGCGCTGGCTCTCCATGCACCAGGCAGGCCTAGCGGCTCCAGCGCCCAGCTGCTGGCTGGCATTGTTTGCTTCCCGCAGCTCCGGCGAGGGAAAAACCCTTTTGCACGGCTGGAGCGGAGCCTTTTTTGCCCGAGGCTCACCGCACACCTTCTGCTGCTGCCGATGCGCAGCAAAGCAGCCCCCCTTTCCGGAGCAGCCTCCACCTACCATACGGAGCCGTACGCCCCCGAGCCCACCGGGGTCAGGTGCTGGTAGCGCTGGGGCACCTCCCACACCGTCTTGTTCAGCTCCTGCTTGTAGAAGCCGCCTCGCTCGGACATTTTCCCCCAGCCGGCAGCGCCGGCAGCACAAGCAGAGGCAGAGGCAGAGGCGGAGGCGGAGACCCAGCCAGGCAGCTCCAGCTGGAAGTTGCAGAGCCAGCTAGCCAGCCAGCCAGGAAGCCACCGCCGGCAGGGAGGAGGCGGTTAGGGGGAGGGGAAAAGGGAGGAGGAGGAGGAGGAGGGACAGGATGAATGAAGTCGAGGGAAAGGGAGAAGGAGCCGAGGGGCGGAACCTCCCCTCGAAAAGGGGGCTCCCGGCTGATCAGAAGGAGCTGCCGGCCTCTAGCATTGTAACTAAAGGTTGGTGGAAGGGAACTCCGGCCATTAAAGTAGATGTGCTGGCGCGCCTTAGGCCAGGAAGCCCCAGGTGGACCGCCAGGTAGTGCTGCGACTGGAACCTCTTGGAAGGGCCCCCCAGGGTCATATACAGTGCCGAATTTACGCATAAGCTAAACAAGCTATAGCTTAGGGACCCACTCTCTTGCCCCTCCCCCCAAAAAGGAGAAAAATGGATGTACATTTCCAAAATATAAGATGTTATTGTTGTTGTTGTTCAGTCGTTTATTCGTGTCCGACTCTTCGTGACCCCCAGAGCACGCCAGGCACTCCTGCCTTCCACTGCCTGCCGCAGTTTGGTCAAACTCATGTTTGTATCTTCGAGAACACTGTCCAACCATCTCATCCTCTGTCGTCCCCTTCTCCTTGTGCCCTCCATCTTTCCCAACATCAGGGTCTTTTCCAGGGAGTCTTCTCTTCTCATGAGTATTGGAGCCTCAGCTTCACGATCTGTCCTTCCAGTGAGCACTCAGGGCTGATTTCCTTAAGAATGGATGGGATATAAATATAAGAATGGATAAAAATATAAGATAAAAAGCAAATAAAATAAAACCTACATACAGCAACAGTGTTTTGTGTTGTGTAGGCTCCTGTGATGTAAGTACTGTAATGGGCTCCGCGTGCTAGCCTGCTCCCTAAAATACCACCGGTTTGCTTATTTCTATATAGAGGGTGCCTACATTCTGCATGGACTTTGCATTCTGCATGGACGTTTCAACAATTACTTTGACAAAATACACACTTTGTTATGTGCAAATGGCTTTAGATACCTATTAGGTCCATAAGTTACCATATAGTATATACAGTGGTACCTCTGGTTGCGAACGGTATCTGTTCCAGAGGCCTGTTCGCAACCTGAAAAGAACGCAACCCGCATCTGCACACACTCGGGTCACGATTCGCCATGTCTGCTCATGTGCGTGTCTGCGCATGCGCAAGCCGAGTGGCGAAACCCAGACGTAACCCTTTCTGGTACTTCCAGGTCGCTGTGGGATGCAACCTGAAAAAACGTATCATGAAGCAAACATAACATGAAGTACGACTGTATTCAACAAAAAACAGCAACAATTTGTTGTTGACAAAGGACAGCTGTACATATAAAGGGCCCCATTAGCTTCAGTAGCTTAGGGCCTCATCAGACCTAAATCCAGCCCTGCGGCAGGGTCATATAGTTCCTTCTTCTTCTTTGGCGATCACTTGTAGCCGAGTAAGATTGTCTTCCATAAATACAGTTTTAACAGTGAGTCTGTCAGTGACTGTGGAGGCCAGTTCTGGATCCACACATCCTTCCACAGTGGGGACATAGGTTTCCAGATGGGAGTTGATCACGGTGAGGATTTGCCAAGCGTGCCTTCCTCTTAGCGTATTTCTCTCTTTCGTCCTGAGTTTGAGCGTCTTCAAAGCCCATGGCACCTTTGGTGAAGGCTGTTCTCCAATTGGAGCACTTGCAGGCCAGTGTTTCCCAGTACATTTTTTTAAAGATTTGCCTTGAGAGAGTCTTTAAACCTCTTTTGTTGACCACCAGCATTATGCTTTCCATTTTTAAGTTTGGAATAGAGTAGTTGCTTTGGAAGATGATAATCAGGGATCTGAACAACATGACCAGTTCAACTAAGTTGATGTTGAAGAATCATTGATTCTACAGTGGTGATCTTTGCTTTTTCTAGAACACTGGCATTAGTTCACCTGTCTTCCCAAGTGAGGGTAATTTTTTTCAGAGACACCATTGATGGAATCTTCGAGGAGTTGGAGATGGCGTTTATAAGTGGTCCATGTTTCACAAGCATACAGTAAGGTTGGTAGTACAATAGCTTTGTAAACAAGCATTTTGGTTTCCCTGTGGTGCAGGAATCTTTGCCCAACGTGGTGCTCAAACTCATGATGCTGAGAGTTTCATGCTATCCCGTAACACCCATCATTTGTTACCATTGGCCCCACTGGCTGGGGCTGATGGGAGCTGGAGTCTTTGACAACATCTGAAGGTCCCCCAGCCCTGTTCTGCAAATCTAATTGTCCTTCAGCAAATCAGGATGGGGATGATAACACACACAGCACCAGCCCCCTAACCTGTTCTTAATTCCATATCCATGAAGGCATATAGTCCATGAACTAGCACCTATCATTGCCTTTGACTATGGCCTTTAACTGGGAGAGGGTAATATTTTTGTTTCTTACTATGTTATGCATTTTTATTTTTTTTTATTGTAAAGCGCCCTGTGATCCTGCGATGAAGGGAGGTATAGACATTTAAATAATAATACTAGAATTAAATAATATACCAGAAAAAAACAAACACCCCCTAGCTGTTCGGATTGTCATTGCCACATAAAAGCAGAGTTGAGGCCCATCAATTCTGGTTTCCTAGTGACTTCCCTAAACTCTTCTTTGCAGGCACCTTGGTTTTCAGCAGCAACTATTGCTGTTTACATATTTTCCTCTAGAGGGGATTAAAATGGCTTGGAATGCTAATGAACACAACACCCCAGAGAACATTTCCAAATTAATTACGCGAACATTTTCCACTGTCTTGTTTTATGGTGCCTTGCCATAATTGTGGATAACAAAGCCAGTGCTGTCAATGCGATGTTCAAAGTTTCTCCCCCAGGTAGAATTGTGTTTTGTCTAGAATAGCTTCAAGCAAAACCTGAACAGCCACATTTAATTTATGCGAGTCTGAGGTCAAATTGTAGTCTGGAGAAACAAATGAATTATAAATATGGGAGACCAAAGGCCACCAGTGTTTTCTCCTTGGCAGTGATTGAGTGGAGAAGGACACATCATTGTGCCATGCCCCTCTTCTGAACATTCTGAATTTACCCAGCTGGGTGGTTTTCGTCTCCATGTTCTGTGCATCAAATAGCCAAATATTTTGAATCTGATAATGCCTGTGTGAACAAAGCTTCTGCTGAAAAAGTATTGGATAGTAGTTTTCCAGGGAACCCAATGAATCCTCAGTGACTTATTTGAATGTGTGTGTGCAGTCCCAATTATAGAAGATCAGCATGACTGTGTCAACAATATACGGTACCTACAAAGTGCATTCTGTCATTCTAAGAATTCTGGGCAATGTAGTTGCAATTCCCAGAAAGCCTTAACAAACTAGTGTCCACAATTCTGTTCCTTATGATTAATCGGAATCTCCTTGCAAGTTGAATCCATTGGTTCTGGTCCTAGCCTCTGTAGATGGAGAAAACAAGGCTCCTCCATCTTCCATGAGACAGCCTTTCAGATGTTGGAAGATGGCCATCATATTTTCTTTCAGTTTCCTCTTTACCAGGCTAAACTTACCCAGCTCCTTCAACCATTCCTCATAAGGCTTGATTTCCAGACCCTCCTCTGCACATGTTTCAACTTGTCAATATCCTCCTTATTGTGGTGCCCAGGACTGGACACAGTACTCTAGGTGTGGTCATACCAAGGCAGAATAGAACAGGATTATTACTTCTCTTGATCCGGAAACTATACTTGTCACTTTTTTCCAGGATGATGAGGAACCATTAGTGAACAGACAGTTGATATTCGTGTTGAAGGCAGCTGAAGTGAAGATGTACCCAGGGTTTGTATCCCTTGCTCAACAGCCAAAGGTTAGCTGCTTCTAACTTGTCTTCTACAAAGGAAGATGCGTATGAATCTAAGAAGCTAGTTGTGTTCTCTCCCCAGCCCTTGTAAGTAGCAATTTTCAGTGTTGCTTGGTGCATGGTGAAAACAAATGCTATTGGAACTGAAAGAAGCAAGCAAATCGTAACCCGGGTACTTGAAAGATTGTTTGCAAGCACATGTGTTGCGCATTTGGTGGTTTCCTGTTTTAGGAGGCGACCCATTTCGCTTTCGTGAAGAAAGTTGTGCATTGTTTTACACCACAAGATAGCAGTCTTTTCCTGGGAAACAAATTCACAGTACTGCAGTTCATGTGTTTATTGCATCAACATATTATATCCGTTCCAGATACAGAGTTTTTCAGCCTTGCCTCTGTACGTGGAGAGTTTCCACTGGATAATTTTTCAGGTGTCAAGTGCACGGACTTGTTGCACTGAGACCTGAACTTAACCTTGGCTGGATGGTGCTCAGACAAAACAGTTGGCCATCTTGCAGGACTATGTTACGTGAATGTAGTTTGCATGTTGGGGAAATGCTGTAACATGCACAGATGTTCTTTGATTAATCATTCTCTTTAACGTGGCAAGTCATTGTAGTCCCCATTTAACAGATCATTAAGTTGTAGTGTTCTGATGAGAACAGTGTTCCTTTGCATTTATTTAGTTATCAACCTAATTTATGTTCACACACGACAGATACTGTTGGTAGGTAATGGTGGCGTTCCATCTGTTCCGGATATAACTGCACTTTCTTCTAATGCATTAAGATTGTAGCCTGGGGATTCTGTTATAGATTTGGCCATTATTGCTGAGGCCCAAGCAGCTTCCATGGCACAAAGTGCCGTTCAACAGCTTAGCTTGGTGTGCCAGATGCAACTTCTCCTAAGCAAAGACAGACTTGCAAAAGTTATGCATGTCTTGGTAAAAGCCAGTCTTGATTGCTGTGATCCATTACATATAACACTGGTCCTTAAATAACTACATTTGCTCCCAACATGTTTCTGAACACAATTCAGAGTGCTGGTGCTGACCTGTAAAGCCCTAAATGGCCTCGGCCCAATATACCTGAAGGAGCGTCTCCACCCCCTCATTCAGCCCAGACACTGAGGTCCAGCTCTGAGGGCCTTCTGGCGGTTCCCTCACTGTGAGAAGTGAGGTTACAGGGAACCAGGCAGAGGGCCTTCTCAGTAGTGGTGCCCGCCCTGTGGAAAGCCCTCCCATCAGATGTAAAGGAAATAAACAGCTATCTGACCCTTAGAAGACATCTGAAATATTTAAATATTCTGTCAGGAGCCACCCAGAGTGGTTGGGGAAACCCAGCAAGATGGGCAGGTATAAATAATAAATAATAATTATTATTATTTGCTACCCCTGTTTCAGAACTGTCCTGCTTCCGAGGTGAGGTAAATGGCAACCAGGCAGAGGAGATGATGATATGGGGTGTCTGCCAGGGACTATAAAGCGGTGCACATTCTTCTAAATTTTAGGCACCAGATTAAAAGTATTTCCTCCAAAGTTTTTAATTAGATGCCATCGCCTCCAGTCTGGAACTCCCTGTCCATTGACATTAGGTAGACACCTTCGCTGTGCTGTTTTCAATAACTGCTTAAAACCTTCATGTTTAGGCAAGCATACCCAGATATGTAAAGCTGACATGCATTTTAATATTCTTTTATATAATGTATGTTTTTAATTGCTGATACTATTTATATTTAGATTTTTAAAGGTCTACTTGTTTTTCATGTCTGACTTTTTATGGATAATTTTAATGCATGTTTTATATTTTCTGTAAACTGTTTAAGCCATTTTCCCCTTTTAAACAATTAAGCAGTATTTAAATTCTGCTAAATAAATGTTAAAAAGAGGACACTGGTGGTGCTGTGGTCTAAACCACTGAGCCTCTTGGACTTGCTGATTGGAAGGTCGGCAGTTCACAGCCCCGCAATGGAGTGAGCTCCTGCTAACCTAGCAGTTCAAAAGCATACCAGTGCAAGTAGATAAATAGGTACCGCTCCAGTGGGAAGGTAAACAGCGTTTCCATGCGCTGCTCTGGTTTCGCCAGAAGCAGCTTAGTCATGCTAGCCACATGACCCAGAAAAACTGTCTGCAGGCAAATGTCGGCTCTCTCAGCCAGTAAAACGAGATGAGGGCCACAACCCCAGAGTCATTCGCAACTGGACTTAACTGTCAGGGGTCCTTTACCTTTACAAATGTTAAAAATATATATCACACTTCCTTCTCTTCCACCATCCAAACAGTCAATCAACCTTGTTGGCCTTAATAGCACTCATCACCTTCCTAAGTAATGCTCAGGTGGTGCAGAGAGACCCTACTGCTCATGCCCAGTGCTGGATGACTATAGGTCATACATAACCATCTCAAGCATTAGCCATTTGCATTGGCAGTAGAGTTCTCTTGATCAGAGCTATGGGCTAGCTGAGGCATCACAGACCCTAAACTAAGGATACCAGATTTTTTTCAAAGAATCTAGGGACACTTCTTTTTTTTGAAAAGAGAAAAAAAGTTACTAAAAAAGGTTATTTTTTTATTTCTTTAAAGAAGTAATATCTTCTCTTCTGTGGTCTCCTCTGTCGTGCAGCCTTCCTCTGGGCCTTGGCCTGCTCTCTTGGAATGCTAGCCGCCGTGGAGTAGGCTTGGGTCGGGCCTGGGCTCGGCCATGTGTCCTTGCCCGCCTGATGCTCTCCTACCTCTCCTCCTAAGCGGCAGCAGTGGCGCGGCAAGGCCAGGGCTCCCCTCTTTTTTCTCCTTCATCTTTCTCTCTATTCCTTTTCCTTCTCCTCTCTTCTTTCTCGCTGCGTCAGCTCCGGGGTTTTCCTGGCCCCGGAGCGCTGCTGGGCAGTCAGCCAGCTGGTCCCCATATGATGTGTCTTGTGCCATTGAACCAATCACGCAACATTCATCCCCTACTAATAAATCTACAACACTTAAAATATAAATCCGGGAACATTAAATGAAATCCGGGGACATTCCAAGGACGGATTTTGTCCGGGGACAGATTTGTAAATCCGGGGACTGTCCCCAGGAAACGGGGACATCTGGTAACCATACCCTAAACTGGTTTAAGAGGACCTGTGCTTTCGTAATCAATGACCTACTGCGTCAGAGGCATGAAGTGATCTGAGATCATTCAACTGATAAAGCAAAACAGGTCTGCGCAAAAGCCGCATCATTGCCCTTATTGCAGACACACTTCCAATACACTGTCTTGCGTCATTATGACATTTCAGTATACTTCTGACGTGTGCCCTCAGATTTGTTTACATAGCCGGTCGGTATTTTGATTCCAGCAGCACCACGCTGACCTCGCCTTTCCTTCCAGATGCCTGTTTGGAAACCTCAATGCCGCCCCAAGGTCCGCTTGTACTGTTCTCATCTGAAAATTAGCTCAATTATTACAAGGTTGTCACTTCTTAGATACATAAGGAATGTTTTAAACATGGATTTCAGAGATGCACTCTGTATCTGACCTGAAAGTTTTATCAGGCAGTGAACGACACCACACAGTTTTACTGCATCATCCTCAACAGATTTCCTCAGAATTAAGTCCCACTATGTTCAATGGCTCTCCCTCCTTCACATATTTAGGTTTCCTGCCCCATTCATGTTTTGGAGAATTCAAAACATCAACGTCACAGGGCAGAGGAGAAGAAATGAACAAACTGAGTATATCACGTCATAAATGAGAAGGTGAATTGTCTCCAGCCATGAGGATGGCTGAGGATATTTTTCAGGCATTTGGTTTTAGCTAATTCTTTGTTAAATTATTCAGCAGCGGCCAACTTGTCTGAAAATACACTCAGCTATAAATATCATCGGCAGGTTTCTGTAAGGAAATTGAATTGGCATGTTTGTCAATGCTTTGGAATAGCTGGGGAAATGTTTGAGCCATTCTAGCAAACGTTGCTTTGGGAATCAAATACGTACACCCACACATGAGGAGAGTTTGGCCAACATTAATGACATACCTGGCAAACCATGACATTAACCGACGGATAACTTTTTCCATGTTATCTACCTGCTTTTACAAAATTTGCAATATGAAGAGGACATAAAGCAAAGAGCACGCAATGATATCCTTCAAATTATTTCCCCGATGGATTTGCCAACTGGCACACTGAGAAATTTACTGACTGCAGAATGCTGCCCATCAGCAGATTTGCTATGTGAAGAGACGCTGAATATTTGATTTTCCCCAAATATCCACCCTCAGTTTATGCCAGAGCTCATTAAATCTGAGTACCAGAATGTATCTTTAGTAAATGCCTTGAGTGGGCTTTGAAGGTACAGTGGTACCTCGGGTTAAGTACTTAATTTGTTCTGAAGGTCCGTTCTTAACCTGAAACTGTTCTTAACCTGAGGTACCACTTTAGCTAATGGGGCCTCCTGCTGCTGCCGTGCCACCGGAGCACAATTTCTGTTCTCATCCTGAATCAAAGTTATTAACCTGAGGTAATATTTCTGGGTTAGTGGAGTCTGTAACCTGAAGCGTATGTAACCTGAAGCGTATGTAACCTGAGGTACCACTGTACTGGCATTTGCAGGTGAAGGAAAAACATCTCCAGAAGTTGTCTCCATTTTGCAGGGCTATCTTGGAAATATAGATTAAATAATAATAATTTTTACCCAACCCATCTGACTGTGTTGCCTCAGTCACTCTGGCTGGCTTCCAGCATAATATACAGAAACACAACAACAACAACAACAACAACAACAACAAATCATACATTAAAATCTGCATCAACTCATAGCCAGCAGTTCACAAAGTGGCTAAGATAAGTTCCTGGTTTGAACCTTGCTTCTACCATGAAACCAGGCAAGAGAAAACAATGAAGATTCTTGTAGCACCACAAATGCTACCAAATGTATTAACCACTTTCTCTCAGCCTCAGTTTCCAAAATGGAGAACAGAAATTCTGAACTTATATTACGGAGTTGATGTAACGGTTACAAGTACATACGGTAATGCATATGATCTTTTGAACGCTTGAAATCACTATGCAAATTTTAGTATTAAGATAGGATCACCATATTATGCATTTGCTGGGCCTCTTTTTCCTCTGACTGAAGGAGCATATGCAAAAGGCTTACTGTTTTCAAAAGACAGAAGCCCAAACCCCACCCTCGCTGGATAAAGAATGGCACTCTGCCCACTCTGGCATGTACTGTATCTCGTATTGTTTCATGGGTGTGTTAGCCTAGGAGCCATTTTCTATCTCCACACCTGGATTTGGAATGCAAAAAAATCTGAAGGAATCCATGTCTTCTAGTACAGTTGTGTTTACAGGTCAAGCAATAGCAGAAGCCCATAGGTTTTTTGGCGGGAGACACACACCACATTCTCTCTTGCGCTTACAGTGGTACCTCAGGTTACATACGCTTCAGGTTACATACACTTCAGTTTACAGACTCTGCTAACCCAGAAATAGTGCTTCAGGTTAAGAACTTTGCTTCAGGATGAGAACAGAAATCATGCTCCGGCAGCATGGCGGCGGCAAGAGGCCCCATTAGCTAAAGTGGTGCTTCAGGTTAAGAACAGTTTCAGGTTAAGAACGGACCTCCGGAACGAATTAAGTACTTAACCCGAGGTATCACTGTATAGGTTTGCTACAATGGTGGGTTTGCTACAATGAACATTGAACTAATCCGCCTGCTTATTTTTGCAAAAGAATCGCTGATTTGCTTTTAATGAGCTCCCGTAAACTGGTATATATTCATCAATGGCGGGCATGGAGAGACCCGTCCCCTCCACTTTTGGTGAATATAATATTCACATCCGAGGTCCAAAATGTAAAAAAGCAAAAAGCAACAACCAAATAGCTTCCCATCTGTCTCAGTTTCCTTTTTTGTTCTTAAAAAATACGTACAACATAGGCATAGATTGTGCAGTCTCGAGCCAGCTCCAGCCTGTTTCCAAAGCAGCAGCAACACCCACCCACTTTTCTGGGAAACATTAGCAGTGCCAGGGACTCTGTGGAGGAATGCCAGGTCAGACTTCCTTTCCACAGATGGGAAAGCAAATGGGCCCCTTCTGATTCGCCCTCCTCCTCTAGGAATGGGACACTCCTCCAGGAGGAGAACATATCCCCAGCCCTCCGACGAGAAGGGGGAGTTCCTCAAGTCACAATTTCCTGAACTCACAAGTCCCATGGCCATTTTGGATCTATAATCTAATCTTGAAGGAAAAGCTTTTTACAACCCAGACATCAATGCGAAGGAAGAAAACAAAACAGATAAAAGAGCTAACAGGCCGAGGGAGTGAAAAGGAATGCTGCGGGAAAATACAAGACTACTGTTCCGCCATCTCTCTGTGCTATGGCTTCTGTTGGCGCTAACCAGATTTCCGCAGAGATAAACATATTTTGCCCTGTGATCCCACATCAGCCATTAGCCTAGCTGCACAATAAAGAGACTAAAAACTTATACAGAGAGAATCTATGATGCTATAGATTTGATATAAATAAATGGTTTTTGTTGTTGTTTAGTCGTTTAGTCATGTCCGACTCTTCGTGACCCCATGGGCCAGAGCACGCCAGGCACTCCTGTCTTCCACTGCCTCCCGCAGCTTGGTCAAACTCATGCTGGTAGCTTCAAGAACACTGTCCAACCATCTCGTCTTCTGTCGTCCCCTTCTCCTTGTGCCCTCCATCTTTCCCAACATCAGGGTCTTTTCCAGGGAGTCTTCTCTTCTCATGAGGTGGCCAAAGTACTGGAGTCTCAGCTTCAGGATCTGTCCTTCCAGTGAGCACTCAGGGCTGATTTCCTTAAGAATGGATAGGTTTGATGAGGATTTCGATTATTTGGGGCGTGAAGGGAGAAATACAAGCTGCAGAGGAATTCCTGGGATAGCCTATGCACAAAACGACCTGGCCAAGCTAGGGCCATTAAGATACAATACAGAGCCACTGTATTGAGGGCAATGCATTGGCAATGCAAGAGAACTGTCACCCCCTTTGCCCTCAGGTGTGAACAGAAACTAGGGGTTTGGAAGGTTGCCAGGGTAACTAGGTGTGTGGTGACAGGAAGAGAGTGTTTTTAACAGGGTGTTCTGGGAAGGAGAGGGAAGAAGAAAGATTGGGATCCATCTTGGGCAGGCTGGCTGCAGGCTGGCTGGGAGAGATGCCTTGGACTCCAGGGCTGCAGTGCTGTGGGGTACAAGCCCCTCTTGAAATGATTATGCTGTAAGATCTGGACTCCCTCCATGCAGATTGAAGGTGTAAATAGGCGAATAAACTGTTATGGAAAAATCTAGGTGTGAGGCTGCTCAGTCACCCAACTCGTCGGGCAGAGCCCGCGGGTCCCTGTGGAATAAAGGAAGGAGTCCAGCCACCAACCGGAGCAAATAGCTGTAGACCAAAGTTTATTGCAAATTTTGAACCCAGAGGATGGGGTGACAAAGACTTTTAAAACTTTCCCACCATGTCCCAGAATACAATTCGTACAGCATCATTGCTACATCATTGCTACATCACTGACATGTCACAAAAGGGGAGGGGTAGACAGGGGTTACACTAGTTTAACTTTGGCAAACATGTCCAGACAAGTCCTTGGTACAAGATTAGCATAAGCAGACATGGCAGGGCAAGACTCAGGTGTAAGATTAGCATAGGCAATATCCGCCCTCCCTTCCCCACAGGTGGGCCGGGTTTGCGGCACCAAGCGAGGCTCACCTGGGCAGGTGCCACCCACCTGCTTGAGCTGGCCTTTGACCCGCCCTCGGCCAGGGAGGACAATGGACGGCCGGCCAGGGGTGGGCCTAAGGCCAAAAGAAAAGAGGCTGACCCCTGGGCTCAAGCCTCTTTTGCTGTTCTTCAAGAACAGTTTCAGGTTAAGAACGGACCTCCGGAACAAATTAAGTACTTAACCCGAGGTACCACTGTACTGAGTACCCTTCATTTCCCCCCAAAAATGGCATGGGGAGGAAGGGGTTAAGCTACTTTTTTAGTAAGAGTAGACAGATGCAATGTAACATGTAGTTTGACCCTGAGTGGAGATGTGAATCCAGCCCTCTCTGATCCAAGTCCAAAACTCTTATCTGGTGACTTGCATCTGTCTCTCTCTCTCTCATTATAAACATGCAGGAGGAATTGGGGGGGGGGGATATTGTTTGCCCAGGCATTGAATGGTGGAAAGATACTGTTCCTGGTAACCTTGAAATTATTAGCTGCGAGGATCTGTGTTTGAAAGATATTTTAAGTAGTTTGAAAGATGTTTGAACTTTTGTTTTAAATATGATTTTAGATGTTTTAAATTGTTTTTTAAAATGCTTTTATTCTATTCTTGCTCTATCACTTTGATGTTGGCCACACTGGGCTCCTTTGGGAAGAAGGGTGGGACTATTAATTAACTAATTAATTCTACCATGCTCCACCAGCCTCCCAGTGTAAGGTATCGAGCTCTGCCAATGCAAACATGAAGGAAGGGACCAGAGATCAATAATCAATCCTCCCTCCATAATAACGAGTTGATTTTTAACTAGAAAGCTGCTTATTATTAACTTTTCTCCAATGGATCTTCTCTTCTCCTGCCTCCTCCTCCCCAGTTCTTCAGGGGCACCATTACGGTACATGTGGGATATCTTCTCCCTGCATGTGTGGAAGGTTCCTCCACTCTGATGGCCAAGCAATTTCTTTGCATAATCGATTTAACGTAAAGACAGAGTGTCTGCGATCATGAGCAGTGCTTTTCTCCACTGGGTACAACCTAAAGCAAGTCATAACAAAACGAAACAGCACATGCAACTCCCCTCCCCAACTTTTCAGTTTCCTGTTCTGGCAACTGACCGGGAAGACAAACAACTTTACAAGCAAGTCCCTTGTGTGTGATAGCCAAATCATGTGCATTAGCAAAGCCTCTTGTCCTCTTAACAATTAGTTGCTTGATTTAGAGTTTATGCAGCTTGAAAGACTGCATATGCACATCCACCGACAGAAGCTGGTTGGATACAGTTAATCCCTTTGTTGACTTTGCACTGTTTACTGGAACAAGTGTGGCGGGAAGAGTCAGTGTGTCATGAAGGCATGACTGGTGGTAAAGCTGCTCTAGATAAGCTGGTCAACTTTTGATCACACAAGCAATCCCATAGAGCTGAAGATTTCTCTTCTAGATGTCAATAATACAATTAAGCTTGTCCTTAAAATTCAGTCTCCGACTGTTGTCCTGAAAACAAGCAGTACTTACTTCTTGGGGAAGAGTGGTGGTGTTGTAAACAAAGTCTGCCCTTTTCCCCCTTTTGGGGTATCCAAGAACCCATATAGAGTCCTTACGTGGGTTCCCTATTGGTAGGAGAAAATAGCAGAGGCCAACCAGAGAATATTGAGAAGCAAAGCAGCTAGTAAGCCTGATCTTTATTAAAGTTGTTGCAACAGGGTGCTCCCCTCACATGCAGAAAAAGAGGAGGACCCAGAACAAAGGTTTGCCTACCCTTATATAGACCTTTTAAATTCCCTGCCCTGGAGCTCAAAACCACCCCTCCATACATCATACATACATCACAGAAGGGGTGTAACCCAAGGCCACTCCCCACAAACATCATATCTACATCACAGAAAAGGTGGTCTACAACAGAAATTTGAATGTTGTTGTTTTTCCTGTCTGCCAGGTTATCTGATAAGGCCTTATCTGATTGCCTTTCCTGGTAGTCTGGTCATTCCATTGAGATGGTGATTTCCCAATTCCTGAGACAATGGGAAGGTTCCCTCACCCCCTCCCTCCTTGCAGAGAAAACATTTGGTCAGTTTGGGAGTCAAAATGGTTTCAGGTCAGTCTTCCTGTGCTGCTCTATGTACGTGCTTGGTTGGTACATTTATGAACATTTATTATACATATAAGACCTTAAATTTTATTATTACAGTGATGGGGAATGATCTAGATGAGGCACTAAGGGCCGAACAGGCCAAGATGTTAATTGTATGGATGTAATTAGTATATATTAAGTATATATAATTTTTATTTGCTTTTAGTGTATGTTTTAACCAGTGCTTTTTTCTGGGGGTACTCAGGGGTATGCTGTACCAGCACCTTTTTTCTAGAAGAAAAGCACTGGGTGTTGTTTTTTTTGTTTTTGAGGAATGGAAGCCTTTTTTGTTTATTTTAAGAAATACCGGTACTATAGCATGAAGAATCCATGGGCAGGTTTCACACTATGAGCACCAGAAAGAACTAAAGATTATTGCGTTATGCCAATGCTAAAAAAGAGGAAAGACAGGGTGCTGCAAAATGAGGGATAAGAAAAACATAACAGAAAATGGGAAGGGAAGTTGACAATATATTTTTTTTAAAAAAATATGCATTGGAATTTTATGTGAATTGTTTGGATATACTGTATACAGGGTGTGTGGTTGTGTGTGTGATTACAAGTGTGATTACAAGTGTGGCACTTGCTGTAACAATTTCATGGTGAGTACCGGCACCCTTTTTCTCAAAGAAAAACACTGGTTTTGACATCAAAAATAGCCATGGGGGATGAATCAGTAATGCAAAGCTGTGATCCCAATCAAAATCATTCCTTGCTCTTCACTCGAGAAGGGAAGCTTCCATTTGCATTAGGATGATTACCAAAAAAAGAGGACACCGATTTGTATAAAGTTTGCATAATGATTTATGTGCGGATTTAGAAATAATTACTTTATAATTTGAATAGAAATACAGTACATCTCAGTATAGTGGGGAAGACTGTGTTGCGGTGAACCTATCTGTGGTTCAGGTGCTGAATGTTGACGGGCAGCTTCAAGGCCTTTGCTCTCTGTTATTATGGTACTTGAAGAGCCCTTCAAACAGAGGGCTGTTGTCCACGAAACAGCGTACATGACCACTCAATAAGGGGCAGCCAAACTCTCATGGAACCTTGATCTGTCTTCACACCCTGCCCTGCTCTCTAAACGTTAAAAACTGTGCAGATCAAACGCATTTACACAATTCATGTTTCGTCTAGGTTAGCTCTTGGTCTTACATATGCAGTTGTAGGTGGCAAAGCTAAACACAGTTTGGCTGTTTATTTCATAAAATTAATACACTATTTAAATCCAATTGGAATCAATGGAGTCTGTGTGCAAGATGCCAGCCTTGAATGGAGCATAAAGGAGACTCAAAGGAATCTCAAACTAAGTAAGATCTTCCTTACACGTATGTCTGGATCAGTGGTAGCCAACACAGTTCTCTCTAGATGGTACATTCCAGTGCCCATTATCCCTTGATAATTAGCCGTACCGGCTGGAGCTGACAGAAGTTGGAGTCCAATAGCATTTGGAGGGCATTAATTGTGTGTTGACTACCCCTGGCCTAGATGGACGAGGAATTGTGCTTGCCAAAAAGGTGCTACGCATACAGTTTCTGACACTGCCTAAAGTTTGGCCCACATACCTGAAGAAGCGTTGCCTCCTCCATCGCTCAGCCCAGACACTGAGGTCCAGCTCCAAGGGCCTTCTGGTGGTTCCCTCACTGTGAGAAATGAAGTTACAGGGAACCAGACAGAGGGCCTTCTCGGTAGTGGCACCCGCCCTGTGGAACACCCTCCCATCACATGTCAAAGAGATGAGTAACTATATAACCTTTAGAAGACATCTGTATATGCAAGTTTTTAATGTTTGATGTCTTACTGTGTTTTAATTTGTTGGAAGCCACCCAGAGTGGACTCACCACGAACATCTCCCTTGTTGTATTATAATGGCAATGGCACCCACCTGAGAGGTGCTGGAACTGAGTGAGTTCTGGCTGAAAAAAAAGCCATTATTATTAATAATAAATAATTTATTATTATTATTATTATTATTATTATTATTATTATTATTAATATTAATATTAATATTAATATTAAGCATAGTGGGGAGGAGAATAGGAAGACTGGCTGAGGCCTTCATGCTTATCCAGCCATTACGGGGCTCCAGCATTGAATAAAGACCAACATATTTCTTGACTGCTATCAGTATATTTTCTTGCTACTTGATGTTACCACAACATCAAGCAAACTCCATATTCAAGCTCCTGCTTTCACTCCTGTGTGCAACACTGAAACAAATCTTTTGAATTGTCAAAGCTTTCTTCTTTGTAACATCTACCATAACAATTAAGACTTCTGTTTGCTCATGGCTCATCTTTAACAAAGTAGCGCATCAGGATCAGTATGAGATTTGAGTGTATCCAATTAAATACAAAATGAGATGATTGTGCAGAATATGGTTTAGAAGCATAGTTTGCCAAATTCAGTACAGTACACTATATGGTGGGGAAAACATCCGTTAGCAAAGGTTTGCAGCAGCTAAAGTCACAGAAATCATGCCAGGAAAAATAATAATTGGTTCCCTTAAGGCAAAATGGCAGACTGCTAACTTGAACAGAAGAACATGTTACAAGCCAAAAGAACTCATGAGACCAAATTAGTGGCTGGGCAAGATGGCTGAAGTAGATCATAAATCTGAGGGTTTTTCAAACCGATCTGACCACATGTTGTTGATTACCATGAAGGTTGACTGGGAAGGACCACAATGTTTGTTCAACAAGTCTAGAAGTTAACCTGTACTAGCTTCTAATGAAGGTCAATGCAGATTGCAATCAACTTCAAAGCTGCCAGGTAAAATAGCAACATGCTTATATATATATCCCGCCTCTACTCATTAAGTGCATGTTGAGTGTGGGGATCTGCCACAGTGTAATGTAGGCCACATTCAGATATCATAATAATCCATGGTTTAGTGTGACATAAACAGGCCTAAATGAGCTTGGAGCTTCATAGCTTCAAGTTGGGCTTCTTTCAAAGAAACCACAGTTTAGATCCCCCCTTGTATATACTTCTATTTATTTCCCATTATTATTATTATTATTACAAAGTAATAATCATAAATAAATAAGAATAACAATGTGCACCCCACCACTGAGACTATTCCATTGTAACTATCCAACCTCCCCAAAATTCAACACCTCTTGTGATGGTTTGACCCCTTTCCATTTTGACAGTACAAATTCTACAAACACCCTCTGCATCTCCTCAAAATAATTTCTCCTGCGCATTCCCCATCTTACCTTAACGGCACATGTTAATTTATCATTAATAGCTATATCCCACACCCCTTTATGCCATTCTTCCATTTTATATTCTGCTTGCGCCTTCCAGTTCCTTGCTATTATAATTTGTTCAGCTGTCAATAAATTTGTGAGCAAGTCCTTCTTAGCGTGAGAACTTTCCACCCCACCGTAAATTGATAATAACGCTACCTCAGGATTTCCGGTCAGCTTTCACTCAGTGATTTCTATTATCTCCTTAAATGCACCTTGCCCAAAAAGATTGCGCACATTTACACCCCCACCACATGTGAACATGATTCCCTGTTTCCTGGCATCCCCTCCAACATAACACCAAATATTCCTTGTTTAGAAACCACAATTTAGATTTTACATGATTGTTTAGTTCAGGTGACATGACACAAGAAGATGCAGCTAATTAAGGGATGAGATGGGTGCATGAGAGCATGAAGCTCACCAAGGCTTGCTTGCTTGTTACATTTATATAGCACCTTTATCTTCCAATGATTTCAAAGTGGTGTCTTTGGGTCTCCACCTCCCCATTTTATCCCTACAACAACAGTGTCAGGTAGGTTAAGGCTGAGAGGTAGTGAGTGGCCCATGGTCACCCAGGGAGCTGCATGGCTGAGTGGGGATTTGAACCCTGGTCTCCTAGGTCCTAGTCCAACACTCTAACCATAAAGCCACACTGGTTGAGTCTTAATCATGGTTTAGTGCAGGAATGTGCACAAATGGCCTTTCAGATTCTCTGTCTTATTTGTGGGCAGAGGAAATTGAGGAACCGTTTAACAAACTTCACTCAGAGAAAGGAGAAATTCTACAATTACCGGTACTTCTCAAATTTTAGGACACCCTATCAGCAGCAGCAGTAACACAGTTTTCCCCCCACATGCTGCAAGTAGCAGTAGCATCAAGAGTGTTGGTAGTCTGGCCCCCATTTTGCATTTCCCCCTAGAATTAGTGCTGTTCCCGGAGCGTTGTGAGGGGGAAATGGCAGCTACCGCACAACCAAGGAACAACAATAACAACAGAGACATTTCTGAGGGAATTCTGCAAACGGGGAGCGAGGGAGAAAAAGAAACACCTCATACATTTTCTCCAAAAAAATGTCTTCTGAAAAAATGTCAGCTAACTAATTCCGCATGGTATCCAAACATGACCAAACATGTTTCTCACACACTTTACTTCCTTGAAATCTGCTCCCAACATTCACCCCTCTGATGGGCTCTCATACCAAAAATGAGTCCATGGTTTGAAAAACAACCATCACATTTAGGGATAGGGTTGCAGGGAGGAGAAGGAAGTTGTCAGGAGAGGATTCCACCTAACTCAGGAATGAAAAAAACAAAACAAAACCGGGGCCCTCCAGGCATTGATGAATTGCAACTCCCACCATGCTTGATCATTGGCCGTGCTGTCTGGGGTTGATGGGAGCTGGAGTTTGGGGGGCCAACCAGTGGCGTAGTGTGGGTTGTCAGCACCCGGGGCAAGGCAAGTAATTTGCACCCCCTAACCTGTGGATTTGCGCCCCCTAACCCTAACCCCAGATGTTGCACCCGGTGCGGCCGGCCCCCCTTCACCCCCCACGCTACGCCACTGGGGACAACATCTGGAGGGGGCAAAGTTTCCACATTTCTGATTTTCTGTATGCATCTCCCTATATCACACCTTGAATATGTCCCGCACTGAACTTGAATATATCCCACAATGTCACAGATACAACACCAATGGAAATCTGTCCATGTATTCAAGAGAATCCCTAAGTTGTAATACTATGAAAGTAGGTGCTGTACATGTATGTGTGACTTGGCCTCAAGTATATGTCATAACATATTATTTTTTATCCTTCACCATGACTCAACGATGTTGGCATAAACCTAATTGGCCTTCTACTTAGGAGGGTGTAGGAATGCTCCTTTTGCCTCGTGCAGGATGTTGCTTTAACGCTTTATCTGTACTGGGAGAACGTGACACACACAGCCAATGCATATTTTTAGGCTCCAGTTGGCAGGGAGCTAACAAGCTGACCGATTAAATGTATTGTGAAATGTATCATTGATAGTTTCTGTGTTGTTTGGAAAACGATTTGCTGAAGTGAGATTACAATCCCAGACTTCCTCCTTGGCATCTCATCTTCTTCACCACAGGTTTCACCCAACAACTATTCACATGATGAGACTGAGCATATTATTATGAAGTCCACATGAAGGAGACCTTGGACTAAAGCCCTTGGATGTGGGTCATGGAGGTTTACCATGAAGCAGAATCTAGCTTACATCATCATCCATTAGCCAAAAGTGATTTCATTGACGTCCTCCCATACTTCTTTCTTTATTGAGAGAACATGACTGGTCATAATATCTTTTGGCTTTTGCTATGACAAGCTAGATGTCACAAGGCTAAACATTGGACCACATTGGACTAGTCACACTAAGCTCCGTTTGCAGACACATTGTTGACATTAAAGTTGGCATTAGGAAAACAAATCATCTATCTATATTCATAGAAGGACAGCCGGACAGGTAGGAGTCTAACTGGTGTTGTGACTAGGGATGGATGAACCTGTTAAAGTTTGGCCCATCCCAGTTCTTAGAGGGCACAACATCCCATTTCCAGGCAGATTTTTAGTGGGAAACCCTTTAAAATCCGCATACAAACACACATTTAAAAATACAAGTTACAAGGTGCTTGGAGGGTTGTGTGTTGCCTCTGCCCTGCTCCATCCTCCCCACTACAAAACTTCAGAAACTATATATCCAGACACTCAAAGTTTGTGACTTTTCCTGCCCAGGAGTGCTCAAAACCAATGATGTTCCATTGCTCAGAGTGGGAACTATACAGAGAGGCAGCCATCTTTTGGCAAGAAGCCCTGCAGGCTAGTTGCTTAGGCTGGATGAAACTTACTTCAATATCACAAATCCACAAATATTCCCGTCTTACCTTAATGGCATATGTCAATTTATCATTAATAGCTATATCCCACACCTCTTTATACCATGATTCCATTTTAGATTTTGCTTGCCCCTGTCACTTCCTTGCTATTATAATTTGTGCAGCTGTCAATAAATTTGTGAGCAAATTCCTAGCCTGCAAACTTTCCACCCCAGAACAGATCTGGACCCCCCCAGAACAGATTTGGAGAGACCATGAGGGGTTGCAGGGGGGAAAGAGAGAAAGGGGAAGCTCCATCTCATCTTATATTGGCCCAATGATCCATTCTGTTTCAGAAAATTTGCAATGCAAGGACATCATTACATGTCTTTAGGCACCAGATGAAAACCTTCCTTTTTACCCAGGCCTTTGGCCATTAAATAATCTATGGCCTGCTATTCTTATGTTGTGTGTTCTTATGCTGTGCATTATGTTATTATTATTATGCTGCATAAATTATGTTCTTAATGTTGTACACAGCCCTTGGACCTTTGGATAATGGGTGGCATATAAATTGAATGAATGAATGAATCAGTCAGTCAGTCAATCAATATCAATCAATCAATCAATATCAATTAGTACCTGGCATTCATAATTTTAGCATTCCTGTTAGGGAAACTTGTGAAAGGAATGTCAGTTTCAATGTCACACAGCATCACTTCATACCTAGAAAGGGTGGTAGCAGCAGCAAAGTGTGACACCACACACTGCAGTTTCTGACAAGGTGTGTGTATTCTGATACTACTCTTGAGTAAGTTTTTTCCTACTCACACCCATTCCTCTTCAGTCACACCAGTGTCACAGATGACTCATTCTTTTTTTTGCGCAGAACAATTCCAACTACGTAATTTTGGAATCCACATAATTGCATGCAAGGGAGGATCCTGTAAACAGATTTTCCTACGGAGTTCCTCTGAATCAAAGATGGGGATTATCTGTGGATGAGAATATTGCTTCACATCTGGAGCTTGGAAGAAAGAAATCATAAGAAGCATTACACTGTGATAGTCCACAGCCTTTTCCACCAGGAACGACAGTATATTCTGTTCCTATGGAAAATATCTCTGGGTTTAGTGTAAACCAAGTAAATCCACAGTTGACTGAAGCAATATGCTTACTTTGGACCGCTATTATTCCCTAACCTGTCCCCAGAATCCCAAACAAAATGGTCATCCAGGTTTTTCATGCTTTTAGGTAATTTCCAATTCAAACACCTTTGGCTGAGGTAGGTAGTCTAAGACTACGACCCTAGTCATGCTTACTCAGTAGTAAGTCCTATAGAATTCTGTGGAGCTTAAAGGTAAAGGTACCCCTGCCTGTACGGGCCAGTCTTGTCTGACTCTGGGGTTGCGCGCCCATCTCGCTTAAGAGGCCGGGGGCCAGCGCTGTCCAGAGACAATTCCGGGTCATGTGGCCAGTGTGACGAAGCTGCTCTGGCAATCCTGCACCAGCGCAGCACACGGAAACGCCGTTTATCTTCCCGCTATAAAGCGGTACCTATTTATCTACTTGCACTTAGGGGTGCTTTCGAACTGCTAGGTGGGCAGGAGCTGGGACCGAAAGATGGGAGCTCACCCCGCCGCGGGGATTCGAACCACCAACCATGCGATTGGCAAATCCTAGGCGCTGAGGTTTTACCCACAGCGCCACCTGCGTCTGTGGAGCTTACTCTCAGGTAACTGGTGTTACCTGATTGGAACCTCAGTTTGTAGATTAACCCCATGTGATCTGATGGCTGCTTTTTTTAATGGGAGTTCTGGTGGTATAGCTTAAAAAAGAGAAAACCTTAGAGAAATCTAAATTATCTTAAGATATTTGCACTGTGGTTAAGATAATATACTATGACAAAATGTCCTTCCTTGAACCAGCATTAATGGTTGAATTTTCTTGCACTGTATTGTTTTTAACTTTTATTGTAAGCCACCCAGAGATCTTTAACTATTGGGTGTCATATGACTGTAAATAAATAAATATTAACATTTAACACCTGTACAGTGCTTTCAAATGTTCAAGGTGCATTATCTAGTTGCAATCCTTATAACAAACCCTGTAATGTGGGTCAGTATTATTCTCCACCATATTTAATATTGCTGGTGGGGTGCCACCTGAATTCAAGGATGGAACTGGAACCAGAGACCTGCTAATGCAGACCTCAGCTGATCCACTGTGTCCATAACTTGTTTCCATGCAACCAGGTTCCAAGTTCACAAGAAGATCTGGGCGTGAAGAATACATTTTTATCTGCAGAATGCCCATTTGTCCATGAAACTTGCTGGGTAACCCTGGAGCAGTTTATTGTCTTTCAGCTAACTGAACTCAAAGGGTTCTTGAGAGGGCAAAACCTTTGTAACAGCTTTCGGTAGTTCGTCATTTATGCATTATGGTGTGCAGAATCTCAGTTTTAGACAGAGATTTGGTCTAGGTTTAATCTAGAAGTCTGTTATATAGTTTTCACAAATGTGAGAGACCGTAATTGCACAGTCCAAAACTAGTTCTTGCTTTTTTTGTCTTAATCTACACAGACTTCCCAAAGAGGAAAAAAAGGCCCCTTCTTTTTTATCTTATTGTGCTTTATTACATCATCATCAGCCTTTTGTCAGGGCTGCCAGCTTTTGATCTAGGCAATTTTCCTTTACAGATATTTCCACACTGTATCCAGCTCCACCCTGGAAGCCCTTGTCCAAACACGTCCATAATAGTTAAGGAAAACTGGATTTAATTTTTCATTAAAAAATGTACTGTAGAGCCTGACATCATGCAGAAACATGTGGAAACTATTCTGATACCCCCCCTCCAATCTACACTTCCTAGTACTGTGGCAGGGCAGAAAGAGGCATTATGCTATGTTCTAAAAGAGCAGTCTATGGGAATCTGTCTTTTCGTGGGCTGTCAGTGATCCAACACACACACACACACACACACACAAACACACACACACACACCAAGCCTCATTTGCACTGCATATGTATTTTAATTATTTTTGTATTTTCCTTTTATGAAGACCACCCGTTAAGGGTGGTATAGAAATTTATATAAACATAAAATATATACTATACAATAAATGGAATAAATAGGCATGTTAATACAGTGGTACCTCGGGTTACAGACGCTTCAGGTTACAGACTCCGCTAACCCAGAAATAGTGCCTCAGTTTAAGGACTTTGCTTCAGGATGAGAACAGAAATCGTGTGGCAGCAGTGCAGCGGTAGCGGGAGGCCTCATTAGCTAAAGTGGTACCTCAGGTTAAGAACAGTTTCAGGTTAAGAACAGACCTCCAGAACAAATTAAGTTCTTAACCCGAGGTATCACTGTATGTAAATTCATGAATACTACCAAGAGCTGTGGTTTGGGTTTCTTCTTCCTCTTTAAACCAAACAAACACATTCTGGTAATAAGGCTATCCTATCTGAATCCCAGTTTAACACCAGGTTTTAGAGTGACGTTTGTCCATTCTGGAATCTGCACATTATTCGCAAATGCCTCATTTAGGCTGCCTAAAAGCTTCACCAGGTGGTCATCAGTACAGGCATCACAGCTGACCACAGGATGCCACATGTCCACACTTCAAATGACAGTCATCTCTTCCAACAAAAACCCATCAGCCTATGACAGGCGCCTCCATTCCACTCCACCAAACACTAGGATGAGGGATCTTCGCAAAGTTGCATCATCACCATCCCTTAGAAAAGCTGAAGTCAAAGAGATAAACAACGATAGAAAAGGCGAATTGCTGGCTCACTGACCCAGCATCTTCTCCACAGCAAGGATGCAAGCAGGAGGAAGGGGTGCTCACAGACCTAGCTGTGTCATTCTGGCTGTAAAGAGCATTTGTTGTTGTTTAGTCATTTAGTCATGTCCGACTCTTCATGACTCCATGAACCAGAGCACACCAAGCACTCCTGTCTTCCACTGCCTCCCACAGCTTGGTCAAACTCATGTTCATAGCTTCAAGAACACTGTCCAATCATCTTGTCCTCTGTCGTCCCCTTCTCCTTCTGCCCTCCATCTTTCCCAACATCAGGGTCTTTTCCAGGGAGTCTTCTCTTCTCATGAGGTGGCCAAAGTATTGGAGCCTCAGCTTCATAATCTGTCCTTCCAGTGAGCACTCAGGGCTGATTTCCTTCAGAATGGATAGGTTTGATCTTCTTGCAGTCCATGGGACTCTCAGGAGTCTCCTCCAACACCATAATTCAAAAGCATCAATTCTTCGGCGATCAGCCTTCTTTATGGTCCATTTCTCGCTTCCATACATCACTACTGGGAAAACCATAGCTTTAACTATACGAAGCTTTGTCAGCAAGGTGATGTCTCTGCTTTTTAAGATGCTGTTTAGGTTTGTCATCACTTTTCTCCCAAGAAGAAGGAATCTTTTAATTTCATGACTGCTGTCATCATCTGCAGTGATCATGGAGCCCAAGAAAGTAAAATCTCTCACTGCCGCCATTTCTTCCCCTTCTATTTGCCAGGAGGTGATGGGACCAGTGGCCATGATCTTAGTTTTTTTGATGTTGAGCTTCAGACCATATTTTGCACTCTCCTATTTCACCCTCATTAAAAGGTTATTTAATTCCTCCTCACTTTCTGCCATCAAGGTTGTGTCATCTGCATATCTGAGGTTGTTGATATTTCTTCCGGCAATCTTAATTGGGATTCATCCAGCCCAGCCTTTTGCATGATGAATTCTGCATATAAGTTAAATAAGCAGGGAGACAATATTCAGCCTTGTCATATTCCTTTCCCAATTTTGAACCAATCAGTTGTTCCCTGTCCAGTTCTAACTGTAGCTTCTTGTCCTACATAGAGATTTCTCAGGAGACAGATTGAGGTGATCAGGCACTCCCGTTTCTTTAAGAACTTGCCATAGTTTGCTGTGGTCCACACAGTCAAATGCTTTTGCATAGTCAATGAAGCAGAAGTAGAGGGTAAATGGGACATAGCCTGGGAAGAGGAGATGAGGTCCCAAAAGCCAGAGAGAAAGGCATGGAGGGTTGCATTTGGCCTGTAGACCTGAGGTTCCACGCCACTGAACTAAACACTTAATAAATGCTGCTGCCAACCTTGTGTGTTCGTATGTGGGGTTCACAGGATTCTTGTGGGTTCTGCTTTAAAGGTATGGAGTGCACACAAGCCTCAGAAACCACAAACTGGGTTCGAATCCCAATTAGACTGCTGGTCAAGGAAATCCTTCTCCAGCTCTCCCTTCAGCTGTTCAGCATAATGAACTGATCTGGATCTCATCCACACCAGACATTTAAAGCCCTCTTATACCACTTTAACAGTCATGGCTTTCCCCCAAAGAATCATGGGAACTGCAGTTTCTTAAACATGTTAAGCAATGTTAGAAGTTTCCCGGATTCTTGTGTGTGAGGGGGAGAGTTGTGACTTTGAAACTCGCATAAGAGTGCTTCGAATGGGTGGTGCGGTCCTGCACCAGAATGAGGATAAAGTGCTGTGCCAAACATATAAAGCGCTGGAAATCCATCTGTGATGGGTGAAGTGTTAGGAGTGCATAAGTGATGGAAACACCAGAAATTATGGCCAAAACATGGCCTTGGAATGGCCTGCCATTTTAATGGCCTCCCATCACTCACAGCCTCTTTTGTCACCCTGTGATCATGCCAATTGATCCGGAATGGCTGGCTGCTTTTAACACGCCAACACTTGTAACTCATTTTCTAAAGCGCTTTCTGGAGGTTGGCAGGCATACTAAGGAGTTTGTGCTTCCTGATTTACTGATTATAATTCCGCTGAACGTACAGATATATTTGTGGCATTTCCTCTGTGGGCCCTGGAGAAATGAGGAACACACAACGCCCAAGTCGCTTACTAAGGGAACCGAAAGCTGAAAAATCCACTAATGAAAACATTCTAAAGAATAAATCTTACTTGTTTTGTACTCCATCAAGCGACTGAAATTAGGCTGTGCCAAGAGAGACCAAGGCCTGTGCTACACACAGGCTTTGGACGACTGATTGTCAATAGAGAGAACTCTGGGACAAATACAGCCTTCAAATACATTATTGTTTCTTCAGCCCCTCGCAGTGCAAAACCAATGTGTCTTGTATAAATGAATAAATCTGTCAATTTGGATTTCTCTTAGGTTGTAATTTTTCCAGTCTTAGGTTTGGTTCAACCAATTTCCAAGTAAGTTTTCATTATTGTAAAAAGAAAAAGAAAATAGTTTGCATTAAATCCATACACATTTTCAATATGCTACCAATATACACATTTTTGTACACAATTTTGCCTAGCATTTTGCAAGTAATTTTCTTCAGATTCTGCTGGAACATAAAGCCTGAATGCACTTGTGGGAAGAGTCCTCTCCAGCATGGGACCCACTCCATCCAGAGTGGGGGAAATGAAGCTCAGCAGACCAGCTCTTTAAACTAGGCTGGGAAACAAATTGGGCTGATTTTTGGACTACAACTCCCATCATCCCTAGTTAGTAGGACCAGTTGTCCAGGAAAACCCTGCTCTAGGATATAAGTGGGAAACCTACATCCTGCCAGATGTTGTTGGACTACAGCTCTCATCATCTCTGACTATTGGATTTGCTGGCTGGTGCTGATGGAAGTTGGAGTCCAACAACATTTGGAATCACAGGTTCTCTACTCCTTATCTAGGAAAAGCGCCAAGTCCAAGATCACCACCCAAAGTAGTTGAATGATGCCACTTTGCAAATTGTAAACCTAGATCAATCAGCTCTTCCGCCAACCAGCAGTACACCTACCACATCTGGATTAAGCCTCACTTTGTGTGCCCACATCTGGCCTTTCACTGCCCCAAGCATCATTATGGAACCTTTATTGCCTAGTTTGGATTGGATAGTAAGGAGATAAAGTGTTATATGCATAATCTTACCGAACACTTGTGGATTCCAATAATAATAAAAATAAATAAATAAATAAATAAATACCCCACCCATCTGGCTGGGTTTCCCCAGCCACTCTGGGTGGCTCCCAACAGAATACTAAAAACATGATAAAACATCAAACATTAAAAACTTCCTTAAACAGGGCTGCCTTCAGATGTCTTCTGGTAGTTGTTTATTTCCTTGACATCTGGTGGGAGGGCATTCCACAGGGCGGGCGCAACTACTGAGAATGGCCTTTTCCTGGTTCCCTGTAACCTCACTTCTCAGAGTGAGGGAACCACCAGAAGGCCCTCAGAGCTGGATCTCAGTTTCCGGGCAGAACGATGGGGGGTGGATACGCTCCTTCAGCTATACTGGGCCAAGGCCGTTTAGGGCTTTAAAGGTCAGCTCCAACACTTTGAATTGTGCTCGGAAACGTAATGAGAGTCAACATAGGTCTTTCAGGACCGGTGTTATATGGTCTCGGCAGCCACTCCCTGTCACCAGTCTAGCTGCCGCATTCTGGGTCACCTTTAAAAGCAGCCCCGTGTAAAGCACGTTGCAGTAGTCCAAGCGGGAGATAACTAGAGAATGCACCACTCTGGCGAGACAGTCTGCGGGCAGGTAGGGTCTCAGCCTGCCTACCAGATGGAGCTCATAGACAGCTGCCCTGGACACAGAATATTTGCCACTGATGCTATCAAAATTTGCTGATAGATACAGGATGAAGCATTCCCCTCATCTTTCTCCTTGTGTAAGCATTGACCAGGGTTGACCAAGGCTGTTTCAGCTGCAAGGCTAGGCTGCAACCAGATGGGAAAGGATTCAGATAATCAATTTCATCAAGAAATATGGATGTAGTAGTGCAGCAGGAGGGAAATACTTGAAAGGTGAAGGAAGGCATGGGCCTTAAGGTGGTGCTAGAAATCATTCATTTATTTAATGCAGAATACCCAGTTTTCCATTCTTTATATGAAGGTCAGGTTTTTTATTATTACTATTCATTTTTAAATGGAATTTTAATATGTAATTTGTTTTAGTGCCCTGCTGTCAAAGCACCTTGGATGTTTTTCATAAAATTAATTGCTGCCTTTGAGCACCAATTTGAGGTCCAAGTTTTCCTTAGCTGTTCTGCATTAATAGAATACAGAAACGGCTTTTCCTTCAGAGCATTATAGCCATTGCACTATTGGTTTATTCAGCCAGTGGTCCAGCCTGAGACAATCAAACAACAACCACCATCAAGGATGGACCAAGGTTACAACTCAGCCGCTCATAGCTCAGCTCTTGCTGTTCACTTTCCACAGTGGTGCTGCTAGAGGAGGACTTCAGGGCAGATGTCCTGAGACCCACTCAGCAGAAGGAGCAGGAGGACCTCCGAAATGCAGCCAGGTTGACCTACCACATTTTATGAGTTACAAGTTTCTGTAGCCACTGCAGGTGCTGTGATTCTCCAGCGGTTTGACCCCCAACGGCACACTCCATTGTCTTTTGAGGCAAGATGGATACCAACAGAATACCCTTTATTGGCTACTGATCGCAGGTCAGGTCACAGTATAAAATGACAAAACAATACAACCATAGTCCAACAAACAACACTAGCAACAACAGCAATAGTCACAATTGAAACCAGTACAAAGCACCTCTTGACTGGTTGGTTTTTGTGGGTGTCAATATGTCACTGACACAATAATAGTGCCTAGGACACACGTACCTACAGGACAGCCTCTCCTGGTATGTCCCATGGAGGAGCTTATGGTCTTCAAACAAAATACATCTTGGAGGTCCCAGGCCATAGGGAGGTTAGACTGGCCTCAACTAGAGCCAGGGCTTTTTCGGCTGTGGCCCCGATCTGGTGGAACGTTCTGTCACAAGAGACTAGGGCCCTGTGGGACTTGACATCTTTCTGCAGGGCCTGCAAGACAGAGCTGTTCCACCAGGCCTTTGGCTAAGGCACAGTCTGACACCCTCCTTTAGTAATCCTCACAGAACTCTAGCCCAATGGCTGCCATTAATTTGATTTTGAATTGATTTTAAAATGAATTGATTTTAGAATGCTGTGTTACTTTTATTGTTGTTAGCCGCTCTGAGCCCGGCTTTGGCTGGGGAGGGCAGGATATAAATAGAATTATTATTATTATTATTATTATTATTATTATTATTATTATTATTATTATTATTTATTAGTGTGGTTTTTATTTAGTAATGGGTGGACATAGAAGACAACACAGAGATTTTTCCAAGTAGTTCTTTATAAGTAAGCTGGAACTGAACTGAACTGCAAACAGCTCAGCCGGCCTGCTTTTATAGGCAGCTGGCTGTCAGCATTGTAACAACAACCACCCAGGGTTTCCTACCTAAATTAATTTACATAGACCTGAGTGAAAACTATATACACAATACCCCTGGTGGCCAGGGTGAGAACGTCAATACATAACAGTTTTATCCTGGAATGTACAGTGGTACCTCAGGTTAAGTACTTATTTTTTTCTGGAGATCTGTTCTTAACCTGAAACTGAACTGTTCTTAACCTGAAGCACCACTTTAGCTAATGGGGCCTCCTGCTGCCGCCGCGCTGCTGGAACACGATTTCTTTTCTCATTCTGAAGCAAAGTTCCTAACCTGGCACACTATTTCTGGGTTAGCAGAGTCTGTAACCTGGAGCGTATGTAACCTGAAGCGTATGTAACCTGAGGTAACACTGTATACACAACATTTATTGCTTTATTGCTTAGAAATGCTTCCCCAGTGGTTATATCCCCAGGAGCTAGGAGTACAGACAGCTGTAGAGCAGGCTGGGTAGTGTGTTTACCTCCTCCTCCTGATGTTCTCAAGATGTTGCCTCAGATAGAACGTACCAAGTTTCCAGTGTTACCGCATTATTGCTGTCTGGAGGGGCACCCAACAGAGGCAGAAACACTCTCTCGCTCCCTAAACACCTGAGGTATAAAAAGTTATGGGATTTCGGCAGGAAGCTACAGGACATTCACAGTTTGGAAATAAAGCAGTGTGTCCAAGCTGAAACGTTTGTAGGCAGAAGCAGCATTGAAAGAGGGGCTCCATATAACTTCTCTGATACCATAATGAGCACAAACCACCATAAATGCAGAATAAAAAGGACACAAACAAATCCCACTATTTAACACTCGGACTCAATTCTACCAAACTCCCACAAAGGTCTGAGTGAAAAAGTATTTTTCTTTTCATTTGGCAAAAAAAGGTCCCAAGGCTGAAATGTAAGGAGAGACGATAAAGCTGTAATGCGCATTGGTGACTTTGAACGAAGAGGCTAACACTGGATGGGAAAAATATAGCAAGTTCCTACCCCCTTTAAGAATGATCAAGAATGGAAGACTGCCACTAGAGGGCTCTCAGTACTAGCCAAATAATAAAAAAGACATTTTTGTGCAAGGGGAAATCTGTGTTTTGCTGTGGAAAAAAATGTTGCAGAAAGTTCAGCAAGCTGCAGGTTCAAGCTGGAGATGTACTAAATTATATATTGCGGGCTACATAATGAATGCGCCGTGTGTGCCATTAGCCCTGTTTACACCCTCAAAAGACATGTAGGGTTAATACACGGAAAGGGGAACAGGATCGTGCCCACTGTCTTCACCTTTAATCCAAATGATTTAAGAAAAGAGCATAAGCACTGGCAACTTGGCAAGCTATTAAGAGGCCCCCTGAAAAATACAGGATACTTCAGCATGCATACATGTAAAACCACACAATACGAGCTGAAGGCAGAGAAATTTTGCCCTGCAGTGCAAATTGAGCTGGAATGCTTTCGGAAGATCTGAAGAAGGCTGCTACGTTGGACCATCCAGCACGGTCTGACCTGCCTTCTAAACAATGGAAAAGGTCAAGGCAGAACAAATAATAAACAAAAGATGCCAGAAGAACTCTTTAAAAAGCCCTGAAACTCTTGGAATGTTAAGTAGAGAAGAGGAATGTGTCAACTTCAGCTCCACACTCTTATTTGAAGACCCTTGAGAAGTATGGGATTGGGGGAGATGGGCCAAGTTCGATTTTTTAATCCTTCGGCGTCTAACTCGTTTCTTCATGCGGAGAGAAAGCAAAGTTGCAGCACGATGCCGAACGAAACCAGTCTAACAGTTCTTGTGGGCTGGTCACATCAAATAATGAATGAATTTACTAGGATATATGCATTCGTCAGAAACAGTCATACATGGCCTATGTGTTTGTGTGTGTGTGGCAGCTAGCATTGCTGGGCATCTACTGAGGCCCTTACTCTGGTGCAGGAATGGGAGATAAATCCAATTCAGTTTGTATTTAAATGAAAACTTGCCTGATTCACACTTTCAGAAACAATACACAAAGCCAAACACAGATATCCTTCGAAACCTCCATTGTCTCTAAACTCTGCAGTGTGGTTGTCCAGTCAAGTAATAGGTACAAAATGCATATACTAAGGTAAAGCATGCATTGAAATGCATATATGAATGAAAACAGTATGCAAAAATGCTTTGCAGAAATGTATATATCAGGGGAAATGGCACAGAAACAGGTGTAATTTTTATTTCAGATCTCATTCTCAACATCCTCTCCAGAAAGTGTAGGCATTATTCTTAAACATTTGTGACAACCTTAAAGGTATTAGATATCATTTTTGAATAAATTTGAGGGATGTCTCCCTGAGCTTTGCTGACATAGCGATATATGGACATTTATCCCATATACATTCACACTGATTCTTTTTATACCCCAATCTTTTTCTCATATGCTTTTCAACCCATTTGTGTTCCCTTGTCCTCTTTTGCTAAATGCTTATACAGCTTGGATATTCATCCTTTCTCATTTTCTTCTCAGTCTAATGATATAATATATATTTCAAAATCTTGTTGGGTTTCTAGTTGCTTATTCCTTAATATGTTTTACCTTATAAAGTTCCCAATCTGATACTGAACCATCCATGTGATACCACATTGGGAGAAATTAAAATGCTGGTGAATATTCCTGAGGACTTTTAAAATAATATCTCAAACTGATGTGAGAACTGAATTTAAGATTGGAAATGGACAGATTGGCCCATTTCTACTCTAGTGAAGGCCCCACTGCCAATCTCTGAGGATCCTCCTTATACGTTGGTTTTTCTTTCTTGCCGCCGCCGCTTGTTCACCAATTTGGTGCAAGCGAATGAGCAGTGAGGAAAATGAGCAGCAACCCCAATACACGTTGACTTTGCCCTCTGAGAGGTGGCGCATTGGTTCCTACTTAACTGAGCCAAGAGAGAGAAGCAAGTAAATGGGTGGTGGAAAGATTGAGGGAGATGGACCATTCAATGGAGAGGGGGACACCGAGAACATCACACCAAGGGCTCTCCAACACCTGGAGCCAACACTGAGTAGGGCAGGGATAGTGCCCTCCAAATATTAGTAGACTACAACGCTTATCAGCAGTGAGCCATGTGGCCTTGGACTGATGGGGGTGGTAGTCCAATAACATGCTCTAGTTATCTCCTGCTTGTACTACTGCAATGTGCTCTATGTGGGGCTACCTTTGAAGGTGACTTGGAAACTACAACTAATTCAGAATGCGGCAGCTAGACTGGTGACTGCGAGTGGCCGCTGGGACCATATAACCACCGGTCCTGAAAGACCTACAATTGCTCCCAGTACGTTTCCGAGCACAATTCAAAGTGTTGGCGCTGACCTTTAAAGCCCTAAACGGCCTCAGCCCAGGATACCTAAAGGAGCATCTCCATCCCCATCATTCAGCCCGGACACTGAGGTCCAGCTCCAAGGACTTTCTGCGAGAAGTGAGGTTATAGGGAACCAGGGAGAGGGCCTACTCGGTAGTGGTGCTCACTGTGGAATGCCCTCCCATCAGATGTCAAGGAAGTAAACAACTATCCGACTTTTAGAAGACATCTGAAGGCAGCCCTGTTTAAGGAAGTTTTTAATGTTTGATATTTTACCATGTTTTTAATATTCTGCTGGGAGCCGCCCACAGTGGTTGGGGAAACCCAGCCAGATGGGCAGGGTATAAATAATAAATAATCATATTCTATTATTAGCTGAGATCATCACTGTACATGTTAGAGGCTAGAGTTCGACTTTTTACCTAGCTCCTCTGAAGAAATTGGTTCAGGTGCCCCCGAGGAAGAGTCTCCTAGCTCCAAACATGTTGGGTCTTAATAAGCTACCCGATTCCTATGTTCCTCCAAGGTTCCTTTCCTCTTTTTCTCTTCATTTCCTTCTGGCGAATGAGTGCTCTTTGGAGAAAGCAAGAATCTTTGCAGGAAATGAGCAAGGCCGCCCTGTAACCCTGCGAGTGGATGGTTTCTCTATTACTGAAACTGTCAAAAAAGCTTGAAATCTCCCCTCAGGCAGTTTTAAATATTAACTCGCTGGCAAGAGTCCAGTTTGAAAATTTCAAGCTATGGATAGCTTGCACTGTGAGGGAAACCTCAGCTAAGGTAGACGGGAGCATTCTGGAATGAAATTGCATATTTTGTCCTTGGGTAAACAGTCTTTTCCTCTCCTCTTTAACTGTCAAAAACTTTCCCTGCGAAAACCACTGATTCTTTAAATAAGCATACTCTGCAATGAGACATGGGAAAGAATATTCCCCTCAACTTCCCTGTAGGGACTTCAGGCCTCGCTAACAAGGTGAATTAACTAACTGGCACAAGCAGATACCATGAGATACAGTTACAGCTGCTAATATACACATGGAAATTGCTGCTGTAGGCCCTTTAATGCCAATTTGAATGTTGAGTTTGCAACAGAGTAAAGCTAAACTAAAGATACATGCATTTTCACCCTTTAGCCACTAGCAGGTACTGTGGCACAGCTGTAAGCTAACCAATTTTTTGTTGTTTTTGTTGTGGGTTGCTTCATACAACCCTTTTATTGAGAATTCATACTGATTTATTTGCACAAAGTTGGCAGGGAATTACACAACCGCTACAAAGCATTTGTTCTGATGTGTTTGCAGGGAGGTTCTATGATGTCATGTCAAGCGACTGTTAACTTCCCAATGCATTTTCCCATCACTTTTTTTTTTTTTTACATAACACGCCCCCCCCCCCAAAGCACAAGAACTCCAAATCCAGCCTAACCTAACCAGAATTTGCCGACTTGTGGTTTGTTCAGGAGAGCTAAACCACAAGCCTGGGTTCGGATGACATGCTAATATTATTATTATTATTATTATTATTATTATTATTATTATTAAGCCAAACCAGAGCTCAATGCAGTACAGCACAGCAGCAGAACTACCAGTGGCGAGCAAAGTAGCCATGGAAAATGTCTACTGCTGTAGGCAAAAGACCCCTTCATGGATCACTGCCTTGGCTTGAATAACTCAGAGAAGCTATGAACTATGCCGAGCAGGGCACCCGAGATGAACAGGTCATAGTGGAGAGTTTTGACCAAACGGGATCCACCTGGAGGAGGAACCGGCAAGCCACTCCAGTATACCTGCCAAGAAAACTCCATGGACAAAGACAACAGGCATATAAAAGTTATGACGCTGGAAGATGAGCCCCTCAGGTCGGAAGGCGTCCAACATGCTACTGAGGAAGAGCGGAGGACAAGTACAAGTAGATTCAGAGCTGATGAAGCGGCTGGGCCAAAGCCGAAAGGACGCTCAGTTGCGGATATGCCTGGAAATGAAAGGAAAGTCCAATGCTGTAAAGAAAAATATTGCATAGGAACCTGGAATGTAAGCACCATGAACCTGGGTAAGTAGGATGTGGTCAAAAATGAGATGGCAAGAATAAATATTGACATCCTGGGCATCAGTGAACTAAAATGGACGGGAATGGGTGAATTCAGTTCGGATGACCATCATATCTACTACTGTGGGCAAGAAACCCGTAAAAGAAATGGAGTGGCCCTCATAGTCAACAAAAGAGTGGTGAAAGCTGTACTGGGATGCAATCTCAAAAATGATAGAATGATCTCGATACGAATCCAAGGCAGACATTTTAACATCACAGTAATCCAAGTTTATGCACCAACTACTGGTGCTGAAGAAAGGGAAATTGACCAATTCTATGAAGACTTACAACACCTTATAGAAGTGACACCAAAGAAGGATGTTCTTCTCATTATAGGGGATTGGAATGCTAAAGTAGGGAATCAAGAGATAAAAGGAACAACTGGCAAGTTTGGCCTTGGAGATCAAAATGAAGCAGGGCAAAGGCTAATAGAGTTCTGTCAAAAGAACAAGCTGGTCATCACAAACACGCTTTTCCAACAACACAAGCGATGACTCTACACATGTACATCACCAGATGGGCTGCATCGAAATCAGATTGATTATATTCTCTGCAGCCAAAGATGGAGAAGCTCTATACAGTCAGCAAAAACAAGACCTGGAGCTGACTGTGGCTCAGATCATCAGCTTCTTATAGCAAAATTCAAGCTAAAACTGAAGAAAGTAGGAAAAACCACTGGGCCGGTAAGATACAATCTAAATCAAATCCCTTATGAATACACAGATGAAGTGAGGAACAGGTTTAAGGATTTAGATTTGGTGGACAGAGTGCCTGAAGAACTATGGATGGAGGCTCGCAACATTATACAGGAGGCAGCAATGAAAACCATTCCAATGAAAAGGAAATACAAGAAAGCAAAGTGGCTGTCCAACGAGGCCTTACAAATAGCGGGAGAGAGAAGGCAAGCAAAATGCGAGGGAGATAGTGAAAGATACAGGAAATTGAATGCAGATTTCCAAAAAATAGCAAGGAGAGACAAGAAGGCCTTCTTAAACGAGCAATGCAAAGAAATAGAGGAAAACAACAGAATGGGAAGAACCAGAGATCTGTTCAAGAAAATTGGAGAAATGAAAGGAACATTTCGTACAAAGATTACCATAATAAAGGACAAAAGTGGTAAGGACATAACAGAAGCAGAAGACATCAAGAAGAGGTGCCAAGAATACACAGAGAAATTATACCAGAAAGATATGGTACACTCGTACACCCCAGGTAGTGTGGTTGCTGACCTTGAGCCAGACATCCTGGAGAGTGAAGTCAAATGGGCCTTAGAAAGCACTGCAAATAACAAGGCCAGTGGAAGTGATGATATTCCAGCTGAACTATTTAAAATTTTAAAAGATGATGCTGTTAAGGTGCTACACTCAATATGCCAGCAAGTTTGGAAAACTCAGCAGTGGCCAGAGGATTGGAAAAGATCAGTTTACATCCCAATCCCAAAGAAGGGCAGTGCCAAAGAATGCTCCAACTACCGCACAATCGCACTCATTTCACATGCTAGCAAGGTTATGCTTAAAATTCTACAAGGAAGGCTCAAGCAGTATGTGGACCGAGAACTCCCAGAAGTGCAAGCTGGATTTAGAAGAGGCAGAGGAACCAGAGACCAAATTGCAAACATGCGCTGGATTATGGAGAAAGCT
Organism: Podarcis gaigeae; assembly: GCF_964106915.1. NCBI lineage: Eukaryota > Metazoa > Chordata > Lepidosauria > Squamata > Lacertidae > Podarcis > Podarcis gaigeae. The sequence continues at coordinate 59,829,289 of NC_139686.1, read as the reverse complement.
AGAGAGTTCCAGAAAGACACCTACTTCTGCTTCATTGACTATGCAAAAGCCTTTGACTGTGTCGACCACAGCAAACTATGGCAAGTTCTTAAAGAAATGGGAGTGCCTGATCACCTCATCTGTCTCCTGATAAATCTCTATGTGGGACAAGAAGCTACAGTTAGAACTGGATATGGAACAACTGATTGGTTCAAAATTGGGAAGGGAGTACGACAAGGCTGTATATTGTCTCCCTGCTTATTTAACTTATATGCAGAATTCATCATGAGAAAGGCTGGGCTGGAGGAATCCCTAGCCGGAATTAAGATTGCTGGAAGAAATATCAACAACCTTAGATATGTAGATGACACAACCTTGATGGCAGAAAGTGAGGAGGAATTAAAGAACCTTTATTGAGGGTGAAAGAGGAGAGCGCAAAATATGGTCTGAAGCTCAACATCAAAAAAACGAAGATCATGGCCACTGGTCCCATCACCTCCTGGCAAATAGAAGGGGAAGAAATGGAGTCAGTGAGAGATTTTACTTTCATGGGCTCCATGATCACTGCAGATGGTGACGGCAGCCACGAAATTAAAAGACACCTGCTTCTTGGGAGAAAAGCAATGACAAACCTAGACAGCATCTTAAAGAGTAGAGACACCACCTTGTCAACAAAGGTCCGTATAGTAAAAGCTATGGTTTTCCCAGTAGTGATGTATGGAAGTGAGAGCTGGACCATGAAGAAGGCTGATCGCCGAAAAATTGATGCTTTTGAATTCTGGTGCTGAAGGAGACTCTTGAGAGTCCCATGGACTGCAAGGAGATCAAACCTCTCCATCCTGAAGGAAATCAGCCCTGAGTGCTCACCGGAAGGACAGATCGTGAAGCTGAGGCTCCAATACTTTGGTCACCTCATGAGAAGAGAAGACTCCCTGGAAAAGACCCTGATGTTGGGAAAGATGGGAGGGCACAAGGAGAAGGGGATGACAGAGGACAAGATGGTTGGATAGTGTTCTCCAAGCTACCAGCATGAGTTTGACCAAACTGCGAGAGGCAGTGGAAGACAGAAGTGCCTGGCATGCTCTGGTCCAAGGGGACACAAAGAGTCGGACACGACTAAACAACAACAACAACCATAGGCAAAAGATATGGCTGGCTACCTGCAGCTTGCATGCAGATGGCAAAGTCTTGCTTAAGTCTTTTCCAGGATTTGACACAGAAATTCCTTGGGGCCTGATTCATCTTTCTATCTCCATTTCTTCTGCTAGGCCATTTCTTCTGCAGCGTCAGGAGGCACTGTGCAAGCTGGTGCTGGCTCACGCAACATTATGCCAGGCCCCCTCAATATGGGGCTGGGGGGCTGGGACCCCTTTAAACAAATATTGAAGGGCCAGGAGATGCCTCCACCCCATAGATTTGGCATGCCAGATCCTGCTTTTCTTCTGCGATTGACCCCAATAGCACTATAAATTTAAAGCAGTATCATGCTGCTTTAAACAATCATGGCTCCCCCACAAAAAAATAATAATCCTGGAAACTGTAGCTTGTTAAAGGTGCTGAAGTAAGGTTACCAGATTTTTTTCAATGAATCTGGGGACACTTTTCAACTTCAATTGATTTTGTATGGGGAGTGATTTGTAAATGCTGGGACTGTCCCCGGGAAACGGGGACTTCTGGTAACCCTCTCCCCGTGAAATGCTCCCAGGTGAGAGATGGGAGGGAGTGTGTATCCTTCTCTGCACGGGATAAAAAATTAGGATATATATCAGTGAGAGAGGCTTCTTTTAGCTCTTTTCTTTCTTCCTCTCTTTCAAAAATAATTCTTTATGCAGATTAGTTATTAGTTATTTATTTATTATTATTTATTATTATTATTACATTGTGAAGTCTGAATAAAACTTCTCCTTCATGGAGCTAAAGTTCCCAGAGTCAACCCTTCTTCAAAGGGAGCTCTAGGAATTGTAGCTCCATGAGGAGAATAGGGGTCTCCTATCAACTCTCAGCATCCTCAATAAGCTACAGATCAGATTCTTTGGGGGAAGCCATGACTATTCAAAGTGGTATGATACTGATTTAAATGCATAGTGTAGATGGTGGCATGGAATCCTAAGCAGTATACAGTGGTACCTCGGGTTACAGATGCTTCAGGTTACAGACTTCGCTAACCCAGAAATAGTACCTTGGGTTAAGAACTTTGCTTCAGGATGAGAACAGAAATCGGGCGGCGGCAGTGCAGTGGCAGTGGGAGGGCCCATTAGCTAAAGTGGTACCTCAGGTTAAGAACAGTTTCAGGTTAAGAACGGACCTCTGGAAGGAATTAAGTTCTTAACCTGAGTTACCACTGTATATGCCCTGGGAGTTAAGCCTTCATAAGGATGCTTAGGATAGAATGAGGGAGAGAGGCTGGGAATACAGTGGTGCCCCGCAAGACGAATGCCTCGCAAGACGAAAAACCCGCTAGACGAAAGGGTTTTCCGTTTTTTGAGGCGCTTCGCAAGACGAATTTCCCTATGGGCTTGCTTCGCAAGAAGAAAGCCCATAGGGAAATCTCCGGGGACCTCTTTTAAATGCTGGCGGTGGGGAGCAAAGCCTTTCCCCCCCCTCCGGCCTTCAGAAGAGGTCCAGGAAGGCCGGCTGGGGCCGAAAGGCTTTGCTCCCCACCGCCAGCATTTTAAAAGCGGTCCGGGATAGCAGGGAAGCGCTTCCCGCTATCCCGGACGGCTTTTGAAGGCAGGGGGGGGGGGAGCAAAGACTTTCGCCCCCGCCGGCCTTCAGAAGAGGTCCTGGACCTCTTCTGAAGGCCGGCGGGGGGCAAAAGTCTTTGCTCCCCCCTGCCTGCCTGCCTTCCCGGGAGAGCGGAGAAACACGCGTTCCCGGGAGAGCGGAGAAACGCGGGCAGGCCCACCAGCATTTTAAGATCGCCCCGGACAGTGGACTTCAAAAGCCGTCCGGGAAAGCGGAGAAACGCACGTTTCTCCGCTCTCCCGGGAAGGCAGGCAGGTTTTTTAAAAATGCTGGCAGGCGGCAGCGAAGGCTTCTCTGCCGCCCACCAGCAAGATCGCCCCGGACAGCGGAGAAGTCCTCCGCTGTCCCGGGGTTTTTTAAAATGCTGGGGGTGGGAAGAAAAGCCCTTGTCCCCCCCCACCCCCAGCCTTCAGAAGGGGTCGGGGGACAGACTGTCCCCGGACCTGGTCTGAAGGCGGTTTCCATAGGAACGCATTGATTGATTTTCAATGCATTCCTATGGGAAACTGTGCTTCGCAAGACGAAAAACTCGCAAGACGAAAAAACTTGCGGAACGAATTAATTTCGTCTTGCGAGGCACCACTCTCTCTTTCCATCAGTTAACTGGAGCCCCTTTATCATTGTTATGTACTAAGATTGGATCCAAGAACAATAGACAAGTAGGTTCCTAGAATGCAACAACTGATTGGCCTGCAGGAAAAGACCAATCAGGCCCCAGGAGAGAAGCAAAATCAGCCAATCAGATTATGTATATAATAACGTATATAAAAGCCTGAGGTTTGGGGGGCAAGTCAATCACTGTTTCACAAGCTGCATGAAATAACTATAGGACTCTGAGTATATTTCAATCATCTATGGAAATGGACAGCTTGCTTTATAAACTATACAAGTAGCAGTAGTTATTTATAAAGTGCTTAAAATTTCCAGGTACCGCATGCATAAAAACATACCAATCTAGGCCTCGCCCATAGGTTTATAATCTAATGGGCATGCATGGGCAAAAAGAAAAAAGAACAGGGCAGGAAAAGGAAAACCAGAAAATTCAAGTACTAGTTCTGACTATATATATATTTATTCTGACAAAAAAAATCATTGTTTTGATGACCATGTATAAAGTTGGAACACTTGTGGGATGGCAAGAGCCAAATTGCAGTTGAGACAGATGTAGCCAAGAAGTATGGCTGTTAACAGAGACAGTCCTAGGAGCTAAATAACAGGGCCATTGTCACGCTGATACCCATTATCAAGTACAACTTTCCATCTCCCTCAGACTCCTGACAGAAGATTGAGAGAGCATTTCAGAACGAAATTGGGCATCCTACTCAGACCAGAATGGTTTGGGTGTGCTTCAAGTTGTGCGACACATTTAGGTCTGCATTTAGGACACATTTAGCAGGGTAGGAATCATTTCCATTTGAAAACCCAAGCCCTAAAGCTTTTTAGCACGGTTTCCATCTACATTATGCTGGAAGAGAACGATTCTCCTTGTCTTCCATCCCTCCCTTTCTTCTCCCACATAATCCAGATCTGTTCTTCATCCCTTCTGTTTCCAAAGCTCAAAGGTGAGCTCTCCCACAAGAGAGAGATGCCAGGAAACTGAGGAAGTCCAAGATGTACAGAAGTAGAAAAAAATAAATTTTTTAGGAGGGGGGGCAAAAACCCCCTATGGGTGGGGAGAACTCTGAAATAGCCCACTGAGGAACTCAGCACACTCAGTAGCCATGGACTGTTAAGGAAAACAGGAATGGAAAACAGGTGGGAGGGAGACCGCAATGGAGTGTCATGGAAGAGGGCACCATGCTGCAAAATTTTGTGGCGGGTTCCACCTGTTTCCTTACCCCTCTGAAATGCCTATCAAAGAAATGGAACTGACAGTAAAGCAGCTTCTATTGATTTTGCTATGGAAACACTCGGAGAACACACAGAAAGTTTAAAGCTTCTGCCTGGCTAACCTAGGCAGCTATTTTCTGATATTCTTCTCACAGGCAATAGAGCCGTTTTCATAACCTCATGGAAAATGACAGCTCGCTAAGACGAAATATATCCTTAGGATTGACTGCACTGGATTCAAGAGAAGGGTTTTGAGCCCAGGCAGGAACGTTTAAGTCACGTTTGGGATTGAAATGCAAATTAGCTTAGAAAGATAACCTCCGTGAGTTGTGATGCCCTCACAGGCAATGATGACCACCAATCCTACACAATTACCTGAGAGTAATTGCTATTGAACTCAGTGGGACTTACTTCTGAGGAGACCTATATAGGTTTGTGCTCTACGTGGACATTGCACATGTTGTACAGCGAAACATCCTCGTGGATTTAGGTCTAGTGCGTTACAAACTCATTCATTTCATAGAATCAGAGGCATAGAACTGTAGAGTTGGAAGGGAGCCCAATAGTCATCTAGTAGTCCAACCCCCTGCAATCTGAAGTAGGTCGCTGTTTATTTTATTAGCTTTAAAAATAAATAAATGTATTATAATTATTTATATCCCACTTTTCAGAATATAGTTCCTTTGAAGGAAGCTTACAGGTACCATTAAACTACATCACATAGCTCAATGAGTAAAGCATGAGACTCTAAATCTGAGGGTTGTGGGTTCGAGTCCTATGTTGGGCAACAGGGTCTTGTATTGCAGGGGGTTGGGCTAGATAATCCTTGCGGTCCCTTCCAACTCTACAGTTCTATGACACTATGATAGATTAACTAAACAATATCATAATAATTAGGAACCTTTCCACAAGGCACATTTGTAATGTTGAAAACACGCTAAGGGCATTGGTCACAAAATGGCTGCCGCGGCAATACACAAAATGGCTGCCAGGGAGCGGTGTAGCACAAAATGGCTGCCACAGCAGAAAGGCATGGCCACAAAATGGTGAGGCCATGCCATCCACTATAAACTGCTTCAGCAGTGAGGTGGGGAAGGCAGCAACTGCCACACTCTCTCACAGAAAGAAGCTCTTTGCACCCTTCTCTTTTGACTGGAAAGGAGGATGGGAGTCTCATCCTGTGGGAATATGGACCTGCACAGAAAGTGCAAACCGTTGTTATAAGAAAAACTCCCTGCTCCTTTCCCCTTGTCCAAGAGCCCGTATAGAGTCCTCAAGTGGGTTCCCTATCAGTAGGAGAAAAAAACAGAGGCCAACCAGAGAATATTGAGGAAGCAAAGCGGCTAGTAAGCCTGATCTTTATTAAACTTATTATGTAGTGGGTGGACATAGCAGTTGACACAGAGATTTCTCCAAGTAGTTCTTTATAAGTAAGCTGGAACTGAACTGAACTGCAAACAGCTCAGCCGGCCTGCTTTTATAGGTAGCCAGCTGTCTGCATTGTAACAACAACAACCCAGGGTTTCCTGCCTAAATTAACTGCTGTGGACCTGGGTGAAAATTATATACACAATACCCCTGATGGCCAGGGTGAGAACTTCAATACATAACAAAACTGTTGCAACAGAGTGCTCACTGCCACACACAGGAGGCAGGAGGGACCCAGAACAATGGGGTGCAAGTCCTTACATAGATTTTTGAAATTGCCCACCCTATAGCCCAAGACTACCTCCCAAAACATCATACATACATCACAGAAGGGGGGCAGTCTACAGCAGAAATCCTGTTTCCCAGGATATCTGTTAACGGTCACTGATTGGTTTGCCTGGGCAGCCTGGCTATTCTTTGGTGATGGTAAATACTTTGAAAAGAGGTCAAAGGCTCATCCTATTCACACACAAATACGCCATTAAGGCAAGTAAGCAAAAGGCTTTCCCATTTCCTCCCTTCTTGCAGAGAAATATTTGAGATCAATTTGGGAGTCAAAATGGCTTCAGGATTGCTCTCCTGTATTATTTCAGACATGTGGATTATATACATATGTGTTTGCCTTGTACATTTATGAAAATTTACAGTCATACCTTGGGTTGAAGTAGCTTTGGGTTAAGCATTTTCGGGTTGTCCTCTGCGGCGACCCGGAAGCAACGGATCCCGTTACTTCCGGGTTTCGCCACCTGCGCATGTGCAGACGCTCAAAATGACGTCACACACATGTGCTGAAATGGCGAATTGCGACCCGCGCAGACGTGGGTTGCGTTTGCTTCAGGATGTGAACGGGGCTCTGGAACAGATCCCGTTCGCATTCAGAGGTACCACTGTATTTTATATTTGAGACCTTAGAATTCGTACAACACCATCTATCTTGCGAATTTTCGAGAGGATATTTTCCTGAGGCTTTTTGCAGGTGCCATAGGAGATAGTGGCAGGCACAGTATCACCACAGCAACCCCTGCAAGCCTCACTAGGCATCCTGAACTCCTGGCCTACTGGGGAGGGGTCAAGCCCCCAGTCCAGGGCCAATGCACATGTTTAAAGTCCAAACCAAAGCCCAGTCCCGCTGAGATCCTGGTGCATCAACATGGGCAGCTGAGCAGACCCAGCTACCCCTCTGTAGCTCTGCTGCCCTTTTACACTTTGCATGCTGATTGCAACACCTGGACTTGACGAGGCAGGTGAGCCTCACCTGCTGCAAGCTGAGGAGTCACACCTTTCCTCCCAGAGATAGCGAGCCCCACCTGGCAAACTTGGGAGCTGGGCTAAGGGCCCTTGACTGCTTCTGCCTCTTTGAATACCACTCCCAAATGCCTCAGAGTATTTGTGGAGACAGGGATCCTGCTGCTCTGGTTCCTGTGCAGAGACCCCCATTCCCTCATCACCTCGTGAGTATTTTCCACACCAACCTCTCCTTCCCCATCCCCTGCTTGCCCAGGTGTATCCCAGTCCTGCCAGTTCATGACACTGGGATTTCCCCCCCGCAGACTGGCAGGAAAACCCTGTGGGGTGGGGTGGGGGAATAATATTCCAGGCTCTGAAGAACTGTATTTGTGATCATAAAGCGGGGATATTAGCAATGCTAAAAAGATAAATGCAGGAGAGAGAGAGATATGAAGAAATATTTTACTTTTTTATATTCCATACCCCCAAAGATCATAATCATAACAAATGAGGTGAGTTCAAGCTCTTTCCATGTGAGCACATTTTAGGGTGAAATTGGCTGTGTTTGGAATTGGCTCCCAACACAAACAAAAAAACCCTTTGGTTGGGATGTTTATTCAATTTATCTTCTGAAAACTCCTCTTGCATGTCTAGCAGCATGTGATTAAAAAGTGATGTAAGGCAGGAAACTGCATTTTCAGGGCGTGTGTATGTTTGAGCTGCTTTGCCAGTCGTTCCCTTTGCCAGACAAGGCTAGGAATTTCACTTTTGTAACTTAGAATTGCCAGCACCCTTATCAAACTACAATTCCCAGGATTCTTGGGGTTGTTGAGCTGTTTGTTGAGATTGTGGGTGCCTTCAGACTGTTACTATTTTGCAAGAGGGGTTTGAATGCATATTGGAGCTTCATGTTGAGACAACTGAAGTGCTCTGTTAACCTGCTCAACAAAATTACATTGGAAAGTAAAAAAATCTATTACTTTTAATGGTTTGGAAAGTGACAAGGAACTACATTTATGGGAAGGCAGGTAAAATACCCTGCAAACAAACTAGGATGAATGAAGAACAAATGTTCATTGTCATCTAACTGCCCCATAAACAAACCAGAATGAATGTTCAATAAAGACCAGCCATAGTCTAACCACCTTGTAAATTTTGTGCAAAGAAATCAGAAAAAATCAGTTTTTAATATGTAATGCTGTACTGTTTTTAATACTGATTGGGAGCTGCCCAGAGTGGCTAGGGAAACTCAGCCAGATGGGCGGGGTATAAATAATAAATTATTATTATTATTATTATTATATAGAATAAATGCTAAATAAACAAGTTGTCTGGAGAAGCCCTATAACCTGTGGTGGTGTAAAACCAATATATGTTTGCATTATCAGACATTATTGCTTATCAGACAGACACCCCCGGGCTTATGTGAAGATCTATATGCAGGGCTGGAATAGACAAGCAGATGTAGTAGCCATTACTATCCTTTCCCCTCCTGTTCTTCCCTTCTTATGAATAATGCAGTATTAAATATACAGTACAAAACAGTAAGAGCAGCACAGAAATGTGTTCCTTCTGGAAGAGAAAGCAGTAACACCAGGGGTGAAACTAGGCTTTCTGTCACCCGCAGTGCTGGATTTACGTATAAGCTAAACAAGCTATAGCTTCGGGCTCCACTCTTTGTTGTTGTTGTTGTTTAGTCCATTAGTCATGTCAGACTATTTGTGACCCCACGGACCAGAGCACTCCTGTCTTCCACTGCCTCCCGCAGTTTCGTCAAACTCATGCTGGTAGCTTCGAGAACACTGTCCAACCATCTCATCCTCTGTCATCTCCTTCTCCTTGTGCCCTCCATCTTTCCCAACATCAGGGTCTTTTCCAGGGAGTCTTCTCTTCTCATGAGGTGGCCAAAGTATTGGAGCCTCAGCTTCAGGATCTGTCCTTCCAGTGAGCACTCAGGGCGGATTTCCTTCAGGATGGATAGGTTTGATCTTCTTGTAGTCCATGGGACTCTCAAGAGTCTCCTCCAGCACCAGAATTCAAAAGCACCCATTCTTCGGCAATTAGCCTTCTTTGTGGTCCAGCTCTCACTTCCATACATAACTACAGTGGTACCTTGGGTTAAGTACTTAATTCGTTCTGGATGTCTGTTCTTAATCCGGAACTGTTCTTAACCTGAAGCACCACTTTAGCTAATGGGGCCTCCTGCTGCTGCCGCACCGCCGGAGCACGATTTCTGTTCTCATCCTGAAGCAAAGTTCTTAACCCGAGGTACTGTTTCTGGGTTAGTGGAGTCTGTAACCTGAAGCGTATGTAACCCTAGGTACCACTGTACTGGGAAAACCATGGTGTTATGTACTGAAGTTCTCACCCTGGGCCAGCAGGGGGATACTGTAGATAGTTCAGGTCCACATATGCAAATAAGGGATCGAAAGTGACATTCGGTGATTGGATAGTTACAAAAAATGGTTACTGTTGGGTTCTAGTGGAGCTCTATATAAGCAGTCTGGCTGAACCCTTCAGTTCAGTTCTGTTCTGGCCTGTGAATAAACAAGAGCTGTTTTAAGAATCACTGTGTCGTCTGATATGATCACCCACAACTTAACACATAGCTTTAACTATATGCATCCCTTGGCCCCCCCAAAAAAATGTAAAGGAAAAACAACAACTGGATGTACATTTCCAAAATATAAGATAAAAAACAAATAAAATAAAACCTACATACAGCAACAGTGTTTTGTGTTGTGTAGGCTCCTATTTGTTATGTGGAAATGGCTTTAGATACCTATTAGGTCCATAAATTATCATATAGCATATATTTATATGATTTATATTGTCACAGGATCATTAAAAGACTGCATTTCCATAAGATGAGCCTCTGGTTTCCTTTACAAAAATTATTTTTCTTTCTTTGAGGCTTTCTGCCATGCACCCCTCATCTTGGTTCTGTGGAAGGAGTCTTTACATATAAATTTACTCCCGAGTAAGCTTCAACAAGATTCCTTTCAATCTTTTTTTAATTATTGTTACTCATTTTAGGAAATGAAAATTTTGTGGTCATTTTAGGTGAATAAATGCTTTTTGAGAGTCTGAAGTTGAAACTGTCCTTCCATTACAGTCCGAATGCAGCCGGGCTGAGGGAACTGCCTCTGGCAGGAAAACTTCTCACAAACCCCTTACTTTCCTGCGTGTAGATCATTCATAGTCTGTAAAATGAATCAACTATAGCTATTTAAACACATTTAAAGTTCTGAAGGGATCATAGAAAGGGACCCCAAGGATTATCTAGTTCAGTGTTTCCCAACCCTTTTCCGTCCGTGGCCCCCTTCCAACCTTGTTTCCTTCCTTGGCCCCCGCATGAGTGTTGCCTAGGGAGGGCAACTACCCCCCAATGAGTAAAAATACATACACATCAATATAAATTTGAGGTTCTGCCCCCTAACAAAACACCCATGCCCCCTGTCCTGCCGTCAGAAAGGTAGCTGTTTAAATGTTTTGATTGTAAATAGAACATGTTTTATTTATAATTCATATAATTTATAGGAAATAAAATTACATAAAATGATAGGAACACAGAGAAATACTGTTGAAACATAAAAACATAGAATCATGGAGCACTTATTTGACTCCAGTTATTTGACACAGAGGGGGAATATAGTCCAAAGGGTATAGTCCAAAAGGTATACAGGGAGTTCTGTATATATATATAGTCCAAAAGGTATACAGGGAGTTCTGTATATATGGGAGAATTTTTAAAAGCAAGTGCTTGTCACTGACATGCTGCAAAAAGATCTTGTCATCTGGCTGCCTAGATATAGCCCCCTGTTAAATAGTGGGAAAGATGGACGAAGGACACAGCTCTGTTGGATTCATAGCTCTTTATTACAGCAGTTAGAACTGCTCCTGGAGTCAGACTGACTGCAGCCTAGCTGGCTGCTTTATATAATACTAAGTAACTTGTAACAGTAACAACTCACAACTAGCTAGCCAACCAGTGAGCGACAGTTCTCAATCCTTCATTTGCATAGTGGTGGCCCTGAGTGAGAACTGCAGCTAATCTTAATACATAACACCCCCCCCCACAACCTTATCTGGGAGGAAGGCCCACTGAACTCAGTGCGACATTCTTCTGCGTAGACAGCTACCGTATTTTTCGCTTCATAAGGCTCACCTGACCATAAGACGCACCTAGTTTTTAGAGGAGGAAAACAAGAAAAAAAAATTCTGAACGAAACAGTGGATGTATGATTTTTGTGGTTCATGCCGTGGCCACAGACATGCTATGTGATCTGATGGTGAATTTGGGATGACTCAATGCAAAATCTTGAGTATCCATGTGCTTTTACCTCCCCCTTCCCAGGCAGCCTCCTTTATCGCTAGTGTCCCTTATCTCCCTCCTGATCGCTTGCTGATCAGCTGCTCAGCAGCTTCGTTTCAACACCCCCTTCCCTCTTTCGCCCCTGGGCAATTCGGCTTCAGGGACCACACATTTGCTCCTTAAGACGCACAGACATTTCCCCTTACTTTTTAGGAGGAAAAAAGTGCGTCTTATGGAGCGAAAAAATTACTAGATGCAAGTCAGCAGCGCCAGACTACCCTGCTCAGCTAGGTGCTGGGGTGGATTTCACCCCATGCCTTGCAGAGTCAATCCAGGGAAGTCTCTCTGGGGAGGCTGTACCATAACTGAGGTGCCACCTTTGAGAATGACTCAGAACTAAGCCCCACTGAGTTTAATAGGATTTACTCTCTGGTATGTTCCTGATCATTTTCACAGTTTCTATTATTGCCACCATCACCATCACTTGCCTTTTTCCTTGACAGGGACTCAAGGCAGTTTCCCTCTAAACTCTTATTTCATTCCATTTATCTGTGGAAGGTGTTGTACACAATCCCTCCCCTCGCACCTTTTTTCCCTTTACAACAGGCCTGCAAGGTAGGTTCGACAGAGAGTGAAATGTAGCAAAATAAACGTCTGGGCTGAAAGGAACAATACAATACAATATATAAACAATACAAAACACAACCTAAACACATTAAACTAAACACATTAAACTAAGTTAAACAAAACCCTAACCCACCCTAACCCTAAACAAAATAAGACAAAAGCCATTAAAAAAACCCCATACATCACAGCTTTTCCATGCTCTATCTTTCATTCCTTTGTTTCCTCGACTTCCTCTCACCTCCCTTTTTGTATTCCACTTCTATTAATTGTTTCAGCAAATCCTTTCCATCTTTTTCTATTTTCTGTCATATTATAAATATCTTAACATATTTTTTATCCTTATTTTCCATTAAAACTAAAATACTTATATATGCTTAACTCCTTATAACATCTCTGCTAAGACCATAACATTTCTTTCCACCAATTTTCTATCACTCATTAATTTTACAGTATTTCTATATATAAACTTTAAATTCTCCAATCATCTTCCACATCTCCTCTCCCTGGTTTCAGAATCTGCCAGTCCTTTCCGTCAATTCCATATAGTCCATCAACCTGGAGATCTTATGTCCGAGGCTCTTAGCTCTTTTCCAGGTCCCTTCTGCTGATCTTCTTCATATTCTTTAATGCCAAAGAGCAGATCTCGGGAAGACTCCAACCTAACAACACTTTTATTCCTTCTGGACAGGTCAGCCAAATTTCCATAGTTGAAACTGAGGTCTATAAGATGTTTCATGACATGTTTCGAATTTCCTCCAAATCCAAAGGCCCCCAGAACTCCAATCTCCTCCAGACCCAAGTCCATGTCCCAAAAGTCAGTTAATCCCTGCATAGAGGGATCTTTCCAACTTTCCTTCTTCCGTCCAAGCCGGGATCCAATCCTCAAAATCTGGCTTTTTTTAGATTCAATCATAGAAGGCCTCAATTTGTAATCCTCAATTTGCTTCTATAGGACTGAGGATCCCGCTTGTATTACTTTAGGCTCAACAACCACAGCTTTCTCTTTCTCCTCCACAATTTGTCCTGCCAAAGTAGATTCTTGTACCAAGTCCTGAATTATTTCTGTGTTGGTGTTCACCTCTTGTCTCCAATTGGTCACTTTTTGTTCCAAATTGTCAATTTTAAAAGACATGTCATCCATCTTCTTATGAAGCTGTTCCAGCGAATAACTTATCTTACATAATACCGTCACAATGGCTTCTCCTATCAACATTTTGAATGGTCCAAGGTCAATCTCTGGTTCTCACAATTTCTTATCTTGCAGCTGGGATTCCCCAGTTACACTCTTGTAACAGTTTCAAAGGCTCCCTCTAGAGGGAAACAGTCTCCACTTGTATCAATCCTTTCAAACTCAAGCCATAAAAATAGTTTCAATTTCCAGTTACTTTTCCTCCTTTTTGAACGCAGAAGAGGACAATGGAAACAGTATCTTTCACTTATTTAACTAGCTGTCAAATATGTCCTGTTCACAGTCAATGAACTCTCCCAAAACGTCACTCTTTCTGGCAGCCCTTTTCCAGGTTCAGAGCAATGGTAATTTGGTTTTTCACTCTCTCCTGCAGGCTCGCTAAGTCCAAAATCCCCCCCCTCTTCTCCTGCTTCCAAGGGGGTTTTGTAGTTTAGCTTATAACGTCTTTGCTTCAATCTATTTACAAAAGGGGAAGGCGGACTTCCTGTTTAAGACCTTCCCCGTTTTGATGCCAAATTAAGGTATTTAAAGATCCAATTTTCCGTTCTACTCACGGGTAGTTGTTTAAAATCCAATTGTCCACAGGAAAAGGTCAGCGCTCTCCGGCAACAGCAATGCGGCTTCACTCCGTGAAAAAAGCAGTCACTTCGAAGCACCGCGCCACTCACCCCACGTTGCTCCGGATCCCCCAAATAGGGTTTCCCCGCGAGTAGGGGAGGTGCAGAGGGTGCCAGCCGAATCCCAAGTTCACAAGCTTCTCCCGCTTGTGATTTCAGAGGGTCTCCACCTTCGCCGTGGCGGTTCAGACCCTGCTTTCCACAGAGCCAGTTCCTCCCGATCAGAGGAGCTCCGCCATTGCCGGAGGCGCCAACCCGGAAGTCTGCCCCACACAGACCTTAATCATCCTGCTTGGGTCAGTTCAACCGACGGTTCTAATGAGGAGGGGTTCTTGTAAATCACATAGAAGGAAAGTAAAAAAGCCCCCCCCCCCATTCAGCCCCATTGTCAACATACCCCGCCTTTGGTGTATCTTCATCGTAAAATATTCCTGTTTCTCTAGCCCGTCGTCTTCTTTCGCAGAGGTCACTTAAATTAGCAGACTTCACTCCCCTTCTTCACTTGAAATATGTGCATTTGCTTCTTTTGTAATTAATTATTCCAAATTGCTGCAACTAGTGTGCGATCAGAGACAGCGTCCAGGAGAGCCGAGGTCCACACGGGGGCATTCTGCCTAGGGCCCTCACCCCCTTCTTTCGAATTAGGGGGTGATTTATGGGCACAGCAGGCAAGGGCAGTGTTCCCCATTTCCTTGGGGCAACAAGGGAGGCTGCCTACTCCCATAACAGCCTCTTAATTACCCCGTGTGGGTCGGAGAGATGGTATTGTCGGCCATCTTCCAATGCGCCCCCTAGTGGCCCCTGGGCCAATTTGCGTTGTTGGGGAGATTTTGATGTCACCATTTAGAGGGTTGGCCCGAGGGTTATATATTCTTGGCACGCAGCTTTTTCCAGTCTCTTTTGCTGCGTGCATCGGATCGCCTGCTCACCCTCCCTAATTTAGGGCTGTTGCGCTTGACCTTGCTGTGCCTGTCATGGGGTCATCTGCTCTTGGGGCAGGGGCCTGGTAGGAATTTTGTTCATTTGGCAGATTGGCTGGTGCCATTTGGCTTTTGCCTACTGCGTAGCAAATCGTCACAACGTGTATGGTTGCGGTAAGGCATTGGTTAAAATTTGGTTGGTGGAGGGGTAAGGGTTGGCTGTGCCTGCCCCTCCAATGCTGATGCTGCAAGGGAATTCCGTTAAAGCAATCCAGGGGTTTGCCATGCTTTTGTCCGTATCCCCAGCAAGGGGCTAGGGCCGTTCAAGCCCCTGGGAGCATGCAGGGAGGGGTGACGGTATGGTGCCCAGCCCCATTCTTTCCCCAATATTGTTTTCCCATACTGGCTTTTGCTGGAATCCGGAAGTCAGTTCTGTCCCGGGGCGGGGACAGATAGCCGTAACCAATGCCTAAGCATTATAAAATACATTATGTATTTTAATAAATTTTGTGGTCAAAATTATGCCAAAAACCTTAAACAAAAATTTCTGTATGAATTATGATTTATTTAGGGGGTGGCTTGGGGACCTCAACATGCAATAGGTTGTCCCTACTTTCATCTGAGAGTAGGCATGTTTAAAGCACATTTAAAGTGCATTACCCCCCCCCCAATGAATCCTAAGAATTTTAGTTCATTAAGGGTGCTTGGAATTAGAGCTCTGCGAGGGGTAAACGACATCTCCCAGGCAGCGTTCGAAACTCCCATTGTTCTAGGCGCGTTTTGTGACAAGGAATTTCATTAGCGCGAGCAGTTTCTGGGCTCTGGGCGCAGAGGACCTTTTTCTGCCTCCCTGCTTCCAGCCACTCTCTGAAGACTGGAAAAGAGACCCTCTTAAGAATATTAGGGGGGCAGGCAGCGGAAGCATGGCTTTGGTGTTGTTGTTTTTTTTTTTGCAGTCTTCAGATGAGGACTAGACCATGCGAAAAATGAATATAAGATTTTAGCTGCAGTTCATTCATTTTCAGCTTTGTATTCTTGTTATGCAAAAAGTGCGCCTAGACATTCCATTGTTGCGCCCGTAACCTAGGTTAAAGGTACCATTTAGCTCCTAGCTTTCGTATCTCAGCTTCTAACCCCGTTCCCAGGTTATTTGAGGAAGCAATGTGCTTTAAATGCATGCTATTTATGCAGACCAAGGTTTCCTTTTTTTCAAAAGAGTCAAGTAAGGGTCACATGAATTCGGTAAAAAGCAGCTTTGCTGCTGGAAAGTGTTTTGCTGTAGCCTGTATAAAATATACCGGATGCCTCCCCCAGCCCACCTTTGAAATGGGTGCCATTTTCAGAGAACATAAAGGAGCTTCATGGGATATATCCGAAATAGTAAGGATGTCTATCAAGGAAAATGGAAGGAATGAGGATATCAACTCTATTTAGGCAGCATCTGTTTTCAAACACAAATTATATTCATTATATTACTCCGTGGGTAAAGCACTGTTGCTACATTCCAGGGTACTTCCTTACACCGGCAATTCATATGTTGCCTGCTAAGTTAATTTAATAACCGGCTAAAGCTGTTTGTTTCAGGTCCTAGAGTGGATCGAATTCATTTAAGTTCCACAGAAATCTAATTCCCTCCCTCCCGTAATAAAATCCATCTATGGCACTTAGGCGGTTTTGGAAATCTCTAGCAGGTGACTGCCGACTTAATATGGTTACTTCGCATTTTGCGCGTGAATTTAATGCTCAGCAAAAGCACCAGACTGATGGCTTGGAAAGCATTTTCACTTTTATTAAAATAAATGGGGCTGAAAGAGCAGCTGTAACCAGCTCCGGCGTGTTTCAGGCTCGCAAATCCGTCAGCTCGGCGGATAAGACAACCGCCCAACAGCCCAACACAACAATTTGGAGCTTTCAGCGATGATTGTCCAAAATGCCAATGGTGATGTTTGGAAATGATCCACTTTGGGGTTTTTACATGCGGCCGGCTTAAATTGGCCTATAATGCAAATGTAAAATGCACACCGGTGAAAACGGAACATCAGATTCTCTTCAGACTTGTGGCCAGAAATTTATTTCTATTTCTATTTATTGCATTTATAAAGGTAAAGGGACCCCTGACCATTAGGTCCAGTCGTGGCCGACTCTGGGGTTGTGGCGCTCATCTCGCTTTATTGGCTGAGGGAGCCGGCGTACAGCTTCCGGGTCATGTGGCCAGCATGACTAAGCTACTTCTGGCGAACCAGAGCAGTGCACGGAAATGCCGTTTACCTTCCCGCTTGAGCGGTACCTATTTATCTACTTGCACTGGTGTGCTTTCAAACTGCTAGGTTGGCAGGAGCAGGGACCGAGCAACAGGAGCTCACCCCATTGCAGGGATTCGAATCGCCGACCTTCTGATTGCATTTATATACCACCCTTTTTCTTCCGAAGAACTCAGGGGGGTGTACGTGGTTCTGCTCCCCTTCCTCATCTCATCCTCACAAAAACCCTATGAGGCATGGGAATAGCCAGGATTTAGGCAGGATTTAGGACCGAACTAGCTGCAATGTGATAGGTCAGTTCGCGGAAGCCACGCCTATCGCTCAGTCAGGTTGTGTTGCTAGAATGCGCCATGGCATCCAAGAGACCTTAGCAAGCATTTAAATTCCAAATATTCTGATTATTTACTTGATTTGGGAGGGGGGTGGCAGCTGCCCTCCTGCCCCCCTGGCTATGTGGTAGGTTAGGTTGAGAGGCAGTGACTGGCCCAAGCTCACCCAATGAGCTTCATGGCAGGGAAGGGATTCGAACCAGCTCAATTTCCCAGGAAATTCTGCATCGCAAGATGTGGGCCCTGTGCTGCAAATTAACAGAGCACTGAAAAAACCTAAATACAGGCAGTCTTTTAAAAGTGATTCTTTTATATGCACAGGATCAGCAAGGGGAATGAGGTACTGGAATCTCAGCAGAAAGAACAGCTTCCTGGAAGAGGAGGAAGAACAGCTGTAGTGGCAGGCACAGCTGGAAGAGCTGTTGTGTAACATCTTCTTGCTATGGGTCATCCTTCTGCCACGGACAAGGAGCTGGCCAGAAGACGGACAGTCATCCAGGAGCTTGCTTCACAAGGTAAGTCAGCTTGCTGCTTGCAGTATTACTTCTGGGTTTGCAATACCGCCTGGGAGGTTTCCACAATTAGTGGGGAAAATACATAGACATTCTGCTACAGTGGTACCTTGGGTTACATACGCTTCGGGTTACAGGCTCCGCTAACCCAGAAATAGTGCTTCAGGTTAAGAAATTTGCTTCAGGATGAGAACAGAAATTGTGCTTTGGCAGCGCGGCAGCAGCGGGAGGCCCCATTAGCTAAAGTGGTGCTTCAGGTTAAGAACAGTTTCAGGTTAAGAATGGACCTCCGGAACGAATTAAGTACTTATCCTGAGGTACCACTGTAGTAGGAAGGAAGTTAAAGCCCTTTTACGTAACATCATTCCATCGTGCTTCCTGTTGCCACTATGGGTGAAGAGCCAGCCAGAAACACACTCTCTCCAACACTTCTCTGATGAAAATAGGGATGTCCTATTCCATATTATTAATAATAATAATTTTATTATTTGTACCCTGCCCATCTGACTGGGCACTCGGCTGCATTAGTAAAGAAACAACTATTTGAATGCACTATGAACATGCAACACCAGAGGGCACCAGAGAGCAGGAAAATTTTATATGCTTTTGTTGTTGGTGATCTAATTCAGGCTTCCTCAACTCTCCAGATGTTTTTGGCCTACAACTCCCATGATCCCTAGCTAGCAGGACCAGTGGTCAGGGATGATGGGAATTGTAGTCTCAAAACATCTGGAGGGCTGAGATTGAGGAAGCCTGATCTAATTCCTGTCTTATTTATAGTGTTTTCCCCCCTGTGTGTAGATCCACCGTAGGCTGCCATTCCGGGCTGCTTTCAGAACATACACAAACATAATAAAACATTAGGCATCGATGCATTCTAAAGGTTGCATAGTTACTTATCTCCTTGGCTCGGGTGTCACATAACTTCATACCTTCCAACATTTCCTAACCACACCATCCAATATCTCTCCAATGAAAATAGGGACACACTGAGGAAAAGTGGGATGTTGCAGGATCCGGTAAAAAACCAGGACAGCTTCTGTAATTCTAGGACTGTCCCTGGAAAACAGGGACAATTGGAGGGTCTGGAACACCACGGCACCCCAGCACCCCGAGTGTCACTGGAAGGAAGTCCATCCATAGGTTGAAATGCTATTTCCAGGGTTGGGGTGCTTTGGGGGGGGGGGATGACTGCTGCAGGCAGTGAATCAGTCCAGGAGGACTGACACGAAAAGGGCCACGCATCCCTTTTGAGGTTCTCACTTCAGCAAGGGCCAAATTCATTCTTGTTGGCAGGTTCTCTGGTAGGATAGAAGGAATAGCTGGATTCCTGACCCTGCGTTTACAGTTCAGCAGCTCTTGAATATTAGAAGTCTTAGAACTTGAGATTCCCTCACCCCAATGTACTTTTTTAAATTAGTTTTTCTTTTTTTGTACAAAATTGTGCTACAAAACAAACAGATAAATGGGGGGAAAGAACCTTTCTCCACTTTCAGGTCATAGAGTCTTCTGCACAGTTTGTTTACATGTAGCTTTTGTCACTGACATCTTGTGATTCAGGGAAAGGAGAGGGGAGAGAGATGCAGGGTGTTATTATTTTGTTCTGTTGCATAGTGTTAGTGTAGGGATTTGTGTCAGAATCACGTGGATAAGTCCTTTGTGTATACAGTCATACCTCTTGTTACGTTTGCTTCATGATACGTTTTTTAGGTTGCGTCCCGCAGCGATCCAGAAGTACCGGAAAGGGTTACTTCCCGGTGTCGTCACACGCGCATGCGCAGACGCGGAAAATGAAGTCATGCGCATGCGCAGAAGCGGCAAATCGTGACCCGCACATGCGCAGACACAGGTTGCGTTCCTTTCAGGTTGCGAACAGGGCTCCAGAACAGATCCCGTTCGCAACCAGTGGTACCAATATATATATATATATATATATATATATATATATATATATATATATATGCTTTCGTAGATTTTCACGGGTACAGGAATGCAGGTTTTGGTGTCCTCGGGTGTCTTCCCGTGTAAAAGTTGGGGTGTCTAGGCGACGTTTCGACGAGGTCTCACTCGTCATCTTCAGGCTGGTGCTTTCGGCTTCTTGTTACTGGAACAGAGCGGGATCTCAATGTTTGAGTTCCTATAAATACTGTAGAGGGGGTGTGGTGTCTAGCCTCCAATGTTCTGGGCAGAGAGGAAGTTCCCAGGCTAGTGTGCCTTTTCTTCTTTTGTTCCTTAATTACTTGAGAGATACCTTGAGTGATTTCTTGAGTGATATCCTGAGTACCACTTAGGTGGGTCATTAGGTGTGGATTAGTTGCTAAAGTCTTTGTGTCTTGACCTCTTGAACTTTGTGAAGAGTTTTCCTGAGAAGATGGCTGTATTGCACTTAGTTGTGCTTTGGCTTGGCTTCGTGTATAGGGGCGAGCTGTGGTTTTGTGGCTTGTGTCAGCCAGATCTGTGTAGGGATTGCAGGGGGGTGCAGCATCCGGAGGTGCCACCATGGATTGGCTACTGGATGGTGTCAGTAATTCATCTGTGGAGAGGGTCTGGGTTTGGGTCTGGTGTGGTTGATTGGTGTTGGCGTTCTGTGTGCCTCTGGATCTGGTGTCAGTTTTTGTGGGGAGGGCTAATTTCCAGATGTCTGGCAAGCGGGATGTGTCGTCACGCTTGTTCATGTTGTGAGGGTGTTTCTCTATCTCGATGGCTTCCATGATTATTCTCTTGTGGTGATGTTCCGTGTTAAAGAGCAATTTGGAATCTGCAAAATTAATTTCGTGTCCTGTTTCTTTCATGTGTTGGAAAAGAGAGGAAGTTTTTTCTTCTTTTTTGACGGCATTCTTGTGTTCTGCGATACGTGCATTTATTCGTCTGTTTGTTTGTCCAATGTACGTGGCTGGGCAGACTTTGCAGGGTATTTCATAGATCCCTTGGTTTTCCAACTGGATTTTATCCTTGGGGTTTCTGAGGATATTGGCTATTTTTTGGTTGGTGCAAAAGGCTGTTTTGATATTGTGTTTATGGAGGATTTTGCTAATTTTATCTGTAGTGCCCTTGATATAAGGAAGGAGGGCCATGCCATTGTTTTCTTCTGTGTCTTGGTTTTTGGGGGGTGTTTCCTTTTGGATTAGCTTCGTAATCCTGTTTTGCTGGTATCCATTGGCAATTAACACATTTGAGAGATTCTGTAACTCAGTTGTCAAGTGGTCTTTGTCAGCCAGGCGTTTGGTTCTGGAGATGAGAGTCTTGGCTACGGAGTTTATTTGTGCAGGGTGGTGGTGTGATTGTGCATGTAAGTAGCGGTTGGTGTGTGTTTTTTCCCGGTAGATAGTGTGTCCTAGGGAGCCATCAGGTTTTTTGTAGATTAGGACGTCAAGGAAGGGAAGTTGGTTGTTGGCTTCTATTTCCATAGTGAATTGTATTTTGGGGTGTAAGTTGTTGAGATGTGTGAGGAAGCTATCCAGTTTTTCCTTCCCGTGTGGCCAAATTACAAAGGTGTCGTCAACATATCTGAGCCAAAGTTTGGGTTTGTGTTCTGACTTGTCTAAAGCATTGGTTTCAAAGTGTTCCATGTACAGGTTTGCGATGACCGGTGAGAGGGGTGATCCCATAGGTGCTCCTTCTATCTGTTTGTATCTTTGTCCATTGTGGATGAAGTACGTGTTGGTTAGGCAGTGGTTGGTCAGGTCCAAGATGTATTCGGGGGGATTGTATTTGTTTTGAATAGCTGTCAAGGCTTCATTAATGGGCACTTGTGTGAAGAGAGATACAACATCGAAGCTCACAAGTAGGTCATTAGGATGTAGGTTTTGCTTCTTTATTGTTTCTATGAACTGGAAGGAGTTTGGTACGTGTGAAGAGATGGATTCTGCATAGGGCTGAAGTTGCTTGGCGAGAAATTTAGCGAGATTTTGTAGAGGTGAGCCTATGGAGCTGACTATTGGTCTGAGTGGTGTTCCTTCTTTGTGTATCTTGGGGAGGCCGTAGAGTTTGGGGCATCTGGATGATTTTTCTCTGATTCTTAGCTGGATTTCTTCACTGATAGGAGAGGCTTTTATTTTGGATTTGGTGGTTTTTTCCAGATAGGTGGTGGGATCTGTTTTTATAGGTTTGTAGGCAGGATCTTGGAGTAGCTTTGATAGTTTTGCTTGGTAGTCCGATGTGTTCATCACCACTGTGGCATTACCTTTGTCTGCTGGGAGAATGATTATGTTGTTGTCTTTCCTCAGGTTGGTGAGTGCTTTCTGTTCTTCTTTGTGTAAATTGCTTCTGGGTGGTTTGCTGGAGCAGAGGATGTTGGTGACTTCAAGTCTGATTTTATTGGCTTCATCTGGGTTGAATTTGGTTAGGCTAGCTTCGACTCCGCATATGATGTTTTCCGTGGGGATGCGTCTCGGGGCGACTGCAAAGTTGAAACCTTTGGAGAGTACTTTGGTTTCAGTTGTGGTGAGGATCCTGTCTGATATGTTATGTACTGTTTGTTTCATGGGTTGCTGTGGAGGGTGGCCGGGCTTCTGGCGTTTCTCTAGTTTGTGGAGTTTGTTGGTGTGTGTGTCTGTCTTATGTGAGGTCTCCGTTTCAGCTCTCCAGACGGCTAGTTGTTTGCATTTGTCCCAGAGTGCAGGGTGGATTTTGTTACAGAGTTTGAGGTGAAGAGTGAGTAGATCTTTGTTGGTTTGGTCTAGTAGGTATCTTTTCTTGTGTAGTTCGTTTCTGATTAGGGATAGTTCAGTTCGTTTCAGGATCCTTTCGGTGGCTGGGGTTTTAGAATGGAATTTAAGTTGGAAGCATGTGGGAATTAATTTGTTGTCTCGGCAGTTGCGTAGGAACAAGAGATCACATAAGATGGTGGCTCTTCGGACTTCTAGTTTCTCGTAGGTTCTTGTCAGCCACGTACATTGGACAAACAAACAGACGAATAAATGCACGTATCGCAGAACACAAGAATGCCGTCAAAAAAGAAGAAAAAACTTCCTCTCTTTTCCAACACATGAAAGAAACAGGACACGAAATTAATTTTGCAGATTCCAAATTGCTCTTTAACACGGAACATCACCACAAGAGAATAATCATGGAAGCCATCGAGATAGAGAAACACCCTCACAACATGAACAAGCGTGACGACACATCCCGCTTGCCAGACATCTGGAAATTAGCCCTCCCCACAAAAACTGACACCAGATCCAGAGGCACACAGAACGCCAACACCAATCAACCACACCAGACCCAAACCCAGACCCTCTCCACAGATGAATTACTGACACCATCCAGTAGCCAATCCATGGTGGCACCTCCGGATGCTGCACCCCCCTGCAATCCCTACACAGATCTGGCTGACACAAGCCACAAAACCACAGCTCGCCCCTATACACGAAGCCAAGCCAAAGCACAACTAAGTGCAATACAGCCATCTTCTCAGGAAAACTCTTCACAAAGTTCAAGAGGTCAAGACACAAAGACTTTAGCAACTAATCCACACCTAATGACCCACCTAAGTGGTACTCAGGATATCACTCAAGAAATCACTCAAGGTATCTCTCAAGTAATTAAGGAACAAAAGAAGAAAAGGCACACTAGCCTGGGAACTTCCTCTCTGCCCAGAACATTGGAGGCTAGACACCACACCCCCTCTACAGTATTTATAGGAACTCAAACATTGAGATCCCGCTCTGTTCCAGTAACAAGAAGCCGAAAGCACCAGCCTGAAGATGACGAGTGAGACCTCGTCGAAACATCGCCTAGACACCCCAACTTTTACACGGGAAGACACCCGAGGACACCAAAACCTGCATATATATATATATATATATATATATACACAGAGAGAGGTTAGGGGATTCAGAGCTTGGTTGGTTGCGTTCAGCTGGTTGCAATGTGGCTTGTTTGTATGGGTGTACAGTGTGGGTAGGTTGTTGGGTCAGGTTGTTGTTGTTTAGTCGTTTAGTCGTGTCCGACTCTTCGTGACCCCATGGACCAGAGAACGCCAGGCACCTCTGTCCTCCACTGCCTCCCGCAGTTTGTTCAAACTCATGCTGGTAACCTCGAAAACACTATCCAACCATCTCGTCCTCTGTCGCCCCCTTCTCCTTGTGCCCTCCATCTTTCCCAACATCAGGGTCTTCTCCAGGGAGTCTTCTCTTCTCATGAGGTGGCCAAAGTATTGGAGCCTCAGCTTCACAATCTGTCCTTCCAGTGAGCACTCAGGGCTGATTTCCTTCAGAATGGAGAGGTTTGATCTTCTTGCAGTCCATGGGACTCTCAAGAGTCTCCTCCAGCACCATAATTCAAAAGCATCAATTCTTCGGCGATCAGCCTTCTTTATGGTCCAGCTCTCACTTCCATACATCACTACTGGGAAAACCATAGCTTTAACTATACGAACCTTTGTTGGCAAGGTGATGTCTCTACTTCTCAAGATGCTATCTAGGCCTGTCATTGCCCTTCTCCCAAGAAGCAGGCGTCTTTTAATTTCGTGGCTGCTGTCACCATCTGCAGTGATCTGGGTCAGGTTAGACATATTGATTTGTATGCTGTTGGGGCTCACCCCCAGTGTTTGTGTTGGTTGTGCAGCTGAAGCTGAGGATGTGGGCAAGATGGCTTTCTCCTTAGAGTCCTGCCCTTCCTGGTTATTGAAATAAGATGGTACTGCTTCCCAGCGAGACAATTTCTTCTACCACTGACCCATGACTTGGATTAAGCCACAGGGTTACATTATCACAATACTTCTGGTATTAAAATAGTCACTTCTAAATTAGATTCTGTCAAATAATATTTCGAATTAAAACCCGTGTCCCACATTTCCATATATCAACATTTCATTAGGAAGCAGATTAAAGCCCTGCCAGAAATGATTTTGTACTTAATAGGACATTCCTACATTTCAATCATCATATTGTAGATTCCTTACAGCTGTACTGCAATAAATACTGTTTGCGGCAAAGAGATCCTAATCACGAGCACTTCAGCTAACATTTGTTGAGAAACCCAGCCGTACCGCTAATTTTTAAAGATTAGCATGTTTCATCTAAGATTAATCTTCTGCAGCTGAAAACAAAAAGAAAACTAAACCGCTTATGGGAAATGATAATGAAAGAGTCCTATATTATTATACACATCGTGAATTGCATTACATAATATGGTCCACTTTCAAACACACAATTTAAGCTCACAGAATTAGGCTAACAAATCACTGACAGGGATTGGTGGACCCGACTTACATATGCAAAGACTACACAAGAGGAAGGCCTTAACCCAGCTACTTCTAGGTGTGATGCCTCAGGTTCAGACATGGTGCTTTACCATCTTATAGTGCCCCCCCCCCACTGATTTCATGTCCATCTGTGTCTGTATTCACTGGCTCACAGAGTTCTGTTTCTTCCACTGAAATTAATGGGAACTGTCATGCATGCAATAGAGTCACATTAATACCAGGCGTCCACAGAATATCAAACAGGTAGGTGGCACCACATAAAACTGGATAATTACTCAATGAATCCATACAGAGTAATTGTTAGCTACAGAGATACTGTTAGCTGGCTCGGCTGCTGATGCTGGGAGAGGTGTCAAACCTGTTTTTGATAGGGCTGGACTCCCCGAAAGCAGGTTTGCAGCTTGGGTGCCCCAGGTGAGCACGTTCTTAGATTGCCAGGTGGGGATGTTGACAAGGAACACCTTTGATCAACTCCATCTGGAACCAGTTGCATCCTTACCTGGAGAAACTGCACCTGGTTCATCATCATCATCATCATCATCATCATCATTTATTATTTGTACCCCGCCCATCTGGCTGGGTTTCCCCAGCCACTCTGAGTGGCTTCCACAAAGACCAAAAATACACTAAGATGTCACACATTAAAAACTTCCCTGAACAGGGCTGCCTTGTCTTCTGAATGTCAGGTAGTTGTTTATCTCTTTGACATCTGATGGGAGGGTGTTCCATAGGGTGGGTGCCACTACCGAGAAGGCCCTCTGCCTGGTTCCCTGTAGCTTTGCTTCTTGCAGTGAGGGAACTGCCAGAAGGCCCTCGGTGCTGGACCTCAGCATCCGGGCACAACAATGGGGGCGGAGATGCTCCTTCAGGTATACTGGGCTGAGGCCGTTTAGGGCTTTAAAGGTCAGCACCGACACTTTGAATTGTGCTCAGAAATGTACTGGGAGCCAATGTAGGTCTTTCAAGACTGGTGTTATGTGGTCTCGGCGGCTGCCCCCGGTCACCAGTCTAGCTGCTGCATTTTGGATTAGTTGTAGTTTCCGGGTTACCTTCAAAGGTAGCCCCACGTAGAGCGCATTGCAGTAGTCCAAGCAGGCATATGTGGCCGAGTCATCTTCAGTTTAGGTTACTGTAACACACTCTGTACAGTCATACTTCATGTTACGTCCGCTTCATGTTACCTTCTTTCAGGTTATGTCCCGCAGCAACCCGGAAGTACCGGAAAGGGTTACTTCTAGGTTTCGCCTCTCGCGCATGCGCAGAAGTGAAAAATGACAACATGGGCAGAAGCAGCGAATCGCAACCTGTGCGTGCACAGATGCAGGTTGTGTTCTTTTCATGTTGAGAATGGCAGCCATGGGGTTTTCCTGGGAAATATTCTTGAAACTTCAGCCCCACTGGATCACAGCAAAGGCACACAAGCAGGACCTGAACTGAATGGCACTCTCCTCACTTGTGATCTGCAGCAACTGGTACTCAGAGGAATATTGCCTTTGACAGTGGAAGAATAACATAGTCAGGGGAGGAGGAATATAGAAAAGTAGCTACTGATAGCTTTATCCTCAGTGGACTTCTCTGATCTTCTCCTAAATCCAACCCAAGTTGGTGGCCATCACCAGTGCTTTTTTTTCTTCTAAAAAAAATGTTTAGGGGTACCCTCATTTTGACTCAAGAAAGTCACCATTTTATAGTACGAATCAGGGAAAATAAATAAATAAATAAATACCAACCATTCACCGTGCTCGGATTCCGACTCCTACTTCACACATTAAACGCTCGCTTCCATCTGAGACTCAAGAAACACGGTGACAGGAAATGAGGCTTCCACCAGGGGTGACAACGGAACTGACGATTCACTGTGCTAGAGAAGAAACTTTTTTTTAAAGAAAAAATA
The DNA here is from genome assembly GCF_964106915.1 of Podarcis gaigeae. NCBI lineage: Eukaryota > Metazoa > Chordata > Lepidosauria > Squamata > Lacertidae > Podarcis > Podarcis gaigeae. The sequence goes on along the minus strand of NC_139686.1, from coordinate 59,802,209 downwards.
GTTTCTTCTCTTGTTAGATTCACAAAATGTTTAGGGGTATGCGTACCCCTGTGTACACCCAGGAAAAAGTACGGGCCATCGCTACTACGTGTGGGAGTGAATTCTGTAGTTTATGCATCATATAACTTTCCCCTTTATTTCCTGACCTGAATCTTTAAAACATGCAGTGTCACTAATTGCCCCTGAGTTTTCCTATTAGGAGAAAGGGAGGAAAATGTGGCTTCAAGAATTCTGATAGAGTTGGTCCAGGATGTGTTTTCTGGAGTTTTCTGACAGTGGCCTGGAGATCAGAGCACATTATTCCAATATTTTGCTAGCTTTATTGGTTACCAGTTTATTTCTGGACTCTATTCAAGGTACTGGCTTTGACCCTAAATGACCTGGGGCTGGCATATCCTCAGAATTGCCTGTCCCTGAATAAACCCGAGAGAGCTCTGTTCTTCTCTGGAACTCTTGTCTATGTTCCCTTGCTATCTGAGGTGTGATGGGTGGGAGCGAGAGAGAAAGCGGGGCCTTCTCAGGGGTGGCACCTAGCACTGGGTTGCATGTGGTGCTGTATGATCACAGAAGTAGTGAGATTTATGTGGGCAGACATTTCACATAACTGGGGCTGTGGTCACCCCACTCCCCTGAGTTTAGCAACAGAAAATATTCCAAGAACTAGCAGTGTATTCCTCTATGGAAAAGCAAAGCAGTGGCACCCAGTTTGATGTTAAGGTCAGTAGGTTACAAAGAGCTAATGGCAGAAAATGTTCAGGTTGAGGAGTGCAGCAGCTAGGTGGGTTCCTAAACAAAGGAAGTAGTGTTGGTGGATTCCCCAGGGAAGAAAACTGGGAACCACCTAATTATCCTTAGTAGACAAAACAGAAATGTACATGTGGTGCCCAGGTCTGATTGAAAACGATTTAAAGTGCTCTACCGGCAGATTCTAGGCGATTCTAATCTCAGAAGGGCCATTTTAAAAATACTTGTGCTTTTTCCTGTCACTCCCTGCACACACAGATATATCGCTTTGTTCAATTATTGTGGCTTTTGTATTCCCCCTGTCCAGACACCGAGGTCGTTTTTAATTAAAACCTCGCCTCTTTCATTTATCTGATGTTGCTTAACGAGAATTCCTTTAGATTCCCTTAAATAACTTTCTGCTCATAGCTCTCGTTTGCGTTTGCGGTTGGCCGGCTGGCTGTACTTGTCGTTCAGTCGAATGGAAATGTTGATGACAGACATCAAACGATATTGCAGGAAGCGTGCGCTTTGGGACAGGGTGAGGGTGTTTCAAGGCCTGTCTGAACAAGTTGCCACCTGAAGCGTCACTTGGCAGGGCAGAGTGGGAAGTTTAAAATGCTGAGAACATGGAGAGCAGTGCCACAATTTCCCAGGCATATGCAGGGTTAAGCAGAATCCATCGTTTCATGACTGTATAGTGTAGAATTTGAGGCAAGGTGCTGTTATAATGACTTTTTCCCCAAGCAAACTGGGTTTCTTGACTTGATCAAGTTGAGACATTTTTTGACTAGTCAGTCAATCCAAGTCTGAAGTGGCTTGTCACTGCATAAAAGGTGTAATTTTGCTAAAAGCAGTTGCTTCAGAAATATTTACACTGGCCTATCTTTGTCCTTGTTGTTGTTTAGTCGTTTAGTCATGTCCGACTCCTCATGACCCCATGGATCAGAGCACGCCAGGCACTCCTGCCTTCCACTGCCTCCCACAGTTTGGTCAAACTCATGCTGGTAGCTTCGAGAACACTGTCCAACCATCTCGTCCTCTGTCGTCCCCTTCTGCCCTCAATCTTTCCCAACATCAGGGTCTTTTCCAGGGAGTCTTCTCTTCTCATGAGGTGGCCAAAGTATTGGAGCCTCAGCTTCAGGATCTGTCCTTCCAGTGAGCACTCAGGACTGATTTCCTTCAGAATGGATAGGTTTGATCTTCTTGCAGTCCATGGGACTCTCAAGAGTCTCCTCCAGCACCAGAATTCAAAAGCATTAATTCTTCGGCGATCAGCCTTCTTTATGGTCCAGCTCTCGCTTCCATACATCCCTACTGGGAAAACCATAGCTTTAACTATACAGACCTTTGTCGGCAAGGTGATGTCTCTGCTTTTTAAGATGCTGTCTAGGTTTGTCATTGCTTTTCCCCCAAGAAGCATGTGTCTTTTAATTTTGTGACTGCTGTCACCATCTGCAGTGATCATGGAGCCCAAGAAAGTAAAATTTCTCACTGCCTCCATTTCTTCCCCTTCTATTTGCCAGGAGGTGATGGGGCCTGTGGCCATGATCTTAGTTCTTAGATCTTTGTCCTTACCCCTTCTCAATCTCTTGGACTTCTCAGACAGTCTGTATGATGGTGATTCCATTAAGATTTGTGTGTGTGTGTTTTAAATTGAGGATATTTGAAAGCTGCAAGGAGGCAGCAGTTGTCAGCCTGATGGCATCTACACAGGGATGCTATGTGTGGAGGTTCTCAAATCCCATAACTTAACAAACCTTACTTGCTTGCTGAGATCACTTTTTCTGACTCCACTATTAATAATAGAAGGGTCCTCTGCTCCATTGCGTCTGGTAATTGTACAGCTGAATCAATCAATATTTGAACTGGTGCTTAACTCTGAGTCTGACACAAACTCTGCTAATTGGCATCTAACTTTACATTTCTGAATCTGGTCCATAACAAAATGTCCTGCAGTGGCTAATTCAAAAAGTGGCAGCCTTGCACAGGCTGCCCACACTTCTTTATGAATTTACTTTTGAGACAGAGCATGTGAGAGCATGCCAAATCTAAATATTGAAAGTTGAATTCATATACCGTATTTTTTGCTCCACAAGACACACTTTTTTCCTCTTAAAAACTAAGGGGAAATGTCTGTGCGTCGTATGGAGTGAATGTGTGGTCCCTGGGGCTGGGGGGGGGGCGGGGACCTGGGCATCCACCGCCAGCACCACAAGCTCAGGGAGCAGCAGGAAGGCTGCGTACAGCCTTTCCGCTCCTCCCCAACCTGCTCTTTGGGGCTGGGGGAAACCTGGGCTTCCCCCGCCAGCCCCAAAAAGCAGGTCGCAGCTGGCGGGAGGTGGGGAAGGGACAGAACAAGGCTCTCACACTTCCCCCACCTCCTTAAAAGCCTCCAAGAGCCGCTCTCCCTTTAAAGAGCTGCGCGGAGTGTGTGTGTGGCTCTTCAGGGCTTTTCCCTGAGGAGGGAGAAGGGCAACCCAGGCTGCCCTTCTCCCTCCTCGGGGAAAAGCCTGCAAGCGCTGCACACACGCTCCACACGGCTCATGAAAGGGAGCGCTGAGCAGAGCCTGGGATGCATACAGGCTCTGCTCAGCACTCCCTTTAAATAATATTTTTTTTCTTGATCCCCCCCCCCCAAAAAAAAATAGTTGGTGCACCTTATGGAACGAAAAATACGGTAATAGGTATATAGGAAGTTGCCTCATATTGCATCAGGCATTGGTTTGTCTAGCTTGGCACTGACTGGGAGTGGCAATATGGTGTTGGAGGCAGGAATATTTCCTAGCTTTGCCCAGAGATGCTGAGGATTTAACTAGTAACCTTTTGCATGCAAAGCTCTGCCACTGAGCTTTGGCCTTTTATAAAACCTGATCGTTAAAGGAAGTAATTAAAGCAGGCATAATCAAAGCACCTTTCTGTCTGCCAGTGATGAGACAAATAGTAACAGAGCAATAAACAGGAGGCATTTGGATTCTGCATCATCACCCTAATTTAATTTATAGAGCAGAAGGTCAAAAAGGCAAACTGCTGCAAGCTTTCTAATCATAACATGCTTGCCTCCCTTTTTAAGAGGTCCTTCTAAAATATGGCACATTCCACGTACAGATCAAAGTCTTTGTGAATCTGTCTCCCACTTAAATGAATAGGCACATGCATACCCTACTATGCCCCATTCACTTCAATGGGACTTGAAAATGAGAAATGCTCATCATGTTCAGTGCACAGCCTTACAAAGGTACTGTTGTTTTGCATCCATAAAGCCACAACCTTGGTTAAAGGCTGCAGTGTCACTTACGTAATTACTGGGTGCTGCTGCAGCTAATTTGCTTGATAGAACAAAGAAGAGGCTTCATGAGAGACAGAGAAAAATCACAGGCTAATGCACTTCTCTGTTAAATGCAGAAAAGAGGGCAAGCACACTGTCACTTGTCACTATTAAGCAGTCATTTCTGTAACACTGAGATAAAAGCCCTGGAAAGAATGAGGGATTCAGCCACAGCCCGCAATTTGCCAAGTATAACAAAGCAGGATTGCTGACCTTTGTAAACGCAAGCCAAAAGGCTGGTGATGAAAATCAGGATTCCAAGAAAAAGGGGGAAACAAGCAGAAACCCGAAGAATCAGACATACCCCCCTTTTTTTCCACCCTAAAACCAAGCAGAATTTTAAGGGGCAACCAATGGTATCTATGTCCAAGGACCTCATAACCTAGCTGTTAGTTGTCTCAACGAGACAACAATGAAATAAAAGCAGGGACAAAAGAAAAACCAAGGCTCAAATCTCTTTGTTATAGTTCCTTGTTTTGCAAGTTCATCGCTGTAAGCCCTGCTCAGTAGTGGTGGATGCATGTGCATTGAAACCCCTTGTTTGTGTAGTGGCTTGCTAGACGGAAGCCTAGCATAGATTGTGGTGTCCTGATGGATAGTGCTTTGCAATAACTCTGCCTGCACTGGCATTGTGCTTTCACAATATTGCCTTTGCTTAAAATGGTAAAGGTAAAGGACCCCTTGGACATTTAACTCCAGTCAAAGGTGACTATGGGGTTGCAGCGCTCATCTCGCTTTCAGGCCGAGCTGAAATGCCCCCAAATAGTGTGCAAGCTTTTGAGTTCTTCAGAACTCTTAAATCAGATAGTAATGGTAAAAAAAGGACCCCTGGACGGTTAAGTCCAGTCAAAGGCAACTATGGGGTTGCAGCGCTTGCTATCAGGCCGAGGGAGCCGGCATTTGTCCACAGACAGCTTTCCTGGTCATGCGGCCAGCATGACTAAACTGCTTCTGGCACAACGGAAACACCATGATGGAAACTAGAGTGCACAGAAATGCCGTTTACCTTCCTGCCACAGTGGTACCTATTTATCTACTTACACTGGTGTGCTTTCAAACTGTTAGGTTGGCAGGAGCTGGCACAGAGCAACAGGAGCTCACCCCGTCGTGGGGATTCAAACTGCTGACCTTCCAGTTGGCAAGCTCAAGAGGCTCAGTGGTTTAGACCACAGTACCACCCACATCCCTTTGCTTAAGCACATTTAGACAGACTCGTGGGAAAACAATAGGATCTTCAGGATAGGGACAAGGTTGACCTTAACTGTGCCATCCAGGGATGCTCTCTGCCCAGGGTTTTGGCTACATAAATTGCTTATGTTTCCTGAAAACATTCATTCCTAGAGCCTTCAGAATTCTGCAGCAATGACGGCAGGAGTGGGCAGCATTTTTTCCACCAACAGTTGAATTCTTATGGAAGTATTCTGCCAGCAGTGGGTGTGGGACTAGAGGAACTGGACTGAAGGAAAAAACCAAAACAAATCTTCATCTGATGCTCCACACTTTCTTCCTGTTGCTCAGCTGGTTGGTATGTTGTTAGTCATGTAAGATTAGGCAGGGAGCCCAAAGCAACCTAGGAGTAACACAGATTATACCTACTTCTGAATTTGTGGAAGAAAAAAAAAGCAGGTTTCTTGGAGATTATCAAAGAATGAGGATGTATAAAATACATGTACAAAATGCAGTTGGGATATGCACCCCCCCAAAGCCCACTGGGGATTGTGCATAATGGCTGGAGAATGTACAACATTTCCCTGAAATATGCACATTCCCAAGACCTGCTGCAGATTGTGCATAATGTAATGCAGTTGAAATATGCACAAATCCCAAATCATGATGGGAATTATGCATCATGGCAGGAGAACACACAAAAGTTCAATCAAGATATGCACATTCTCCAGGAAACATGCAATTCCCTCTTCATGTATGTGTGTATTCTCCATGAGGCCTGGGGAATGTGCACAATGACTAGTCGCAATGCACTTATGCACTTTAACCGCTCAGTTTCCATTCCCTTTAACACTCACCTAATCGTTTCCCTTCTGCCCTGGCACCAAGGCTACTTCCCCCCTTCTGGGTTGTGTGAGGATAGGCTATTGCACCGCCGACATATATTTCTGCTAGTGCTGCTTTACTAACACCCTCCCCTCCCGCCCCGGTATATCATTATTATTGCCCATAAAGGTCAAAATTGCCTCTTTTCTCTGGCACCAGGCTACACACATCAGCTTTGATTCAGGAAGAGAATGTTTCTTTGTACAGCAGGTGCTCCAGATTCATAAAGGTGCAAATCAGAGCACAATCTAACAGCAGGAGAGGAGCAAAAGAACCGGCCAAGACCTATTTACAATGAGATTCCAAGAAAGACCCTCAAGGCAGCTTTGCAACTGGCAATGCCGCCGCGGCCACCACAAGCCTAGACGCAGCTGCAGGAAAACACATATTTTTTAATATCCCAGGGACTGGCACTCAGGCCACATAACCGCCGCAAGTGTGATCTTGTGCTGAATAAGGCCAAGCCACAGGAGAGAAAAGATTAAGAGTATCAAAGGAACACTTTTCTCCCTCTTTCACTTCTTTCTTGTTACACACTAGATTTAAAAAGAAGAAGGGGGGAAAGGAAAAGGGGGGGGGGAGAGAACCATTTTGCTCAACATTCAATTTTGAGAAGAATTAAATTAGACCAAAACATCGTTCGGAATTAGAAGAGCGAAAAGGGGATTTTGGAAACGCAGCGTGTGGCTTGGAGGTATTGCCCTCCCCTCATCAAAACCAAGCCATATAAAGCTTTTTAGAAAAGGAACTATTACCGTACTCTTGCCTAACCAACGATTCAACTCTCTCCTTCTTCCGATAAGTACTTTTGAGGTTTATTTTCTTTAAAGAAAAACTTCTGATTCAAAAAGCAATTTCTCCCACAGATTGTATAGAAAGATGTTAGCTGAGCCATTTAATTCTGTTAAGCGCTACTGGGCTTTCCACCCCACCCCCCTCTTTCCCCTTTAAGATTGGCCATTTTGAAGTCAGCAGTGGCTGGGTATGAGTAGGCAGGACAGCAACTGACATACATTCCTTTCATTTGGGAATATATTTGCCCTCTCATTCAAGATCACTGTACAAGTCAAACTTAGCAGCATCTTTATTTCAGAGGACTGCAAGTTCCAATTGCTCTTATTTTTGAATTATTGATTGTCATTTACCTCTAGGAGAGACAGACGGAAATTAAGGGCACAAAAAACCAAATAAATGCTGTTATTTATTCCTGTTTCTTTTTTAAAATTGGTAAAGACAGTAAACTTGAGGGAGTGTACTGAATGCATTGTTCATATAAATAAATTCCAATTCACATTCATATAAAAACCTACCTAGTTTCTCAGTCTTTTCCCACCCTTCCTCATTTGCCACCTACCAACACCCCGTCCTTACTTTGTTTTGATTTAGGGACATGGGTGGCGCTGTGGTCTAAACCACAGAGCCTCTTGGGCTTGCCGATTAGAAGGTCAGTGGTTCGAATCTGCACAACAGGGTGAGCTCCCATTGTTCAGTCCCAGCTCCTGCCAACCTAGTAGTTTGGAAGCACACCAGTGCAAGTAGATAAATAGGTACCACTGTGGCGGGAAGGTAAACGGCATTTCTGCGCGCTCTAGTTTCCATCATGGTGTTTCCGTTGTGCCAGAAGCAGTTTAGTCATGCTGGCCGCATGACCCGGAAAGCTGTCTGTGGACAAATGCCGGCTCGCTCGGCCTGATAGCGAGTGCTGCAACCCCATAGTCGCCTTTCATGGACTTAATCGCCCAGGGGTCCTTTTTTTTTTTACCTTTACTATCTGATTTAAGAGTTCTGAAGAACTCAAAAGTTTGCACACTATTGGGGGCATTTCAGCTGGCCAAATATAGGCAGGGTCCTAATATGAATTTTCAGCTATTTGTACTAAAGCCCCAAATCTAGAACTGGGATTTCAGACAGACTAATAAGGATTCTCCTTTCTACTGGACTTTCTGGATCTTTCCTTGCTGCTACCTCTGTGATGCTGAGCTTGCTCTCTCCCTCCCCCCATGCTAATCTCATGGCTGCATCGGTTACCGGTAACTGGTTTTCGGGATCTAATGTAAGGTTACCAGATTTTTTTTAATGAATCTGGGGACACTTTAATCAATTACTGCCCATTCGGGATGTTGATGCTTCAGCAATGGCAGAGGGGTGGCAGCTGCCTTGACCTCAACTGCCATGTTTCCCCTTCCTCCGAGGCTTCTATCTCCTTGCTCCATGAGCCTGGGCGGCCCCTGAGTTGTTGCTTCTTCGGTAGTGGTGGTGGGGAAGCGGTGTGTGGTGGGTCAGGCATGGAAGGCGGAGAAGGAGGGCCAAGAGCAGAGGCAGTGGTGAGGCTTGGGCAGTGCGATGCCTCCCTTCCCATCGGAGCAGCCCCAATCCCATTCCTACTTGTGTGCAAGCAGAAGGGGGCAGGGATCCCTCAGCTGGGAAGGGAGGCTTCCCGTTGCCTAACTCAGAGATCCCTGCCCCCTCCTGCTTGCACACAAGTTCTGATAGGCAGCATGAAGCCTCCCTTTACAGCTTTGCTGTGGGGTTAGGGAAGGTGGAGGCAGCCCAGAAGCTGCATCTTAGAGCCCCTGCACAACCATCATATGGGGACTTCTGAGCAGCTCCTGAAGCCAGCCAGAGCCAACTGCTCCAGGCTGCCGAGACTGCTGCTGCTGCGTTTCCCGGCGACATTAGATGAAACCCAGGGACATTCCAGGGATGGAATTTGTCCGGGGACTGTCCCCGGGAAACAGGGACATCTGGTAACCCTAATCTAATGTACACATAAGGAGCGTCAGGATTTTAAGACTCATGTTACTTTTGGGATGTGCTTGAGCATGATCAGTTCGTTCCTTGCTTCTGTCAGGCTGTTTGTCCTTCACCGGTCTCCTGCTATTATTGCAAAGGGAGCTTGCAATCAATAAATACACTGTCTTTCTCTGTGGAGCAGCAATGATTTGTGTATAAGAAAGGGGTCCCATTCTAATCTATTCACATATTCTGCAGCTTCTGAACTGTGAGGGTATGTGGAGCTTGAAGGCGGACTAGCTATTTTGACCTCCCCAGGCAAGAGATTGAGAAGTGATTGAGATAGGAGAGCCTGGTGAAAGCCGGGAGATCAGGCCACCATACTATGTAGGAAAGTTAATTGTAATGAGCTTCCTTTGGGAATACAGTTGTACCTTGGACCCCGAATGCTTTGGTACTCAGACATTTTGGCTCCCGAGTGCTGCAAACCCGGAAGTGAGTGTTCTGGTTTGTGAATGTTCTTTGGAGCCCGAACATCCGATGGGCCTTCCACAGTTTCTGAACCTTGGTTTCTGAACGTTTTGGAAGTCAAACAGACTTCCGGAACAGATTCTGTTCGACTTCCAAGGTACGACTGTAGTGACAATCCCCACTCACCCCAAATGTTGTGTGTTGCCATTTTATTTCCTCGTTTGGATATTGTTCTCTCTCCTGTTTATTTTTAAGCTGTTAAGGCAGGTTAGTTTATTTGCATTGTTTTTATATGGGTTTGTTTATTTATTGACATTCTGATTATCTGTCATTACTCTCTTTTTTGTTGTTTTTGCCTTTATTATTGTTCATTCGATATGCTGTGAACCGCTTTGAGCACCATTGTGGCAAATAGACAAAATGATGGTGGTGACTGTTTGGGAAATCACTCTTATTCATTGGTAAAGCAAAGAGTTGGCCAGATGTTACCTGTCTTGGGCAGTCCCCTAAGTTTACTTATTTCTTTACAATTTTATTCTACTTTTCTAAAGCAACTAATGTCCTCAAAGCAGCTAACAGTGCACAGCAATATGATAACTGGACCCAAGTAGAATAAAGATACAGATTACCCTTTAACTTTTAAACAAAAGGGGAAGACTTCTGGGAAAAAACGAACCCACGTTACACTGTACTGCCAGGTCCACTCAGTTCAGTCTTAAAATGTCTGAAGAACATACTTAGACAATTCAGATATTACACTTTGTGGAAAAAAGATTGTATTTGATTTACAATTCACAGGATTTACAAATAATGACAAGATAAAACAGATTAGCAAGTTTGGATACCTTTGCTGATCAGACAGAAGGCAAGTATAGAGGCATAATTTGACACAGAATTCTTAGGTAAAACTGATTCAAACTATTCAGAGTTCCTTACATTCCAGGTGTGCTGAGGAAGCGCATACAGATAAAAGCAAATGTTTAACATAAAAGGAAAGATACGAAAAGTGACACCCTGTTACTGCCTCCCTTTTTTTTTTACTTCTATCGGAATTCACGGCTGACTTCCACAGTAGCCATGAGAATCACATCGCTAGTGACTTGCTCCAAAGGAATCAGGAAGAGACTTACCGATACATCTGACAATGAACATGAAGGCAACAAATTTGGATAACTCCAGTACAGGGAGAGAGGTAGCAAACTGAAAGTCTGTTACTGTGTTAGGAGCCAAGCAGGTTTAAGGTGTCACAGGACAGAAAACACCAGAGCAACACCAAAAAGATAATGAGGGTTTTGATGGCAGTGCTACATGAACTGCCCCAAAAGTATGGTGAAAAATGAATCTAACAAAGATTGCTTTTTTTTTTTTTGTGCAACATAGCAATTTAAGATAACGTACCAAGCTTTATCAAATGGCCTGGAAGCTGACTAATATTGTAAACACACAATACATCTTTGACGAGTTACTTTAATTTCCATAGCTAAGTTAATGATGATTATTCCATCCATTGCAGCATTCCAAGGCTCAAGTGGTGTTTAGATTAGACGGGGCACAGGATTTCCTTACAATGAGTATTTTACATTAACAACACAGATTTCCAACAGACAAAAACCAAATAACAATCTCCCTTGGATAGTGTGAAGATTTGTTTTTTAAAAAAATCCTATGAACCATTCCAACAAAAGATATACATATTTGAATCATGTCAAACAGCACACTATTGGCAATAAGCTAATTACAGGCATTCTGCTGGTCAATTTTCTCACAAAAAAGTCATCAAACCACACATAAATATTTTTGATACGATTCTCCTTACAAAACCATTCAGATCCATATAATTAGTACAAGTAAGGCACATTAGCATACGTAATAAAACTATCATTTAAAAAAGAAAAGGAAAAAAAGGCCAATTTTATTTGCCACGATTTCTGAATCAAATTAGAATTTGCCACCGGTACTTTCCATCAGGGATGAGAAGAGAGAGTCTTGCAACTCTGTAGGGAAGTCTACAAACTTGCCAGATCCAGATGTTTCTGGGTCTTGGATAATCGTGATATGCTACCATTCCCTTGCTTCCCCCACAACAAAAGCATCAAATTGCACTTTTATGCAGCCAAAAACCGGCTTTGCTTTGGCTGAACACAGGCTCTTCCCAGGATATTTTCCCTCTGTGTGTGATTCAGAATTCATGTGGCAGCAACAGTGTCAACAAGTGCGAACAATCACTTTGCTGAAACCTAGACAAAACCACTGTTCATTCCCAGCTGTTGCTTTGCCAGGGGTGCACTAGTTATTTGGAAGTACCTGGTAATCTTGGTGTACTGAGGACGTTAGGTACCCTGCATGCTCTGCACACTGAATACCATGCAAAAGTAATCATACATCACGGTTAAGATTTATGCTCTTAGGGGGACATACATGCACCTTCCTAGTTAAAGGATCAGTCCATCCCAAATAATCTACAGTATTCTCCACTTTGACCCTGGCAAAGTGTGTAGGAGGGAAACAGTCACGACCACTGTTTTTAGCACTTGGTTTTCAGATATGTAAAGATGTATAGTACCAAACCCACTGCAACGACTTAAACAGAAAAAAAAGTCATAGCAAATGTGTCTTTCGTTCTACTCATTATGAGTAGAACACAGGACAACTGGATTTATTTATTTTTTTTAAAAAAAAGAATAAGAAGAAAATCTATTTCCAATTACTGAAATTAAAAGAGGGATATTGCATTTATTTTTCCAATATGCTATTACTTTTCTAGTACACATATTGCTTAAAAAGTATAAAGAATGCTATAGGTAGTGAATTTAACTAGCGTAATGAATTCTAAAAATGCTGATGCTTCAAGATTGTACTATTTGATTAAATGAGCTATAACTTTACCCTCCCCCACCCCAGAGGACCTTCCCTCATTTCCCACTGAAAATTCATTTACACACAACACAGGATTTTAATTAGAAGCATAATTTACAGTAAAAAGTCTTTACATTACAGCTTTGCTATAAAAAAACCAAAATCTTTTGTTTTTCATTTAAAGTTGTAATTACACATTAAAAAATAGAACACTATTTCCTTATTAGGAGGAATGAATTTACACATCCAGATCAGTCTTCTTTATTGCAGCTTTCAAATCAAAGGTCAGTTACTTTATTCTCTAAAGCAGCTGCTATCTGTTGTAATCGAAAAGCAAGCTGCATTTTTTGTGCAGCTGAGTCCTCTTCCAGTGCATTTATGATCTAGAAGAAGAAGAAGAAGAAGAAGAAAAATCAGGATTCAGGCAAGACACACAGCTTCAGTTTTAGTTTTCTGTTCAGCTATATATTACATGGAAGAAAATCTCATGGATTTTGAAGGGTATTATTTCAAAGTGTAGATCAGAAGCAACATTGCTTTATTAAGGCAGAATAGTGGAGAGATTAAAGAGGCAAAAATCACTAGAGAGGGGGAAGGCCTGCCATTGCAGAGTCATCTCCTCTGTGGGTGGTGGGTACTTTGCCTGGCAGCCTGCATAACCCTCAAATGCTTCCCACTGCCAGGAGAGCTCTGTCCTGGCTGCCTGAAGCTACCATTTAAATGCAAGCAACTCTCGACTGTTGAGTTGCATTGGTAGATTGTGGGGTGTGTGTGTGTGTGTGTGTGTGTGTGTGTGTGTGTTTGTGTTTCATTCAGATTGGTTGGGAAGTGAGCCAAGCCATTTCCTTTTTTTTTTTTTTTGAAAATGCCTTGTGTAATGCAAACCCTTGTCCATCTCTAATTACAGTGGTACCTTGGGTTAAGTGCTTAATTCATTCCGGAGGTCCGTTCTTAACCTGAAACTGTTCTTAACCTGAAGCACCACTTTAGCTAATGGGGCCTCCTGCTGCCGCCGTGCAGCCAGAGCGCAATTTCTGTTCTCATCCTGAAGCAAAGTTCTTAACCTGAAGCACTATTTCTGGGTTAGTGGAGTCTGTAACCTGAAGCGTCTGTAACCTGAAGCGTCTGTAACCCGAGGTACCACTGTACCTACAGTCATACCTCTTGTTACGTTTGCTTCAGGTTAAATCTTTTCAGGTTGCGTCTCGCAGTTACCAGGAAGTGCAGGAAAGGGTTTTTTCTCGGTTTTGCCACTCGCGCAGACACGGGTTGTGTTTTGCTCATGTTGCGAACGGGGCTCTGGAATGGATCCCATTCGCAACCAGAGGTACCACTGTATTCAAAGATGAGCACCATTACTAGCGAATACATTTTTTAAAAGCGTGGCAAAAATAGGGAATGCTCCTTCATAGCTTGTGGTTACTGAACTCTTGTTGTATGATGGTAGCTAGTTTATCTTATTGATGATTGCTTTTGTTGTTTCACTGATAGGTGTGCCCCTGCCTATATTTTCTTGGCAGAAGAGGAAGTGACAACTATCGTGAAAGCTCTGAAGACTGCTACAGGCGTGGCCAACGGTTGCAACATCATGGCGCCCAGTATGAAGATCAGTACAGTAAGTCAGCTTCTCTCTCTTTGACTGATAGTCCCGAGATCAGGGGTAGGCAACCTAAGGCCCGGAAGCAGCCCAATCGCCTTCTCAATCCGGCCCGCGGACGGTCCGGGAATCAGCGTGTTTTTACATGAGTAGAATGTGTGCTTTTATTTAAAATGCATCTCTGGGTTATTTGTGGGGCATAGGAATTCGTTCATTTCCCCCCCCTTCAAAATATAGTCCGGCCCACCACATGGTCTGAGGGACGGTGGAGTGGCCCACAGCTGGAAAAGGTTGCTGACCCCTGCCCGAGATCTTTCAAGAGATAAATACCGTATTTTTCACTCTATAAGATGCACCCGACCATAAGACACACCTAATTTTAGAGGAGGAGAACAAGAAAAAAAAAATCTCTCCCTCTCTGCACAGCGCCTCTTCAGCAAAGCAGGAGGAGAAATGGAAGGGACTCTGTTTCTCCTACTGCTTCGCTGAAGGGGCACTGCGCAGAGAGGGAAAGCTGCGCAGCGCCTCTCCAATGAAGCAAAGTCAGAACAGCAAGAGGGATCGCTGCACAGCCTGCATTCGCTCCCTAAGACACACACACATTCCCCCTTACTTTTTAGGAGGGAAAAAGAGTGTCTTATAGAGCGAAAAATACGGTAGTTGTGGGTAGGCCTGGGTGATTTATCAATATATTGTCCAGGGACCGGTATGGGGGGCAGGCAGCGATGACAGCTTCACTCAGTGGTATATTGCTGGTGAAACCGCAGCCACTCCTGAGTCTCTCTGCCTCCAGTGCCCAGCACGCTGCCCAGCACGCTGAGGGAGGAACAAACTGCAGCCGGGAGCTGGAGGCAGAGGGAGTGGCCGCGGTTTCACCAGTGATATACCACTGGTAAAACCACACTCTTCCCTCATACCACTGCGGAGGGAAAAGGAAACTGCATAGACAAGGCATGATACAGCTTGTTCCTCCCTCCCGCTTCTTTAAACTGCTTGGCTGAGGAGTGTGCCACAGCCATTGCCTCAGCCAAGCAGTTTTGCAAAGCCCCAGACCCCACGAGCTAGCGGCAGGGTGGTGGCTCTGTTAAAGGGCTCCCACTCTCCAGCTGAGGTAGCCCCAGCCCCGCTCCATCACACTTTTCCATTGAGGTGGGTGTGGCTGCATGCCCCTCAATGGATAGGTTTAAAGGAGCCCCCACCTTGCCTCTGGCTCACACAAGCCGGCGGAAGGGTGCCTCTTTCCTCCTTGGGTCGTTCACCCCAGGAGGAAAGAGGCGACGGGCCTGCATGGGCAAAGACAGTCAAATGCATGGAACCTGACAGGCTCCATGCATTTGGCTACCGCAGTGTGGTCTGTCTTCAAGGGGGCGGAGAGGAGAATAAGCTCGCTCACTCCCCATGCCAACAGTGGTGGAGGGAGCCTCGCGAAAGACCCTCAAGGTCCCTGTCGCTTGTGCACAACCAGCAGGGACCTTGGGGCTGGCTCAGCTGAGGCAAAGTAGTCCTCTTGCCCCCCCCCCAAGGAGGCCCAGGTCACTGTTGCTCATGCACGAGCTGCACGGACATCGGCTTGCTAAGCTGGGGGGCAGGAGCCTTTCCGCCCCCCCCAGCTGAGCTACAGGCTGGGGTCGATGCAGCTTCTTTCAACATCACAGTTTATCACCAAACTGCGATGTTTGGCTGGTGGTAATGCTCGGCGATGTTGGGTTTTCAACTTCGCCGAGCCTTAGTAGTGGGGTGGGAGACCTGAAAATAATGCCAATATATTTCACATTTGGCAACCAAAGGGCCCCTCTGGTTTCAGATGGGTAGAAGAGTCTTAAAATCCTGGGACACTATGTTTCACGGGCCTCTAGCAACTATGGTGGCTAATTTACCAGAAGTAATGTATTTAGTATTCTCTCCGGAAATGTATACTCAATTCTGACCAAACTAAGCCTCCTATGTATATTTTTATCTAGGAGGCCTAGTTTGGTTAGAATTGCGTATAGACTTCCAGAGATAATGCTAAGTATATTACTTCTGGTAGGGCTGTGAAAAATTGTGCCAAAAGGGACACGGGTGGCGCTGTGGTCTAAACCACGGAACCTAAGGCTTGCCGATTGGAAGTTTGGCGGTGAGCTCCCGTTGTTCAGTCCCAGCTCCTGCCAACCAAGCAGTTCGAAAGCACATCAAAGTGCAAGTAGATAAATAGGTACCACTCTGGTGAAAAGGTAAACAGTGTTTCCGTGTGCTGCTCTGGTTCGCCAGAAGTGGCTTAGTCATGACCCAGAAGCTGTCTGTGGACAAACGCCAGCTCCCTTGGCCTACAGAGCAAGATGAGCGTGCAACCCCAGAGTCGTCCGTGACTGGACTTAATGGTCAGGGGTACCTTTACCTTACCCAAGTACTATTGGTTGCCAGATGTGATTTTCCACCCAACTCTCCTACCTCACTAATTTGGCTAACCTTTGTTATCAGAACCACCAGTATTTTGGATTCTTCTAAGCAAACTCCAAAGATGTCAGCACCAACCTGCCCCTCTAACCCCCACGTATCAGAAATACAGCATCTGTAAAAGCCAAGCACAGGTAAGCTAGGAAATCATGTACCCAAAGTCTACCAGCCTGTTGGCTCTTTTTCCTTGCTGCGGTTTCCTTTTACAGCGTAATAAAGCCATTCTGACAGTGGAAACTTACCTCATCATAGTATTTGTTAGTATACTGGTAGAGCTGGTGTAAAGCCACAAGGGTATTTAATGAGTCTGTGTGTGCCTATTAAACAAAGCAAGAAGAAAAAGGAATGCGTCAGGGCACCGTCCTGGCTGCATACGAACTCCAATGAAATATATATAGGAGCACCAGACACGATGTAAATCCCTTTTCCATATCCCAGCACTGGTAGGCAAATCTTTTAATAGCTGTCTGGCTTGGTGGGGAAGTGAAACTGACAATTTTCAGGACCCCCCCCCCCGCGATAAGGTCTCTTGCTGGATTTGTTACAGCCAACCATGCTGCTTTCCTCATCATATATAGGAGTAAGCAGTAGCCTTAGTCTGGAGCAGGTTGACTCCAGATGTTTATAGAGGTCATGCGTGCAAATGTTCTAAAGAACACAAATTTCATCTGGTTAAGAACATAAGAATGCTGTAGAATCAAGTCCGCCAACATCTGGGAAGCCTACAAGCAAGTGGTGAGGACAATAGTCCAGCAACTGGAGTTTAGAGGCATAGTGTCATGGTGAATAGCCTTATCCTCTGTAAATATGGCTGATGCCCTGTTAAGGCCATCTAAACCAATAAAAAACATGAAAAGACATTTAGACAAGTTCCTTGTAAGTTTCATCCTTTTGTAATCTCTTACAATGTCTTTTAACCAACAGGAGCGAAGGAAACGATACCGAAGGCTCCCCACGAGCCTTTTTTCCTCTATGCCGTTTTATTCAACTAAGCTATTAGAAATCCCATCGCTTTTGTTAACATTGGGGGGGGGGATCACCCTAAAAGAATGTTTGAGCATCCTTTAAAATCAATAATTCACAACCAATGCAATAGATCATAATTGTATGGGAGAAAAGATTCCACTGGACAGTCAGAAGCTCTAATTGGACGTGAGCACAAAATGACAAATGCCAGAGTTTCATGCCTCTACAGTCATACCTCATGTTGCGTCTGCTTCAGGTTACGTGTTTTCGAGTTGCATCCCGCAGCAACCCGGAAGTACCGGAATGGGTTACTTCTGGGTCTTGCCGCTCGTGCAGAAGCGCTAAATCAAGCCGCACACGTCCGCAGACACAGCACTTCAGCTTGCGTCAGTTCCGTGTTACGGACGGGCCTCCGGAACGGATCCCGTCCATAACACAAGGTTCCACTGTATTCCCAAAGTAAGATTTCCAATTTGATACTTACCCTAGAAATCTCTGCTAAATGTGTATTCATGTCCTGGTCACTCACTTGTACCATTTGGCGAATACCTTTGTAATAACTAGAAAAAAACAACAACCAAAACAACAATTTTTAGTTGATGCAGTTCATTTTAAAAATGCATTTATGCTTCATAGCAATTTTATTTTTCTGATAACTACAACATCACCAGAGGTGCTCACAAAATTGCAAATTTCCTTATGAAATGATCTGATTTGCATCTCTTGTTTCTTCTTTGCTTATACACACAATTGGCTTAATCCATCAAAGCGCTGCTACCATTGATTTCGACAACCCATGAGCGAAAGGAAGAACACACTGCACAACTTAGCACAAACCAGTAAAACTTTCTGTGGGCATTTGAACAGATTAGATAGCGCCTCAATAAACATGGTTGCTTCTGCACTGCTGCCCAAATTCTGTCATGTTCAACAAGTATACTGAACTATGGGGATTACCCGCCTCATTATTGAGAACTGCCAAGGCTGGCAAAAGAGGCATAGCCAAGCAAATGTTCAGTGTTTCTTACAGTCTGATCCCACAATTGCTCTTCTACTGAGTTAAATGGAATTTAGTCCCGTGTAGCTGTGCGTAACATTGCAGTGTTAGACGTATTGGGCGAGGAATTAAACTTTATAGTCAGAAATAGCTGGAAGTTAGGAAGTGTTACAACTGGAATCGGGTGTATATTTTCATCTTCCTTTTTAACAGACTTCTAAATGAAGGATCTTGCAAACACCCACTCCCCAAATCTGCTTTCATCATTAATACTGAATTTAAAAATACACTAAAGTATAGCTTTTGCAAGCCGAAGTATAACAGACAGCTCCAATGATCAAGCTTGGAAAATTTCACCAGAGACCTATACTCTAGCCTATGAAAACTCATGCCACAAAAAAAGTTGTTAAGCCTTTAAGGTGCTACAGGACACTTAGCACTTGTGAAATACTTCTCAACATTCTTTCTTCAACTTCTGTAATGCAGTTCACTGGGTAGGACATTATAAAAACCACATTTGGAAAGGGGGGAAGGGGAAGACTAGTCTGAAAAATAAAAGATCAAAAGCCACAAAATTAACCCCAGATTCAAAAGTTTAAAAATCATTTAACATGTTCATTAACTTGGAGAAAGCCCAACGCATTTATGCCTAATTTCGTTCAGTCTGATTAAACAGATACCTGTTATGAAACTGCATATAAAACTGTTGCAATATTTGATTTCACATCTGGACAGCAGGCAATAACGGGTGGTTATCAAGCCCAATAAGAGTGTGTGGAGCCATCTGATTAATCTAGGGTGAACCGGATTTTGTGCATCATTTCACAGATGTGTCTTGAAAAATTCAAGCAGATTTTTATTTCCAGTAACCCTTTTCTATGTACATTCTTAACTTTGCTGGGGGGAAATGCAGGGAACGTGTGAATTATATGTCTGTCTTTACCCTTAGACTTACTCCTCTTGGAACTCTCAGCACTGTATTTTTCACTCTATAAGACGCACCTAGTTTTTTAGGGGAGGAAAACAAGAAATAAGAAAGCAATGCAAAACCTCCTCAGGAGGCTTTGCGGGGCTATCCCTGAAGCCAGGAGAGCAAGCGGGATCGGTGCGCATCGATCCCTCTTGTCCTCCTGGCTTCAGCGAAAACAAGCCTCCTGGCTATCTCCCCACCTCCCCCAAGAGCTGTGCACTCTTTAAAGGGAGTGCGGCTCTTGGGGGCTTTTCTGGGAGGGATAAAAAAAGCCAGGGATAGCTGCGCAAAGCCTCCGCAGGGCAGCGGGATGAAGGCTCCCCGCTGCCTTGCGGAGGCGTCAAGAGCTAAGTTAGAACAGCGAGAGGGAGCGCTGCACAGTGCTCCCTCTCACTGTTCTGGCTTCTGGGATAGTCACGCAGTCTGCATTCACTCCATAACACACACACACATCTTCCCTTACTTTTTAGGAGGGGAAAAGTGTGTCTTATAGAGCAAAAAATACGGTATATAGCAATCTTCCCTCCAGATGTTTTGGACTGCAAGTCCCATCAGTCCCAACCAGTACAGCTGATGAGAGTTGTAGTCACATAGAATCAAGTTGGAAGGGATCCTGAGGATCATCTAGTCAAACTCCCTGCAATGCAGGAATATGTAGCTGGTCCCATATGGGGATCGAACTTGCAATAGTCCATAGGAACCAGACTGGAAAAGGCCATTGTGAAGGATAGCATTATTATTGACAGAACCTGCACTCCTCCTTTGTCCAATGAGATGTTACCACTATGTTTACCACTTCCTTTTCTACCCTGTCTAATACATGGGATATTTTTTAATGAACATGTTCTGAAGTGATGATGAAATGGAATTGTTTTCCCAGTGACAAAAGCCCAGGTACAATAACTCTTTACTTACTCTTCCACCATCTTCTTATACGTCGAGATCTCTTTTGCATAGAGTAACTTATTACTCGGAGAATCCTGGGAAAAGATAATATACAAAGAGCTGAGTGTTCAAGTGCAATTGGCGTGTTAGAGATTAATTTGTAGAAAATGCACTCATGTAAATAAAGTGTAACATTTGGAAAATAGACTGTGGGTATATGTTGGTTTTGTTATATGCGAAGCTAAAAGGCCAGAGGAACCAGAGTCATGGCAGAGTCAGAGTCCAGACTGCATCCCAATCTCAGGCCACAGCATAAAAGTTGGTAGGAAGGTCTATGCTATTCCCCTCTCCCCTTGAGATCTCATAGCTCCAGGCCAATGAAGCTGTTTAGCTTCAAGGGCAGCCTCTATCCCTAGAGCCCAGAGAGTAAGCCTTCGGGTCAGTCCAGGACCCTGAAACATGCTGGGGGGGGGGCAGTGTCTCCAGGCTGAAATACAACTATTCTCCTCCCTGCACCTAACTGGACAAAATAATTGAATCAAAGACCAGATGAATTTACAGTGGTACCTCGGGTTAAATACTTAATTCATTCCAGAGGTCCGTACTTAACCTGAAACTTTAGCTAATGGGGCCTCTTGCTGTCGCCGCGCCACCGGAGCACAATTTCTGTTCTTATCATGAAGCAAGGTTCTTAACCTGAAGCACTATTTCTGGCTTACTGGAGTGTGTAACTTGAAGCGTATGTAACCCGAGGTACCACTGTAGTTCAAAACACAGCAGGCCATCTAGGGCCAAGCTATTCAGTGCAGAGTAGGTGAAAAAACAACCCACAAAGTTGAACAGCAAAAAAATCCTACACAGGCCTGAAGTGACCAGTAAGTCACAAGTTGGGGATGGGACGCAGGTGGTGCTGTGGTCTAAACCACAGAGCCTAAGACTTGCCGATCAGAAGGTCGGCGGTTCAAATCCCCGCGACAGGGTGAGCTCCCGTTGCTCGGTCCCTGCTCCTGCCAACCTAGCAGTTCAAAAGCATGTCAAAGTGCAAGTAGATAAATAGGTATCACTCTGGCGGGAAGGTAAACGGTGTTTCCGTGTGCTGCTCTGGTTTGCCAGAAGCGGCTTAGTCATGCTGGCCACATGACCCAGAAGCTGTACACCGGCTCCCTTGGCCAATAAAGTGAGATGAGTGCTGCAACCCCAAAGTTGGCCACGACTGGACCTAATGGTCAGGGGTCCCTTTACCTTTACCATAGGTTGGGAGGGCAGGGACTGCAAAGCAAATACAGTGGTGCCCCGCAAGACGAATGCCTCGCAAGACGAAAAACCCGCAAGACGAAAGGGTTTTCCGTTTTTTGATGCACTTCGCAAGACAAATTTCCCTATGGGCTTGCTTCGCAAGAAGAAAGCCCATAGGGAAATCTCCGGGGACCTCTTTTAAATGCTGGCGGTGGGGAGCAAAGCCTTCCCCCCCCCTCCGGCCTTCAGAAGAGGTCCAGGAAGGCTGGCGGGGGCCGAAAGGCTTTGCTCCCCACCGCCAGCATTTTAAAAGCAGTCCGGGATAGCAGGGAAGCGCTTCCCGCTATCCTGGACGGCTTTTGAAGGCCGGCGGGGGGAGCATCTTTGCTCCCCCGCCAGCCTTCAGAAGAGGTCCAGGACCTCTTCTGAAGGCGGGCGGGGGGTGAAAGTCTTTGCTCCCCCCTGCCTGCCTTCCCGGGAGAGCGGACTCTGTCCCGGACTGCTTTTGAAGGGGGGGAGCAAAGACTTTCCGCTCTCCCGGGAAGGCAGGCACGGGGGAGCAAAGACCTGGACCTCTTCTGAAGGCGGGCGGGGGGCGAAAGTCTTTGTCCCCCCTGCCTGCCTTCCCGGGGGCTTTTAAATCGCCCCGGGAGAGCGGAGAAGTCCTCCGCTGTCCCGGGGCGATTTTTAAATGGTGGCGGGCGGCAGCGAAGCCTTCGCTGCCGCCCGCCAGCATTTTAAAATGCTGTCCCGGGGTTTTTTAAAATGCTGGGGGTGGGAAGAAAAGCCCTTGTCCCCCCCCTCAGCCTTCAGAAGAGGTCGGGGGACAGACTGTCCCGGACCTGGTCTGAAGGCGGTTTCCATAGGAACGCATTAATTGATTTTTAATGCATTCCTATGGGAAACCGTGCTTCGCAAGACGAAAAACTCGCAAGACGAAAAAACTTGCGGAACGAATTAATTTCGTCTTGTGAGGCACCACTGTAAGAGGGTGTAGGGAGAAGGCCAACTAGCCTTGAAATAGGGCTCTGACATTGCCTCATCCCCACGCCCCAGATGCAGAGCACCTCATCTGCCTCATTGGCTGAACAGGCCACATTGTGCCCCTCTGGCTGGTACCAAGGCCGGCAGGCCTTGTGGACATAGTGCTGTGAACAGGATGATAGGAGAGACATCCATTAAGTTTCAAAAACCAACTTGCACCTTTAATAGATAAAAAATAAGTTGCAAACAGTAATCAGCTGTTATTCTAAAAGCAATAGAAAACAACTCTTTTGAATGTGTCACTAGAGATTAAACATTGAACTTTTGCTGAAGCTTCAAAACAATATAATCATCCTTACAAGCAAAGGCAAAATGAACTGATCTATGCGCTATCTTCTATGATTACTGCTTTGTCTATCATAATGTACTTAAAACGTTCTCTCTCGTGCGCAGACACAGAGCAGAATGTAAAACACTTACCCTGCTTAATTTGTGCTCTGTTCTTGTGCAAGCATCCATGAAAGTCTGTGCAATGACTGACAAGGAAGCATCCACTACTTCGTGAACATGAACATCGAAGATGAAGTGGGGGTTTTTCAGTATGTTTACCCAGAACCTAAGCGGCAAGCTGTGAAGCAAGCAAAGAAATAATGCAGGCCCTTATTAAGGAGTGAAGTTAAAGTGTAGAAAATGAGGCCCTGGCAAGCAAAATAGATTGCTCTGCTTAAAATTGCTGCGACATTATTTTCAGTTTGATTATATGCTTAAAGCCACTAAGTGAATCAGTATCCACAGTGTGCTTCTGCAAACAACCCCCCCCCAAAAAAAACAATTTGAGAGGTTTAGTCTAAAAGACACAGACGGCAGTCCCATTGCTACGTGCTCCAGAACCCCAAGAATGAGTATTTAGCAAAGCTGTATTCCTTTGTGGCAATTCCTATGCAACAATCAGGCTGGCACTACTTAGTTGAAGTGGAGATCCTTTAACCTTCATGCTGCTGGGGTATATCATTTCAAATAGGAAAACTCAGATTTGGGAAGAACAGGGAAGCCACCCTTGTAAACATCAAAAAGTAAGGCTGCCACATATATCTCTGTACGTTTCCTACCTATTCTGTCCTCCTACCTATCTTTTTCAGGGCTGGGAACACTTTGCAACTGGCTCTGTTTTAAAGCTTTCATCTTTCTCCCTCAGCAGCTTTGTTAAGGCATTCTGGCGTTTCCCTTCATTTTAAGGGTTGCTGCCCTAGTTTTAGAGGACTGTGGTTGGGCAATATAAGCATAAAGAACAGCTGCTTGAAACAGTGGTTATGATCCAGGAACCATCTATTATAGACAGACATACAGACAGACAGACAGACAGAGTGTCCCATTTTCCAGAGACAGTCTCATATTTACAGAAGCTGTCCTGGTTTCTGATTTGATCCCGGAATGTCCCACTTTTCCTTAGGACGTTCCTATTTTCATCAGAGAAATGTTGGAGGGTATGGAGTTATGTGATAAGTAACTATACAGCCTTTAGAAGAAACCTAGGCAGCCTTGTATAGGGAAGTTTTTTTTTACTGTTTAATGTTTTTATGTTTCTATATATGTTGCTTAGGGACGGGGTTGGCGCTGTGGGTTAAACCACAGAGCCTAGGACTTGCCGATCAGAAGGTCGGCGGTTTGAATCCCCGCGACGGGGTGAGCTCCCGTTGCTCGGTCCCTGCTCCTGGCTACCTAGCAGTTTGAAAGCACATCAAAGTGCAAGTAGATAAATAGGTACCGCTCTGGCGGGAAGGTAAACGGCGTTTTCGTGCACTGCTCTGGTTTGCCAGAAGCGGCTTAGTCATGCTGGCCACATGACCCGGAAGCTGTACGCCGGCTCCCTTGGCCAATAAAGTGAGATGAGCGCTGCAACCCCAGTGTTGGCCACAACTGGACCTAATGGTCAGGGGTCCCTTTACCTTTATATATGTTGGAAACCACACAGAGTGGCTGGGGCAACCCAGTAAGATGGACAGGGTATTATTATTTATAATAATAATAGAATATATTTTCAGCAGAGAAATGTTGGCGGGTATGCACACAGACACAGCTTCTGCTGAGAGCTCTGAGTGAAATGTGGCCTTTTCCCTTCCACATCTGTTAAAGAGAGAGCCCTGGCTTACAGCAATAAAAAGCAATGTTGCTGGGGAATGAATGTATCGCCTTTTTCAGCCACTTCTCCCCACGAACCCTGAAATTTCATACCTGTTCGTTTTCCAGATGTGGATAGTATCGTCATCTTTGATATCATGCTTTTCCGCTTGCTCATCAAGAAAATCAAAGAAATATTTCACAGCTGGTGGCACAACATGCTTTGAGTCAAGTACGCTGTGAAAAAAGTTATCTACAAACTGCTGAAGTGTACCCTGAAGAAGAAGGGGGGGGGGGGAGAAAACATACATGCATGCATTAAAAATTCAGGTTACAGTGCAAGTGTAGCATTTTCAAGGATATTATTTCAAATTTACAAGAATGCTTTCTAAACTGATTTATAGTCAACTGTACAGGCCTCCGTCCCAAGTGGCCAAGGAATCACAATAGCTTGAAGTGCAGCATTTTTCATCTCTAAATGGGTAGTAAATGCTCTTATGAACATCATGAAATGAACAGCCATAAGAAATGGTCCAGGGAGCTCCGGAAACACAATTCTCTACTCTGTTTTAAAGAGGTGGGGATGTCAGTATTGTTGCTCAGGGAAATGCAAAAAGCCCAACTCTGAAATAGATGGACAAGTATAGGAGGGAACTGATGGCGGAGTAATGCACTTATAATTATGCTTCCCAGATACACTCTGGTAATTACTGACATGGACTTTTGTGATTTAGTAGCCTAATTATAATAAAGCCTTGCGTTTATAATCTCTCGTTCGTGGCTTAACATGAGGAAACTACTTTTGGATTTTAACCTTATGCAGAGCATGCAAGATCCCAACCTGCTTGCCACAGGATATAAATGTGTTTATGGGAAGGGGTGGGTTATGGGTTTGTTTTGTTCTTGTTTTTAATTATGCATTTTGTTTTTTATTTTGTATTTTTATGCTGTGAACTGCCCTGAGGTCTTCAAATGAAGGCAGTATGCAAATTTAATAATAATAATAATAATAATAATAATAATAACAACAACAACAGGAATCTGGTTGGCCCCCATAAGAACAGGATGCTGGACTAGAGAAGAGTCTGTTCTAATTGATCAGGGCTCTTGTGTTTCTTGGTTTCATTAATTCCACACAGCTTTGCTTTAAGGAAGTTCACGCAATCTGCAGAACACATTTCCCCACCAGCCAGATGTTTTCAGATGGTGGCAACAGTGGAAGTCAATATGGACAGCTCACATTTAAGGCTACTAGAGGCAGAAATGCAAATTAAATGTCAAGCTGGCTTTGTTATGCTTTGAGTTTAACATAGAACAGCACTGAGCTCACCACACACTTGTATTGCGTTTAACTTCTCTAAGTTCACAAGCTAGCAGGCCACTTAGTGTTAGAAGAAGGAGAAGCACAGCCACTGACAGGGGCATGAAAGGGGAGAGGCATAGTGTCAGTGCAGGCAAATAGAACAGTGGATACGTGTTATGCAAATATTTATACATCACAGAAACTATTTGGGATATATTGTGACATTCTGTGAAAAATCAAAGCACAATAAGCTATCTAGCTCTGAGGTGCCTCAGGAATTGTCATGTTTCAACCGTTGTATGTGCTGGCCAATTTATGAAGACAATCCTGGGTTTCCACCTCTAATGTCTCCGACAATAAAACACAAAGTGTATTATTTATGTAACTAAAAATACAGACTCATAAACACAAGAGAAAGCTATTGTTTTTAAATTAAATCTGAGCCTAAAGAAGGATTCCACACAGTGTTACTATTTACACTTAACACCCCAAATTACGAGTTCCTCCTAGAGTTGATGGCAATTAACTTGATGTCTCCATCTTACCTTCACAGAGAGGAGTCTCGTCAGGTAGATTTCTGTAATAGCTTTGGTTCTCTCCTTCTCTTTCATGCTTCCTCTTTTTGATTTGCCTTCATCAACTTCATCTGCCGGCCGAACTAGATGCCAGATCTTATTTTCCTCTTCTAACAATGCACGCCCTGAAAATAGCAAAAGCGACACATTTCAAAACAATCACATTAAAATTAAATCCACTGGCCGTGCGCCGATTGCCGTGCCATGAATCATGTGCCAGAGGACTGTGACTAATCTGCATATTTAGTTGCCTGTAATTAATATTATTTGCATTTCATAAACATGAAGGTGCCGCACTAACAAAAGTGCTGGTGCTTTTCTTCAACGCACTTGCTCAGGTCTTATTTGCCAAAGCGAAGAAGCCGAGTTAACCTTATAAAAAACAATGCTTTAAAACACAAGTGCAGTCTACTAGAGCTCCGGGGCAGAATTGCAACTCCTGTACAGGCTTCTAAATGAGTGGGAGCTTCCTATTCGCAGCAACAATAAGGAATTGTCCATTTATCTAATGGGATTTGGAGTGTGGCGCATTCAGCAATATCTATATAAAGTGGTACCTCGGGTTACAGACGCTTCAGGTTACAAACTCAGCTAACCCAGAAATAGTACCTCAGGTTAAGAACTTTGCTTCAGGATAAGAAGAGGAATCGTGCAGCAGCGGCGTGGCGGCAGCGGGAGGCCCCATTAGCTAAAGTGGTGCTTCAGCTTAAGAACAGTTTCAGGTTAAGAACAGACCTCCAGAACGAATTAAGTTCTTAACCTGAGGTACCACTGTATATGATGTAGAAACTGTCCCTACTTTCTTGTCCCATGTGTGCATCAGAATTCTGCATAACTCTAAATTCTATTTTAGCGTGTCAGAACGTTCCCCTCCTGGGCGTGTTTTCCCTCAGAGCATGGGGAGGGCAGCGCTGTGCGGCATGTGGTGGTAGAGGCAGTCCAACACTCCTGCAGTGACACACCACACTGAGCTGCTCACTGTTGCGATGTATTGAAGCCCCACATGAAGCACTCGGGAGTCAAGCTGTATTTTAAGTAGGGCTTTATTCCAGTTGCAGTCTTGCAACATCATAAAGCAGTCTTCTTAAGTCAACCATACCTCTTTATATGACATGGCTATAGACGAACGAGGCAGCTCCCCACTCTCATGACACTGACTCATTACGTAGGGCTGTGACGCGCGTCCTGGGGGCATGGCACCTAGCGCAGGGAGGGGGGCAACTGCGATGGCACCCCACCAGGATCACATTGCCGGGGCAGTGCGCTCCTCCCACACTCCTCTTCCTCCGCCAGTGGCTGTTCCCCAGACTCAACTCTCAGGCCCTGGACTCTTGGCCTGGTGCCCCTGAGAGCCCAGCGGCCAGGTGCCCCATACCCCTAGCACCTATGGATAAGACAGCCCGGTACCCACAACACTCCAACGGTAAACACCAATAACCCATCCAGGCCACCTCACTGACTGCTACTGGATTACGGGGAGATGGAGATGCCAGCTAGGTTTCCTCTTCAAATCTCCTCTCAGACGACATTAGAAAAGCTGCTTTCTCTCAGAATCACAGTACACAACATGGTGATAATACCAATCTTCCTTACAAAGATATAGGCTACCAATGTAATGTACGTGAAGCATTCTGAGCACCCCAAAGCGCTACACAAAATACTTGCTTATTACTGCCAATGTAATAAAGAGCATTGGCAGGAGAAGGAATTCGATGAAAGTCCAGACTAACCAATCTTTATTTGTGAACTGAGATGAAAAAATAAAATAAAAAATCGGGATAAATCAAACTAATTTCTTTCCAAGTCCCACTGAAAAGAACAGGAATGCCACAGGAGTTGCACATTTGTGAAACTCCCATTCATTCCATCATGTCATTTGGCAATGCGAAATTTTACTGCACTTAATTCTCTAGACTTTATAATCAATTAACACATCACTGTCTAGAAAAGAAAGAAAGAAAGAAAGAAAGAAAGAAAGAAAGAAAGAAAGAAAGAAAACTATTTCTAAAGGATTTGGACATCATTCCACATTTTTTGGAAAGAGATGTACACCCATTCTCTTTGTATATTATTAGTGGAAACCAACTTTAAAAAGTCTAGGTTCATATGAAATGACTTCAATAAAAACAGCCAAACCTAAGCATACAAAAGTCCTTTTCAAGTCTTTTTTTTTTTTTTTTTGTAAAATTGGCAGAGGTGGGCTCTGTATTCAGGCCTCATAACAGCATGTTGCTTCTTTTTCTGGGGTGGGGGAACATTTCTTCTCTTTTTATGCAACAAAGAACTCCACAAATCATTGTCGGTTCAAGCTCTAGCTCTCCACTGGCTCTCTAACATTTTATAGCTTTCCAAATAAACAAGCTGGCATTGGATAATTCTAAGAGACCTAAGCACTAATGAAAAGAAACATTAGCCAGGAATGAAATATTACCTTTCCAGAATTCCCCTGAAAGCTATTTCCTGTGCAAAAAAAGGGCACTGAGTGGTTGGAAGCCTTCATCTTTGAAACTCAATAGATCATTTTTGCTACCTGATACAGCTCTCAGCATACATGTTATCAGAATTTCCTGCTTTTAGTCTATCACTAAGTAGATCCTGGTTCAAACAGCCTCTTGGTTTCAAGATATATTTTCATCTGTGCATCTTTACACAAACCCGAGAAACCTACTTTTTTCATTTTCAATTTATTTATGTAACCCACAAAGAATAGAAACTTTAAAAAAATGATTGACAAATTCTTGAAAGCTTTTATCATCAATTTGCATTTAAGCAACCACATTTAGAAAGCAGTAACACATAAAAAAACAACCAGGCAACTGCTTTCCTCAAAGAACTGAAATGCTATTGACACACCAGTTCCAAAGAACCTTTAGTGAGAATGCCCTCTATCCAACTTGTCCCCTGTCATGGTAGGAGCCAGAGGACAAAAAGCCTCATCATATTGGGTCCCAAATAAGGAACGAATGCTAATATCCAATATTCCAGGCTCTGCCCACACAGAAAAAACCCACAGATGTTGAAAATGCAGAAGATTTATCTGACTAACAGGCTTAAAACTCAGCCTGCCTCCCATTGACAGACACCAGAACAAGGAACCTGCTGGGATGTATCACAAAACACACTGCCTATTTCTGCACAGGTTGTGCATTTAAATTCCATACCACTAGAGGAATCATGTAGTCTCTGGTCTAAAGAATGATGCATGTGTCAAAGACATGGCTTATTACAGCCCAAATCAGGACCGGCCCTATCGTTATGTGGGCATTGAATCTAAGGAGATGCCTTGACTCCAGTTCCACATACCGTATTTTTCGCCCAATAGGACACACTTTCCCCCCTCCAAAAATGAAGGGGAAATGTGTGTGCGTCCTATGGGGCGAATGCAGGCTTCAGGAATGTATCCGCAAGCCTTGGAAGCCTGCGGGAGTTCCCGCCAGGCTCCCTAGGCTTGCGGATAGCAGCCTGCATCCCAAAGCCTTCCCCCGCACCTGGGGGGGGGGATAATTTTTTTCTTTATTCCCCCCCCAAAAAACCTAGGTGCGCCCTATGGGCCGGTGCGCCCTATAGGGCGAAAAATACGGTAAATGTCTTTTCTTTACTTTCACAGGTAAAGGTAAAGGGACCCCTGACCATTAGGTCCAGTCGTGACCAACTCTGGGGTTGCAGTGCTCATCTCGCTTTATTGGCCAAGGGAGCTGGTCTACAGCTTCCGGGTCATGTGGCCAGCATGACTAAGCAGCTTCTGGCGAACCAGAGCAGCGCACGGAAACACCGTTTACCTTTCTGCCAGAGCGGTACCTATTTATCCACTTGTACTTTGATGTGCTTTTGAACTGCTAGGTTGGCAGGAGCTGGGACCAAGCAATGGGAGCTCACCCCGTCATGGAGATTCGAACTGCCGACCTTCTGATTGGCAAGTCCTAGGCTCTCTGGTTTAACCCACAGCGCCACCCGCGTCCCTTTTATTACTTTCATAGGAAGTAATAAAAGTAGTGCTCTTGGGGAATGCATGAAGTTAAAAGCTACAGCTACTTCCTGCCCCTCAGCCTAGGTTAGCACAACCTTCACTAGTGTGGGTGTGCTTATAATGTCCATCAACACAGAGCTTAGTATA
Organism: Podarcis gaigeae; assembly: GCF_964106915.1. Classification (NCBI taxonomy): domain Eukaryota; kingdom Metazoa; phylum Chordata; class Lepidosauria; order Squamata; family Lacertidae; genus Podarcis; species Podarcis gaigeae. The sequence continues at coordinate 59,771,865 of NC_139686.1, read as the reverse complement.
AGACACATTGCAGTCCCCAGGAGTTGACACAGCCCAAGTCTTCATAACGCTGAATATTTCAGTGATATTTTAATAGCTTCAAAAACCAAATGGGCAAAAATAGAGTGCCTGTACATGGACACAAATTTCTAACCCATTCTATCATGGGCCTAATGAATGCTAGAAGCATCTGATGCTGAGCACGGATGATGCTAAACTGGAAAGACTCTAATTAGTTCCATGAATGAATATCCACTGGAATATCCCTTGAAGAATATGATATGAAATAGTAATACAGTGGTACCTCGGGTTAAGAACTTAATTCGTTCTGGAGGTCCATTCTTAACCTGAAATTGTTCTTAACTTGAGGTACCACTTTAGCTAATGGGGCCTCCCACTGCCACAGCGCTGCCGCTGTGCAATTTCTGTTCTCATCCTGAAGCAAAGTTCTTAACCTGAGGTACTATTTCTGGCAAATGTTTTAAAAAAACCCCCAAAGGCAGGACCATTTAACAGCATGCAAATATCTGAATGCTGCAGCCGACGTGTTTAGGAAGCACATGGTAAAAAATGGGCACAACTGGTGGAAAGAGAAAATTTAACTAACTAAAAAAAAAATCAATATCCTTAGAACTTATGTTAAGTAATAGAATGATCTCTTAACAAGGTACTATTGGCAATCATGAAACCACTCTGCTCCTGCAAAATACAGCTTTAGCAAAATACAGCTTTAGCCACGAGGGCCAAATCAGAACACGGCAACATTAGCATTACCCACTGGTAATATGTTGAGTGCTCTTCTGGAGCCTTAAGAGAAGCAACAGATCATACTCACTTTCCTCTGGCATGTCTTGCTGATGGTCCTCTGGCTGTTGGGAGACCCCCATTTTTGACAAGATGAGAGTAGCACCATCCCGTACCTTTAACAAAATACACAGGAGGGAATTGCTAAGAACATCCAAAGTAAATCTTACTTCTGCAAAACATCTACTTCCTATTCAAGATGTACATACAATGTGTGTGTGGAATCAATTCACTATCCCTCACAAACTCATTCCTTTCCTTACATCATTTCAAATTGTTCGTTAAGATGTCCAAATGGAGCACTTTCAGACAAAAAGATTTATTCCTTCATTTCATAATGGAAGGGGCACTCCAGATATACCTCCATTTGTGTACATGAAGCTGTGCCCATGGGAAAGATGATGTCAGAGAATCAAGTGTTATAATCTAGTGACTATTTTTTAAAATAATAAGAAAAATCCATCGCGCTACTCAAAATTCAGTCTTTCAGATTCTCTGAACTACGGGAAACTGAAACTCACTAAAGAGCAGAGAAGATGCATTGCATTTGTGAAGTATGAAAGTGTTACGGGAAGCGCATCTTGCCCTGGGCATAATTGACAGTCAGTCTTGAGTACTGGCAATATACAAAGCTGACTTTTATCCCGAGCAAAGAATATGCCTCGGTTTCATCTTGTCCTCCTAACTGATGAGGCACTCCATAATCGCCCAGTTGCAGCAAATGCCAACGTATTTTTGGAACCTTTTAGGATTTATAGTCTGGCCTTTACAAAGGCAACAGAAAAGATCTACTCATAGATTTGATAGGAGAAGGAGTACACGTTGTCTCAGCCAGTTTTTTTTTTAAAAAGAAAAGCTGTGTGTTACCAAAAAGCAATCAACAGATACTAACAACTTCCTTACATTATAGTGCATCAGGGTATTGATGCGTTTCCACCTGCCATCTCTTTGGGACGTTAAATCCAAGTCGGAGAGTATCTGTGCAGTAGAGCCTGGACGCCACTCTGAGGAGCAATTACGAGAAAACAACAACACATTGTATATTGTATCAGTGTGCAACTAAACATAATTCACATCCGAAATGAGTTTTCCATTTAGTAAACCGCTGAAGCATTGCAAAGGTTCCCAATATCTGCTCTCTACCCTACCCCCAAATTAGCCCTGCTTTAAAAGAAAAACAAATCGTCTTTGTCTCCTGAACAAAATATGAAAAATGCGAAACTAGTTTGCATGCAGTGATTTACCCCAAAACACATCTCCCAAAAATCAGTGCTGTAAAAATAGTCTAAATCTTCAACAGTAACTCATAATGCAAGTAGGAAAGCGAACAGCTTATTTAAGGGTCCAGCTTTTCAGAATACATGTACAGAATTACTGAGACTAAGTTCCTTTAAGACATTTCTGTTTGTTAGTCATATGAGTAAGCTTACTTTTGATCACTTAACTGCTTTGAGGTATGGTTGTTGTTTTACAAACAAGCGGTATATAATTTGTAAGAAACAAAGAAACAAACCTGTTAACAGGCCTTTGTTCCATTGACAACTAAGCCGAATTATAGACTATTACGTTGGATTACTTCTTTGTGAATAGATCCAAAATATTCTAAACCAAAGGCTTTTCATATAGGTCAATATTTAAAATAATTTATAAACACAAATATAAAAGAACAAGAGTACAAGAACTTGCTAAATCTAGGTCCTTCCTGTTACTATCCCCTTTTGACACCAATGTATTTATTAAATGGCATTAATAAAAGACGGGACGCGGGTGGCGCTGTGGGTAAAAGCCTCAGCGCCTAGGGCTTGCTGATCGAAAGGTCGGCGGTTCGAATCCCCGCGGCGGGTTGCGCTCCCGTTGCTCGGTCCCAGCGCCTGCCAACCTAGCAGTTCAAAAGCACCCTCGGGTGCAAGTAGATAAATAGGGACCGCTTTCTAGCGGGAAGGTAAACGGCGTTTCCGTGTGCAGCTCTGGCTCGCCAGAGCAGCGATGTCACACTGGCCACGTGACCCGGAAGTGTCTTTGGACAGCGCTGGCCCCTGGCCTCTTGAGTGAGATGGGCGCACAACCCCAGAGTCTGGCAAGACTGGCCCGTACGGGCAGGGGTACCTTTACCTTTACCTTTACTATTAATAAAAGAAGCAGAACCGAAACATACCAAGAACGACATTATCAGGCTTTGGCCAGTGCGAATGAGGCAGATTTCGATAGACTTGGTCAATGATCTTTTCTTTCACTTGTGAAATAGTATCACAGTTGAGCACTTTTACGGGTACGGATTCTGTGCCTTCATCTTGTACAATCACATTCACAGTCTGAAGGGTAGGAAATAACATGGTTAAACAAATTAGACAAGGGATAAAAAATCAATGCTTGTACTTATTAATTCCAAAAGATCAAAAATTTAGACACCTGCACAAAACCTTGTATGCCCTCATCTCCATAAAAAAATAGACAAGGTGAGAAAAAAAATAAGTCAATGAGCCATTTCAGTCTCCACACCATTTTCCCTATTCCGAGTATACAGAAAAGAGCCTTCAATGGATGTTCTTAAATACAGTGTATTTCTATACCACTGATACTGGATCTTGGGGACTCCTTAAAAGCAGGTTTCAAACAGATACAAGTTATTAGAACTATCTACCATCTGCAGCTGCTTAAATAATGAATTTCTTAAACAGAAGAAATGCACATTTTTAAAATTTATTGCACTTTCAAAACAAAAGAGAAAGTGCTTGTCAGGATAGTGAAGTTGTTAGAAATATTTTTTTTCTGGTTCCAGAGACACTCCTCTTCTTATAGGACTACAGAATCTTCAAGCATGTAGCATCTATCAATTTTAAATAATAGGTATTTAAGCCTGTAATTACAGGTGGCACATTTAGTCTACAGAGTCATATATTGGGTGGTTATGTGTTGGCCTTTTGATTATATTTTTAAAAAAATCTTACTACAGCTATAATTGTATTTTGTTTTTATGTGCTATAACCTGCCCTGATACCTCATAGTGAGGGGCAGGCAAGAAAACTGACAAGAAAACTATACCTTTTCTGCTCGCATATGTATCAGTATGAGTTTCATTCCAAATTACAGCTTTGGATTAACCAAACTATATTTACTATATTTCCCTATCTCTATACAGTATTTATGGTTGAATGAATTATATGAATGAATGAATTATAGTGCGGGAGGAGACTCTTGAGAGTCCCATGGACTGCAAGAAGATCAAACCTATCCATTCTTAAAGAAATCAGCCCTGAGTGCTCACTGGAAGGACAGATCCTGAAGCTTAGACTCCAATACTTTGGCCACCTCATGAGAGGAGAAGACTCCCTGGAAAAGACCCTGATGTTGGGAAAGAAGGAGGGCACAAGGAGAAGGGGATGACAGAGGACGAGATGGTTGGATAGTTTTCTTGAAGCTACCAGCATGAGTTTGGCGAAACTGCGGGAGGCAGTGGAAGACAGGAGTGCTTGGTGTGCTCTGGTCCATGGGGTTACGAAGAGTCAGACACGACTAAACGACTAAACAACAACATACAGTATTTAAGGGTTCTGGTTGTGCTGAACTAGCATAGGGAAATGTCCCCAAATACTGACCTTGGATCCACAAGACTGCCACTTATCATACTGGCAAGAAAGGGAGCATTTATACATACCTGATTAAATGGTATGGCAGATTAATGTTGGTAATTAACTTTGCTAGCAATTACTTTTCCTGCTATTAGGGTCCTCTGGTTTTCAGACCGAAAGGACTGGGAAAGCACGCAATTCTAATAACCAAGAAAATAGACATGGCAATATACCAGTATTTATTTTCTGTCTCCTACCCATAGACACAATGCTGAATGGTTATTCCGCACCAGCAGTACAGAACTGGGGTGGTAGAAGAAAAGATTGAGGGACTAGAGTGGGTCATTTAAAAATAAAAGTGAGGGAGGGAGGGAGGGAGGGAGAGACCCCAAGAGGGTCTTGATGGGTCCCTAAGTAAACTTTTGGAGTTAGACAGTATTTGGGCCAACCCACGAATACTAGTAACCAATCAAATCGTAAAACAAAAAACCCAGCCTCTTTATTTTTATTCATTTATAGAAGTATTTATATACTACCAATTTATGAAAAATATCAAGGAGGTATACAATCTATTCAATGAAATACTGTTAAAAAATCCCAAATAATCCAAATAATCATTAACATGTCTAATCAAGAAAATGTAAACAGCTTCAATTGATGCCTGGAAGTCATTTGTGGGTTTTCCTACTAAATCTTGGCTAGAAAAGTATTCTATGGCACAGGATGGTGATATTAAACGCCCAACTTCTAGTTGAGGTCAGCTGGGCTTCTGAAACATGGTGGGGAACTAACAGATTTTTTTCTGGATGTTCTCAGCAATCAAGCTGGGATATAAGGGCTCAGGGGAGTCCTTAAGGCATTCTGGACCCAAGATGTTCAGGGCTCCGTATATATATTAATACATGAAATATATTTATAACAGCATAAAGAGACTGAGGTATGGGGTGAGTTTTGCTTGCACTCTTCTGTTCACTCAAAACAGCAGTGCTGGCTGTTTTCCCATGCTGTTTTATTTTTCTTTTATTAAAATATATCTCTTCCCTTTCCCCTTGATTTGAACTGTCAAGATTTGAAAAGTTATATACTATGTCTAAAAGTCTTAAAAACTCCTTGTTCTTCCCATACTCCCCCCCAACATTCTCTTTCCTGAAAAATATATTAAATGTGCTTTCAAACAGCACTTTGTAAGTGTTTTTTATTAAGTTTCTTCTGATGCCACAGTTGTGCCATTGCACAAGTCACTGTCAAACAAAATGAAATCGTTTCTAGTAATGCCAATAAACACAGGAGAATTTCCCCAGCAGTGTGATTTTTCTAGATGAAGAATATGACAGCACTCTTCTGCAAAGCCCAGTCCCATGATCTGTTCGTGTCCACTACGTTTTTAAATCTTTCATAAGCAAGTCAGAGCCGAACGAGATGCGATGTAGCATGTGCCTTTGTATAGAATCACAGAATTGGGATCCCAAGGGTCATCTAACCCAACTCCCTGCAGTGCAGGGATCTCAGCTAAATCAGGCATGGTGGTGGGAAATTTAACCCTTTCCTCCCCTGCTTCAGGCCTAAGGAATTTTAATCCCTCCTCTGAAGCAAATACTTGAATCCAGAGAGAAAATTCCCCAATGGGGATTTCTCCCCAAAACCAACTTCTCAAGAGGGATTTTTTAAGCAAGCAAGCAAGCAAGCAAGCAAGCAAACAAACAAACCTGCATATTTGATGCAGAGATACTTGGCTCTCAGATTCCTCCCAAATGGCAGGTCACGTACAAACCTAACCATGCCAGTATGAACAGCACAACTCCCACCATGCCATCTGGCCAAGTGGGCCTTCTGCTCGATGGACAGCAGAGGGAAGGCAGCAAAGGACTTGAGCAGAACATGTTGACTACTGACGGAATGTGGGTTAGAAGAGTCTGGGCGGGAATGCAATTTATAATGGGAGAAGAGAGACTGCAAAGCTAGGACATTATAAAATTCACAGCAGATTAAAGAGCAGCTTAAACACAACTCTCCTAGAACAGATCAATGGGTCCGCTGGTGATCAGTACTCCCCAGAATTTCACAGCTCTGAAATGAAGGCGTCAACCCTTTTGTTCCACCCAGTGCCATACTGTATCTGAACATGGAGATTCAATTCAATCAGGCTATTATGGCTAACAGCCATTGACGGACCTACTATGTTTCATTTATCTAGTCTCCTTTTTAAACAACTGTCTATGTCATCTGAGTTGTTAATTTGTGTTTATTCGTTTGGAAGAGAGACTTCACATTTGAAAATGCCATTACCTTTTCTTCTTTGGGTTAATCCACTAAAATACCAAAGGCTTCATGTCAAATTATTGTGTTCAAGTCAGGGCAAGAAAATTAATTACTTAATCGTTATTTTTTGGCCCTATGGCACTCCTTCATTATCTACGTTTTACAAAAACAAAACAAAAGCAGCACCCCCCAAAAAAACCCCACACCAGCTGGGTAATAGCGAATGATGCATTTCAGAAGGATTCCATTTTACCAATTTCCTGAAAGAAATGTCTATAAACGTTACACACCAGTTGTGAATACTCCACATCGTCTCCCAGCAAACCGGTGTCATTCAGTGTGTATTTGGCCTTCATTTGCACAGCATCCACAGGGCCTTTTTCCACTTGATGTTTGATAGCCTTGAATAACTTATAAAGAGGTTCTCCTGCGTTGTCCTGTAAAAATTGGTGAGGGAAGACAATGTCAATATTAGCTATGTTTTGACAGACAAACAGTGGCAGTGTCTGAGCAAACACAGAACCCTAGCCTGACATTATGAGTACAAACCTTCCATCCTTCCTCTTGCAGACGGGGATTAGCAACTTCTGATCCCATTTTGCTGCAAACCATAAGCCATATTCATGCAGTTGGAGGCATGTGGGATGAAAGTGAGGAGCTGGCAGATCAGGCATGCAACTCAACTTACATTTATGCATGCCCTGGCTGCTTCCGACCTTCACGGGTTGAGTACGATGGTCTGAAGGCACATTAATCTGAATGCACTTAGAAGCCTCCCCACAATAGGGAACTTTGAATTATCTGGGTTTTGGATCATAGGGAGGCTTCTAAGCCTGTTCCCCTAAACACACTTTGGTTTGTCCTTTAGATCTTTATACTGCAGGAAGGCTGGAAGCAGATCTGTAATGTAGTGGAATGTTGTGGGCAGGGTTTGGTAGCCTGTCACTTCCCGAATTGTAGCTCACATATGCTCGCCTGGAAGCTATAGTTTTCAGTTTCATCTAAATAAGTAAGCTATGGTTTGCACTTGCCTGAAAAAAACTGATGGCCTGTGCCACAAAATAGATTTAATGAACACTCATGTCAGAATGCTCTCTAAATTGATAGTTACACTCTTTTATATACTAAGCTTTTATGCTCTCCCACATCCATTTAATGCTCCTAACCCTTCTTTTAGATTCTTTTAGTTTCTTATAGTCCTTATGTTTTAATACTTTTTAGATTTCCAAAATGTTTTACAGATTCTAAATCAGGCATAGGCAAACTCAGCCCTCCAGATGTTTTGGGACTACAAGTCCCATCATCCCTGACCACTGGTCCTGTTAGCTAGCGATGATGGGATTTGTAGTCCCAAAAACATCTGGAGGGCCAAGTTTGCCTATGCCTGATTTAGAATCTGTAAAACATTTTGGAAATCTAAATGATTGTACCCCACCCTACTTATGCTGGTCTATGACCACAATCAAGATTTGATGATGATGCCTGAAAACAAGAGTTGCAGACCAAACAATGGTTTACTAGAACTGATCCTTCCAGAATGAGTTCCACCACGAGGGAGATGGAAGTACATGAGGCTGAGGCTTATTTGTAACACCAAACTGTAGTTTGGTTATTATGCCAAAACACAGCAAGTGTAAAGTGTGCATGCATTTCAGACTTTACCTTGAGATACTGATATAAACATATTGACATCCAATTAGAAAGCATCCTCTCCACCACAGTTTCTGATCTGAAACAAATGAACAAATAAATGTTGAACTACATGGCTAGTGAGGCCGGAATTCATGCGTTTGTCAAGAGCTAAAATCCAGATTCTTTCCTATATTCCTTACCCAGCACATACAATCTCATGTAGATTCATTATAGGCACGTTTTGTAATGCGCATTCTCACTTACTTGTGAGCAAACATGGTATAGTACTTAGAATGTTGTATTCTTTCCCCCCTTAGCCATTTAAGTGTTAATTTGTAGGTGTTTTCCTGGCGCATTGCAAAATCTGTAGATTAAGACATGCAGTCCTCAATGCGAAGTTCTACTTTCTAATGTAAGGTTGAAAATAGATGGTGTTGTGCGGATTATCGTCTTCCAAAGCAAGTACTCTATTCCGAACTTAAAAATGGAAAGCGTGATGCTGGTGGTCAACAAAAGAGGTTTAAAGATTGTCTCAAGGCAAATCTAAAAAAATGTAGTATAGACACTGACAATTGGGAAACACTGGCCTGTGAGCGCTCTAGTTAGAGAACAGCCTTTACCAAAGGTGTCATGGGCTTTGAAGACGCTCAGACTCAGGATGAAAGGGAGAAACGTGCTAAGAGGAAGGCACGCTTGGCAAATCCACACCGTGATCAACTCCCACCTGGGAACCAATGTCCCCACTGTGGAGGGACGTGTGGGTCCAGAATGGGCCTCCACAGTCACTTACGGATTCATAGTTAAAATCATGTTTATGGAAGACAATCTTACTCGGCTATGAGTGATCGCCAAAGAAGAAGAAGTATTTTGATACCAGTAGCGATAGGGAAGTACCCTAGGAATATCGTTCAATCAGTACTAAATTAATTGCTATAACAAATATGCCACAGAAGAATCTCTAGGGTCTTCACTGTAACTTAGCTATCTGAGAGAAACGTCCAAACAAGGATGCTTTTCCTGCTGGAGAAACCACAGCTCACAACTCTGGTTGTTTCTCTATCATATGACAGGAGAGCATGCATTACATTCCTCACTGAAAGGATGTTTTATATCCTCTGTTACTACAGGGCAGGATAAAATGTGTATGGTTCTTCTCTTCCTATTGTATTCTCAGAACTGCACAGTAAGGTAGATTAGGCAAAGACATGTAAGGATTGGCCCCAAGGTCACCCAATGAGCTTCATAGCTGAGTAGGGTTTTGGACCCAGACCTCTCCAGCCCTACTCTTACATTCTCAAACATGTACTAAAGTTCTTAGAATCCCAGTGCACAAATAGTAACAGATGTATTTGAGAAGGGAGGCAACAGGCACAATAAGTTGTGTTCTGTTAAAAATGATGGGAGTTTTATTTCATTTACTTCAATGGAAACTGGGCAACTAAAGAAACCTTCCCTACCTTCTGAGCATGAGTTTGGGATTTTTGGCCACAACGTACTGCTCCATCAGCTCCAAAAACAATGTCCTCATGATGTCCGTATAGTATTCTAGCTTCCCATGCAAAGCCACAGTCAAGAGAGATGCAAAATACACTTTTGCACGGGCAGAGAATTCTCTTTGGTTTTCCAATGTGTGAATGAACTAAACAAACAAAACAGAAAAACATCAGGTATGTGATTCAGAAACTGAATTTCATTCATTCCATTTCATTCATTCTGTAACCAATTCCAAAAAGACGAATCACTGGGTCCATATTTATATGCTTCCTCATGTACAGAAACAGAAACAGGGACACACTTCTGGCCATACCCCCCGCCAACATAGTGTCCCTATTGCTGCACCACCCTCAACCTTTGCAGGGTGAACATGGATGTGTGAAAAGGGAAGACTTTGCATGAACAGCTGCTTCCATAGAGGGGCTTCCATTGAGCAGGAAATCCACCATATCGGGTTTTCCACTTGTGTGAAGGTTCCCCTCTCAGATTTAACCAATGAAGATTTGAGGCGGCACAGTAGTGAGATGCAAAGAATTAGGGTCAGAAGTGTGGCTCTGATCCTGCTGCTACAAGTAAGTAACATAAAAGGTAAAGGTAAAGGTATCCCTGACAGTTAGGTCCAGCCGCAGACGACTCTGGGGTTATGTGCTCATCTCGCTCTACAGGCCGAGGGAGCCGGCGTTTGTCCACAGACAATTTCTGGCTCATGTGGCCAACATGACTAAGCCGTGTTGGGCAAACCAAAGCAGCGCATGGAAACGCCGTTTACCTTCCCACCGAAGCAGTACCTATTTATCAACTTGCACTTTGATATGCTTTTGAACTGCTAGGTGGGCAGGAGCTGGGACTGAACAACAGGAGCTCCCCCAGTCATGGGGATTTGAACCGCCGACCTTCTGATCGGCAAGCCCTAGGCTCAGTGGTTTAGACCACAGCGCCACCAGCGTCTCAGTAAGTAACTTACATGTGAGTTAATGTAGGAATAAGGCTTTGGGCAAAATATACCACAACAGTACTAACTAGAGCTTGGCATTTTTTTTAAAAAAAAAATTGCCAAATGAAGTGATGCCTTTGTTTAACTACACCATTCAGCACTGTGTTTGTCATTTGCAATATGATAAACTTCATTGAACAATGAACTACTACACTGCCATTTGGTGCATATGTTTGGGACACCATTTGTTAAAGGAAAAAGGCAGAAATGAGGATTTCTAAAGCATTTCTCAGTTAAGTCTGAAAGAGGATACAAATGATCTATATAAGATATACAACCTTTTACTCTTTCTCAGATTGAAATTTTATTTTAAATAACTTTTAGATCTAGGCATTTTAAAACACTGCTTTTATTTATTGTCACACCGAATGGCTAGTGCAGTGATCAAATTGGATATGAATAGTTCATGGAAGGAGCTAATAATATTTCAGCTCAATATCATACAGGGAATGACAGGAGCAGTGTCAAACTACTTGAGATATTATTTACATTGTTCACGCAGCCTTTTGCAGAATATACATGGCAAAAATATGCAGACTAATTTTGTTTGTTGTAAATATATATCAGGCAAAAATGCATTTCAAGGACACAAAAGGACCTTTCACTTTTTACTTACATTAATGAGAAATGATTTACTATTGAGCAGATTGGAGAATTGATTCAGTGCTTGTTCTACGGTTTGCCGTCGAGCTTCAGGAATATCCAGCCTCCCAGTGATCATGACATCTTTTTCTCCGTCTTTGGATGGCAGGAAGAAGACTCTGTCCGTATATGTTTTGTAGTCCAGCACAGGAATTCCTGCTTCGTTAACATCGTTTGTCTGATCTTCCATTTCTATCATCAAATCTACAAGAGGCAACATTTTAACGATTTCAGTGGAAAATAAACTATTGATTCAGCCTTTGCTACTTTGAAGGGGGAAACATCAATATCCCGATTTTTTAACTGAAGCACCCTTTCAACTTTACTTCCATTTCCATTTCGGTCTCATTTAGCAAGATTTGCACCTTACAGTAAAACTTGTTTTCCCAGTGGAAGCTCGCTTAACAGAATGAGTTGCATGAAGAAATAATCTTGACAGGAGTTTCAATTTAGAACACAGTTGTGAGAAAATTACTTTATTTACTGGAGAGTAAATGCATTTTGCATTCTAGTTTGAGATAAAAACTATCTGAAGCCAATGGTCTTGTTAACTGGGACAGCATAAGAATGCTATATGGTACTTATCCTATGTACATTTCAAAGTATTATATGGATTGCTGTAGCCTTCCATACAAAACCTACTGAGACGAAGAGACTGCCATGTTGTAAGGCCCTTGAACCAAGGTCTCACTCCTATGTTAAACTCTATATCCATTAGAACTCACTGGCCCAATGTTCAGGCTGGACACTGAGGGCCTTCTTGGCAGTGGTGTCCTCCCATCAGATGTCAAGGAGATAAAGAACCACACAACTTTCAGAAGACCTATGAAGGCAGTTCTGTATCAGGAAGTTTTTAATGTCTGATGTTTTATTACATTTCTATCTGTATGAAGCCACCCAGCCAGATGGGCGGCATATAAATAGCAATTATTATTATTATTATTATTATTATTATTATTATTATTATTATTAATCCACCACCAAATCCACCACCTGTCAAGTTTGTATGCTTATTTCAGAAGACAATTACTATAAGAGCAAGGCATGGGAACTAGTCCAGTTTTTCACACTCTGTCCCTGCCCTGTTACCTCAAACCTAAACCTCAAGGCCTAAAGGAAATGCTTCTCCCTCTGGACACAAGAGGAGCACTACATCCTCCTCATCCCAAATCATACTTTGGAAACTGGGGGAGAGGAATGAAGCCCAGTATACAGCAAAACTGAACTGTTTCCAGAAGGGAAATACGCTCAGTACAACCCACTACTCCCTCCAGCGGATGTGAAACCATCTTCTGTCTTGTCCCCCATGATTATGTCTCATTGTAGCAGTGACCCCCAGCCACTAAAAATCAAGCTTCCCACTATCTGTAGAGCATCACCCTGTCTCTTATTTCCACCTCGAGCTAGACTGTGACAGGATGCTGGAAACTGGGATGAGTGGAAATGAATTGGTTGAGTTGCTTCTGATCACCTCAGTGAAAGCCTGCTTTGTGGGATTTGGCTCTAAGGAATTTAGCACCCTCCAATGTGATCGCTACAGGGAGATTTACCTATGAAGTTGGTTTGGAAGCCGCAACTAATGCAGAATCCACAGATTGCCTCTTTATGGGGGAAATTCGCAGGAAGAACATAACTAATATCTCAACTCACTTAGACCGACTGCTTCCGAGCCCAGTTCAAATCACTCGTGATGACTACTGAAGATCCAAATGGTCTTGGCCCTGTGTATCTAAAGGAGCTTATGTCCTTGGAACTATGGACAAAAGCCATGTTCTGCATCCTATTCTATGCAGGGAACCTCAGGCCTGGGGGCCCAGTGTCCTCTTGGACATTTTCTGAGGCCTCACCTCTCACTGGTGTTGCTTTGCACCCCAAGGGTTGTTGCTTGGTTAGAATGTGTCCTTGCACTCAGATGATGTGTGTCAGGATGGAGGGCAGAGAGGAGTTTGTGAGAATATGTAGACTCTAGCCCACTGTACAAAGATAACATTGATGTTTGATGCTCTACCCATTTTGCCTCTGGTCCCATTCATCATTGCCATGTGGCTCTCAGAACGTTGTCCAGAAGGAAATGTGGCCCCCAACTTTACAGAGTTGATGGCAGTAAGGGCACAGACCAACCTTTCTTCATAATGTCATACATAGTATGGAATGACCTTGATACAGGGATGCATCTGGTCCCCTCACTGGATATAAAAACACTGCACTTTCACAAAGCTATTCCCGCAGGCTGTTCTGTGTTGTTTTTAACTATTGCATCATTTTAAACTGTGGAATTTCTAACAGGCTGAAAGTTCATTCCAGGGCTGTTACAATTTCATTTTTATTGCAAACTACATTACTACGTGCTACATGAATATCGGCGAATCAAGTACAAGGATATGTAAAGAAACAGAACACTGACAATTTATAACCACAAAACATATTTTATCAGGAATTCGTGGGTCAGCATTCAATGAATTTGTTACTGTGTACACACATGAATATCGTGCACACCAAGGTAAACTGCTTCATGAGATTTTTAGTGTCCAAGACTGAGCAGAAGTTAAAAAGAGAAGATTAAAGGTGTCTTAGCATGAACAGCAATGTTAATGGGTTTGGTAAGATTACAAAAAGATGGTTTCACCCAAAAGTGTTCATATGAAGATATGGCAGGAATGCATAATGCTCGGAAATGAGAGGGCAATGAAAAGCTCTCATTTTTCTTTCAATATGAAGAAGGTCTAATAACGAATAGTGGATTTTTATGCAGCTGCTATGATTTTTTTTAAACCAAGGTTCTCTCTTTTAAGAACTGTAGCATTTGAGCCAAATTGCATCTCTAACAAATGTTAGTTAAGGGAAGCAAATGCGAAAAACAGTCAGATTATAAGGCTTGAAATTCGTTTAAAAATCCGTCCCTAATAAAGCAACTGAGAGAACAGTTCAGAGGCTAGTCCGTTTATTTGGGGTTGGGACTTAGCTGCTATTCCAGTTAAGTCTGAAGTTTCTCTTTTTATCATTTTAAAATATAAATGGCAGATAGAACAGTGCATGAAGGAGCAAAGATCAATATGCAAGTACAACTAGGCTATTGGCAGGAAGGAAGGAGGTTAAATAGTTCATCCGTTATCACTGACAACACATCAGGTTGATCAAAGAGCCTTTAAGTTTTGACACAGGAGAGGATGAATGACTTTGTCACCTTACAAAAGCACAGAACAGAGGGCTTCTGGTTTCTTGACTGACCAATACTCAGAGTCAATCAACTTGTTGTCTCAGCAATATTTTTCATTTACCCCCCTTTTCTTTGTTTTGTAAACATTCCCTATGGTCAGAGAGCAGGCTGTCACATAACCAGTGAGCACTGGTCCTTTTTGGCAAGTCCTCATCAAGCTACAAGTCAAACTCAGTCTGGTGAACCAGTCAGAACTGAAGGAAAAGGACAGAGCTGGAGAATCAGGATCAATTTTTAGGACAGGGAGCAGGCCAAAAACAGGAGCTGGCAGAAGATGCAAAAGCAGTTAGCTGTACTGGTCCATAAGGGTGGGGGGAAACCCTCCAAAATCCAGAGTTGGGCAATACCTTTACTGGGACTAACCAAAATGTCTCAAAAGTTTGACATCTGGTAAGTTGTTATACAAAGGAGTGGTGGGAGGAGGAAAAAACAAAGTAGAAAAGCTAGGCTGCTGTTAGCTACCAGTTGATGGGGTTGGAAAGGAATTTTACTCATATCTGTGTGCCTTATCTTAGCAATGCAGGATTTCTGCCTTCCTCGCAGCTAAGTCAGGTCTATGGCTTAACTACAGTGGTGCCTCGCAAGATGAAAAGAATCCGTTCTGCGAGTCTCTTTGTCTAACGGTTTTTTCGTCTTGCGAAGCAAGCCCATTGACGGCTTATCGGATTAGTGCCATTAGCGGCTTAGCGGATAAGTGGCTTAGCGGCTTAGAAAAAGGAGGGAAAGGGGAAAAAACCCGCAGGACCTGCGAAGCAAGTCCATAGGAAATTCATTTTGCGAAGGGCCTCCAAAACGGAAAACCCTTTTGTCTAGCGAGTTTTCCGTCTTGCGAGGCATTCGTCTTACGGGGCACCACTGTACATTGGTCTGTACTTCTGGCACAACTTCTCGCTCAGGGCAATTAGAGGCCCCCACAGGAGTAAGCAAAGATGGACTCCCTTGCTCCCCACTGGGATTAGGGTGACAATTCAAGGCCCCATCCCAGTTTGACAGCTGGCACATCTACCGTACCCCCAAATTCCAGGACAGGACCATGGTATCTGTTTGTGAAGTGGCGAGCCCAAGATTCCTACTACTCCCAACAATGTTTTTCTAGCGTGTTAGCGTGGTTGTGCCAGTTCAGTAGTTATAGACTGCCTGAGGACTGGAACCTTGTCTAATGCCTAGGCAAACGATGTGACCAGCAGCCAATAAAATGTTTTGGCCATTTGTACCCTGTTTCAGCATATTGCTCCTTCATCTGCCACCCCACTCCACACTGCTGCCGCAAACTGCGTTATAGTAGGAACATCTTCAGGGCGAAAGAGGCCTGACTATTTCTCCCTGTTGCCAATTTAGTTCCAGGTACTTCTTTTACTTTTACATTAAAATTAAACCCCGTCGGTTCCTTTTATGTATTCTCTTTTTGACGGCCTTTGCGTTTAATTGCCACATGACTATGCAATGCACATGTCAACACGCTGTAATCTAGAACGGTTGCACCTCCTGCATATCCTCAGAAGGCAGTTTAAGGCAGACAGTGGCAGCATTTTGACACATCTTGTGATTTCTCCGGAGGCCCCACAAGAAATTAGGTATAAGTCATACCTGTAAATTCCTTTTTGCACCGGTCTCTGACGCTTTCCTCCAAGCCTTCAAGTTGTGATTTAATTTTTTCGTATTCTCGTTCTGCTTGTTCGCTTTGCCGTCTATAAGGAATAGAAACAGAGAGTACAGAAAAGTTACAGGCTGTAAAAATAAATCATTTTACAACACAGCCATGCAAAAGGCCAGAGGGATCTTCTGATGCGCAGTCTTTTTCCTCCTGATCTTTTAAAACTGAGAAGGCAGAGGGGTGGGGGAGAAGAAAAGAAAACAATAGGCTGAAATTTAAGCTGGCACAAAATTAACAAGGCTTTATTGATTTTACTGCAGCCAGGATTGTTTAAAAATTTACCTCAAAGAATGGATTTTATTCAAAAGAAAACTATTAACTGTTGAATGAAGTTGAGTAATAATTGCTGCTGGCCTGTTCCACAGTTGTTTATGAACATGGACTAATGGCTGTGTGCTTTATCAATACCGTTCTTAATGCTCAGGTTAGTTGCAGCCTTTCAACATTAGTCATGTGCAAGTTGCAATTTAAAAGTCATTGCTGTAACAAGCACTCAGAATACCCTCTACAAAGTTAGGTCCCCCCCCCCTGAATATGTTTTTCTAACACGTATTCATTCAGAAGGAAAACACACAATTTTGAGCATGGGGTACTAGTTGTGAACAAGAAACACTGGAGTATCCTGTAGGGTGCAAATGTGTTCAGACACTGCACAGAAACACAGAACCTGTGGAGTTTTCAGTTGTGTGACTCATATTCTGGGTTTCTGCAATTGAAACAGATTTGATAACCTCCACTCATTTTTCTGGTCTTTCGTAAGATAACTCAGATATGAAACAACGCCTCTCCTTGCAAAAATATACATTATAAAGATCTCAGACCCAAGGTCATCATAGATTCCCGCCCAGGAAAGATTCCTGAATTCAGTGGTACCTCCGGTTAAGTACTTAATTTGTTCCGGAGGTCCGTACTTAACCTGAAACTGTTCTTAACCTGAAGCACCCCTTTAGCTAATGGGGCCTCCTGCTGCTGCCGCGCCACCAGAGCACGATTTCTGTTCTCAACCTGAAGCAAAGTTCTTAACCTGAAGCACTATTTCTGGGTTAGCGGAGTATGTAACCTGAAGCGTATGTAACCTGAGGTACCACTGAAATGACCTTTTGTTGTTTTCAATACCATGTTAGAAAAAAATCATCTGCCTTTGCTTTGACTAAAGATGTACATCATGACATGTACCAAAAATGCAAAGTAAACCACTCATCTTAATATTTAGAAACCTTCAAAAACCGGCAGAAAGAAATGCTAACCACATCTATGTTCCCCACATCCTGCTTAGAATATATCTTTGATTGCACATATGTACCGCTCCAAGACATAGGATGATTAGCATCAGTGAGGGTTGAAAAAAAAGCCCTGAAGCATTGTGATATTCTATTTCACACAGAACCGCATGTGTGAACACTGGGAATCACCACAAATAATTTTCTTCATATTTCTCTTAACCATCAGCTTTTGCCTCCGGCATTTCAATATTATCTGATGACTGATAACCACATCTTACCTGTAGCAGAAGATTGAGATGATGATAATAGCCACCATGGGAATTAATACCAATGGCAAGATCAAGCCTAGTGGTATGTCACTCACTTGGGTATACTCCACTCTTCCTAGGATCCATTCTTTGAAGCCAAATTTCACCTAGATAAAATAAGTGCACTTTGTAAGTTAATAATCAGACAGCATTATTTTATTATGCGCTATGATGTTTTAGATCTATGCCCCTTTGTTCCCCGTTCCCCGGAACAACTGGGCTTACATTCCCAGATATATCCAAAGAGCATAATATATTCAAATGTAGGATAGATAAAGTCCAACCTTAAACAGTATTATGAGTGCCAGGTTAACTTGCTTACAGCATTATCCTAACCATGTCTACTCAGAAGTAAGTTCTACTGAATACAATCAGGCGTTTACCCCCAGGTAAATGGGCTGAGGTTTGCAGCCTAACTAATTACCGTATTATTTGCTCTATAAGACTCACTTTTTCCCTCCTAAAAAGTAAGGGGAAATGTGTGTGCGTCTTATGGAGCGAATGCAGGCTGCGCAGCTATCCCAGAAGCCAGAACAGCAAGAGGGATTGCTGCTTTCACTGCGCAGCGGTCCCTTTTGCTGTTCTGGCTTCTGAGATTCAGAATATTTTTTTTTCTTGTTTTCCTTCTCCAAAAACTAGGTGCGTCTTGTGGTCTGGTGCGTCTTATAGACCGAAAAATACGGTAATCCTTACTACATGCTAACAATTCAAAATCATCAAAATGGGAGAGGATGAAGGCAGGCCAGTGGGTAAGGATAGCTCAAACACAAACGACAGTGAAGGGATTGCCCAGCATAAAACATCAGGTTTAATTAGAAATTTCTACCCCACCTTTCAGGCTTAAAGGGACACCCAAAGTGGCTTCTAAATTAAAACACAGAAATAAAATAACAGTAACACCAATACAACCAAAACCAGGAGCATAACGTTGATGACAACGGCAGCAAGGGGAGAGAGAATGATAGAGGTCAAAATAAAATATGGCAAAACTACAGTAGGAGATTATAAACATAGGGAAGATTAAATGCATGGAAATCACAAAAGAGAGTCTTTATATTCTCCCCCAAAAGAGGAAGCTAACTGGACCTCTCTAGGGAAGGGGGTTCTGCCATGGCTGACTGCCTTTAAGAAGGCCTGCTCCTGCATCGCAGCCAACTGAAAGCGGAGCAAGGCCTCAGATGGGTGTGCAGGTTTACTTAGTCCTTCACTTTGTATTACCCTACCTAAATCCGACTGTCGCCTACAAAGCTTTCAACTCTATAAAGTTGCAGAATTTAACCCAGACTTAAATACTAAATACACAATCAAAATCAAACACAAGACCAGCAACAAAATGATTAGATCAATCCAAATGTTTTAAAAAACAAATGTATGTTGACTAGATATCTAAAAGACAATAGCAAGGGGATCTGGTCACTCCTGCACACCAGGAGTAAGACTGTCTTTCAGGCCAATGAAGCCGGCGTTTGTCCACAGACAGCTTTCCGGGTCATGTGGCCAGCATGACTAAATGGCTTCTGGTGCAACGGAACACCCTGACAGAAACCAGGGAGCTCGGAATCGCCACTTACCTTCCCACTGCAGCAGTACCTATTTATCTACTTGCACTGGTATGCTTTCGAACTGCTAGGTTGACAGGAGCTGGGACAGAGCAACGGGAGCTCACCCTGTTGTGTGGGTTTGAACTGCCGACCTTCTGATCAACAAGCCCAGGAGGCTCAGTGGTTTATACCACGGCACCAACCATGTCCCAATACACCAGGAGTAGCAACATGGGGCCTTCTAGATGTTATTGGACTCCATCTTCATTAGCCTCCAGCCATCATGGCTAATGGTCAGGGATGCTGGGAGCTAACTGTCCGCAAGCATCCTCAAGGCTCCACACTGACTACGTCTGCTGTAAACATTAAGTTGTGGCACTGTATCTCAGATGGATTGAATGTGTTTTTATTGTTTTAACTTCGTAATTTTCTTTTTTGGATATCACCACAATATTTGTGAATGGTGAGTGGTTCATAACTTCGTTCTTTCAATAAATAAGACCGCAGTTCCCTGGGGTGCATTTCCCAGATCACACGTTTCACTGACTCCTCCAAAAGTACTGCTTCCTTAAGCTGCTGCTTGGGGTTGCTTGTGTTGGTAGGGTGGCCCTGAATCTAGACCAGAGTTTCCCAAACTTGGGTCTCCTCTACAGCTGTTTTTGGACTATAACTCCCATCATCCCTAAGTATCAAGAACAGTGGTCAGGGATGATGGGAATTGTAGTCCAAAAGCTGCTGGAGACCCAAGTTTGGCAAACACTGATCTAGGTCGATGCACATTTAAGTACCAGTACAGCCTAGGCCCTAGCAAAAGAAAGCTAACATTTGCTTTCACACATTTTGTTTCTAGGCAAAGAGTGGCAAACTGGAGGATGGTTTTCTTCTGGCCGTGCTCTTTGGAAGCACAAATCATGCGTAAAAGAAGGCTCTTTATTATTGCCACTTCAAAACAAGATGCCCTCTGTGCCGCACACCTTATATGTGTTGTTAAAAAGACAGATAAATGTGACCTACGCTGAATTCTGGCAGGTTATTAACCGTATCTCTCTTCTGCCTTCTCTTGGGCGGGGGCTGCACTTCAGGTGGCTCACAGTACAAATCGTTCTCCGTCAGGGTTTTGATGACGCAGGGCTCCTCTCCCACAAATGCTCGCGCCTCTTCCAACGTCATAGCTTTGTTGAGATTACTGCCCTAGACAGAAACACAGAAACACTAAGCCATCTTAGCTATCAGCTCGCTTCGTGGTGTCTGGGAGCGGAGGGGAGGAGAGGGAAGGAAAAGGATAAAAGCTTTCATGATTAATACATTCATGTTTCGCACAGTTCTATCTGAAAACCAAACAGCTGGATTTTATATCGATGTGGAAGAGGAAATACCCTCAGGGTAGCTGACGTTCTGAGACAAATCCGTAAGCCTTGTTCATGGAAGCTGTTCCTGCAGGGCAACGAGAGTGCCGGCCTAGATTTACAATATCCAATATCATCCCCTGGTGGCAACAGGGGGTATAAATAAGGTCAAATAATGTCAGGAGAACTTGCTGATAAGGACTCAATTCTTGATTTCAGCAAGAGGAAACCCCACTGACAAGAAACCTTTAGAGGCATATGTCAGCAGGCAAAGACAGGTCTCTTCCCCCCCGCCCCCAAAGTAGCACAAAAAAAAAGGAATTTATGCTCCTCACATTCAGACAATACTAGTCTTTGAAAACAGTGTTTGGAATTATTCCAGTCAACCGTTTGCATCAGATTAACACAATTAGGAAAGAAAGCGCCAAATGCAAATATGAAATGGCAAAGCACACTGGGAGAGGTCATTTTCCTGACACACTTACCTTTGCGTGAATAAGTTTATTGACTTGTTTTTTGACACCGTCAGTGAAGTTTTCAAAGGTTGGATCAGCAACATATTGAAAGTCTTTTCCCACCTGATGACCATCCATTTGGAGAACCACAGTAATTCTGTAATTTTCTGGGTCCTCCAGCACCGGTGGTGATAAGAAGACTAGAGTGGTGTCATTGATCTTTGAGATGGTTTTTCCTTCAAACTAAACAAACAAACAAACAAACAAACAAACAAGTATTGGTGATCACTGGCAGGTAAATTTTTACATTTTTTCTTTATTCTTCCCTCCCTCCTTGTCTCACACATATACAAGCAAATTCAATGTGCAAGCTGTCACCTCTCTCTTGCAATCTCATACACTTTAGTCCTTTTTCGAAAGTTGGTATTTTTGCTACTGCAGCACTGGTAATTCATCTCTGTGTCTATCGAATTGGTAAAAAGCATGCACTACTTCATATGCATTGTTTTAGGATGGATGATCATAGGTGTATCCCAGTGTATAAACTTAACAGAATATTAAGTTTAACTGGACTCCATTCTTGCCATCTTTGACACAATTACCGTATTTTTCGTCCCATAGGACGCTCCATCCCATAGGATGCACCTACTTTTTTTGGGGGGGGGAATAAAGGAATTTCCCCCCTTTATTTCCCCCCCAAAACCAGGTCGGGGAACAGTGGGATGGCGGTGCTGCATCTCCCCGCTGTTCCCCGAGCTTGTGGGGCTGGCCGATGTCTGCCCGGCGCGAGGGGTGCTCTGTTTGAGGCCACCCCGCGCGTCGGGCGGCAGGCTGCTATCCGCAGCATGGGAAGCCCTGCGGGAACTCCCACAAGGCTCCCCACGCTGCAGATGTCTGCCCGGCACCATGGGCGCTCTGCTTCAGGGTGCCCCATGCGCCCCCTGGCACGCAAGGCTTGCCGACACCTGCGCGAAGCACGGGGCGTCCTCCGGAGGGCGCCCTGTGCTGCAGGCTGCCGCGTGCAAGGCTTGCGGATAGCTTCCTGGAGCCAGGAGAGCGTGAGGTGTCGGTGCGCACCAACGCCTCTCGCTCTCCAGGCTTCAGCGAAAGCCTGCATTCGCCCCATAGGACGCGCACACATTTCCCCTTCATTTTTGGAGGGGAAAAAGTGCATCCTATAGGGCGAAAAATACGGTAATTTTGCTAATCATTTTTACACCATAAACTGTGAATTTCACTTGTAGTTTTATGCAGTGTCAGTGCTTATTCCAAATTAACCTTTGCATACTAATGTGTGAGTTTACTGCATGGGTAGGCAAACTAAGGCCCGGGGGCCAGATCCGTCCCAATCGCCTTCTATATCCGGCCTGCGGACGGTCCAGGAATCAGTGTCTTTTTAGATAAGTAGAATGTGTCCTTTTATTTAAAATGCATCTCTGGGTTATTTGTGCGGCCTGCCTAGTGTTTTTACATGAGCAGAATTTGTGCTTTTATTTAAAATGCATCTCTGGGTTATTTGTGGGGCATAGGAATATGTTCACCCCACCCCCCAATATAGCCCGGCCCCCCACAAGGTCTGAGGGACAGTGGACTGGCCCCCTGCTGAAAAAGTTTGCTGTCCCTTGGCTTACTACATATCAGATCATGTTATATAGGGGCTCATACAGGGGAAAAAACTATTCAAAACATTAAAATTACAATTAATAATGTGACTAAAGCAGGAAAAAAGCATCAACAGCAGAAAGATCAAAAATCCCCTTGGTTCCTTTAACATATTTCCAGCGGCGAAGGAAACTATCCCAGCCTTGGAGCGGGCACAGCAAATTTCCTTCTTACAGGAATTAATAGGAGGGAAATGGAGGGGAAATCTGCAAGAGTGCCACATAAACATTTTCCTTAGCTTCCTCCCTGATTGGTGTGAGCCCTGCAGGGCTTGCAAGTGGCAATTTGTGCCCCAAGGACTCACCCTCTTCCAATTATGCCACTCAAAACCTATTAATTAAACCCTAAAGTTCTTGACCAACTACTGAATCCACTAAAACTAACAAAGAGAAATTTCAAGGGTTTTTGGATTAGGTACAGTTTCAGTATGAACTGACTGGGACCCTGTGTCTCTTCCATGAGAGGCCTGGAGGGTAGCAACATGAGAATGAGCCTGTGATCTTTGGATGCAGGGTGCTATAGAAATTTAATAAATGAATAAAATACTGCCCACACTGTATTTCAGTACAAAGAAGAGACGATGGTTACCTTTTGTTCCTCCTCTGTCTGCCTCTTCCTCCTCTTCCTTGATGATCTCTCGACAAAAGGCTTAAATATAACTTTCACAGAGAAATGCTGGATAATATCAAAACCAGCTCCAACGACAGTAATATTTCGACCTCCGCTAAAATATAAAAGCACAAATAAAACCATGTATCCCATTGTTCTCCTAATGTCTACTCAGAGTAGACTTGGTGAAGTTCAAAGACATTTTAAATGGGTTCATTAATGGGTCTTTCTTGGAGTAGGGTTAAGTTGACTGTAACCCTTAATCTGTTTCAAGTGGAGTAGGAAGAAAGTCATGAACATCTTATTAATTTGATACATTATTCTTAAACAAAAGAGAGCTCTGCCTTTCTTGAAGGTGATGACTTCTGTTTTAGAAGAAATATACAATTATGCTACATTTATTGTGATTGCTTAGACCCAGGATACTTGTTATCTAATAATTACATTGAAAGCAGAGAGGGGGGAAACCTTATAATTTCAGCTCATTAAAGTTGAAGACTTTATTTTCCTACAAAAGAAATATTTCATTACCTGCAAATGCTGACTTCAGGTGTGATCTTGCTAACTGTAGGGTTTTCACTGTAGGTAAACGGTTCATTTTCTATCCTTCTTTCATTGCTTCCATGCCGTACTGTTACAGGAACAGGCCCTTCCTTGCTATTTGGTCCAGTAACGCAAACTATTTCTTGCCCAAATGTGATACTAAATTAAGAAAAAAGGAGAGAGGAAAATCACATCAAGAATGACTTCTACAACCTCCCGAACCCCAGCCCACAGGAAAACGACATCTTCATTTCCTCAAGTGACACAGAGAATACCAGCATTATTTAGTTTAACATTTAGAATATAAAAATGGGGTTACATTCAATATACTGTGCTGACCTTTAAAGCCCTAAACGGCCTTGGTCCTGTATACCTGAAGGAGTGTCTCCACCCCCATCGTTCAGCCTGGACACTGAGATCCAGCGCCGAGGGGCTTCTGGCGGTTCCCTCACTGCGAGAAGCCAAGTTACAGGGAACCAGGCACAGGGCCTTCTTGGTAGTGGTGCCTACCCTGTGGAATGCCCTCCCATCAGATGTCAAGGAAATAAGCAGCTATCCTATTTTTAAAAGACATCTGAAGGCAGCCCTGTTTAGGGAAGTTTTTAATATTTAATGCTGTATTGTTTTTAAACACTTGATTGGGAGCCGCCCAGAGTGGCTGGGGAAACTCAGCCAGATGGGCGGGGTATACATAAATAATAATAATAATAATAATAATAATAATGGCTACGTAAGAGAAACAGTGAATGTGTATAAGCATGAACATCTGAGAAACCAAGTTCACTATCATCCAATGCAAGTACAGTAGTACCTCGGGTTAAGTACTTAATTCGTTCCGGTGGTCCGTACTTAACCTGAAACTGTTCTTAACCTGAAGCACCACTTTAGCTAATGTGGCCTCCTGCTACCGCCGCGCTGCCAGAGCATGATTTCTGTTCTCATCCTGAAGCAAAGTTCTTAACCCGAGGTACTATTTCTGGGTTAGCGGAGTCTGTAACCTGAAGTGTATGTAACCTGAAGCATATGTAACCCGAGATACCAGTGTACCCCTTTGTGCTGGGTATTTGGGAAGGGGGAGAAGGGGGATGTCAGGAGAGCAAAGGAGTGATGTGACTATGATTAATTGACTCTGGGCTTATAGCCCAGCCATGCCCCCCCAATAGATAGCTCTTTTGATACCTTTGCTCAGGGTAGTACTTTTGTTTCATTTTCAATGTCATAAGTGGCTGGGGCATTAGTAAGAGACCAGTCAGGGTTGGTCTCTCCCCAAATGAACCCATGGGGGAATCTCCTTAAGGGGCCTGGTGCATATGAGTTAACAGCCCAACCCATCACGAGACTTTGCCAACTCAATGCCCGGGCTGTTGCTGTTGGGCTGCCAGAGTGGTGCTCCCAGCCAGTCTTCTTCCAAAGTCCCTCAACATGTGGGCTGCAGGTTCTGCTGCCAGGACACAGATATTCAACAATATTAGAGTGTTCCTGTCCAGATAAGGACAGTTTTGGACTGTTTTGACCTAATGCTTTGTATGACTTTCATCTTTCCCTGATGTCCCATTCAGATGTTTGAGGACCACCTTCACTTTAAGGTTCTAAAACAAAATGCTATGGAAGCTTGCCTATTTTTAAGTGAGATCTCTAGCCAAGGGGATCTGGTGGTCCTTTCTGAATGTTGACGTATTTTACCAAGTAAGCGCAAAAAGCAAAGGAAGCCCTGCTTTCACTCTTCTATATACTTCTTTATGCCTCAATTAGCTTCATTTCTCTCCAATAATTTCATGTCAGTCATAGACAACCCTACCCTCCACAGCCAAAACAAATACAAGGAAAGTGCAATAGTAAAGCCCTATTTAAGTCATCAGAGTAACAGAATGAACTCGACACTTGCAGACAACACTATATGCAGCTTCTGTACAAATTACCCATTTCCCTTGTCTTTTGACTGTAACATTTAAGGTGATCTTCACAAATTTAAAGCACTTTTCTAGCTCTGTTGCTCAGAGCACTACAATCTGGTACATGTTTTCAGTGTTAGGTGCTGACTTGTCCGTATCTGTTCACATGCTTCCTGAAATGCTATTTGGCACTCTCATGGCAATGCAACAATACTACCGCACTAGAACCTATCACAACAATTGCACTTCACATTTTACTGTGCTAACTGTGTACTAGTCATCGATGGTTCAGACCATGCCATACTGTATGACCCCTTCTCAAGAAGGGTCACAATCCACGCTACATAAAAAGGAACAATCTAATGTATGCTGCTCAGGTCTTCTTCAAAGTTTGGTGATGAATAATAATCCAATAAAGGCCGATTCCATGAATATCTCTCAGCTAAGACTGAAATCACAGCACTGTGGCAGATTTTAGCTCAGTTGGTTACAGCATGGTGCTGATAACACCAAGGTTGCAGGTTTGATTCCTGTATGGGACAGCTGCAGTGTTGGGGGTTCTTCATATGTACGTTGTCCAGGATATTATCACTGGGGTGAGGCCACTGAAAGGATCATAAGTAATGTTTTGTGGAACAATGCCCACATGGCGAATCAAGTATGAGCTATGAACCTTAGCTGAGTGTGCCCCTACTAAAATATATTTGTGGGAAAGGAGGATAATGTGAGAATTGACTCCCCTGAGGATTGAACTTCCAAGAGCTGTTCATCTAAGTGGCTGCTTGATTCTAAAGTCATATACTGTGGACAAAATCAGTGTGAACTCACACTAATTACATTAGATAAAGAAAGAGAAAATGTTAAGTTTCCGTTGCATCATCAGCATCTGCAGAAAACAGCCCATGGGGGAAACAATTTAGGTGGGGCTAGGATAATTCAGAGGACGTTAAGATGCCTGAGAGTTCTACTGACAGGTTAGAAATCTACAATATAGATGGCATGGCCACACCTAAGAGAGGAAAGGCAGCTTTATAAGTCCTTATACTTACACTTGACAGGGTACATTATCGAGGTAAACTTGAACATCTTGAATAGAGCCAGTGTCCAGGTTTGTGCCACTGATAGTTAAGAATGTCCCTCCAGCTTTGGTACCAATTTGAGGACTTATTCCTGTAGGTTCAGGATCCTGTCATGAAGAAGTCAAAAACTGGTTAAATTAGGTTTTTACTCTCACAAAGGCACTTTTCTAGGTTTGAAAATACTACCATGAGAAAAAAAATGGACCAGCGAAGAAGAAATGAAAGAGATTATGAACCGACTTCTATTTAAAGCTTACACTACTCTAAGCTGCTATTGATTTCAAGGCCTAAGCCACAACATAATGGATTAGCTGCCTGTTCATTTTTTGAGGATTTCATTTTGGGCTTACTGTTTTCAGTCATGGTTTCAGTGCTTCTTCCTAACACTTTCCTGGAATATAACTGTTATCAATGACAGGAGCAACAAAGCAAGGCCCTCGGCGTTGTGAGGCAACGTGAAAGCAACCGGTTTTGACATTTGCACAGAAGGCAACTGTCCCCTCCTATTCTCTGTGGGAAGTTGGCTAATTTGGAAAGTATCACTTAAAACAGGTCTGCAAAACTTCTGATAGTCTTGAGTCAAATATAGCCCAGTGCAAGCTTGATAAACTTCCTGCCTGGTGCAGCAAATGTGGGAAGCTGGAAATGGCAAGCCACATTAAATAGGTGGCAGTCTGCATTCAACTCGGTGACATGTTGTGTAGGAGACCTGACTTAGCAAGGGGCTTAGCAATGCTGTGAAAATGTACCGTTCTATGGTTCTGGGACCACCCAAAATTTGCTGCTCACCTACTATCAAGGCTTAAAAATTATAACCTAAATGTACCCTGTGCCAGAGTGCACAGGGCCAAATCACAAAGACCAAATCCAGGGGCGTCTTACCCATAGAGGCTAATGGCATAGGGTGCCAAGTTCTGGAGGGTGCCAGGGAAGAGGCGGAGACTGGACACGGCACCTCCCGGCATCAGCTCGCCACCCTTGCTCGCCTCCGGCATGCCGCCTGCGCTGAAGCAGCACCGCGCCCGGAGTCTCCATCTGGCGTGGCCACCGCGGCACGAAGTGTACAGCTGAGCCGGGAGGCACCCCGTTTAGCCTCCGCCTCTTCACCTCCAGAGGAGCTGCCCTCCAGTTGCTGCCCGCCTTCTCCAACCCCGACAGCAGTGCCGTCCTCCCTAAAAAAGGTCGACAACTCTGGGAAACGGGGGGGGCGGGGGGGCGGAGGGAGCTTTGCACCATGGCACCAGATATGCTTAAGACGGCCCTGGCCAAATCACATTGCAAAGGCCAAATCACACCAACAGTGTTTTAGAAGTGAAAAAGCCTTTTGTAAAATTAACATCTCCCATATTTTGCAATGTATCTTAGCAGAGCATTAATTGGTTCTATAGCTCATCCTCTGAAAACATGAGGCAATTAAGAATAATGCTATCTCGCTTTATCTACTTTACACTTTCACGAGCCAGTTTAATCAACCTCAAACAATTAATTCAAAACTTATTCCTCTTCTGTTGTTGTTGTTGTTTTATATAGCCCTCTCCCAAATTTGCAATATATTTTGACTAATTGGAACTAACTTCAGCCTTGCCCACAACCCTATCTTCTGTTGTCAGTTCCTTCATGCCCTTTATTCACCAAATTTATCAAAACTTTTATTTAATAGCTGGAATATCACGCACACCACAATCCTGTGTATGTTTACTTAGAAGTAAGCTCCGGGGCAGCCTTAATGTCTCGGTGTTTAAGAACTGTCAAAGTCTTTTCATTTGGAAATGGAATTATGTATGCAGCCTTCAGAATTCAGAGCACCTAATTTAAGAAAAGGCAGACAGCTGCATAAGATTAAAATCCTTTCTCACTTTTATAAAAATGTCAACACCAGGCATCCTGCAATATTGGTTTAGGGGTAAGGATAGTCTCTGTATGTAGAAATGTGCAATTTTTAGGAGATGTTTTAGATGCTTTTGCAGGAGACACAAGCTTTACATCATAAAAACTTGAGGGAAACTGGAATGCAATACCATGGAACCGCAAATGACATCCTTTATGTAAATGCAAGGGAGAGGTGTTTACAAATGTCTCTGCAAGCCCTTACCGATAGCTTACAACCAGCAAGACATCTGGGGGGTAAAGAACTGAATTGCACAAGGGAAACCAGATTCAAAACCTGACTTCATCATGATGTCCACCAAGAGACCTTAGATCAATCCTACTTGCTCTCAGTCAAGCTACCTCATCACAGGGGTGTGGTGAAGATAACATCGGATAATTCCTCAAGTATGCGGTTTTGAGGTCTGGGAAGGAAGGGATGGGAGCAACACTAGGGTTGCCATATTTCAAAAAGCAAAAACCAGGACACCCCCATAATTGTTGAGCTTTTTAGGAAAACCCGAAAGATCCAGGGCAAAGCACCACCTTTCGGAAATCCCCCACACGCGTCAATTCCGATCCCATAAACTATAAGAATCATATAGATTACAAGTTGACCCAAGCAAGAAAAAACAGGGAAGGGCACCTTCATTACATATCTTTAGGTGCCAGGCAGAAATGTTTCTCTATAATCTTTAGCTGATTAACATCCTATTAACATCCTATGGTTTTTTTTAAAAATGTGCTTGCGGGAGGGGGGGTTATTGTTTTGTTTTTGTTTTATGTTCTTGTTTTGTATTTTTATGTTGTGTACTGCCCTGAGGTCTTCGGATGAAGGGTGGTATGCAAATTTAATAAATAGTAAGAATAATAATGATAACAACAACAACAACTGGAACACACATTGAAAAGCACTCATAAAAGCACTAATTTTTCAGAAGCCCAGGGAAGCGGCACTCTCTGCAGAATACATTTAATGTTCAGCCGGATTGCCCTAGAATGGAACTCAATGCGCTGCAGTGCAAGTCGCAATGATTAACATTTTGCTTTGATATTCAAGAGTACAGCACTCTTATATAAAGCCTAAGGAGCTCTTTTCAATTTTTAATTGTATGTCAGATGGTATTTACTCCCACACTAGAAGCCTGCATTGTCTGTGTGTGTCTTCAAAAAGCATGTTTTCAAAAACTATCGCATGTTGTTGCTGTCTCGTTTTTCCTTACAGCTCCCAGAGAGGAGGCAGCAACCCGAGAAGAATGAATTGAGGCGCATGCCACGTGAGCTTCTCTTGCACCAGTCCAGCAATGAAATGAACAAAAACACTGAAAACTGAGAGTGGGAAACATAGATCTAATGCAAAGTCCAGAGGGAGCCCTGTGGAATACAGGGTTACATGTATATACCAGCTTCCTCAAAACAGCTGTTAATCAGAAGGTTGGTGGTTTGAGCCCCGTCCCTCAGAGATGTCTGTGGACAGGATTCCCGCACTGCAGGGAGTTAGACTAGATGACCCTCTGGGTCTTTTCAAACTCTAAAATAATCTATTATTCTATGAATTCAGCGGCGAAAGCAGGTGCATGGACACAAAAGAATCATGAGCTGCTCTTACTACAGAACTGGAAATGCATACCCCATGCACACATGTTGTGTGCGCATTAGAGCCAGGGTGTGTACCCACACCTGCTGAGTTAGGTAGAATAGTTGTAGTCACTTGGATATAAACACAGAAACTACTTATACAGGATTTCCCCTTCTGAAATCCTGGAAAACCAATCAATGGATCAATGTTCTGATTCCAAATAAGGCAATTTCTTGTGACCCTAACCATGCACATACTAAAAAAAACCCCACAAAAAACCTGGTTACAAAAATTATGCGCATGAAATAGCCCTTTTGCAACATAAAAAGAAGCACACACATCCTTGTCCTTTTAATATAATCATCTAGTGCTCAGCAAAGCTGCCTCAGCACACCTAATGTTTTCCTTAATGGGGCAATAAAGCAGGCCAATAAAGCAAGTGCTATAAATTTAATGAATGGCGCTTTTTGGAATGAAACTGCACATTGGGGTTGCATGTGAGGTTTTAAATTTCTTGCTGTTTGGTTAGATAGTGCTGATCTCACAATGAACTAGTTACATCGAGCTGGAATACCAACATCAAACAGTTTCATATAGTTATAGCTAACCAGATGGTGCAGATCTATTCTTAAAAACGGAACAGCAATGTTTTTTGCTTGGGTCAACTTGAGCTGTTCTCAGTGATTTGTTCAGTTGGGCCAACGCTGAATATGTAGTTCAGAAAAAAATACTGTCCATAATTTGGCATTAAAGGCTGCTACACATAATTCTGGTTTTGCCAGAAGCAGCTTAGTCATGCTGGCCACATGACCCAGAAAAACTGTCTGCGGACAAACATCGGCTCCCTCGGCCAGTAAAGCGAGATGAGCATTGCAACCCCAGAGTCGTTCGCAACTGGACTTAACTGTCAGGGGTCCTTTACCTTTTTACACATAATCTTATTACTTGCGGTGGCTACTCAAAGCTACAGGACATGTGATTATGCATGATCAGCTGCAACATCTGATAGAAAGGTTGCATTCAGAGATTAACATGCTGGAAAGATCTGCTGTTGAACATCAGGATTGCACACTATCCCTTCTTCCTCCCACAAAGCAGCAAAGGAAGAGTTTAGAAGCTCGTCTTCTGATAAACTGCCCACAAACAATGCCCACAGGTGATCTCAGAAACAAAGGATGTTAAGACAACATAATACACACTAGATTGCCTGCTTTAAACTTCAGCTGCTGCTGAAAAAGCTGTAAAGGATCATATCATGCTTCTGGAGATTTGAGCACCTTGCACTCTAAGGAATCTTAATCCCTAGTGTGAAGTGGTCTGTCTCTTCATGTAATAAGAAAGGCAAACCAAGTGAGAGGATGGCAGTATTAGCAACACTTTTAACTAGTTAAAATAGTTTAATGTGCTGGTGACTGATGCTGAAATTGCAGGCGCTTTGCTCTTTCCCTGCTCCTGCTGTGAAATAAGCTATGGTCTGGGTTAGTGTTGCAGACAAATTTCAGGAGTTTGCTTCCCCCAAACAAACCATAAGTGGTAAGCCAAGAATAAACCTTGGTCACTGTTTACGGTTTGTTTGGTAAGAATCAAAGCATGACCTTAGGTTCAGCGGTAACGCTAAGCTTGTTTGCAAGTGAACAGTGAGTGGCCTGTGATTTCAGAAGCAGGCAGTAGCACACTACCTGTTCGTACAGTTTATTTTAACTATGGTTTAACGTGACACGCAAACCAGGCCACTAAATGCTACAGAGACTGATTGATGATACTTGACTTTCTTGTATACTGGGTGTGTAAAACCAATGGGGAAGTTAGGGCAGAGAGGGGGAAAATATTATCTCTTCTTATTGCCCAGTAAAAAAACAGCAAAGTTTTCAGTAAAATGTAGTTAGTTGTGTCATGCTTCATATCCTAATTCTATGGACCAAAGGAAATGTAAGTTATGGCATGATGACCATACAGATTTCAGACATGAATTGTTAGCCTGGTGTCCATTTACAGACGCACCTCCAAGGTAAAAGTGGAGGCGGTCAAAGAATGTCCATCTCCTTTTAGAATAAAATTATCTATTCCTCTTTTAGCTGGGTGAGAGGAGGGGGAAAGAAAATATAATTAGCCGAGAATTGGTGTGAAAAGTCAGAGGGAGGAAAAGAAACTACCCATAGCTTGGTGACCTCATTAAATTAACAGTTCAGTTCTTTCTTTTCCTCTTACACTGCATCTTCCCAGTAACTGTAAGGGAATTTTCCAGCCAAAATGCAAGTTATGCTTTTCAAGCCAAAAATCTTTAGCAGCTGTCATTTTGGAATGCTAAAAGAATGGAGATCCTGGAAGAAGAAAGAGTCACATGTAACTCCGCAGTAATGAAAATTAGAAATGCAATGCTGCTATTATTATTAATAGCAAGAGCTAGAATTACACAGTGGAAGTCTCACATGCTGCAAGCTGCCCACTCCTGCCACGGACCGACAATACAGATTTGGCATGCATGCCCTTTGTTTTCCAATTCTGGCTTCGCATTCTACAAATATCCAACTCCTTGCTTCTTGTGACTTGACCACATCCACTTCCTCTATGTGGTTATTCAGCGTGAAAGCTGAAATAGCCCAGGCAGAAAAATGAATCCCCAAGAGAGTAACCTAACCTTGACTTTCCATATGACACATTTCACTAGTTTTGTTTTAAATACCAAAATTGACAGCTGAATTTAAAAATAACCCTGTACGTTGTATCTATCCATGTACACTTACTTATGCCTTACAAGCACTATAAGGTCCTGCGAAGGTGGCTAACTGACTCTCACATGACTTACATCATGCCGTCTGTGCCAGAGACTCTATTTATGGAATTAAGCAACCCAACCGAAAATGTTTTAGGATTTGTACTGTCATTAGGTACTGTTCAGTGACTATGCATCCATTCTCCCCATTAAGATTACCGGTTCAGCAGAAAGCTACGAGCTGTTTCTTGAAGTATGGCCCATTTCAAAGCCAAATATGTTTTTCTGAGGGTTGGCTGAGGATTCAAGCAGGGATGTTCAACTATGCCAGCCACCCCTGCTTGGATTCCTGTAAGCTGAACCGAGGCAGGGACAACCCACTCTTCCCCAATCTGGTCCCTTGCATCTCTCTGCACCTTCAGCTATCCTCTGGATGCTACTCCTCTCTCAAGGCAAAACCCAAACCTCACTTTGGGTTAGGAGGGTAGTTTCAGCCCATGCATGGCTTCCAATGAAGACTCTAGCAGGCTGCCTGTCCAGTGGAAAGTGATGCACAGAGCATCTTCTTCTATTGTGCAATTTGTGGATTACAAACTCCAAAGCCCTGGCCTTAAATGATGCTCTGTGCATCATTTGCTCTTTCCTGGGCAGCCCCCCAGGACCCTCCAGTCTTCCCTGGCTATCTATACAAGCTACTAACATATCCTCCTACCCCAAGGTGGGACTTCTTTGCCTTGGAAGAATTGGGTGAAGTAGCAGGCAGACGATGGCTTGAAGCTGTGTCCCTTCAGCATAAAGTCAAAGTCCCTTTTTGACTGGATGAGCATTAGACCTTTAAGGGATGGAAGCATGTTTGGATTGAGCACATGGCTGCCCATTCATCTCTTTTCTGTCTTCTGTAGTACAGGTGCTGTATCTGCCTTATTTATAACAGGCCATCTCTCTATTATATTTAGTAGACTTAAGCATTCTGTTTCAGCAGAACCTCCAAGGTTCCAAATGAAGGAATAAAAACCAATGCACTGTTTATACACTTACGTTTGACCCAGTGAAAAAAGGAAAACAAGATACTATGTGTTAAATAAGGTAAGCTATTGACAAGGACAGACTCACCTGATATGTAAACTGCACTTCGTTTGTTGATCTGCCTTGTTGTCCATTTACATCAACTTCAATTTCACCTTGTTTTGCTTCTGGCACGCTTCCAACCTCACATACAATCCTAGTTGGAAACAAAGCAAGCTTGTACATAAAAGATCTAAATTGATATATATTTCCTGCAGTCCATTCTTAAATAAAATAAAATCTAACAATTAAATAAGACACCATTACAGAAGCCTCAAAAGTAATACAAGGTGGAATAAACTAGAATCAGTCACGCAAATGATTTTAAATCTCCAGGAGAAGATCACACTCAAGCCTTCATTATGTAGGAACCATTAAAAAATGGTACGCCATTCCATTTCACAATTTACAGGTTTATTTCTCAAAGAAATAGAAAAACCCAGACTCACACCTTGATTTCCCCATCGGAGGTGCATTCCCACCCCCACTGGATGGGGTTTTTTTGGGGGGGGGGGGGCAGATGTATTCTGCAACATGTCACTGATGCATCAGTGATGGATTTATATGGAACCGTTCGCACATCTTTTTACTTTACTAGTTCTGCAATACTTTCTCAATACAACTGCATTATTGCGATCTGGGGGACGCTCATACGCTACAGCACAACAATGGCAGGTTAGAACACCCCACCCCCTGAATGTTTGCATTGTGTTACAGGGTTTTAGTAGGAAGCTATGGGACAAGTACTGATGGGAAACAAAGACAGTCTCACCAACACAAAATGTTTTGCAGGTGCAAACAGTATTGAAAGCATATAACCGCCCCAATACCATTCTGAGCACAAATCATCATGAATGCACAATAACAGGATATCTGGATGCCTAACATTTGCCAAACTGAATTAAAACATTTCCAATGTTCATTTTAGAGATGTGTTTTAAAAATGAACATAACAAAACTACCTTTTTGTAATATTTGTGTACAGGGTTACAAAAGGGGTGGGTGGGTTTGTTTGTTTTTAAAAAAGTGTGCAAGGTTGTAAATGTTTAATATATGAAACTTTCCTGCAGTGACACCATTGGAAATGTAAGCTGCATGAGATAACTTACAAATGCCTCCAGTTCAAAATAAATTAGTGCATAATTGAGTCTAGATAAGCAACAAACGAGTTAGAGCTGTTAGATCATAAATATAAAGGTGGCTGTTATTACAAGTCTCTTACATAATTACATGTATAAAATACAACAGAATAAGCATAAACATTGCAGTTGTCTCTAGAATTACAGCTAAGCACATTAAATAGTTGCAACTCATTACCATACAGAAATGCTCAAGAAGTTATATATTTAAAGCAAACAACTGCCATTTTTGTCATGACAGTTGTTTTATTTCACATTTCTATGAACCTGCAGCAAATAGAAAAACAAACAAACTGGCATTCAAGACATCAGACAATTACTTACTTGGTAGAAACAGAGTAGAATTGTTCTTTAAATATACATTCAGTGCCTGCCACTGTTATACTTTTGACATCTTCAGCATTTATGCCCAAATTAGATCCCATTATGGTCAACAAAATTCCACCGCTCAGTGGTCCATTATTTGGTTCAATCTGAGCATAAAGAAAAGATACTTAAAAAGTCACAACATCATTTTAATAACTGACCAGCAGCTTAAACAGTAAGTTCACAGACTTGAAGGAGGAATACAAGTGGTCTGGGGTTTAGATTTGAGTTTTGGCCAGAAATCTGGAAAAATTCAATTCTTATTCTGCTTGTAGTGGATGGGCATGCAAACTCTGAGATTATATATCAGTTGAACCCTACCCCAAGTGGCAAGGGTGGTTAGGAAATCTTGACATTTTAACCCTATTTGTGCAGTTTTTTGAATAAGGAGTTCTTGCCCTTTGTCAGCTAACAAAACCTGACTAGCCTTAGAAGTAATTCAAGTTTAGTCTGCCACTGTATAATAGCTATAGTTCAATGATTTTTTTCAGAACACTTTTGTTGCTCTAACTCCCTCCCAAGACCCACAGGCATATATCCATGCACAAATGGTTTGTTTTTGTTCTCCACATAACTTTATATCTCCTGTGTTAAAAGCGTACAGTGAGAACTCAACACGTTCCTCTGCACCAAAAGGGGCATTTATCACCCTGGCAAGTTTTCAGAACCACCTCTTTTGACTCTAGAACGAAAGTTTTTGTACTGTTGTCAATGTGGACACCTTGGAACATTTAGGTACTTCCTGAGAGCAATGATATTTTATATCCTACGGAGTACCACAAAGTACTCAACTGAAATATCAAATTGGTCTTTCTAAGAATTGAAAGGTAGGGAGCTGCAAGTCTTTGTGTTTAGGCAGAGGGGGAAAACATCTGCTCTATAAGAGTTTCATGTCCTAGGGGTATATTGAAGACTCCCATTGATATTTATTTTTTCCCCTTTAAGGAGAATGATGCATGGTTTTTTTAAATGTAAGATTTTACTATAAGGATGTATTGCAACAGAATTATACCTGTTAAGGGACTGTGGTAAAAGGAGGGCAGTGCAGAGTGCCTAGGGATGTAGATCAGGAATGGCCAACTGTGATAAAGAAATAGTGGTGATCCCCAGGCCAAAGATAGGCCAAACAGATTTCCACAGGGCTTCTGATCTCCCTTCTCTAACTGGTATCCCTCCCTGCTCTGAGGATGACCTCCGAGGCCTGCCTTACTGCCTCTGTCCCTGAGAATCTGAATTTTCCAACCTATTGGGCTCCAGATGCAAAAAGTCTGTGAAAGAAGGCAGGAAATGATAAAAATTCTGGCAGTCTGAGATCCAGCAACACTGGGAGAGCTTTCTGTGGACTTTCTGTGGCCTCTTCTGTTATGCGGCTG
This sequence comes from Podarcis gaigeae, assembly GCF_964106915.1. NCBI lineage: Eukaryota > Metazoa > Chordata > Lepidosauria > Squamata > Lacertidae > Podarcis > Podarcis gaigeae. The sequence continues at coordinate 59,734,862 of NC_139686.1, read as the reverse complement.
CCTACTCCTCAAAAATCCTAATTGCCTTTTGGGGGGAAAAAGACGCGAGAGCCAACAATTTTTTACTGCAAAATGTCAAGTCTAACGCTCTTCCCAATATTATAAAATCAATAACAAGCTGCATCATTTCAAATACCTGACGGAAAATGGAATTCTACTATACTTTATTACAATACCAGGTTATAACTATTATATATAGCATTCCTGCCTAGAGTAACACCTAGCATTTCATCCAGTTTATAACTGTGTTGTGGTTGCCTAAAGAACCCAATGGTGTCTCCTTTTAATAGAAAGAAATACTGAAACATTTATTTAGTTGAGTGAACTACCTCTGAAGCAGGTTTCTAACAGACAGAGATACCTTTTGAGGTGCCACTCTGCTTACAAATGCTCTTTTTAATGTTCTGCTACGAATTTAGAACTGTGGAACTAGTTAGATAAGCTGAAGGCTTCAGGATTGCCTCATGTCCTCTTTTCCTAGGACACGTCCTCTTTCTGATGATGAGAGAGTTGTCCTAGAGATCCATAGTTAAAAGCAGATGTCGGCAAATGTGTCCTCTTTTTTCTCTTCAAAAAAATGGCAACCCTAAGGCGGATTAGACTTGTTGAACTAAAGCTCTTTGGAAAGCCAGAAAATGAAAAAAGCAATCTGGGCAGAACAAGGTATGTAAGGGGTGAAGCTGCAGACTCTGCTGTCTAACCGTAACTGTTTTAACACAATGCCTGAACAATGTACCATATTTTTCGCTCTATAAGACGCACCAGACCACAAGACGCACCTAGTTTTTGGAGGAGGAAAACAAGAAAAAAAATATTCTGAATCTCAGAAGCCAGAACAGCAAGAGGGATCACTGTGCAATGAAAACAGCAATCCCTCTTGCTGTTCTGGCTTCTGGGATAGCTGCGCAGCCTGCATTCGCTCCATAAGACGCACACAAACATTTCCCCTTACTTTTTAGGAGGGAAAAAGTGAGTCTTATAGAGCAAAAAATACGGTAATTGTATTAGTCTGGCTTTCTACCTTATCGTCACTAGCTGCTAGCAATGTACAGTGGTGATTATATCATCTCACACACTGCGCTGTTCAGATGCAACGTTCTTGGCTTTGTGAAATGGAGATTGTTATGTCTGAACCAGCTTATTGGGTTAAATCAGATGCTATGAGCAAGTACGGAGAGCAAAGACAGACCAGCAGTATGTCCACACATCTCGTAAAGTTCTGCCCCTTAGTGGTACAGGAAATGTAAGGGCATGCCTCCTTCCTTAGCTGCTCTGGTGACACACAGACTCTCTCGTGCCAATAATACCCCTTCCTGGAATCTGAGACAATGCAGGTAAGGCAAGAAACCATGCTATGAACTCGTCCCATGTAACCTAGGAGCAGCCATTACAGCACTACTAGAAGACACTCCTAGGATATAGTTATGTAGCCTTTTCCTTTTGGTTTGTTTAGTCAAAAAGCCAGCTCTAATGCCCTGCGAGCACAGTGATTATCCACCATGTGGATCTTAAAGAAACAGACACGAGTCTCTTTACTATGGGACTTCACAAGTTTGCAACAGCTCCTCAGAATTTCATAAATGCTTTGCAAGCTGACTTGAGTGGACTTCATGCTATGTTATGAATGATGCAGAAATTACCATAGTAATGACTGGAGGAGGGCAGGTGGTAGTGGGAGCAGCACACCGGCCAGTGTAAACACAGCTGTCGTCACACCAGACACACCGATATGCAGGATTAGCTGCGAGACACAAGCTGCAGTCATTCCGACCATAGGAACAGCTGTATAGAGTCACTGTAAAAATTGAAAACAAATCATATGCATGTTTCTAGTGTCAGTTACTATTACACCACTCAGAGAAATTCAAACCCACATAAATCTTGAGGTGCACCCAACAGGGCAGCATCATTAAGGTACAATCAGGGCGCTCACAAATACCACAATCTGTGATTAACCACCAATTCAGCTGCTTGGGGAAATAACTGTGGCAGGAACACTGGCGGAGGAACGGGAGTGCGGAGGGAGCGGACCACTCATGGCACCACTATTCCGGTAGGGTGCCATCGTGGCACCCCCCGTGCACCACGCCCCCACAGGCAGTGTGTCACACCCCCACAACGTGTGCCACGCCACACCTACTCTCCGCCCCCGGTAGCAGAGCATGCAGCTTTGCCACTGGGCAGGAGCAGCCCTGCTCTCAAATCTGATCCTGGGTGCAGGAGGAAGGCGAGTGTTGCTTTTTGCAAAAATGTGAGAACTGCCATGGATGGAGGAACGCAACTCAACAAGCCTCCTCCTGAGAGTATTCCAGCTGCCACCAGATCAGCTCTCCAAGGAAAGAACTGTGCAGAAGCAATTTTTTCCTCTTCCTTCCTGCCTACCCTGTCCACACACCCCAGTGTGTTATGCATTTTAGAATGTAGACTTGAGGGCATGGGACTCCCTCTCTATTGCTTTCTGTAAGTTGCTCTGGGAGCCACCACCCTTTTTGGTGCAAAAGGCATAGAAAGGAGCATAAATGCTGCAAATAAATAACGAATGAGCAACTCAATCAATCTTCGCATCTTATCACCTTTCTGACTTTCAGTAATGTAGTTAAGTGTCCTAGCCACACAGCTTCATCAAATTATTGATACATTAATGCATTCTTAATGATTACTGTAACTTGCAGAGGAAAGTAAGATAATGGGGGCGGAAAGCAAAATAATGGGACCCTTCAGTTTTGGTTTTATTGCATTCAGCGGCCTGACCAGGCTCATGCACAGACAGACCACCAGATCTGGGGTTGGAAAGAAATTTCGTGCAGATCGAAGTGGGAGGAGACCATGGAAGCTTTGTTGTTGTGTTCCCTTCCTGTGCAGCACAAGTGTGGGCTCCTATGCTTCAGCCATTTAGTGATACAGTGGTACCTCGGGTTACATTTGCTTCAGGTTACATATGCTTCAGGTTACAGACTCCGCTAACCCAGAAATAGTGCCTCTGATTAAGAACTTTGCTTCAGGATGAGAACAGAAATTGCATGCTGGCTGGAGGCCCCATTAGCTAAAGTGGTGCTTCAGGTTAAGAACAGTTTCAGGTTAAGAATGGACCTCCAGAATGAATTAAGCTCTTAACCCGAGGTACCACTGTACTTGCTTAGAATGTTGCACTATTTTATTGTTAGCCACCCTGAGCCCGGCTTCAGCTGGGGAGGGCGGGATATAAATAAAAATTATTATTATTATTATTATTATTATTATTATTATTATTATTATTATTATTAGCAGATTAGGCTTTCTGCAGATTAGCACATTTTTTTCCTGAACTGTCAGGATGGCAAATAGTTGGACGGTTCTACCTTTGGGCAGGGGAACTGAAAAATAAGTGAGTAGAAGAAGTTCCTTTGTTAACAGTAGATTTAGATCTAGCTGAGATGTTATTTCAACTGAAATGCACATGGGTTGACGGGCAATAAGAGTTGTAGGGGTGCTATGTTTAGAGGTTTTTCAATACACAAGTTCATTCTTGTCTGGAGAGCTTTCTAATCAACCTCAGATGTCTGGAGCAAAAACAGATAGCTATTCATAGTTAACTTTAAGATAAACAGACCACACTAAAACTTCCAAAAATTCAGCATCTTATTGTTGTGCCGTGAAAAGCAGAATTTAGACAGCCTAGTGCAATAATATATATTCACATACACGCCAAGATGGTTCAACTTATGCCTCCACCCAAGGAGTCCTGCAGCAAGGACCAAAGGTTGATGGATGGGGTCAGAGACCAGGATTGGGAGGGCACCAGGGAGCACTGGAACTATGATAAAGGATGCCCTGCCACTTCTGGTTATCATGGCCATGAATCACAGAGGAAAACAGAGCGCCTCTTAAGCCTGTAACAGCTTTGTGTTCACTGAGGGGTAAAGTTAAGAACGGAATTTGTAATATCTGGAGTCCTTCTGAGATCCAAGCCATACTCTACACATGACTGAAGAGCATCATGGCCTAATTCCAGAACACGCAGAGTAAATCCAGGGTGCTGTATAATTAGGACCATGAACCAAGTTGGAAGCAACGACTCTCAAGCCTTCGTATTTGAGCACGTTTTTGATGGGCAGTCAGATCACCAACTTAACTGGAAACTATTAGCGCTCAAGTTTACTAACTATAACATTTTAGTTCTAAGTAGCGGGTGGCACTGTGGGTTAAATAAACCACAGAGCCTAGGACTTGCCGATCAGAAGGTCAGCGGTTCGAATCCCCGTAACTGGGTGAGCTCCCGTTGCTCGGTCCCTGCTCCTGCCAACCTAGCAGTTCAAAAGCACATCAAAGTGCAAGTAGATAAATAGGTACCGCTCCGGCAGGAAGGTTTGGTTTGCTCTGGTTTGCCAGAAGTGGCTTAGTCAAGCTGGCCACATGACCCGGAAGCTGCATGCCGGCTCCCTTGGCCAATAAAGCAAGATGAGCGCCACAACCCCAGAGTCGTCCGTGACTGGACCTAATGGTCAGGGGTCCCTTTACCTTTACCTAACTAAAAAACAAACAAACCTGAATATAAGGGGGGCTCCCTTCTGATTATTTGGATCAACAAAGCTATAATTAAACTTCCTGACTAGCACGGGAGGAATGGGAAGGAGTCCTCAGAGTTGACAATTTCGGAATAACTCACATTACGCTAAAAACAGTTACAGTGCATTACTGTGTTCTGAAACCAGTCTTCTTTAAAAATGGCACCCACTTGCTCAGCATGAACCACTGTGTTTATTCAAAGTAGTTAAACTTGCTAGCTGAGCAGAAGCTTGCTTATTTATTAAGTGTGAATCAGAAACTTGGGTTTTGTTTCCTTTTCGGTTGCAAGACATAATCTGCTTGCCAACCCATTCAAGGTAATACGCTTATATTCATGATGCTGAGAAGCAAGACTTCAATGCTTGTCCTGCAATCAAAGACTAACTGGATGGAAAACTGAACAATGTTGACCAGGGCTAGTCAAGGCACTGACTGCCAGAGACTAAGCACAAGATGGCAGTCCTTCCCGTCTTACCAGATTGGTAGCTGAATCTTCTGGAAACAGGACTGAGGGTTGTCCTGCTCAGAGCAGACCCACTGAAAATAATGGGCACAACTAAATTAGGTCCATTAGTTGAAACGGGTCTAGTCTGAGTACAGTGGTACCTCGGGTTAAGTACTTAATTCGTTCTGGAGGTCCGTTCTTAACCTGAAACTGTTCTTAACCTGAAGCACCACTTTAGCTAATGGGGCCTCCTGCTGCTGCCACGCCGCCAGAGCACGATTTATGTTCTTATCCTGAAGCAAAGTTCTTAACCTGAAACACTATGTCTGGGTTAGTGGAGTGTGTAACCTGAAGCATATGTAACCTGAAGCGTATGTAACCCGAGGTACCACTGTACAGTGGTACCTCAGTTTACGAACTCAATCCATTCCGGAAGTCCGTTCTTAAACCGAAACCGCTCTAAAACCGAGATGCACTTTCCCTAATGAGGCATCCCGCCACCAGTGCCCTTCCACCGTTCAGATTCCGTTCTTAGACCGAGGTAAAGTTCACAAACTGGGACACTACTTCCATTCTGTGGAATTCGTAAACTGAATCGTTCGTAAACAGGACTGTTCTTAAACTGAGGTACCACTGTATAACTTAGTGGGATACAGCCATGTATCCTTTGCTACCGTAGGCTGGCTTAGGGTTTTTTGTCAGGCTGTGTGGTGCACATACGTTTGTCTTCCGACACCCTGCTGTCACTGCCTCAGTATATCTAATGGCAGGGCCAGCCCTGACCTTAACAGCTTATGCTGAGCCTACAAGGCTGACATATTGGGGCTGGAAAAGGGAACTCATGTTAACTAAGGTGATATGGCAATTAATCTGAGATACCCACATTCCTCATATTATTTTCCACAAATTTACCAACTTCAACAGATAGGAAATATTTTAAAAAAGAGCAAGAAAAGGAAGAATAAATGTTTTTTCTCTCCTGATTTATCAGCTAAAATAAGAAAAAAGGATCTGCCTTTCTTAGTCTTACACTAATAAGATTATTAACTGAATGCTTGAAATTAAGATTCTATAACATTTAAAGAGGCTCTTTATTTAAATGCATGTTAGAATGTTTCCGCCCAAGTGGTATACCACTATATGTATGTGTGTCTCTGTGTGTGTGAGAGAGAGAGGGGGGGGGGGAGATTTTTCAAATACATCCATGGGCCAGTGCCCCAAATAATTTAAGTGCCTAGGAATATGGGGTTAGCCTGGATTCCAGAACAGTGAATTTGTCAATCCATAACCCCTCAAGCCATTGTCATGCCCTGCCCTGATCTCTTTTTATAGATGGTGTTAGGGCTGCCATATTTAAAAAAGTGAAACTCCAGAAACAAAAGTTGAAGTTTTCTTAGTCCGTCCCCCCAAAAAAGAGTTTTTGAACTATTTTTAATGAAATTCACCAAAATCTACACTTCTAACATGGGCTCCCATATGTCTGGATTTTCCCTGACATTTCACCGATTTCCACCCAGACACTGTTTATGAGGGACAAATACCGTGTAAGTCCAGTAAATTACAGACGTATGACAACCCTAGATAGTGTCAAAGACCGATGGTGGATACATGCTTTTGAGGGAAGTTATTTGTTGTATTTTGATTCTGGCTAAAGAATGTGCATTCACACATTCCATATCTGAAGCGAGCAGTGAGGTATTATTGGTTTGACTCAGCAAACAGACTGATGGAATTCAATTTCAGAATTCTGGATTTTGTAAAGTATACCAGCAGCTAACCAGAGAGACTGCTGTGTCTCACTAACTGATTCAATTTATATTTTTCATCTATATGTGGAGAACTGAAAACAACGTCTGCGTCTGCAAAAACCAGCACTCAAACTGCCTCTAAATTAGATTTGTAATGTATTGAAAGGCAAGCTCTCCAAGTCACACACAATACAGTGGCGGAGCTCAAAGTGTTAATCAGTTTCGTTACTGATCAGGTTGTTAAATGTACCAGCAGCAAACCAGCCATTAGATTCCAACCCTTATCCATCATCTTTAGGTACTAGCTGTGAAACCATTGATAGAACAGGACAAAGGATAAAAGGGATATATTGGATTTCATACTGCTCTAAGTCTCCAGTGGCTATAAAAATACATTAAATGCCAATGCTACTTGGTATTCTCTAAATGTGTTACAGAAAGAAAGGATTCATTTATATTTGGAAATTCAATAATTGCTCACCTTCTCTGTAGTAGCGACCAGAACAACCAAAGTAACTATCTTTCAAAGTGTGGTGCACTTAAATTCAGCTCTATTAAGGGCCCACAAATGGCAAGAAAGTGAGAAGGGGAATTGGGACACCACTAGTACAAAAAGGTTCTTCTTCCCCAGTTCTTTTCTGCTTCTGCTTTTCATAGTAAACCACAGAGATGAACATGGGCAGAATGGACATAAAATTAAGCTGCGCCCTGCTGATACCAACCAGACTATGAACATTAATCAATTAAGGAGAGGGAGAGGGAGAGGGAAAGTGTATATATAACATATGGATAGATGGCTTTGGGAATATAACACGAGCATCACTCATTTGTTAAGATGAGAAGGGTTTTAAACGAAAATATCGTCTAGTCTAGACTAGGGTGGAATGACAGTCAATTTCTGGCCCATGCCAATTTTGTATGTGCTCATTCATAACTTTGTTCCATTTCATTTCTGCAATCTTTTTTTTTTTTAAAGTGACACTAAAAACTGCAATATTCCTACTGTACTTTTCCCAAATAGTATTCATTTGAGTAAACCACCCTTAAATGCACATTATGTTACGCTTTCTGAGCTATGTCACAAAATTTGGAGAGATGCAAAAACTCAAGGATAATGGCAATCCAACCCAATCCACATATTAGTTTGGGAACTGCAAATCAGGTTGGTTCGCTTATAACGAAAGACTGGACAAAATCCTCAAGCATCCCTAGTCTTGACCTATGAAGTTTAGAACTCTTTCAGTCATTCTTTCCATTTATTCCAGGTTACTCCTGCTTGAATATGGCTGACCAAAAATGGATGAAGGGTAAGGTTGCCAGTGTGCTATTCAAATGTAGAAACACTCTGCAGTCTTTACTGGAAATGCCATATCAAATGCATTCTAGAATATCATTTGTCTTTTATGTGGCCACAATACATTAGAGGTTTGCAGTAATTCTATACAGGAAGATGATGTATATTGTTTGGGTGGGAGATATTAGCATTATAGGAAAAGAGGAGAGGTCTTGAACAATGATTTTCATTTGCAGCATCCATTAAAAAGCAAATCTATTAAATACAATACCTAAAGATTGATTTGCAGCCGTGCAAGATTGATCAGCACAGCCAACATTAGTTATAAGTGTCACTGAGTCACAGTAATAAGCAAAAGGATTACTAAAAAGCATTTGGAAGGTCATGCCCGGTTTCTTTCTAGCATAATTAGTCATTGTGCATGGACTTCTTTGCCTGCCAGGAAACACACTGGTCGCACTGGGCCTCTGCCTGGACAAAAATAGTTGCAACATTGGGACTGTAATCAGAAAAAAGCCAAAATTAACTACAGTGGCACCTCGGATTAAGAACAGCCCTGTTTACAAAGATTCAATTTATGAACTCCGCAAAACCAGAAGTAGTGTCCCGGTTTGCGAACTTTACCTTGGTCTAAGAACGGAATCTGAACGGTGGAAGGGCACTGGCAGTGGGAGGCCTCATTAGGGAAAGTGCACCTTGGTTTAAGAACGGTTTCGGTTTAAGAATGAACTTTCAGAACGAATTAAGTTCGTAAACCGAGGTACCACTGTAACTGATCTAAAGCAGAGAAGGGGCAGAAGAAATAGCAGCAGCACAGAAGAGCAAGTCTTGGCTGACTCTAAATGGAGTGACAGCATTTGACTTTAGAGGAAAAAATGTGGCCATTTATTGACATGCTTGATGCAAAGCTTTTGATTAAAACTACACTGTGGTCTTGAGATCTGGCCACTTCTGCAGAGATGCAGCAGTGTTGCAGAGATGCTTCATAACTTGGGAGAAATTATCAGAAAACTTGAAGGATGGATTATTGGGTGGGTGGGGGAAAGCTTTTTCATACCCAGCAAGCAAGCCAAGACAATACACATTTAAGTTCACAACAGTAATATTCATTGCCTATTCAAGGCAACATTATTTAGATATTTTTTAAGCTGATGGATTGCTAATTACAGTCAAACCTTGGTTCCTGAATGGCTTAGTTGCTGAACAAATCGGCCCCCGAACGCCGCAAATCCAGAAGTAAGTGTTCTGGTTTGTGAACAGTTTTCAGAAGCCAAATGTCTGATGAGGCTTGAGTGCAGCCGATAGGAAGCTGCGCCTTGGTTTTTGAATGGTTTCAGGAGTCGAACGGACTTCCGGAACAGATTAAGTTTGAGAACCAAGGTACCACTGTATGCAATCATTAGAGCAGTGAAATGCTTTAAAAGGTGCATATAAAAGATTTTGGTACTTTTAATTTCCCCTTCCTGTACTATGTACTTACCAATCAATTTGCTATCAATCTTGCCTTGATCCGTCTTAATGTATAAGCTTAGTGGTAGTGTTTCGTTTTCAACATGACTCTGAAGGGAGGGGGAAAGACAATGGTTATCTCCGTTAGAAATCATCTTATATCTTAACTCACTCATCCCAAATCAAGTAGCTACCTACTTCCAAGGTCATATTGTGATAGCTGTATCTTCAAAATGATGGCACAAATAACAACAACCACATACTTCTAGTAGGAGATGCATTCATACGATTATAACACTTGTCAGAACAATGATAGTTGTAACCTTTCCAAAAGAATGGGAAACAGATGAATGTAACAGAAAACGATTATATATGTGTGTGTATATAATAATATCTCATTTTCAAAAGGGACATAAAGGGGAAGTGCAATGTTTAGTCATGTTTGCAGTGGGTGTTAAACAAATGTATCTTTCAAAGAACTGAGGAAAATGTGAACACAAAAACACAGAAATGGCTTTCATTCTAAAAGTACAGGATGCATTAGTGGCAGCCACAGCAAATCGCCCTCTCCCCGTGAGCAAATTTTAACAATTCTGTTGTGTCACTTATGCGTTTGTTCAAAGTATAGATATATTTTTGAATGCCTCAATAAAAGTGAATGGCGAAAATCGGAAAATCTCATCAACATTCACCAGCCAAGGCCAACAATCTCAAGAACAGCACAGATCTTATCATTTCTTTATCTTAGGTCTATCACCAACATCAAGTCATAGCCAGCTTGTTTCATCTCCATCCTCATAGTATATTGGCCAGCCCAACAAAATGGGACAATGGCTTATGTGCCTGATAATCAGTTTAGATGTAATGGGAAACTTTGGCTTAACGAAGCCAATATCTCTGTGTCAAAGCTGGCAGTGGAGGGAAGGAGAGAAGTCTGAACACAACCTACATGTTGACTGTAGGAGGTGTAAAGGTGAGCTCATTGCTGAATGTTGCTCAGCCTTGAAAAAATCAAGAGAGAAAGTGATCTGTAAGCACCCCACCCTACAATTTCTGATATTTACCGGTTGGATTTGAAAAAAGAAAGTTCCATCAGATGCTTTTTCCACTTTGGTCTCAAACTGAATGCGGTTATTTCCAATTCTGAAATCACTACCCTGTAAGAGAAAGATGTTGCTTAGAATACCAGCACTAGGCAAACAGTAGTTTCACTGAGCAGCTCTGGAAACAACTAGATCAAATCGAGAGCTTTAATCATTAAACTGTGGCAACCACAACTATAACACAGATCATGTAGGCATTTTAGGTAGGACTTTACAACATTTTCTGATGCTCCAAATAGATTACTCCAAGCAATTTTTAATCAAAAAGAGATGGAAAGCATGCAAAACATTTCCTCTAAGTGCTTTTCCGAAGGCAGGGGAAGGCAATATTAAGGCCCCCAATCTCATCCTTACTTCTCAGAAAAATCACTCCACAATGAGCTCACAACTTTGGGGACCAGCCTTGGTGGACTGTGGCTTGATCTCGTCAACCCATCTTAAGGGCCTCTCTGTAGCCACATCCTGAAGATATGTTTTTCTCCTGCACTAGTCATCACAGGAGAAGTCTAAGCCCAACCCAGTGACTCCACAATGCCAGAAAGAAATCACTGTGAGAGGGCACAAGCAAACTTTGTGACTGACAGGACTCGGTCTGTGTGCAAACTATTAAAATTACTACCACAGGAGCAGTACTTAAAGCAGGAAGAATTTTGCTTGTTGCATTTTTAATCCCACCTTTCTATTTATCTTCACAGCCCGGTGAGGTGGGTTAGACTGAGAGACAGTGACCAACTCAGTGAGCTTCATGGCTAGGCAAGGATTTGAACCCAGGTTTCCCTAGTCTAAGGCCTATGCACTAGCCATTACCCAGGAAGTGCAATATAAGCAAAGGGAACTCAGATGCATCATAGTGCAGGTCTAGGGTTCCAGGCTCCAATCCCATCGCTATTCCGCTTGGATCTGAAGCTCAGTGAAGTTCACACTCTCTCAACCTTAGCTAACAGGAGAGCTCTCGAGAAAATCAGAAACAATACGATAGCTGCAAAAACAAATGATGTTAAAATATTTTGTGGTAAACTGATATTAATGTTGTCTTTTTAAAATGGCTATAACCCATGCTAGGACCTTATGTTGAAGCACAGGTAAGAAATCGAAATCATCATCATCATCACTGCCACAACCAACTCTGTACTACCAGTTGTCCAAAATGATAATTTCAGCTCTTACCAAGATCTAAAAATCAATCAGTCAAGCTTCTATAGATTTACAAACACAGTTAGGAAATTAGAAAGAGCTGACAGTGGCATTTCTAAATACAGCAGGAGTTCTCTCCTTTCCGGGAAAGTGGCAGAACTCCCAAACAATAGCCAAGTATGAAGCAAGAATGAACTAAGATGAAGGTGGTGGAGAAAGTGAAAGTGTAGTCACAAAATCTGCATTGTATGTGCTCTTAATGCTATTTCCCCAGCCAAAATAACCAACTTATGAACTGCCAAATGAGGAATTCCTACATTTCAGCCATGTCACAATGCTGAAAGGGGTGCTCTTGAACACACAGCAGAAAGAATTTGAGAAAGTCATTAAAAAGGCAGCTTGCTGAGAGGTTGCCGCAGAAAGACCTGAGGTGTCCCAACCCAAGAATAATTTTTTTGAGGAAAGAGTTGATTCTCTGCCTTTTCTTCCTCTCCTTGCCTTACTCATTAGTGTGGGAAACAGGGGAGGCAGACTACAGAGAGGGGTGGCAAGAAATGTCCCAGCACTCTTTCACTTTCATTCCCTTGCTTTTCATATTGCCCTTCTCCACAATACGACTAGGATGTATTTGGAAAGGAACTCAAAGTGTAAGTTGGGTTACTGAAGAGAAAAAATATTTTAATTAAAGAAATTTCGAGCAGGTAGCAGATTCAGGAAGCAAGGAGGTACGAAGGCTCTGACAGGCTCTCAGGCAAGACAAATGTTGATGTAATCCAAAATCTAAAGTTCAAGAGAAACTTTACACCCCCAAACAGGAATGTTGCAGTGATTTTAAAGGGGTGGTCCTGGAGCCATGATGGTGCCACTGAATAGTTTTGACCGGGAGATTAAATTGTAAAGTATAAAGGTGTCTAGGTTAGGTAGCATGCTAAATTCTAGATTGTTTGGCAAGCGGGAACATCCCTCTCTCTATGTTCTATTAATGCAGAAAGGTTTCTTCCATTAGCAGATCCTGTTAGTTTGAAAGGATGTATAGAGGAGACGACCTGAAAGCACGCAAATTAACATTCCCAAAGCAAAGGCTACCATCATAGAGACCCCACAGCTGAGTACACAGAAAAGTCTGGTAAGCCGTTGTAAAAGTGTAGGTACCTGAGCAATTGATGCTTTAATAGTGAGGGGAATACTGCAAGTCACCCACACAATGATCAACTCCTCCTTCAAGTAGTTACTTGTGAATTGGACTCCCACGTCCAATTTGTAGCCAAGTTTCTGTCTGCTAAATCTTAAGGGACATGTATGGCCAAAATTGCAGTAGAGGTATGGACTGAAACATATTTTTTGTTGATCTGATCTTCCTACAACAATTGCCATTTTTGCCACCCATCTAAGACGTTGAAATTTGAGGGGGTGGGACTCAGCAGATAAAATTCCTTCTGCCCAATAGAAAGTTTGGTTACTATAAAACTGGTACTATACTGTAATTAATTCCAGTAGGTAAAATCACATGATACTCATACAATAGAATATCTCCTACTGAGTTTAAAAGTTTTTATAAATTTATTTATTTATTTTTGAAAAAGAGGAATGGATGCGTGCAATTTGAAGCTGAATGAATCTAGAATTATCTGTCAACTACATAAATATCTCTCTCTTTCACACACATTCTCCCCCCTGCGCCAAACCCAGGAATTCAGTGTAAATCAGGGATAGCGAGATTGTAAATATTTCTGCAGTAATCTATGGGTGGGAGTGACCAGTGAAAATTGAAACCTGATTGTTGTAGAATGAACTATGTTCATAATAACATTCAGGGGGGGGGGTCAATCTATGGAAGCTGAGGACTTTAGATTGTGCTTTTTGTCTTCTCCAAAGGAACCCAAGAGAGTAAAAAGCGTAGGTTAGAGTAGACGGGGTCTCCTTGCCAAGAGGTCTAAGTTTCCAGCTATAGGTATTCATGTCCGGTAACCTCCTGAGAGATATCTGACAGGAGTAGTAGACTGTAAACTGTAAACTAAAGCACTAAGGAAGCTCTTGGTTCAAAGTGAACCATATTAGAGGAACCATGGAGCTGTGTCACAAATACAAAAGACCTAATAAATCTCTGGTGTGGTGTCAGTCATGAGAATAGGTGAATTGTGTCCTTCATTATTCAACATTTTGTAAATGTTTTTCAGAGAGCTTTTGGGACACGAGCTTTACGCATGGCTACCTTTGAAGCTGGCTCGGAAACTATAGCTGATCCAGAATGTGGCAGCTAGACTGGTGATTGGGAGCAGCTGCCGGGACCATACAACACCGGTCCTAAAGGATCTACAGTGCCTCCCAGGACATTTCCAAGCACAATTCCAAGTGTTGAAGGAACACCTCCAACTCCATCATCCAGCCCGGACAACCGAGGTCCAGCTCTGAGGGCCTCATTGCAAGACATGAAGCTCCAGGGAACCAGGCCAAGGGCCTTCTTCGTAGTGGCGCCCACCCTGTGGAATGCACTCAGATGTCAAACAGATGAACAACTATTTGACTTTTAGAAGACATCAGAAGGCAGCCCAGTTTAGTGATGTTTTTAATGGTAGATGTTTTACTGTGTTTTTAATATTTTGTTGGAAGCTGTCCAGAGTGCATGGGGCAACCCAGTCAGATGGACAGCATATAACAGGCACCCCCAACCTGTGGCCCTCCAGATGTTTTGGCCTACAACTCCCATGATCCCTAGCTAACAGGACCAGTGGTCAGGGATGACGGGAATTGTAGTCCAAAACATCTGGAGGGCCGAAGGTTGAGGATGCCTGGCATATAACAACAACTACTACTGCTGCTATTCTATTGCTTCCTACAACATGGAGGCCACAGTTGAATGGATGACTGTAGTTGTTCCATGCTGTTGCGTGTCGAGGTCCGCAGGTCCACCCCAATAACTCACACATCACACAGAATTTTTGTTTAAGGTTTTTGGCATAATTTTGGCCACAACTTTATTAAAATACAAATTTGTGAGTGGTTGCTTAGGCATTGGTTGCGACTATCTGCCCCCACCATGGGGGACAGACTGACATTCCGCACGATGTGAAAGTCAGAATGGGGGAATACACTTGGGGGTTACGCGGAGCAGGGAACCTGCCCTCACCCCAAATGCAACCAGGAGCTCATTGCTATGGCCCGAGCCCCCTTGACAGAGTGGACAAGCAATAGTTAGCCCCCAATTCCTTTAACGGAATCCCTTGCAGCAGCAGCATTAGAGGGGCAGGCACAGCCAATCCATGCCCCTCAACCAACCAAACCATAAACCAATGCCTAACCACAACCTTACAAGTTGTGACGATTTGCTACGCAGTAGGCAAAAACCAAATGGCCCCAGCCAATCAGCCAGATGGAAAAAATTCCTACCAGGCCCCTGCTCCAAAGCAGACGACCCCATGACAAGGTCAAAGCGAACAACCCTATTCTAGGGAGGGAGGGACGGGCAATCCGCTGCACGGGCGAAAAGAGGAAGCCCTAGCCTCATGCAAGGAGTTTTAGCATTTCTGGCTGTCAATCAATAAATGGCAACATTAATTTCTTCCCAACAACAAGGGAAGCCCCAATCGCATCAGTGGCCAACAATCAGTTAGCCCGCCCCCAACTTTGGAATGTCCTGGCGGCCCCCCACCACAACACGTGGTCTCCATGAAGGAGAACACGCTTTGCTAAATGTACTTCTTCTGGCGCTACAGACAAACCACCATCAGAAGAGGACACATTAAGGAATAACAAATCTTTCACAGAGCATCCCTGCACATCACTTCAAGGGTATGTGTGGGCACAGAGGGAACAGGATTACATATGTATTCCTGTTTATAGCTCAACACAGCTGCACTGCACCCACACCTAACCTTTTTTATTTTTTCCTACTGCAGCCGTATCCATATCCTGTAATTAAAACCACACAAATATTGATTGCTACATCCAAGATGAGGCATAGGAAGCCCCAAACTACACTGAGAGCAGCTGTCCATTAAATGCGAAACACTAACCTCTCAAGGGCCTTTATGACAGAGACCGTTGGGGAATGAGCAAAACCTTGCTTAATGGACTATTTCACAATAATCTGCATTTCACATAAAAATATCACGCTGTTCCTAGGCTATAAACATAGACCAACAAAGCTCCAGGAACTGTTACGTTCAAGATGCAACTTCTCAGATATGGCTCTTCTGATACAGCCATTGAGGTACAAAGCCAAAGAAGGTGTGGTGGAATTTTCTAGAAGGAATGGAGATGGCTGAAGGAGGAACAAGATGAAGAAGGAGCAGAAGGGGCAGACTTGGTTGCCTTTCTGGACACCTGGGAACACCCTCATTATTCTTCATGACTGCAAAGACTATCCTATACCCTTTTAAAATGTGGCTCTTTTCTGGGGGAGTATTATTTGGTTGTTGTTTTTATTCTGATTTTATATGTTGTGATCTTTTCTGTGAACTGCCCTGAGACCTCCGGATATAGGGCAGTATATGAACTCAATAAATAATAATAGTATTGTTTCTCCACACCAGTGAACGGTTTCTAATCCGGACACCCAGTACCCCTTCATCCCAGAGAAAAATGGGGCAACTATGAGAGCGACAGCTAAAGAACAGTTTAAGAACCACTGATTTAAGAGACACACATATAATTCGCTTACATTACACATGAGAGATGTTTCACAACACCAAAAATGTTTCAGCTGAGAATGGGGAAGGGAGGAAAAGTAAAAACAGTTTTATCATCCCTGACAAATGTTTTTTTGGGGGGGATGTTTGGCAACAGAGCGAAGCTATAAAATACGGCAGACACTTCAACAAAAGATATAAACTAGACAAATACGTTTCTCTGCTCATTATAACGTTAAGTCAAATGCAACGAACACGACAAGTAAATCAAAGAACAAAAAGCATACATGTTCTTAATTATTTACCCACATCAACTGTATAATATTGAAGACTATTGTTATATTTGTGAAATATTTATGAAAGCAAGCTTAAAGAAATCATCAGTCCTGTATGCAAGGAATTGTTCAGTGTCTATTTAGAACTGTGTAACGTTTTTTGCACAAGGAGTTTGTAAACAGCAGACTTCAGAAGAGGACACTGTTCAAGAACTGCTGAAAGATATATATTATTAAAATATATTCAAGCACTTTGTGAAAATTACCTCATAATAATCCAGATTCTTTCCTTCAAAAGATACTTTTGTTGAGACTTCCATGGGTATTATTTTAGGGTTGGGATCTAGAAAGTGTGGGCATTTTTCCGCCTAGGAGAGAGAAAAACATTTTCATATGCAATTAAAACTAGAAATATTATATCGCAAAACATCTGTACCTACTTTGGACAATTGAATTTTTGTTGTTCTGAAGATCTTCATACTTAGTGACAGATTTGATTACAGTTTTTCAAATTAGACATGCTAAAAATGACTGCAGCATATGCTGAACTTTCATTCCCATTCTTGAAATTCCTTTCCAGCCATTTAAGTAAAACAGCAAAATGGACCGAAAAGAAAACATTGAACGGCTTCCCAGTCACTTCACTCTAATATTTATTTCCATTCCCCACCAAGGAGGTACAAAACCCCCAGAATTTTTTTCCCCTGAAGTTACTTTCCGATTGTTGCTATTCCTTTCCAATTGATTTACAAAAACAAAACAAACAAATAAATAAAAATAAAACAGAAACCACCACTTAAATACAGTGGTACCTCTGGTTACAAACTTAATTATTTCCTGAGGTCTGTTCTCAACTCGAAACCGTTCTTAACCTGAGGCACGCTTTCACTAATGGGGCCTCCTGCGTGCAATTTCCACTCACATCCCGGAGCAAAGTTTGCAACCAGGAGCAACTACATCCGGGTTATCGGAGCTTCGCAAGGAGGACGGTTTATAACCAGAGGTATTGCTGTATTTAAATAAGATCTGTTCATTCTACTTTTTAAAGTTTTACCAAATTTTGCTGAATCACATCTGTTTCTGAAGAAGAGTCCTGACAGGAGTGGGTTTTCCAGTCCCACTGGCAATTCCATCTACTGCTTGCACAGGAATAACACCTGTATGGATAAGCCAAAAGGTTGAGATTTGTTTAATAATAATAATAATAATAATAATAATAATAATAATAATTTATTTATACCCTGCCCATCTGGCTGGGCTTCCCCAGCCACTCTGGGCGGCTTCCAAAATAAATAAATAAAAACATTAAAATACTGTACTACATCAAACATTAAAAGCCTCCCTAAACAGAGCCACCTTCAGATGTCTTCTAAAAGTCTGGTAGTTGTTGTTCTCTTTGACATCTGGTGGGAGGGCATTCCACAGGGAGGGTGCCACTACTGAGAAGGCCCTCTGCCTGGTTCCCTGTAACTTGGCTTCTCGCAGTGAGGGAACCGCCAGAAGGCCCTCAGTGCTGGACCTCAGTGTCTGGGCAGAATGATGGGGGTGGAGACGCTCCTTCAGGTATACTGGACCGAGGCCGTTTAGGGCTTTAAAGGTCAGCACCAACACTTTGAATTGTGCCCGGAAACGTATTGGGAGCCAATGTAGGTCTTTCAAGACCGGTGTTATATGGTCTCGGCGGCTGCTCCCAATCACCAGTCTAGCTGCCGCATTCTGGATTAGTTGTAGTTTCCGGGTCACCTTCAAAGGTAGCCCCACATAGAGCGCATTGCAGTAGTCCAAGCGGGAGATAACCAGAGCATGCACCACTCTGGCGAGGGAGTCCGCAGGCAGATAGGGTCTCAGCCTACGCACCAGATGGAGCTGGTAAACAGCTGCCCTGGACACAGATTTGACCTGTGCCTCCATGGACAGCTGTGAGTCCAAAATGACTCCCAGGCTGCACACCTGGTCCTTCAGGGGCACAGTTACCACATTCAGGACCAGGGAATCCTCCACACCTGCCCGCCTCCTGTCCCCCCAAAACAGTACTTCTGTCTTGTCAGGATTCAACCTCAATCTGTTAGCCGCCATCCATCCTCCAACCGCCTCCAGACACTCACACAGGACCTTCACCGCCTTCACTGGTTCTGATTTAAAAGAGAAGTAGAGCTGGGTATCATCCGCATACTGATAGACACCCAGCCCAAACCCCCTGATGATCTCTCCCAGCAGCTGCATGTAGATGTTGAAAAGCATGGGGGAGAGGACAGAACCCTGAGGCACCCCACAAGTGAGAGCCCAGGGGTCTGAACACTCATCCCCCACCACCACTTTCTGAACACGGCCCAGGAGGAAGGAGCGGAACCACTGTATGACAGTGCCCCCAGCTCCCAGCCCCTCAAGACGGTCCAGAAGGATGTTATGGTCGATGGTATCAAACGCCGCTGAGAGATCCAGCAGAACTAGGAAACAGTTCTCACCTTTGTCCCTAGCCCGCCGGAGATCATCAATCAGTGCGACCAAGGCATTTTCAGTCCCATGATGAGGCCTGAATCCCGACTGGAAGGGATCCAAATGGTCCGCTTCTTCCAGGCGTGCCTGGAGTTGTTCAGCAACCACTCGCTCAATCACCTTGCCCAAGAATGGAAGATTTGAGACTGGGCGATAGTTGGCCATACTGGCCGGGTCTAAAGATGTTTTTTTAAGAAGCGGTTTAATAACCACCTCTTTCAGCGGGTCTGGGAAGGCTCCCTCACAGAGGGAAGCATTCACCACCCCACGAAGCCCATCGCCCAGCCCTTCTTGCCTAGCTTTTATAAGCCAGGATGGGCAAGGATCAAGGAGACAGGTGGTTGGTTTCACTCGTCCAAGCAGGCTGTCGGAGGTAACAGATTGGAATTGATCCCACACAACTTGACTAGACAGGACTCTAGCACTCTCCCGCCCCGGCCCTGCTCCCACAGTGGAGTCTAGCTCTTCCCGAATCTGAGTGACTTTATCTGCAAAAAACTTTGCAAAATCATTGCAGGAGATCATGTGGCCCATACTGGGCCCCGATGTAACAGGTGGTTCCGCTAAATTGTGAACCACCTGAAAAAGTCTCCTGCTTCTGTTTTCTGCAGATGCAATAGAGGCGGTGAAGAAAGTCTTCTTCGCCGTCGCTACCGCCACTTGGTAGGCTCGACATTGAGCTCTAACCCGTGTCCGGTCAGCTTCAGAATGAGTTATCCACCACCGGCGCTCTAGCCGTCTCAACGATTGTTTCATTGTCCTCAGATCCGTGGAAAACCACGGGGCTGTCCAGGCTCCATGCAATCGGAGAGGGCGCTTCGGAGCCAAACAGTCAATAGCCCTGGTTAACTCCACATTCCAGCGGGCCACCAGGGAATCACCTGAAAGGCCATCAACATGGGATAAAGCATCCCCTACCACTCTCTGGAAACCATTTGGATCCATTAAGTGGTGGGGGCGGACCATCCGAATTGGTCCCACCTCCCTGCAGAGGGCAAGGGTCGCTGAGAAGTCCAGTTGCACCAGGAGTTGCACACCTCTGTTCCTTTCTTCCCTTCTCCTCCTTTACAAGGCTTCCTTAGAATTTCATTTCATATAGCAATAAATAACTTCACTTTTTCGGAGAACAAAATTGTATTGTGGATTGTCAGCTGCCACACAAACTGTCCAAAGATTGTCTCCTGGGTTTCCAGTTGAAAAAGAGTCATGTGTTTTGCAAGAATGACTTAAAAGCCACAACCACCACAAAGTAAATGGGAAATCCAGAAATCTGAAAGGAGCCATGTCCCTAAGATGGCCATGTCTTCTATTTAATTTATATATTTTATTTAAGACACCACTTAATCATTAACATTTCTAATCATGGGAAGTGATATTGAAAGTTGGTCAGCTGTGGCGATACTTTCTCCTCCCATGGTAGACCTGAGAAGCACGGAAAGCTCAAAGGAAGTGGTCTGAAACCAAGATCCAGAAAGTACTCTGGATATTAGAACATATTTATTACTAATACAATCCAGGGACTCCTAAGTTTCATTTTGGGTGAGTGTTCCTTAGTAAGTGAAAAGCAACAACAGTATGTTTGTGCCCCAAAGTGTCAAACTGACAAAAAAATGATGGACAGAAGAAAAATAATAACAGATCAGGCATGTCCAACGTCCAAGTAGGCTGTGATCTACTATCCAGTATCAAAAACTGGCAGCAATCTACCCCAGTCTCCCATCGTCATTCTTCAGCAAGCGTTCCCTTCTCCCACCCCTCCAAAGTCATTAAAATTTATTAAATAAATAAATAGGTCTTTATTTCACCGATACAGTAGTTATGTTTGGATATCATCATGGCAGAGCCAAATAGTTACTAGATTGACAATTAACTAAACAAATGAGAAGAGTCAAACAATATTTAGATATTAGGTTTCACAGATCTGAGGAGCCAGTTGGAGCACGCCAAGCTTCTCTCTTTAACTCTTTCCCTTCCGAGTTGCTTGCTTCCTGGTTCCGTGATTCTCCTCCATGCTTCTCTCTCTCTCTCTCTCTCTCTCTCTCTCTCTCTCTCTCTCTCTCTTTCTCTCTCGGTCTACCAAAACCATGGGTAGGCAAACCAAGGCCCGGGGGCCGGATCCAGCCCAATCGCCTTCTAAATCTGGCCTGCGGATGGTCTGGGAATCAGCGTATTTAAAATGCATCTCTGGGTTATTTGTGGGGCCTGCCTAGTGTTTTTACATATTGATCAACATGTTGGACATGCCTGTCTTAGATATATTACATCACCAAAGATCAAATGCAGTAGAATTAAGACATGGTGAACGAACAACACAGAAAGATGAAGTAGGGCAGCATGTTTTTCGTAATATACTTTGTGGAGCCTGATGAAAGGGAAGCAAAAGTACTGTGCAAATAAAATAGGAACACTTCAGTTCACTCAAGAGACTTAACTATTATAATATTTGAACGCACGTTGGGTTTGCTGGATAGGATGGAGAATGAAGTTAGGCAGCTAGATACTTACGGTTCATTTTCAATACGGTTTATAGCTTCTCCACAGTCATAAAAAGGATATGTACCCGATGCAAGAAATATATTATCACCAAAGGTCAGACGCAGTAGAACCAAGACATAATCTACCAAAAAAAAAGAAGAAGAAAAAGAAAAGAAAAGAAAAGAAAGAGATTAATTTGCGTGGAGATGCTTTATAATGTATACTTCTTGGTACAATGTTAATGCCTGTCCAAGACATTTCTTGAACTTGTGAAACTGCATTAAGCGTCCAGGAACTAAATGTAAGAAAGAAAAAGAAAACCTGATAGAAGTATGATAAAATGTTTAAAAGTCCCCGACTATTAGATCAGGAAAATGCCTATTCAAAAGGGACAATGTATTCTACTACTGAAAAATGCAAGTCAGAAAAACCAAGGAAATTAAGGCACATGAATTCAGAAGATGGTGTTTTTTATTTTATTTATTTTATTTTTTTACACTGTCGGGGTGTGCAATTTATGAATCACACACCAGGAATAAAACAAAAGGAGTTTCTGAAATAACCAGTATGTGTTCAAAATAACAAGCAAAACTTAGCAATTTGGAAAGCTGGTCAACCTCTTCCATATACTTCCTCCATTAATGGGATTCTAATCTGGATTATTGCTGAACTCAGGATCAAGAGCTATATATAAAAATGGGAACTTCCTCAATGAGGCTTCCAGCTATTCCTTTTCCGGAAATCATTAAATCCCTCTGACAAGTTATTTCACAAGCTATTGAGCAATTTCAAACTTAGCTTTCTTCTAACAGCTTTTTGAAAGAGTGGTGACAGCTCAGATTTAAACCCACTTTCTGAAGAATTCTATTGAAAATTCCAGGTTGTTTTTCACTTTATCTCATATACTGGGGTCAGCTGAAAATTGCTGCTGCTGCTGTTGTTGTTGTTGTTTTTGTTGCCAGTTAATTCCAAGTATATATGTATGTATTTAAAATGCTATTTACAAGTATTCTTATTTGCATTTGCTACATCTTCTCAGGAGAAATGGCTGAGATTTCTTACAGTCCAATGGGAACTACTGACTCTCACATGCAACAATCTGTAGAAGACGGCATCATATGGTATAAAGTGTGTGCTTGCTACTGTCAATAAAAAATTATGGATTGCTAACAAGCACAAAATGCGTATATAAGGCCAGAAATGAACAAATTTTCAAAGTAATTATGTATCATCAACAGAGATTGCTTCTGTAAAGGTTCTCGTCTTTGGAACTTGGGTACATTGTGTGGGCATTTTATGAGGTCGTTTTTCCTTGATCTTGGGAATGTGATGGGGCACATAGCTACCAGGACTAACATGGCAACAACATCAAAATTTCCAACATAGTTTTCATTCTTCATTAACCATAAGGGCTCTCTAGTGCTTACCAATGTTGAAGGTGAATGCATAGCATGGAGAGGGGGCCAATGAGGCTGTTGCTGCCACCACCCAGCCCTGATAGGAACCATGGGTTAAAGGGCACCATACTTGCCTTGCCCCGGGCACTGCCAACACACGCTATGCCACACCTTGTCCTTCACTCTTTACAGGTTTAGTGCAGGTGGTATTGGGGAATGTGTGGCTATTGCATGTAGCAGCTGCCAGTCTTTCTAATTAAAAAAGATGACTGTTTACACGTCTTGGGCCAATAAGAAGAGCAATGGGTTAGGTAGGGAACGTATGTGTGCTTCCAAAGCAATTACTATAAGTACCACATTTTTCACTCTGTAAGACGCACCTGACCATAAGACGCACCTAGTTTTTAGAGGAGGAAAGGGGGAGAGCCCCGCTTTTTGGGGGATCAGGTCACAGTTGTGCAGCTTCTTTTGCAAAGGGGGAAAGCCCCGGTTTATTTGAGGATCAGCTCAAAGTTGTTGAGCCTACTTTGCAAAGGGAAAAAATCCTGTTTTTATGGAGTTCAACTCACAGTTCTGCAGCTTCTTTAGGAAAGGAAAGGGAGCCATTTCTACAGTTTCCAGACAGATAATCTAATCAACCAGTCACATGTCGCTGGGGAAACAAACAGGCTCCGTTTGCAGACCATTCAACAATGGAGGCCTGGGCATGGGGCTGGGGCCGGAAAGGGAGCCAGTGATCGACCACACATTCACTCCATAAGACGCACAGACACTTCCCCTTACTTTTTAGTAGGAAAAAAGTATGTCTTATGGAGTGAAAAATACGGTAGATACCTTCCAAGTTGGAAAGCACAGGCATAAATATTAAATGTGAAGACCTGCTCTTTTATTTACCTTGGCCTTTTGTCGTTGGGGGGATTTCAACAGGAGGCTCGCAGGTAATAGTCCCTTCTTGTAAGTCCGCCTTACGGCTCGTTTCCCCAAAATGACACCAAAGCTGGTCATCTACATTTAAAACTGGGAAATGGCTGAGAGTCAATTCTACCTGAAAATGCAAGCAAAAAGAGGTTGTCAGAAAGCAACAAATAAGAAAAAAACCGTGGATTCCCACATGGAGGAGGCAGAGAGGAAGGGTAACAGGGACAGTAGCAGCAAGGAAGAGGAAAAAGGAATGGAAGCAAATGTGTTGCACTGGTGGAAAAAACCCCTGAAGAAAGCTTACTAGTGCCACATGTTTTAATATTACAATAATGTCCTCTTCGCTGATAACTAGGATTCTTAACAACCTTATTGTAATTAAGGGGCCATAGTTCAAGGGTAGTGTTTAGCATCTCAAGTTGAAAAAAAAGTAGCATGATTGCAAAAGACCCTGGAGAGCTCCCACCAGAATAGACAGTACCAGAAAGGTTAGCAGTCTGACTGTGAAACACAGCTTTTTATGTTCAAGCCTGAAGTCAGAGGATGGGAACACAGAAATCAGGGTTACATTCAAAAGGAGTGACAAAATGGCTTTAGGCAAGCACTATGTACATTGCCTGATGCAACTGTGCACTATAGATCACTTTAGAACACACACACACACACACACACACACGCACACACACACACACGAGAGCAGAATAGTATTTTAAAGTAATCTATTTTTTATAATTTTTATTCAGTTCTTAGCAATATAACCATTTAACAATGCACAACACTTATACATCCTTGATCTGGATAATGCAGAAACGGAAAAAAGAGAGGAATATTTCTAATTGAGATAAAGTCACTTATTTAATTTAAAGTATAGTTATGAAATCAAATTACTTTCCTTATTAGGTTATTAAGAAAACGGAACCAGAACTAACACCCTACAAGACTATATAGGAGTATTTCTTTTGATATTCTTTAACTCCACCTGGCCAAGATCAGTATTTTGAGAGGCAGCTGTTCCATAAAGCCAAGGTAAAATAATTCCAAATATATTGGGAGATTTGTGGCACCTAATTTGTTGTTCCCTTCTGTAGTCCTCAGAATGCCATTCCTCAAAATGAGGAATGCAACATAGATCAGAAGACAGAACGTAGATCTGTCCTTTTGGTACCTCCAAAGGAGGATTCCTCATAAAAACAAGACCAAAGCTGGTTTAAAATGCATGATAATGATAGTGACTCCGAACACCCTCTCTGTTGGGCTGGGTATGTGTGTGAGGCCTGATGCAAGTCATTTCGGGACCAGGGAGCTGGTCTTGTGTCTGCTAAATCCCAAGCTGGCACAACTGATATCACATGACAATTTGCCTGCACCCTGAGTTTTGTTCTAGCCAGCAAGTGGCGGGCTTGCAGGTGTGGCTATGGTGCTGCCACTACCTAACCAGGAATTTGGACCTGCAGGGTGACATTTGCACAAAACTATCTTTGAAGGAGGTCACTTTAAAAAAATAACAATCTGAACACTATTATGGTTTGGGGAAGCAGGAATTTTGTTCTCCCACCCAAAAAATATTGCAAACTAGCTGTGTATACTGCAAACTGTGCAGTGCTGTTCTCTGTAAATTGGACTGAAAAGCACACCATTTAAATTTTGTGGCATGGCACTTTTAATCGGTGCAGA
Organism: Podarcis gaigeae; assembly: GCF_964106915.1. NCBI lineage: Eukaryota > Metazoa > Chordata > Lepidosauria > Squamata > Lacertidae > Podarcis > Podarcis gaigeae. The sequence continues at coordinate 59,709,281 of NC_139686.1, read as the reverse complement.
CTTCCATAAGAAGCTATAGCGTGCTTTGGTCATTCTGTCCCATTCCACCAGGAAGAAAGCCTGGGGGATTCATTGAAGTAGAAACAGAAATATCCCCAGTAAGTATTACATCCTTAACTGAAAACCCTTCTTTTCCCCTTGGCGAAAAGCTTGGCAGAGATGGAATTACACTCTGTCATCTTGTCCTAAAATGTGCTAGAAAAAAAGAGAGTGTTCTGCAGGGTTTGTTTTGTTTTGGCTTTTGGAAAGCACAAACGCAACATCTATTGAGCACAGAAGTTATTCAAACTTTTCCAACATAATTAAAGCACGTTAACCACACTGCAACAATAGCCAGAGGACACAGCAGGAGTCACAAGTCAGGCTGGAAAGAATCAAGACGCTTGTTTTGAAAGGGCAACAAAGACAAACTTTCCTCCAAAAACCCTCATTCACAATTGGAGAGATGAAGTAGAGCTTTGGGCTGCTGGGGGCAGAAATAAAAAGTTTCCTGACAAAGAGGGATGTCTGGTGGCTTCATGAGCCTCAGGGAAAATAGCCAACTGAGCATTCAAGTGTTTGATTATTTCTGTTATATAAGGAAACAAGCAGTTGGAACGAAGGTGAGAAAACAGGGTGGGTTAAAAATTTGCTTGAATTGACCGGATGCTTGAGGACACACCGAGCTATCTGCATGCTCTCTTTTTTTAATGTTTCATTCTGCTTTTGTCCGCTGTTGTGTGACTTTAGCAATTGTACGGCCTATTTCCCCCCCAACTGAGACAGTTTTCTCTTTGGGAACTGTAACATACCTGTAGCGAATAAATGAACCATACGAAAAAGGGAATCTAGCTATATAGACAGAGTGAGAAAGTGCTGTGTGTGTGTCCTCTTGTTCTAAAATAAATCATTAAAAAAAACACCTTTGTTTCCCGCCCCCCCAAGCAGAACATTTTCTTTATAAAGCATGGCACTTGTTCTGTCATTTACACAAACACATAACATTTAGGTGGTCTGAAACTTCCATTACTTCTTTTAAATTGGGGTGTAGAAACTCCGGCTCACAGATCAGAAGTGGACTGCGAGGCCACTCTGCCCAAATCATACCCACTGGTACATCAGTTGACGCTACTTAAAAGAAAAGGGTGTGTGTGGATGCTTCAAGCAGCACTTTACAAAGGCCTTAAGACAGCCTGTTGCCCTTCCATTTCAGGCTGAAATGGGAGCATGCGGTGTTTTTTATCAGGGGCTACGCAAAGGTATGCAGTAACGGCACCTCTTTTTGTTGTTAAAAAGTGTGGCATGTACTGTAACAACTTCTTGGTGAGTAAAGTAAAGGTAAAGGGACCCCTGACCATTAGGTCCAGTTGTGACCGACTCTGGGGTTGTGGTGCTCATCTCACTTTACTGGCCGAGGGAGCCGGCGTACAGCTTCCGGGTCATGTGGCCAGCATGACTAAGCTGCTTCTGGCGAACCAGAGCAGCACACAGAAATGCCGTTTACTATCCCGCCGGAGCGGTACCTATTTATCTACTTGCACTTTGACATGCTTTCAAACTGCTAGGTTGGCATGAGCAGGGACCGAGCAACGGGAGCTCACCCCGTCGTGGGGATTTGAAGCGCTGACCTTCTGATCGTCAAGTCCTAGGCTCTGTGGTTTAACCCACAGCACCACTCGCGTCCCTTCTTGGTGACTACCAGCACCTATTTTTCTAGGGGGGGGGGAAGCACTCGAAGCACGGGGGCTGTTTGGATGCCTTTGAGTCTCCTTTCATTTCCCTCTAGGACTGGAAGTTTGAAAGGGGACAGCCATGCATCTCTGACAGGTAGGAGATGTCATTATTTGACATGAGATGTCATAATGTTATGTGATTGACAGGTGTGTGGTCCTGGCCAGCTGTCAAAATTTGAAGCACGAGGTCGATCCTGAAAAAGATCTGGCCCATGCAGCTGTAAAAGTTTCCCAGCCCTGTGTGAAGTTGTTCAATGTGTACCCTTGGGAGTCTTGTGGACCAGGAGAATAACAAGTTTTATCGTGTTAGGAGCAAAGGGAGTGACATCATGCTGAATCAGACCATTTAGCTGGGGGGCAGGATGCCTTCTGAGGCATCAGAGCTGTTCTGCTGGGGGGCGGGAGGCCTCTTCCACCCCCCAGCTGAGCAGTTCTGCGAAACCCCATGCTCTTCAATCTTGTCTTTGAACCTGAGAGGCATTAGAACTCGCTTTCTGTGTAGGGCTGTGCCATGTATCTTGGAAGAAGCAGCTGAGATAAATTCCATATACCCGCATTTAGCTGCTGGTATATCACAGTGATGAAAACAAAGTATCGCCCAGCCCTAGCACTAAACTAAATCACCAGAGGGTGAGCTGTTGTGCGAATCATAGTGACAATCTGCTTAGCTATTTCCCCTGTTGCACTTCCAAGATGAGACATGAATCCCAAACTCATATGGCAAGGTTCACTGAAACCCTACCTACGAGCAGTGGGAGAGTCCTCTAAACTTGACAGTCCTTGAAAACAATTAGAAGTTCTTCTCAGTTAAAAAGTAGACGGCAAGGGGAAGGGATCCCTTACATTTTTTTTTAAAAAATGATAAGCATGTGAGCTGTTTGCACTCTTTCCCCCCTCTCCCCTCCAACTGCAAGAGCCCTAAGGAACTGTGCCAGAGGTTTGTGCCCAATGCTAGTTCACTGCCATCCAGCAACTCTTTCACAAGTTTTTCCCCTGCCTTCAAGTAGGCGCTGGTTGTGAGCAGAGGCTGGATGATCCGCGGAAGGCTTTCACTGTGCAATTAACAAGATGAGTAAGTCCCTGGCAGGGGGTGGTGCTGCGGACCCCTTGGGTGTGTTCCGCGGACCCCCAGGGGTTCCCAGACCCCTAATTGGGAACCGCTGCTTTAGAACATTGCAAAACAAATACACACATAATTATATGCAAGGACAATTCTGTCACTCCTCACACAATGCACTGATTTGGATTCTCTCTCTCTCTCTCTCTCTCTCTCTCTCTCTCTCTCTCTCTCTCTCACACACACACACACACACACACACACACACAGACACACACGATCCTGTTGCACTTACGTTGCCTGTGGCTCCCCGGCTCATATTTTGAGGGTAAGCACTTGTAATATTCAGGCAAATGCCATCTGGGCTCCAGAGCCAGTGGTTTTCCTGAGCTGATCTTGCACAGTCTTTTTTCCTCGTGCATCTGGAATAAATAACAAAATTTAAAGTTGTCCGGAAAGGTGGCATAGAATGTGTGCTTAATATTTCTTTTCTTCTATTCTGTTTACTTATTATTCTTTATGACAGGATAATTACCTGTTAGCATTTTCAAATTACAACAACAAACGTTCAAATATTTATCTTAAATTCAATGAATTGTACACGAAGTGTGTGTGTGTGGGGGGGCCAACCTAGTATTCAAGCAACATGTTAACAGAAAAGTAGTTTAGCTGTTAAGGAACAATATTGTGCCTACAGAGTGTGGAAATTTGGAGTGTTTTGCTTATTTCTTAGCACGCTGCAAATTTGTCACCAGGTCTTTAGTCTCAGCCTGAGGCTTAGCTCTGTCAGCTCATGCTTGAGTCACAAATGAAAACATACATCCTTGGCTATATGATTGACTATTCCCCACTGCTGCTGGGAAAGTGAACTCAAGGAAAATTCTTGAAATATGAAACCACTTTCAGCTTCTCTCCATCATTATACTGAATCCAGTAGATGCAGAGGTGCCAAGCAGAATTGTAGAGAGAGCAACACAAGGATACCTATTGCGGTCTCTGGATGGCTAAATATTTTACTGACATGCCTTCCTGAAATGTAAAATATCATGAAGGGCAAGTGCAGCAAACACACTGCATAACAATGGATAACAACAAGGAGTCTTCCGACATCTTAAAAGACTGACAGATCTGTTGTGGCCCCAAGCTTCTACGGCTAGAGCAGATTTCATCAAATGCATCGTTTTGTGTCAATGGAAAACTAGCAGCTCAGTATTTGCCTATACTAAATTTACACAATATTGCCTCTGCTAACCAACAGTGGTTCTCAGGGTTTCATAGAAGAGTATTTACAATTCCTATCTGGAAATGCTGGCAATCTGAACCAGGTATCGTCTACAGGAGTTCCTACAACTCATGAGTTCTGTAACTACATGATTTCTTCATCAATACAACTATTGCTTACAGTATGGTACAGGTGAGCCCTAACTTTGAAAAAATAAAATAAAAATAAAGTCATGCTGACTGCAATTCCCAAAATTGAATTTGTAAGAAAACATAACCAGAGCAGATAATTTAGTAGCAAAAAAATGCAATTCGGTGGCTTGTGGCAGATCAACTGGGAGGCCTGTGCTGAACTCAGAACCTTTTCCTTTCAGTTGCTTGGGGCAGCGGGAGAATAAAGAGCCAAATATCGGATCATTGGCAGCTGCAGTCCTTGGAAAGGCCTAGGACCTCTAGGAATTTGGTGCCTCATGAAACATATATCATCTGCTGTGGATCTTCAGCCTTCATTTTGTGACTGGTACTGCAGCTCCCAAAGACACCAGGCCTAGATATTGTGTATGACAACAATAGTTAGGAAATTATTATTTTATTTTATTGTTTGCCCGCTCTCTGTAACTCCAATATCCTTGAACTCGTTTCCCCCTTGTTGAAATTATAGATATATGCATTGGGTTCCAATATTTTTCTGCTGCCTTTTACTGATTTAAATAAAGCTTGTTTACAGTGGACGCTCGGCTTGCAAACATGATCCATGTGGGATGCACATTCGCAACCCGCAGTGGTGTGTCTGTGCACGCGTGGGTTGCGACTCAGCGCTTCTGCGCATGTGCGACCGCTGAAATTTGGAAGTAACCCGTCCCGGTACTTCCGGGTTTCGGCGGTCTGTAACCCAAAAAAACTCAACCTGAAGCGGCTGTAACCCGAGGTATGACTGTATTTTGTTTTTTTAAACAAATAAACACATGGTGTGGATTTCTGGAAAGCAATTCCAATTCTGAATCCAGTGCCCAGACTGTGTGTGTGTGTGTCGGGTGTATGTGTGTGTGTCACTGAAGAAGGTTTTGGACTGACTTAGAGACTCTCATTCTGACATGTGGACCTGCAACAAATTTCTGCAGTATGGCTTATACCTGTTCACGATTCCAATCACGCCCTATTCTAGGACACTCCATTCCATTTCCCATAGATTTCTAGTCTCTATTCACCCCCACCCTACCCAAAGCCAGCCAGCATTTCATTGCCCCCAAGTGTACAATGCTCCCTGGGCTCTTTTTTGGGGAGGGGGGTCCTCTTTAGACACTTGGAAACTTAATTGTCTGTAAGTGTATGTGATCAAAACTGGCTGTTTGCTGACAAAGACTTTAATAATGAGTCTTTAATAATGAGGTCAGGAGTCACCATGAGAAGTCTTAAGAGAAAAGCTGAGATCCCCCCAACCCGGCAATATGCAAATATGCCTTTGCATTCATAGGTAGTCAGCCTCTCATTCAAATTAAATTGTGTGGTTTCCTCTGCATTTCAAGTATGTATATATAGAGGGGTATTCTTCGTTTGGCTTCATGATAAGCTTTGAGGCAATTTTACTGCTGCAGTTAAGATGTTTGCAGTGGAAGCAGGATTCCTGAAACCTATCTCCTTTTCCCTATAATTAAGTAAACCTTGTATGCCAGTAGCATGCACTTCATATCACAAAATCCCACATGGTTCTGCCATGGGGTTAATTAACCTGGAAGTTTGAAGCAGAGGAGACTGACTTAGAGACATCTTCACCACCCCTTACTTATTTAAAAATAAGCCTCCAGCCATGCAAAAGCTTTCGTTCAGAAAATGCTAAGCCTACTTCGGAGGTATAATAGTTACGCCAGTGTGTTCAATGATAGGCCCAGGTGAGGGCCTATAATTTAATTTCAGAAGGAAAAAAACCTCACTTTCAATTTCAACTTCTCAATTTCAGAACAAAAAGAACAGTCACAGGTAGCGATGTTCCCCCAAATAATACTTTGCAAAAGATTTCAGGTTCAATCAGCGGTCTGTGTTCTTACCTCGTAAGAGTATGAGAAGTCCAGTCGCTCAAAATAAGCAATTAAAAGCAATAATAAAAGGAAAAGGAAGGGCACAAATTTGGAAATCCATGTATCGAGATTGATCTCTTTTCAGCTCATCAGCATCTTTTATTTGTATGATGCCTTTGCATTGTTTAAGTCATGGTCAAGGTGGCTGACAACATCAAATTATTTACGTAAGTCGCTCTTCCAATTACAGAAATATAACAAAATGTAAACAGTTATAAACAATCAGCTATCGGTAATTAAAACACCTCAATAAATAAATTTCCCATGTAACAATAAAATCCCAAAACTAACAATAAAATCCCAAAACATACTCCCAATAGCAGCAAGAATAATGCATCGCTGAGTTGCATCCAATCTCAGCCCAACCTGGAGTAGACAATGAAGACAATGGATGTAAAAGGCAAAAGAGTTATACCAATCTGAAGAGAAGCCAGAGTATATGGAATTGTAATTGTTAATCCTTATAGTGATTTGGAAAACGTTCCCCCGCCCCCGCTTTTTTCATGTTCTCACTTTTTATTTTTTATTCTAAGTTGTTTATTTTCAGCGTGTTTTTTAAAGAAACCCTAATAATAATAATAATAATAATAATAATAATAATAAAGGCGATGGACGTGACTAACTTAAGTTCATGAATGGCTCCTGCTAGAATTGCAGGAGAAACCACAGCCAATCTGAGCTACAATGAACAATGGTCCGATTTGAACCATTCCTATGTGTTGTGGTTCTGAAGAAAAGCAATGACAGACCAACACAATTTAATTTTGCTATTTAGGTGTATAACAGAAGAACTGTTTTAGAGAAATCTTCAACGTTATGAGGAGATTTCCTCTTAAAACACTGAAGATCTCGGCTTTTATCTCGCTTTATTTTGACTTCTCATAGCTTCCAGCTTGGGAGTATGGAGGGCTAAGCAAACAAGAGTGCTGTGTTTTTTGTTCTTTTCTTTTTCTCTGTCTTTAAAATTTGTATGTTTAGCGTATCAATAAAGTTCTGACACCCTAGTAGGAAATAATCACTACCAGGAATCTCAACTGACTTGAAGGTGTACATCATGAAAAAGGAAATGGAAAATCTACCTCATCCATAGTCAATGTGTGTTTGGTAGAAATGGAAGGCAACTTTTTGCCACAACACCCTGAATATAATAAATTCCAGCATGTCTCTCGGTAGCAGACAAAAACTTTGTACCTTTAAAAACATCAGAAACCTAAAAGCAAAACTGAAATTCAATATGGTTCTCTCCCCTCCACCACCCAAAAATTCCCAAGTGCTGTTTTTCAGCTGGAGGGACTGTATTAAGGAATGTTTAGAGTTAAAATACTAGAATAAGACTATCACCAGATAAATGCTAGATATTCACCAGCTGTGGCTTGGCAACCACCATTTTCATGCAAATTATATACAAGCTATACAGACAAAATATGCAAATTAGCTTCCTCCCTGCTGCTCATTATATGTTTACACTGTGGTAATTTGTGATGAAGAGTTTTTCCCAGTTCTGGTACAAATGCTTTGAAGAAATCATTCAGCATACATGATATTCTGAAAAGAAATAACATGCAGAATACAATATATCCCTGTAGCATGGAATACTTACTTTCCCTCTGTTACACACCAGCCGCAATACGGATCCCGGGCTTGAATGCAGAGGTCACAGGTTGAGTAACTCGTACATTCTTGGACAGGCAAGCGAAACACCTAATAAGAGTAGATACATCTAATAATAACTTATGGGAAAGTGCTTTGGTTATGAATAGCTTATATAACTCTAATACGCTTTTCATATTTTCTTACTCCTAGCCAATTCACAATTTGTCCTGAGCTCACAGGAATTTGTTTGCATCATCAATATTTGCAGTAAACTTAAGGTCATGTTTGGGGACAAACCACTTGAGGCCACTGAGAACCTCTCCTAAAAAAATATAGCATTAAAAAACCCAAAAACAAATAAATTAAAAACAGCTGTGTGTGCACTCTGTAAGAATGATGCTGAGGTAGGGTGCATTAATCCTTTTCCCTCTGCTGTTTTCCGGATATAAAGCCCCCTGACTCCAAAGCTAAAATTTGCCAAGCTAAGGGCGCATGTGTGCATGCACGCACAAACACCTAAATGCACACTGCTCATTATTACCAGTGTTCGAAGCTCCCATTGTTCTAGGTGCATTTTGCAACAGGGAATTTCATTAGTGTGAGCAGTTTCTGAGCTCTGGGCGCAGTACTGCGCCTAAGATTACAGATTAAAACTGCAGAGTGGAAGGAAAGGAGGCCATTTTTCTGCCTCCCCACTTCCAGCTACTCTCTGAAGACTGGAGAAGAGACCCTCTTAAGAATATTAGCGGGGTGGCCAGTGGGGGGACAACAACTAGACCATGTGAAAACATAATATTTTACCTTTTTACTTTTTTTCATCACCAAAAAAGTTTTAAAAGTTACTATGATGCCATGTTTGCATATTCCTCAAGGAATAGTATTTCTAACTATACCAAACAGATCTAAAAGCACAGAAATATTTTAAATAGGACATTCAAAGCATGTTATATATGCTCAGATTCGGATCTACCTGTTGATATTGGATGTGGTCCGTGACGCTAAACACCTGGAAGTTTCGGAACAATTTTATCCCCAAGGGATTGCGTTTAGAATTTCATTTGTTTTGATTCATTGGGGATACATTCATAAGCAATTAAATATCAATGAGATGGCTTTCTGTTACCAAGGTGGTCAGTTCACATGTCTCAAAGCCTTTTGGCTCCTTTAGGTTCACTCTACAGGTGAGGGTGCAATGAGTGTGGGATTTTTCCAAGTGTGCAGATGAAGGAAACTTTAGCATTGGTTCTCTGCTGTTATTGAAAGCCTCATAGGATTGAGAGGTGCAAGAACTCTGGATTTATGCCAGTGCCTAATTTAAGATAGAAGCCAGTTGCCAACTGCTAACACAAGCAAATGTCTCTATTCAGTCATTAATTAGCCCTGACGAGGTAGATGCTTCCTTTTCTTGTAACTGGCATTGTTCCAATGATAACTTAAAAAAAAAACCAAGCAGCAACAAAACTGGGGTAGTACCACTAGCAGGCCAAAAAGAGAGAGAGAGAGAGGATGGAGGTAAATCCAGGTGCCTCAAAACAGTGTTTAGACTCTAGTGGAATTTTGGCGAAAATCCCTCTCTCAAGGGCAGTATAAGAGCTCAAAAACATAAATAAGAGAAGGATTGATTCTGTACCAATCATTCTTTCTGTTCTACGTGGCATTTGCAACTTTACAGTATCCTTGTGGAAATATTTTCTCTGAAACCCATTGGGCACTGAATAAACCTTGTTTTGTAGCACCTGAAGTTTCTTTCCTCTTTCTGTTTGGACTGTTCTCTCTCTTATCATATCAAAAGGTTAAGCTCATCTATCTCTGCTCTTCATAAGGGACATTCCTGTTATACCTATGTTCCAGATACAGTATGGCTTTTATTGGGTCACAATTCTCACGTATATTCCCAAACGCCACTTGTATTGTCGTTTATCATCCAAAAAAATCTGCTTTGGCCTGTGGCATAAGTCTCACTCTAGCATTCCCTTCTACTGAACATAAGTCACTTTTTGTCTTCCTTCGCCTTCCTCTTTCCCCTAGAGGGACGCTTATTCCAACCATTGCTTGTCTTTAGTCTTCTTCAGTCTGGTTGTTCCACAGTTGTTGGTTTGATCCCTGTGGGACAGCCATGACAACAGATTGTTCCAACACCAGAGAGCTCCTTTCCTATCACTTCCCCTTGCCTTTTCTCTGCTATTTTCTTTTGGGCATCAAGGAGCCTTTGACTACTTTTGAACCATTTGGGGGATGTTATAAATAACTTTGGTTGCTTCCTTGGACACTATACAAGACGGGGCTCTAAAGTGATCTATGGAAGCTTGCTTACCTCCCTCCCTCTGTCATGACTCCAATGATCCACAATCTACCTCTCAATATTTGAAGCACACAGCCACAAGACTCATATCTAGCTCATGTTTCAAGCATGTCCACACAGCTTTAGGGAACTCAGAGAACTTGTTCCTTCTCCTCTCCTTTGCCCCAGTGGTTGTTGTTGTTTAGTCGTTTAGTCGTGTCCGACTCTTCGTGACCCCATGAATTAGAGCACGCCAGGCACTCCTGTCTTTCCCTGCCTCCCGCAGTTTGGTCAGACTCATGTTAGTAGCTTCGAGAACACTGTCCAAGCATCTCGTCCTCTGTCGTCCCCTTCTCCTTGTGCCCTCCATCTTTCCCAACATCAGGTTCTTTTCCAGCGAGTCTTCTCTTCTCATGAGGTGGCCAAAGTATTGGAGTCTCAGCTTCAGGTCTGTCCTTCCAGTTAGCACTCAGGGCTGATTTCCTTAAGAATGGATACGTTTGATCTTCTTGCAATCCATGGGACTCTCCCCAGTGGAGCAGGTAATTATTCATAAAATCAAAGAATTGTAGAGTTGGAAGGGATCCCAAAGGACATTTAGTCCAACCCCATGCAACGCAGGAATCTCAACAAACTCATACACGACAGATGACCATCCAACCTCTGCTTAAAAGCCTCAAATGAAGGAGACTCCACCACCTTCTGAGGGAGTCTGTTCCACTGTCTAACAGCTCCTTCCTGTCAGAAAGTTCTTCCTGATGTTTCCTTGGAATCTGCTTTCTTGTAACTTGAATCCATTGGTTTGGGTCCTAGCTTCTGGAGCAGGAGAAAGTAAGCTTGCCCCACCCTCCACGTGACAGCCCTTTAGATATTTGAAGATGGCTTTCATATCTCCTCTTAGTCTTCTCTTTTCACACTAAACATGCCCAGCTCCTTCAACCCTTCCTCATAAGGTTTGGTTTTCTAAACCCTTTATCATCCTAATCACCCACCTCTGCACATGTTTCAGCTTGTCAATATCCTTCTTAAAGGGTGGTGCCCAGAACTGGACACAGGACTCCAGGAGTGCTCTGACCAAAGCAGAATAGAGCAGGACTATTACTTCCCTTGATCGGGACAGTATACTTCTGTCAGTGTGGCCAAGAATAGCATTCCCTTTTTTTGCTGCTGCATCACACCGTTTACTCAAGTCAAGCTTGTGGTCCACAAAGACCCTTATATCTCTTTAACATGTACTACTGGTAAGCCAGGAGTCCCACATCTTATATTCATGCAGCTGGTTTTTCCTGCCTAAGTGCAGAACCTTACACTTGTCGCTACTGAAATTCATTCTGCTAGTTTGGGCCCAGTTCTCCAATCTGTTAAGGTCATATTGAATCTCAATTCTGCCTTCTGTTTTAACTCTGGGTTCCCGCATGCAGAAATGTTATTATCTTTGAACCCAAATGTGGGTTCATTGGTTCCCCCAAATAGTTAAGGTTAAAGGGACACTGAAATTTCCTGTAATATACAATGAACTCTGGATAAAAGGGATTCCAAATGTCACACCTCATGGATTACAATGGTCAGTGAAACGTGTGAACAGGCCCAGATGTAGGCTGGCAAAACACTCATATAGTCATGTGCAAAAAATCACTCAATAATCCTAGCACTAAATTGTAAGTCATTAGAGAACTACAAATTAAATTTAAATCTACTCTTCTTGCTTTTTAAAAAAATCTTGAAGAGAATCCTTTCACAGTGTTGATTATACTAATCATGCCTATTGCCCAAACAAGCACCTGTAGAAGATTCTTAATGAGCTTTGAATTTGCTGAGCAGAAGATGGAGGAACAGACCCTGAGCCACCAAGCTAGCAGGAATAATGACTACTTTGTGCTGTTCTATTTTTGAAAGGGAATACTACTAACCCTCAGAGCTTCTGCATCTGCTTATGTGCCACATAAAACAAAAGAGACTATGCAGGGGAGGAATTTCCCAACCTCTACACAATACTATTGTTGTCTGGTGTATTTGGGACTGTCTTTAAAACACCCTGGAAACCTTAGTTGGTCTATAACTGGGATGCAAGATTATTAACAGGCACTGGGTGGTTTGACCATATTACAACAATGCTTCTGTCAGTTCTACTGACTCCCAGCCCATTTCAGGGACAAAATAAAATGGTTGTTTTTAACATTTAAAGTTTTAACCTTTACATAGTTTGGGACAAGGTTACCTGAAAGACTACCTTCTGTCATTTGTTCCTACTGAAACCCCAGACCCCAGCGCCTCTGCTGAATGAACTGAGGCAGGCCACCACCAGTGTCTTTTCAGTGGTGGCACCTCAGTTATAGAACAGCCTTCCCAACGAGGTTTGCCTGGCACACTCTTTTGTGATCTTTTTGGTGTCAGGCCTTTGTTTACCCAGGCCTTTTAAATAAACTGAGGTAAATGTCATCTTCTGCTGTTTTTTTTTTTTTTAAAAAAAAATCTCTTAATTTTGCAATACCTACTTGCTTTCCATTTCCCTATTTGTCCCTGAAAAAGCTGCATCAAATCCTCTTCATGTACACATTACTTGCTGGAGATATATATATATATATATATATATTATACACTGTAGAGTTCTTGATGCCATAACTCTGGTCCCAGGAAGCACACAACAAACAGCTTTCAAATCACCAGAATTACCAATGATAGGCCATGTGGTCCAATAGTTTGCATGCTGGACTTGGGCTAAGGCCAAGCCGAACTACACATTACACCGGGAGATCTCCTGGGGCTTTTTGCTTTGGCCCAAGTGCATAATTAGCTGCTGCTCTACACCCAGAGTTCCTTCACATCTCTATCTAATGAGGACGAGCCATTTGCTTTTCATGAAGTAAGCTATGCTAATGGTTGCTTTCTCTGTGCACTTGCAATGGGTCTGCACAGTTGCCTGCTGAATGAAAATAAAGAGATCGCATTGTCTTGGGGCATGTGCAGAGTGGCAGCTCTGGGAACACTGGTTAATTTCTGATATGTGTATGTGTGTGGCAAAAATATGCCTCCCTGTTCAAGGGACTATTCCTGCATATTTCTTGTGATTTCCGTTTAGGAACACAACTGTAGGTCCAGCTCAACCTGCAGGTATGCCCTGAGAAACATGTTCAAATTGAACATGATATTTAAAGTTTCATTGTTGTTTCCAGGCATTTTGTACCTCTCTTGCAGTCATCACATACAAGTTCTCTTGGAGAGCATCTAGGGCGAGATCTTTCTGGATAGGCTTGTTTTTTTCAACAAGGACTCCAGCATATTCCTTTTCAGGATTCGACAGAAACACCTGGAATACAGATTAACTACATTATCTTAGCTATTTCAGTAAATAAAAAAACGTATTTAAGTTGAAACACACTTAGACATTTTCATTTTAAAACAAAACCACTCCAAGAAATAATGGTTGAGCTGCAAGAAAGGAGCACTGCTCTTCTAAAACATTGCTGCCTTTTCAAAATCTTGCTCTATTCTGGCGAAATTATCAGTTTCTATCTGGGCAAAGCTGTTTGCCATTTTTTTTCATGTGTTGTGATTGAGATCATAGAATCATACAACTGTACAGCTGAAAGGGCCCACAAGAGTCAAACAAGTTTCAAAATTACACTCAATATACTAATTCATAATTTCTGATCCTTATTCTGTATTAGGGATATCTATTAAGGGTTTATACTCAAGAGACCTTGCTGTTAGCCTGGTCATATTCTAACCCCTCTTACTTTTTCATTTGCTTAATGAAATTAACTTGCTTTGCCATTGGGTCTGAGCGTTCTGCTCATGAGCTCCGTTTCTTGGAAGTGCTTCAATATGCTCCTTGAGTTCCTTGCTCCTGGCAGGCTAGTAGAGTTTGCTGTTCTATCAAGCTCTGGTATGCACAAATCATTTGCCTGCAAGTCGTAATTGGAAACATCATTCAAAGTGGGTTCCCAGTTTTAGTCCGTAGGCCAAATGTAGTTTGCACAAACCATAGCTTTCCCATTTCAAACACAGCAGTGAACTGGTCATACAAGGAGACAAGGAAGAGCAGTAATATAGCTCATCGTCAATGGCTATAGTTATCTGCTGGGAATGGGACAAAAAAAGATACATTAGTATGAGGGAGAACTCTATCAGGCTTTGATTAAATGAAGACTTTGGTTGCCCTAACTCTACTAAATAACAACGGCAACAAATGGAAGGTGTTCCAGGTTTCTGCAAGGCTAATGGGTTTATGTTTATTTGAATTTTAATGCACACACAGGTACAGCTTTGAGAAGGACATACAGTGGTACCTCAGTTTAAGAACAGTCCTGCTTATGAACGATTCGGTTTATGAACTCCACAAAACCGGAAGTAGTGTTCTGGTTTGCGATGTTTACTTCGTCTACAAATGGAAACCGAACGGTGGAAGGGCACCCATAGTGAAGGCCTCATTAGGGAAAGCACACCTCGGTTTAAGAACAGATTAGGTTTAAGAACGGACTTCGTAAACTGAGGCACCACTGTATTTGAACATGGTTTTATTGATTTTGGGCTGAAATATGTTCACATATTTTGATTTCATGGTGTTCAGGAATGGTTATTTTTATGATTACTTTTAATTCTGGGGTTCAATACGTCACTATTGCCACAATACATATAAACAAATTGTTTGAATATGATTATTGAATTTACTTCATGAAATACTTTACTGAAAGTTTGTTCCGTTTAAAAGTCAAGGAAATTACCGGATAAACCTTTTATCTATGGCAGATTCATTCTGGCCATAGCTTTCTTATATTGCAAAAATAGGCCACGCTTCTTTTTTAAACAACAACAACAACAACAACAAAGCATTTAAGACATTGAGGTTACCTTCAGGATTCTGCCGTCCGATGTCCCAACAAATGCTACTGTATGCGTGTTCTCTACGGCAAAGGTCACTGCAGTTAAGTCTATACCCTTCTTCTTCAATAAAGGTTCTGTAGTAATTCCCTCTCTGCTTCCCAGAGGGTATGGTAAATGTTCAGAACCACATGGAAAGGCTTGGCTTGAATTCTAAAAAATGAAGCAAGAAACAGAAACACAACAGTCAGATGGGTGATAAACTCTGAACTTTGAAACTAGGGCTGAAATCCAACCCACCCCCCTCTTTTATGCCACACTATGTGTAGAGGGGGTTTGACTGGGTGGAGACACCCCTCTGCTCAACTTGCATCACTGCTGGTGCAGATCTCCCCTATCCTTGCTAGTTGAAGGTCCCACAGGTGGGGGATGAGACCTCAGGTGGCTTATGATCCATCCCTGACCTAAGGTGGTTGCAGAAATATCTCAGGTATCCCCTGGACAAAGGTTCTTTGGGCTGGATATATGGTATGGGTGGGACCCAAATTCAAACTGATGCATGTTGTGATGTGGAAACTCCTCTCTGCATATCTTAAGCAGGGCATCCATATGAAGATGTTTGGATGTGAGGGTCCTTAGTTAGTAGGAAAGCCCTTCCTTGAAGAGGCTGTATCAAGGGATCATGGACCATGCTTGGGTTGGAAGGCACTGCGGTTGGTCTTAGGGATAGGAAGGCACAGAAAACCACCCCACTGGAAATCCTTTTTTATTTTCTCTATGGGAGATTCCCCTCCCCACCACCACCACACACAGTTTTTCAAATTGAAAAATGGGATATTTAGGGGATACTTTAAAAAGTCTCCTGTGTAATATTTCCCCCTTTTAGAATGAGGGAAATCATTTTATAGCTTTTTATTTTTTTTAAAGAAATACAAGATAGAAAATATTAAAATCTGGCCACACTCAAATCCAAGGTGAATTTCTGGATGTAAAGGACACTAATGTACATGATAGGAAGCGTTTTATTTTATTTTTAAAAGAGTCGTCCATAATTTCACTGGGTTTCAGATACAAGCTATAAAAGCTAGTACAGTGGCACCTTGGTTTACTAACTTAATCCGTTCTGAAACCAAAAGTGTTCTTAAACTGAGGTGCGCTTTCCCTAATGAGGCCTCCCGCCGCCGATGCCCTTCCACTGTTCAGATTCCATTCTTAGACCGAGGTAAAGTTCTCAAACCAAGACACTATTTCCGGTTTTGCGGAATTGAGAAACCATATTGTTCTTAAAACGGACTGTTCTTAAACCGAGGTACCACTGTAATGATGTTGTGGAGAATGCGGCAAGATTTTTGAGTGACGCTATGAAATTATGTCACCATAGGTCCTGAGAGTCCATGCTTGGACAGTTTTATCCTAAAGTATCTCCTACTATGTTTCATTGTCAATTGAATATTAACCTGACTAAGTACAATTTAGTATAAAACAGTGCTATAACATTGCCAGGGAAGAAGAAAAAAGATTTCACATGTTATGCAAAAAATATCTGGAGCCGAAAAGACCTGTGCTGAAACATTTTAGATTCCAGCTCCCAGGTCTTACACTTTTGTTTCACAGATTTAAAATGTGTTTCTAAAACACAGGGTTTTCAACCTTTCTGTCCCTCGCTTTTCAAATAAATAAATAAATAAAGGAAAAAAATTGTTTTAAAGCTTTCATATTACCGGGTGAGACTGAGAAGTGCACGGAGCGGTTTCTGTTCGGAAAGGTTTGTAAAACACGTTCCGTTTATCCTTCATATAGCATTGCTCCCGTTTTTCCTCCATTTTTTGGTTGATCTTCTCCAAGGAAAACACACACATGGCAGATTCCACAGAGTTATTGTCTTTGTTGATCCTCCTGAAAAGTGCAATGAGCATTTTGTCCTCTGAGGAGGCGCCATCCTCTGGCTCTGATGATGCTGGACCCTGCCCAGGCACAGAGGCATAGACAGCATTACACTGGTTGTAAGGGCCACTGGCATCTTTACATTCCAAGTCCATTTCAAAGTAGGAATGGTACTGTTCATCTTCCTTGCAAAGCCGCCCAATTACTGTCCGGTTCTTAAGGGGCTGCTTTTCATACTGATTGAAAATGAAATACACATATTGGCTGTCTTCAAAGATGTACAGAAACTGCTGCGTGCTTGAGGAAGGGTAAGTTGATTTGATCACAGCAGGCTCTGCATAGAGTTCAAAAATGTCTTTCCCATCCCCGTCGAAAAGTTGCCGAGTACTGATTATGATCCCATTGTCACTTGGTCCATTTCCCTTTCCCACAAACATCATTCGGCCTTTTTTCAAAGAGGTGATCAGCCCCACTGTGGCTACCTCCTCGTCGTTGCTTGCAACAAACGATTTCTCCCCGCTGCCGTTCTCATAGTAAACTATCTTTGAAATGTTCTCAAGCTCTCTTATGCAACAGATGCCCTTAAACAGGCTCCCGCAAACCACAATTTGTCCCTCTTGTGTGTCCAGCAAAAATATCTTATTGTAATTGTCAGTATCTTTTGCTTCGGTACACTGGTTTGCATCAATGGGAGGTGTGCACATTTTGTTATCAAGTTGTGGCCCAGTTGATACCTCACCCACGGACGGATAGGGTTTCAAGTCACTCGTAAGCTGATGAAGGGCATTTACTGCACCTAAATAGACTGTCCCCGTTTTGTGGTTCACCGTCAGGTGGTTCAGTTCTGTGTTGGTCAGAAACGAATCCCATTTCTTAGGCCTCAGTGCACAGGTCAAACAAGAGAAGCTCAAAATGCTCAGGGTCCAAATCCAAACAGCCATTTCTGTGCGATACCTGAGAAAGAAACATATGAAATATATTACTTCTAGATAAAAATGAGATTTGTTCCCGCATAATATTGCTAAGGAATTAAGATATTTGGCAAAAAAATCACAATCAACGGAGAAGGTTCAGTCGGCTTTGTTATTAATAAGAGGAACTAAACAGAGCTGCCCTCTATTGCTGCTACTTTTTTGTGGTAGCAATAGAGGTTCTAGCAATAAATTTGAGATTGCAAAGCGGTATTGAGGGTATCATGGTTGAAGGAACGGAGCACAAATCGAATCGTTTTGCAGATGATGTGCTTTGAATACTTCAGAACGCGAGCATTAAAATAAGAGTTTAAATCCCTTCTCAAAAATAACAGGCTTAAAAAGAAATTATAATAAATAAGTTATACTGCCCATCAGTGTCCCTCATCAGGAGCATGCTTGGTTATATAATAATTAAGGCTTCAACTTATCATATGGTGAGTTTAAATTCTTCCCTCTAATTGCTACTGCCAAAATTAATCAGCAGTGGCGAAGAAAGTGTGGCTGGTTATTGTGTGGAAATGGTACTGGTAGGAATTGGGGTGGGGGTTTGGCATAGCACTGACATTTTCAACAGCAGCTATGTTTCTTAGAATCCAAAATTCTGCCATTTATTTATTTTGCTTGTCCCCCCCCCCAAGTGTATAACCTCCTCCCCCACCTCCCCCTTCTACACCAGGAATTGTTCGAAGTGGCTGACAAATAGCAACAAAAACCAACAAACAAAACCCCAATGATTAAAGCACAAAATATTGAACTAAAGCCACAGCCCACATCCCTCGCTCCTGCAAACCCCAATTCACAGTCAATTTTTCTGCACTCCCTGGTGGGCAGGAAACATTGCAACAAAACAACAACACCACAAACTGGCTTATAAGTATAAAACCAAATTTACTAGAATAATAGCTAGAATAGAGATAGACTTGTAACCATTCAAACAACCAACATACTAAGGTGCCATGTGCAAGACAAAGCCTGGAGATACTGTAAACATGGAGTGGATAAATGTACAACTCTATCTTAACAAGTTACATGTGCAGTAAACGTTATACAGACTGGATAAATGAACCGTTCAACAAGTATCGTAAGTCCAATCACAGAACGGCAGCCCTGTGGCGCCACAACGGCAAGGGTAGCACACTGGAGAATATGGAAAAGTTTTTCAAAGCTTTTTCAAAGATTGATCTGGATGAGATGTTCTTCAATGGGTCTTGAGTTGGAAACACAAAGCCGTATGCATGGATCAAATCAATCACGGGAAGGCAAATCAAAGCCACCACCCTGGTAAGAATAACGCCAGTGGGCAAAAGGAGACCTGTTCTCTGGATATATTACAGGTTTTGCTACATGCTTCATCAGTCCAAAAAGCCAGTAATACAAAATGGTTTGCTCAGGATAAAGAAAATATTCACAGGCACAGCAGGAAACATTGACATTGCAATGGCCTGGTTCACACAACATACTAAGCCAAACTTTGGCTTTGCGCAAGGGTACATACGGGCTCTTGGGAGAGGAACTTGTAGCTGCCTTGCTCTTCCTTGCCACATGAAGCTAAGCCAAGGTTTGGCTTAGTGTGCACTCTGAATCGGGGTTTGTGGTTAAACTCTCTCCTCATTAACCCTAAACGGTAACCAAGAACAAAGGTTACAGCTTGTGGTTAGTGAGGCCATCTCTTAACCTCGGTTTAGCGCTCAGTGCAGCACAGTGCAGTAGCAAAAAAGGCTGGGGAGAAGCAAAGCACACGCCAAGCTCTTCTCCATGAGCCCAGGAATCAACATTTGTGCTTAATATGTTGACCAAATAAAGCAATATGTAACTCAGGGAGCAGCAAATGACCTACGTTTCTAAAAACCAGTTGTGTTGCTCAAATGACAGCTAGTGTTGCTTATGAGAATACGTGGCTCTCTCTCGTTTACTACCACCTTAGCAGTGTGTTTACAAAATTCAAAATTCACCAGCAGATCACATAGCATGTCCATGGCTACAGCCTGCACCAAAAAAATCACGCATCCACGGTTGCGTGGGGCCGCAACGGTGTAAAAACATGGTTACAAAGCACGGATCCACATGGATCCTCAGGATTTTTGCATTGGGTCACCCCAAATTCACCATTAGATCACATAGCATGTCCATGGCTACAGCCTGCACCAAAATAATCATGCACCCACTGTTGCGTGGGGCCGCAAGAGTGTAAAAACGTGGTTACAAAGCACGGATCCACATGGATCCTCAGGATTTTTGCATTGGGCTACCCCAAATTCACCGTCAAATCACATGTCTGTGGCCACAGCATGAACCACAAAAACCATACATCCACTGTTTCGTTCAGAATATTTTTTTTCTTGTTTTCCTCCTCTAAAAACCAGGTGCGTCTTATGGCGCAAAAAATACGGTAGTTTTAAGGCAAGCCAGCTTTCTCAGCTTAACTTCCAGCTGTAATCTATGGATAATCATACTACCTTAAATGTATGTTTCAAGAACTAACAGGAGACGGCACACAGAACGATCTGATCATTCATGAAAAAGTACTACCCAGTAATGCTATTTTCTCAGTGCTGATTCGATTCAAGCCCAGACATGGGAGAGTGTTGGCGCCCACACCCGGTCGGCACATCTAACACAGTGATCAGCGGCAGCCAAGCTAACTCAAGCTATGTGGCTTTCCTCAAACTTGCCATACAGTACTTGGTTGCACCAAACCAATGCAAGAACCCAAAAACCCAATGCAAGAACCCAACGCAGGATGTTCACTGAACTACTGGTTGGCTGCCCTACGTGGATTATGTACAACAGCACTAGTGTCTCTGTTCCTTTATTAACGCAAGCATTTCTCAATCATGTTCTCAGCTTCCAAAAGGCACTGAAGTAGTATGTAACGCAAGACTTGTGGATGCCAAAAATCTTGGTTGAAATTAGCTTCATACACATACACTCATGCATTAGCAAACCCGGTCTTCTTGCAGTCCACCAGGGTCGATAAAAATAAATTAGTTTTAAAAAACAAATAAAAAAATTGGATTTTTTAAAAAAATTAAATTAGATTTTAAAAAAAATTAAATTGGATTTTTAAAATAAAATGCTTCTGGAGGAAAAATCTTTCTAAAGATAGTTTTATATTTAAGTTACATTATATTCCAAAGGCTATTCATCAGGAAATAAGGATTTGTTTTAAGCTTTTCATGTGTGCTAAAACTTGCTCTAAGTTTTTTTTAAAAAAATTGTCTAACCACATCAGTTAACAAACATGGATACACATGCTATAATGTTATTGATTTAGTTAAACACATTGTTTAAATTTTTATTAAGGAAATGATTATTTTTCTCCTTCCAATAAAGTACAGCAGAAAAGCTGTCCAAATATAAAGAGTTAACTTATTAAACCTCACAATAATTTCATAATTATCTGTCTATGTATTTCTAATAGTATAATCAAACCAGGAATTTTTGATATAACTGTAAAAACTACTCTGAAAATTTATTATTCCAAAAATGAAACCTTCATCTGGTTGTAAATATTAAGATTATACCAGCAAGAATGTGTCTTTCAATAAAAATAAAAATAAAATCAAGTCTTACTGACTAGTGATTTAAATTGATTTGATTTATATCAAATCCATCCTGCAGACCGCGTACTCCAAATCCCAGTTTTCTTCTTCTTTTGAGCAGCCTGCTTCTGCTGCTCTGATGCCTTTCTGCATCAACAATTGCTTGAGACCCAGCTGGTTTTTTACTAAGCTCTAATATACAATCAATAAAGCCCGATTAATGAACTCGCAAGCAACATCATACAGTGGGAGTACATGCACCTTCAGGAGCAACCAACACTCCACCAGCTATTCCAGAACACTAATTCAATATGCATGCAAGTCTGGCAGGTGGTATGCTAGCAGCTGTGCCTGTGCCCATATTTAAAGCAGAAGAAATAAAGCAGGGAGAACTGGAGGTGTGGGTAGGTCCAGGCTGGGTGGAGATTAGAATAAGTTAGAGAAACCTGCAATTGGATTTCATGAACTTGACTGGATGTTGGGATTCCTGAGCACACATTCTGTGATGAGCCACAGAAATGCCTTTCGAAAATGATCCCCATACAAAAATAAAAACAACAACAGAAATGATCATCTGCATTTTTAGGCAAAATCTGCAATCAGGTGAGCTGGCAGAAATCTAGCGTCCTTTTCACAGATATCACGCCCCCCACCAATGCATATTCAGTTCTAATGTAATGATTTGCATGTGTAACTGCTTGGCGGACACCGTTCTGAATGATCTTCAGTAAAATGTTATGCTGGGACCAGATCCGTGATGACTGAATTTCAAGAAAATTTATACAGTGGTACCTCGGGTTAAGTACTTAATTCATTCCGGAGGTTCGTTCTTAACCTGAAGCACACTTTAGCTAATGGGGCTCCCGCTGCCGCCGCGCCGCCAGAGCCCGATTTCTGTTCCCATCCTGAAGCAAAGTTCTTAACCCGAGGTACTATTTCTGGGTTAGCGGAGTCTGTAACCTGAAGCGTATGCAACCCGAGGTACCACTGTATTAGCTTTGAGGATTTCTCTGGTGTTTCAAGTGTTTCCATCCACCCACCTTTACCTTCCATAATGCTATTGATGTTTTCTCTCCTCCATCACTTTAAATTATTTTACTCCACCCTGAGGAGGAGGAGGAGTTTATCTGGCAACCTAGAATATACAGTGGTACCTCGGGTTACATACGCTTCAGGTTACACACTCCGCTAACCCAGAAATAGTGCTTCAGGCTAAGAACTTTGCTTCAGGATAAGAACAGAAATCGGGCTCCGGCGGCGTGGCAGCAGCAGGAAGCCCCAATTGCTTAAGTGGTGCTTCAGGTTAAGAACAGTTTCAGGTTAAGAACGGACCTCCAGAATGAATTAACCTGAGGTACCACTGTTCAGGGAAGGGCTCTTCCTCTCTGTGTTAGTAACCTCAGTGGCTTCCAAACCACAGATGTCCTGCCCCTTGCAAATAATGACAGGCCTGCAAAGCTATTATTCAGAGGAAGGGAAATCGGGGGAAAGACTATGTGATCCAGCAGTCTCAATTCCAATCATTAATCACCCAAGAATTCACAGCTGACATGCTGAGGAGAGGATTTGGAAAGCTCAAAGGAAGCTCAAGCCAGAACCAAAAGCTCTAGACCGGCAAAGACAAATGTCAGGCCTCAGAGACAGCAATTTAAGACAAGGAAACCTAACCTAGAAAAGCAGGGACTAACACAAGGGTGGGTGTAAACAGCACAGGGCACCAAAGGAAAAAACATGTTGTGGGGGGAAGAGAATCTGGTCGTCTGTGCCAAAACAGAAGTCTTAAGTTGGCAGAAAAGTGAACTGCTTGCCGGAGCTGCCTGACTCATCAGTTCCACTGGCTAATGAGACCAAAAAAAGTCAATATCCAATCTGCAAGAAAGTTTCAGGCAGGAGAGGAAAGAGTCATATGCCTGTGTCCATACTGACATTTCTAACCACCCACTAATTCTGCTCCTTCCTGGCAGCGATCACTGTATTTTTATGACTAGATACATAAACGGGGGTAAATGATAGTGCACATAACTTCCTTTGGGGTCTTAAACCCGGCAGCTGGAGGATAAAAAACTATGAAGGCTTTAAGTTAAGGAGAGCACCTAGTAAAGCAGGAAGATGACACACAACTGCAGCACACTTTATTATACTTTAACTTCGACAAAGGTCTGCCCAGGATACGGGAGACTTCTGAGCAACTTTGACAGCGGTCTCATCTCATCAAGCATTTGTTTACCGTAAACATTTGTCAGTCGCATTTCCTAAGGTACAGGGAACATAAAAGCAAAAATACCACAAAATAAAAAAGAAAGAAAGAAAGTCAGCACTGGAAAGCAAGTGAATCTTAGAAACTATGCCAGAAGCTAAGCAACAGAGGTGCAGAGAACATCCCCTTCAAAAAGGCCACCAAAACAGGGTATTATGCACTGCAAGAATAAGATCGCTCTGGAACAAATGGAGAGTTTGCCTTTCTAACTGTAGTAGCAGGGTCATAAAGGTCTTTTCTGGCAATGTGGAGGTTGGATGGTTGCATGGTTTTCAGAGGCATGCTGGGCAATGAAACAGGTCAGACGATGGAGGCGCAATTATGACTACAGGTGAGAGCTCACAATTATGCCTGACCATGCGGAAGAAATCTTATTGCCAAATGTGAGGTCATGCACAACCAAGCTGCACTGGGTGCCTAATCGCTACCAGGCCCTATTTAAGATGCCGATTTTGGTGGGACCCAAGTATCTGAAAAGGCATCTTTTCCATTTCCTACGTCTTAAGGAGAAGCGCTGCTCGTAGCTCAATCAACAGTTGCCATTCACTATGTGACAATGCAGAGCAGGGCCTTCTCTGCTATGGCACCCTGGATAAGGAGCTCCCTCCTACTGGGTATGCTGTTGCCCCCACTGTTAATAGTTTGATATCAAGCTAAGATGTGTCTTTTCCTTCAGGTCTATAGAGACAACCAATTTAAAGATTTTTTCCCCCTGCTGCTGGATTAATGTTTTGCTACATCTATTGGTTTAATTTGGCTATGTTCTATTTGCCGTGTAGCATTTTAACGAAATGCTGTGTGCCCTGAGAGCCTCTGGCTTGAAAGATGGGTGGTGATAATAGCAAAAAGCATGCACCACAGCCCTCCATGTGCTGCCAGACTATATTCCCACCATCCCTGACCACGGGAAATACTGACTGGGGCTGAAGGGGCAACATTATCTGGAAGGCCACGGATTCCCCACCTTTGTTCTAAACTGTTGTAAAAAAAAATGTGCAGAAAAAGTATAAGTAAGTGTAGGATTATTAAGCCTTCGGTGACCTCCTTCCTCACCGTTTGCACTCAGCTTCAACACCACACAGACACCCAGTATCAACAATTTCAACTTCACAGTATCAACAATTTCATTAAGTAGAGCCTAATCCATGAAAACCTGTGGAAAATTTCAAGTCTAGAAAGTATGTAATGTGGCAGGCGAAGGAGTGCCTAGACCGTCCTTGTGGTCCAGTATATGATTAACAAGTGATATGGATGTACACACAATGCCAGCCAATTTCTATTATTCTTCCCACTTTACAAACAGCATCATGCAAGAGATTCAGTGTCATCCAGTGCTAGCCAGTGAGCTCTGCAGCTGAATGAGAACGTGAATCTGGGTTTCTCACAGCCAAGTTCAGCTACTGCATCTCAGGGTTTATCTTTGGCTCCTCTCTTTCCAGGTACAGTTCCATACTTAAAAGCTCAGTATCCAAGAATTTCTTTGTTGCCCCAGAGTCCCGTCCCCCTGCAAAATCCCACTCTTTGGTGCTTAACTGGAGCAAACATCAGTTTGGGTTTTCTGTGGATTGACGTTTGCTCTGATTAAGCTTTAAAGAGTGGGTTTTCCCAGGGAAAGCTCTGGAGCAAAATAATA
This sequence comes from Podarcis gaigeae, assembly GCF_964106915.1. NCBI lineage: Eukaryota > Metazoa > Chordata > Lepidosauria > Squamata > Lacertidae > Podarcis > Podarcis gaigeae. Next base: position 59,684,231 of record NC_139686.1, on the reverse strand, counting down.
ATAATATTAAGGACACAGAGCTTTAAAGCCCTTGTGTCTGAAAAGAGCAGAGGAAAAGTGTGGATAAACCCTCACTTATTCTTAAGCCATTCCTTCGTCTGGGATTATGTGAGAAAGGGCTGTGCAAATGACAACACGTCCTTCCGTTTTCAAGAGATGACCCAGTTAAGAAGCCTTCAGCAGTGCCTAAATCTTGGTGTGCAAATACCCTCCTTTTGAGATAGGCATGCATACCATAACTGTCACACTGCAGTTTTCATGCATCTTTAGAAGTCATGAAATGGCACCCCATATGTTTAAGATGAAATGTAGGAAATAGACCTGTGAGATTTGTCCAAGGGCACAGAGGCAACCTTCTCTGGAATCTGACACTGAAACCAATCTTTGTTATGCTTTGGCCCTGGTGCCCTAAACCAATCTTTCCCTTCCACCCATATTTAAATCCCCAGTTCCACAGCAGTGGAAGTTCAGGGTCGCTCTCAGAAATCTCACAGAACTGTGAACTATAAAGAGCCTTTGACATAGCACCTGATTAGCTATGCAGTCCTTTTCAGCACCAAACTCAAGCTGTGCACAATTCTTTCCTCCTCCCTCCAAAACTATCAAGGCCCATCACTTGCCCAGGACATCTGCTGGGATTAATTGAATTGCAAAGTGCTCTTTCCTGAAAAACCTGTTCCTTTCCTGCCCCCTTTCACACCCTGCAAGGGTAGACTGTTACTCATTTAAAATTCCATTTAAGTTCATTCCTTTTTGCAGGAGGAAACCCTTCAGAGTTATTTCCAAGGGTCCCCAGTAAAGGAATGGCAGCATCAAGTTACAGAATAAAAATATGTACACCCTAAAAAGACCAAGGTTTCAAAGTACAGCAGCATTTTGGTGGTGCTTCCTCCTCAACAAAAGTCAGAAATGCCCTGCTTTTAAGAATAGCCTAGTAATTTTTGCATGCAAACCATTGCAGATGGCATAGTAGTTTTATTCCAAACCCTTAACCTTCACCTTTAGGAATGAAGAATGCAAGTTAAACAAAAGAAACAGTGAAATAATTTAAAATAGTTATTAATATGAGGCAATTGTTTTCAATACAGTGCGGCAATAATATTTCTTTTCCCCCTAACCAGGCCAGGTTTAAGACTCAATAACATAATTACATGTTTCTACTAAGTCCTATAGCTAAACAGAATTCGCAGAAGTGAACATGAAGGAAATGGGGAATGCAGAAAATGTCTCCAGAGAGCCAAGATCAGCTGGATATCTGAGTTTCAAAAAGTGCCATAACAAGCATTTTTCAGCTGTTGGGATCAAAATAATTTATAGCATTTTCTTCCTCAGGTGGGTTGCACTGATTCAAAAGGAAAGCAGTGTGCTTTTAAGGAATATGCCAGCAAGTTACGGGCAAGGCAGGATGAGGGCATTCCCAAGGATTTTCTTTTTTACTCTTTAGTTGGAAGAAACTACTATTCTAGGTCTACCACTCTGTAGTCCAGGCAGTGACGTTCCACTCACATCTGAAATGCTCAGTTCTTTCTCTGGCTCCCTTCAATGTTCAATTAACCTTGCTGCCACAAACAACTTCATATCCCACTCCCACCCCACTCCACCCACCTAAAAAGCAAAATAAAAACAAATAATGAAGAAGAAACATTGGACTACACTCCAGCATTAGTATACCATTGAAGGGGGTTGGACTAGATTAGTGTTTCCCAAACTTGGGTCCTCCAGTTGTTTTCGGACTACAACTTCCATCATCCCTAGCTAGCAAGACCAGTGGATGGTGGGAATTGTAGTCTGAAAACAGCAGGAGAGCAGACCCAAGTTTGGCAAACACTTAGCTAGATGACCCTGGGAGCCAGTGTGGTGTAGTGGTTAAGAGCAGTGGACTCGTAATCTGGTGAACCGGGTTCGCTTCCCCGCTCCTCCACATGCAGCTGCTGGGCGACCTTGGGCCAGTCACACTTCTCTGAAGTCTCTCAGCCTCACTCACCTCACAGAGTGTTTGTTGTGGGGGAGGAAGGGAAAGGAGATTGTTAGCCGCTTTGAGACTCCTTAGGGTAGTGATAAAGCGGGATATCAAACCCAAACTCTTCTTCTTCTTCTTCCAACTCCACAATTCTATGATTCCTCTAACTCCCCCTTTCCACCCTACCAAAAAGATCAGTAGATCTGAGCTACTTTAAAGGGCTGGTGCAACACCCATGTTCTCACAGTCCTGCTTCCTGCAATATGGGTATAATAATGATGGATTTGTGCCAGCAATGGATGGGTAATTTAAAAAAAAAAAGTTTACAATCTCTTTTTTAAAAAAAATGAAATAGGACCTGTCAGTCATAATAAAAATGAACCCCCACTTCGTTTGGGATACCTTTATCTAAGCAGAACCAAAAGAAGATGGCATTTGCAACCTCTCCAGGTAAGGTGAGTTTGAAGTTTGTTCTGAAAAGCAATAAAGAGGGAGACCAACCACACCAGGGCAACCCTGGGGGCCAGCACCAACAAGGCCCTGCCTGCCAACTGTAGACACATGGAGCCTTGGCGATGGAAGCTATCATGTAACTGATTCTGCCATTCCCCATTACAAGTAATTCTGGTCACAGCTGTTATTCCAGTATACCATTTAGGTTGTTCCTAATGTAAGGTTAATGCAATGTTACCAACATCCTGGGCAAACATGATATTGTCTCAGACCTATGGCTGAGCCTCTTTACTCTAGAAATCCCAAGGGACGGATTACTTGCACTTAAAAGTAATCGTGTGAATTCTAGAGCATTCTACATGAACCCATTTTGGTATGGCTCATTTCACAGTCTGTTCTCATAGATTGTCCTGTTACCAGAGCCCTGACAGGAATCAGCATTAGCTTTTTTTCCCTTTTCTTCTTTTTTAGGTAATAAATTATTCAGATCCATTATGCACTATTTATTATAGAAATCAATCTGGATAAAAATCTGAAGAAAATGGCCAGGCTACTTCCTTTATTGTATCAAGTATCAACACAAGTAATCAAATCTAGTCAGCCTGAATTTATTTCAAAGGGGAGATGTGGGTATCAGAAAAGGAATACTAGATAACCTGAAGACAATTATCTCATGTGTATAATTCTGACAGTTAGCAGAGGAAGAACATATGCATACACAAAAGTAGGACCCCCTCCCCAAAGTATTATTTTAAAAAACAGGTGCCCTTATCCAGAGAAGAAATTATGATATCAGTTTCTAGACTAGGAGCTGCAGGAGGAAAGAAAATATGCATCCAAATTATTGCCCACATGTGAATTTTGTTTATCTGTATTGTAATTTGATGCACATAGCCATCCCATCTCAATATCACATGTAAATATACATAAACAGAACCAGATGAGGGAAAGAGCGTTTCTAAGTTTGGAACTTCACGTCAACTTATGGAAATACTGTGTCACATCCATTAATACTACTTTATTACCAACCTCATCTTCCCAGGAGACTTGACATTCCATTTTGATAGCGGAAAAGAGCTCTGCATTTTATGATGTTCCAGAAGAGCCATTATTGCACTGCTTCATAAGGCTAAGTGCATTGCCAAAAATATGCTTCGCAAGACACTGCATTACCAAAAATATGGTTTCTGAACTAATATTTTGTTCAGAATAGTTGTTCCACAAGTGTATAAACTGAACTGTCAGTGGCGGTAAGTGAAAATTAGTAATGCTTTGTTAATATACCTGAGCTCTTACATGGTTAATTAAGTTTGATTAATATGGCTGTGAGTCAGATCCTAGGGACTACCAATACTCTATTCCAGCCACTGGAAAAGGGCAGGAATTCTATGCTTTTCAACAGAAGCAGAATATTCATGTTAGTTCTCTGCATGCACAGGATCTGTTTTCGTCACTAAAATCAACAGAGCGGTCTATCTGTACAGGATGCCCATATCAGAGCACACAAAAGGACTTGGCAATGGTGTCCCATCTAAGAAACACTGTTTCTTAATATTTCCATATAATAGATTTGCAATGTACAGCCACCATGATAGATGCCTTATGCATACATGTTTTGAATCAATGGAAAACTGGTTTTAGTTATATCTTCTCTATCTGCTACTCACTGGCTCATAAGTTGGTACTGGATGTCACCTCTCAACACTTAGCAGACAACTGTGGGCTCCTAGAAGACAGGAGCTCTGCCCACATCAAAGGGTAACATCTTAAAGACCACCTAGAATGGTGATGTGGGTTAAGTTTTCTACTTCCTCCAAGACATATATATATAGACCCCTTTAAAAAGTCTACGGAGGGGAAAACAGGAAAATGATGACACAAGCTTCAAGTTATTTTAATGCTATGTAGAAAAACAGCCGCGTTTTTAAAACCCTGAAATAAATCTCCCACAGCTCGAGCAACTGCTGCAAAATTCTTGTGGTAGGATGTAAATTGGGGGGAAGAGAGTTAAAGACACGTTGTGGACGGCATATTTACTACACTTATGCCCTGGACTTGAGTTGATGTTACCGCCGCAAGTAACACATACTCTTAACATACCAGCTATCAGCCATAGGCATTTTGGTGCAAACAGTTCAGTTTTGCCTCTTCTTCAAAAAGACACTAGAACCAAGGAGCTATGAATCTCATTTAGGAGACGTCTGAATAACAGTTAAGTGCATGCCCTGACATGTTTTGGGTGCACAGAGCAGAGACCGTCATGCAGACACAGGTCAGTGGACTAGTTGATATGGGGATAGTCTGCTTCTGAGAAAGATTCAGCCTACGTAAGAAATGAAATTGATAAAAGGTGCTCCCAGCTACCACTAACATCCAGTTAACCCTGATCACATATGGAAGCTATTATACCTGGACACTGAGGTCCAGCGCCGAGGGCCTGCTGGCGGTTCCCTCACTGCGAGAAGCCAAGTTACAGTGAACCACACAGAGGGCCTTCTCGGTAGTGGCGCCCGCCCTGTGGAACACCCTCCCATCAGATGTCAAAGAGAACATCAACTACCAGACTTTTAGAAGACATCTGAAGGCTTTTAATGTTTGATGAATTACTGTATTTTAATAATTTGTTGGAAGCCACCCAGAGTGGCTGGGGAGGTCCAGCCAGATGGGTGGGGTATAAATAATAAATCATCATCATCATCATCATCATCATCATCATTAGCTACCATCCATCTATCCCAGAAATGACCACTCCTGCCAGATAACTGGAATTGCCCCTTCATTCTCATCTGGATTCATTTCAGCTTGTTCAAACTCAGCCTCCAAGCACAAACTAAACACAACACAGCTGCACCTGGATGCTTATTTAACTAACTATATAGTGTCACCAACATATTCATTACACCAGCCCCCTCAAGTTCTAGTTTCCCAGCAGATTCACACTTATATTAAACCAGTGTTTCCCAAGCTCAGGTCTTCATCTGTTTTGGGACTACAATTCCCATCATCCCCGCCCACTGGTCTTGCTAGCTAGGGATGATGGGAGTTGTAGACCAAAAACAGCTGGAGACCTGAGCATGGGAAACACTGTCAGTTAAATAACTACTACTACTACTTGTTACCCATCCCTCACTGTGAGGTCTAAAAAAGGTAATACTTTAGGACACCCCCTGTTTCTATATTACCAGTGCTATTGTCAAAACTGGCTGATAGCCGCTCACCATGATTTCTGGTGCGTTTCTCTTCCAGTTCTATGTGGAGATACCAGGGATTAAACATGGGATTTTCTGTATGCAGAGCAGATGCTCTACCACTGAGCTATGGTAAAAATGTGCCAACTTGGAGGAAGCCGAGCTAGCATCACAGATGACGACCTCTAGGACAAGAAAAAGTATCCAACTAATCAAGAGCCAGACCCCAAACCCATAATTTCCTAAGCTGGTTTAGTCAAAAATGTGACTCATCATATCCAAAGAAGCTGCTCAAGAGGTTCAGAACTATAAAGAGGGGAGAATTTCTTTTGTCAACTTGTGTACACAGTGCCACTGAAGCCATCTTGGCTTGGCTTAGGAGCAGTGTGTTGTCCAGATGTATGTTCTACTATACATTCAATTACCTTCCTTAGCAAGGGAAGCTCTGAGATGGATGCAGAGCTGGTGAAATTATCCCAGTCTAAATGTGGCTTGAGGAAGTCTGCTTATTTAAAATCTAGTGTTCCCTGCCACTCTAGATTTTGTTCAGCCACAATCCATCAACTCCAGCTAGATAGGTCAAGACGTGGGTGGCGCTGTAGTCTAAACCACTGAGCCTCTTGGGCTTGCCAATCAGAAGGTCAGGAGTTCGAATCCCCATGATGAGGTGAGCTCCCGTTGCTCTGTCCCAGCCCCTGCCAACCTAGCAGTTCGAAAGCACGTCAGTGCAATAGGTACCACTGCAGTGGGAAGGTAAACAGCATTTCCGTGCACACTGGTTTCCGTCACGGTGTCCCGTTGCGCCAGAAGTGGTTTAGTCATGCTGGCCACATGACCTGGAAAGCTGTCTGTAGACAAACGCCGGTACTCTTGGCCTGAAAGCGAGATGAGCGCTACAACCCCATAGTCACCCTTGACTAGACGCAACCTTTACCTTTTTTTACCTAGATAGGTAAATGGTCAGAGTAGGTGAAAGTTGTAGTATAGCAACTTTAGTATAGTATAGGTTCTTCTCCTTTCTTTAGAGAATCTTGTTTTCCCCTCTTTGAAAATAACCCACCTCTTGAGTTAACATAACGAACTTTAGGCAACAACAACAAAAAAGGAATCACCAGCTCCCTCCTTATCCATATTTATGTATTCTGAAATGGGACAATAATAAGGATTAGAATGCTTCTAAAATACCAAAGACAACGTATTAGACAGCTGAAGAAATACAGGGAAGTACTTCTATTTATATTTACTGCTATGCAACAAAAATTCCTAACCGTTTGCTGAATTTGCACCATCAGCAGCTAAGCAGCGAACAGCAATGTTTAGTGGTTTAATCTGTCACAACTCCAGAGCTAAAAACTAAGCTCTAATGAATTTCCTGCAGCTGAAACAGTGAATTTATTTAAATACTCTCTTTACTATGAATTGCAAAACTATAAAACAAACAGACAAACATTTGTGCTTTCAACAGAAGCAGTCAGTCAAATTAAGAAAGGAGGACATTTTTCACTTGTGCTAAAAGTTTGTCAGATCAATTAAATTATGTGAAACGGCCACACCTGATTCTAAGGTGACAGATCCTCCTGATTAATATTGCTACGGTATTTGCTAAGCAAAAACAACTGCTTTCTCTAATGGAAAAAGAAAATTCTGCAAAAACATTAGGGAATCACATTTCATGCCTTCTTTTCCTTCCTTCTGAGAAACAGGGATTTCTGTCAAACAGTAGCCCCAGATCAACTTCAGTACCTGAAAATATGAAGTCATAGATCCACATTTGTTGATAACACAAGTCTTATCATAGCAGTCAAAGCCAGGGATTGTGGTTGCTCCCGGCTCATGCTAAGGGAGGAAAGAAGCAGGCGCCATTGGCTTGTTCACAGTAAACCATTAACTATACTTTAGCCTTCTGGAGTATTAACTCCAACTGAAATATGCTACTGGGCAGGGGCGCAGCAGGTCTCTACGTCAGCTGTATTGTTTAATGTTCTAACCGTCACTTTTCCAGCGGTGTTAGCATACCAGCACATCTGCCCAAGCCAAAGTTGTTTCCTTGGGTTAAGGAGGAAATCTGGCGTGCTTTGGCTACAACTAAAGTTACATCATCTCATGCCCTCTTCTACATTTCACAGATGAAATTAGGCAAAGCTACCTGAGCAACCTCCCCACAATGCATCACTGAAAGCTGTTCCATGTCTGTTGTACAATGTATTAATGTTTTCTTCTGAAGTAGGCTGCCTTAGTAAAACTGACTGTGGCACTTTTCCTCCACTACAAAGCAGCTTGTGCTTAAAAACAATAATTGCAACTCAAAGCACGTCCAGCAATAATTTACTATGTGGCTAGGGAGTTATGGTGACATGGGAAGCAAGAGGCGCAAGAGCATTTTAAGTTCAGGTGAATTCACTGTCATGCAAAGTTTTCCTGGAACAGATGTTAAGCTAACTGGGGGAAAGTTCAATAGTTCCACCCCGGATCCATGCTTTATTGTTACCATTTCAGTAGTGAATGATTTAAAAGGAAATCAAAAGCAATGAATTGTGGCATAGATAACTGAGTACAGTCATGCCTTGGGTTGAAGTAGCTTCGGGTTGAGAGTTTTCAGATTGCGCTCTGCAGTGACCAGGAAGTAACAGAACGCGTTACTTCCAGGTTTCGCCACTCGCACATGCGCAGACACTCAAAATGACATCATGTGCATGCGTGAAAGCAGCGAATCACAACCCGCGCAGATGTGGGTTGCGTTCGCTTCAGGATGCGAACGGGGCTCCAGAACAGATCCTGTTAGCATCTAGAGGTACCATTGCATTGCTGTATCAGATTGTGGTGGAAATGAATCTATTGGTGTTACAGTATCACCCCCCCAAAAAACCCACCCCAACTTTCTATTTTGTCCATTGTGAAACATGCTGGTAGCATTTGCTCGTGCTTTCTGATGGACTTCCTGGTTTTGTTTTTAAATGCGCACGTGAACAGGTACCTACCTGCATGCATGACGGGAATGGGAAAAAAAGAGGCTGTGTACAGCAAGGGCGGGGAGTGATTCCCAGGCAGGACCAAACATTTACATACATACGTTCTGTCATGCTCCAGAGTAGCAATGAATATGAAGAATTAAAAACAAAACAAAACAAAACAGGAATGTGCGGAAGCTAATGTGGCAATTGCACACACAGAAAACGGAATCTGCATGATCCATCTGCAGTATTGTCTGGAAGCACACTTACAGAAGGGAAATTTAAAGCCATCTAAATTCTCCACTACCGGTAAAGCAGGTTGGGTGCCACTAGCTCCATATTTCACCAATGACTTTCTTGTTTACAGTACAAAGGTCAACTTTTAAAGACTACATTTGGACTAAACAAATAAGGAACAGCTTTCCACAATATGCATATGGCTCTGTCTATAAGCATGACTACACAAATAGGAAACTGTTGAAAACTGTACAACACTCCCGAGTGAGCGAGAGATGCCTTTCTTCTTCTAAATTAGGAATCACAAGAAACCAAGCATGTCCTCTGGTTTTCACCTTTGTATTGCATTAATGAAAGCCACTGTTTAAGAGATTACAGGTACAGTAATTCTTTAAACCTAGCAGTCCATTTGCAAAACATAAGAGAACGTTTGAAACAAGAACAGAATTTAGAACAGAGATGCACCCAGTGGAGTAGCAGTTTATAAGCTGACAAATGCCCTGATCCTAACCAAGTTTACACAAGAGTAATTTTTACTGATTTCAGTTTAATATCCTGAAGCTGAGGCTCCCATACTTTGGCCACCTCATGAGAAGAGAAGATTCCCTGGAAAAGACCCTGATGTTGGGAAAGATGGATGGCACAAGGAGAAGGGGACGACAGAGGACGAAATGGTTGGACAGTGTTCTCGAAGCTACCAGCATGAGTTTGACCAAACTGTGGGAGGCAGAGGAAGACAGGAGTGTCTGGCGTGCTCTGGTCCATGGGGTCACGAAGAGTCAGACACGACTAAATGACTAAACAACAACAACAACATACTTGTTACAAGTTGGTGTGCTTAACATTGCAGCCTTTGTTAGGATGAGAGCACACATTTAAAATCATGGGGGGGGGGGGACAAGTGACTCTCTTTGCCACAGCTGTGTAAAATTGCAGTTCAACTTTCCATGTTAAGTGGCAATTTGGCACCATACAAACCTGTAATTTCTCCCATTAATCTTTAATGAAAGGAAATGTACATTTATTAACTCACAAGTCAAGGTAAATTTAACAAAATTTACCATCCATTCTAGCATCTCTGTCAGCAGATGGATCTCAAGTCAGAAATCTCAAACTCTGCTCTCACAGTTTACATTTCCTATGATTCCATTTCCTTATCTGGGGACAGCATTTTCACTTCAGACCTGAACCGTGGTAAAAGGTAAAAGGTAAAGGACCCCTGGAGGGTTAAGTCGAGTCAAAGGAGACTCTGGGGTTGCAGTGCTCATCTTGCTTTCAGGCCAAGGGAGCCGGCATTTGTTCACAGACAGCATTCCGGGTCATGTGGCCAGCATGCCTAAACTGCTTCTGGTGCAACAGAACACTGTGATGGGAACCAGAGTACAGTGGATGCTCGGGTTGCGAACGTGATCAGTGCGGGATGCACATTCGCAACCTGCAGCTGCGTCTCTGCGCATGCGCGGGTTGCAGTCCGATGCACAAAGCGCGATTTTGTGCTTCTGCACATGCGCAACTGCCCAAACCCAGAGGTAACCCATTCTGGTACTTCCAGGTTTCGGCGGTCCATAACCCAAAAAAACACAACCTGAAGTATGACTGTACAGGGGTATGACTGTAACCTGAGGTATGACTGTACAGGGAAATGACATTTAGCTTCCTGCCACAGCAGTACCTATTTATCTACTTGCACTGGTGTGCTTTGGAACTGCTAGGTTGGCAGGAGCTGGAGCAGAGCAACAGGAGCTCATCCCATCATGGGGATTCGAACCACCGACCTTCTGATTGGCAAGCCCAAGAGGTTCAGTGGTTTAGACCACAGCACCACCCGTGTCCCTCATCTGCCTGAGAAATTTAAAAATCTGCCTCAGAAATTTTTTAAAAATCACTGTAAAGTTGCTCCAGCACAGGCAGAATGTAAGCTTGGAAGGAAAGCTCAGCTCTTCGTTTATTATGCAAGAAATCACAAAACTGGAATATTCATTGCATTTTCTAATAAACACATTGCTTTTGCTTTTTGACTGCATGTATCGGCTGGATTTCTACAGACAGGGCAAAGGGGAATCACAGGAACTATTTGTGTGGGTTGCAGTAGGCCTGACACTTCCTGGTTTAAAATCTCACTTCAGCCAGCCTTGAACTCACTGGGTGGCCTCAGTCATGGCTTTTCCTGACCCAGCTTGCAGATACACAGTAGCTACAACATAGGGAAAGTACTGGCCTCCCCCCCCCCCCAAGACAGTTGCAAGGGTTACTTATGTATAACATTATGTAACAATATTAAAGTCAAAGAGGATATAGTGTTATGATGTACTGGATGTCATCGACTTAATTGAACACTGCTCATATATGCGTGGTGGAGAAAATATACTCTCAGGCTTAGAAGCTAGCAAACGTTTACTGCCAAGAAACACATTGTTGTTGAATTGGGTTGGGGGTTTTTTTGCCCCCGCTTCCCTCTTCTATAAATAACTCGCATATTTTGTCTGGCTTGCAGCTTATTAGGTCTTCTGGCTTGTTGCTTGTGTCTACTTATGTTCATCTAATAGCTTTTGGTCAGTCTAATTTTCTTTTTGAGAAGTGCACCTTATTTTCCACTTCTCTAGCTTTTCTTTCTAAGCCTTAACTGCCTAATATACAGACACATTCAAAACACTACCAAACCCTTTGTCACATAAATACAAAACTGATTAACAACACACTGTGAGAAGCCAAGTTACAGGAAACCAGGCAGAGGGCCTTCTCGGTAGTAGCGCCCACCCTGTGGAATGCCCTCCCACCAGATGTCAAAGAGAACAACAACTACCAGACTTTTAGAAGACATCTGAAGGCAGCCATGTTTACGGAAGCTTTTTAATGTTTGACGCATTAATGTATTTTAATATTTTGTTGGAAGCCGCCCAGAGTGGCTGGGGAAGCCCAGCTTGATGGGCGGGGTATAAATAAATTATTATTACAGTATTATTATTATTATTACTATTAACGAAACATATTATTAGAAATTAAAGTCCAGCAGATTGATCAGGAAATACAATCTATTCATTTCTTATATTGGCAATATCCTCGGTGTGGAATTCTTATACCAGTCTCGTAGTGTTCAACGTGAAGATGCTTTTAAGATGTATACCTGCATACAAGGAACGCTAGAATTCTTAAAAGCATCTTCATATGGGACACTACAAGACTGATATAAGAATTCCACACCGTGGATATTGCCAATATATCAGTCTTGTAGTGTCCCACATGAAGATGCTTTTAAGAATTCTAGTGTTCCTTGTATGCAGGTATACATCTTAAAAGCATCTTCACATTGAACACTACAAGACTGGTATAAGAATTCCACACCGTGGATATTGCCAATATAAGAAATGAATAGATTGTATTTCCTGATCAATCTGCTGGACTTTAATTTCTCATAAAATGTTTCGATTATATCATATAATGGTCTATAGAACCATGTATTTTGATATGATGTATTGAAGCACATTTTAAAAGAATTTATATAATTACATACAGCCTGTTACATTGTTTGTGTTGTTATTAATATACAAACACAGCAATTGTGCAGCATCTCAGCTAGGGAAGTTGAAGTAAGGTAAAGTTTCCCTGCACTTCAACCCCACTCGGGCTTCATCAGTACAATCTGAATCAGCCAGGATGCTCAGCAACGCCCATCAGCCCACTAGCGCAGAAACTGCATCTAGACCAGCGTTTCCCAAAGTGTGGTCTCCAGCTGTTTTTGGAATACAATTCCCATTACCCCTGACCACTAGTCCTGCTAGTTAGGAACGATGGGAGTTGTAGTCCGTCCACAGCTGGGGACCCATCTTTGGGAAACCTTAATCTAGACTTTCATTACCAAAGCACCTTAAACATTACTATATGTATTGTGGGTATAGGTTTTTGTGGGCTAGGGTGTACTGCAGCAGTGACATTGTAAGGGTTGTCATCAACAGGAGTGAGTGTGTACAAGCACACATGCATGCATGCATGCATGAGCCAGGTTTTTTTTTTTCCCCCAGCCGGAACTCAATGGAATGTCACCTCTTTTTCTAGAAAAAGCCTGGCAAACACAAACACACAGAGGGAGAGAGGAAGGGAGGAAGAAAGAAAGAGAGAGAGAGAGAGAGAGAGAGAGAGAGAGAGAGAGAGAGAGAATGAATAGTGGGGCAAAAAGGCCCTGGAATACAAGAACACCACACAAGATTTTTCATTTTTCTAGGCAAAGCTCAGGCACATACAAGGCAAACACAGTGGCTATAGAGAGTATCAGTCATTGGCAAATAACACAACGTTGTCATAATTCAACCCATGTAGCTGAGGAAAACACCTTGGTTCTGATTGAATCCTAACAAACGCAGTAACAGCTTTCTGGGTCTAAAGGTCATTTCAGTATCTTATCGCGATGCCCACCATCCTTATCCCCTCTTGACTATTTCTAACACAAGAGCAAAGGAGAGCTGATGTGTCTTTCTGACCTTCACTTCTGTTTCAAAACAGAAGGAAGGGAATGTTCTTGGGTTTAAGCAGCTGCCAGTGGCTTGCACCGATCTAAATCTGCCTGTGTAGAGAGCTGGGAGCACTTACTCTCTTATTTCTATTCATCACCTTTCACTCGGAATTTACACAGCCAGTTAAACAATAACTAGCACAGTAGTTGACAGTGGCACCTACCATGCCCAACTGCTTAATGGCCTGTCATTATACTTTTTTTGTGGTTGGGCAGTGTGACCATAAAATGAATTCCCCCTCCTTCTAAATATGTTTGTTTTTTTAAAGAAAGATGTCCAACAAGATTTTAGGTCTAGGAACATTTTCCTCCTTTTTTGAGGCAATGAATTGTGCAAAACTGCTGATCTAGGGAAATTTTCTTGAATGGCTCTCCTGGAGAAACTAAATTCTAAACACTACATTTTTCTATCTTTTTTGCAATTCACTTAAGAGGCATCAAACATGTGCAGCAGAACAGCAACAATTATGCTCAGCTCCCCTTAGATATTCAACAGGTTCTCTTTTGCCTGTGGCATGTGTGTGTAAGCAAATGAGACCGGAATAAGTGTCAGATTTGTGTTGTAAAAATTAACTCACATTGCTGGAACCCACATGCAAAGTGAATGTGTCACCTAAGCTCATACTGAAAACGCAACCTCTGTCTAACGAAGTTTAAGCGGAAAAATACTTGCTGAATAATGGCGAAGTGTTAAGATGGTGGCCCGGCATGCAAAGCTTCTCAAGGGTTGAGACTGGGTGGCAGTGGCTTGCTAAGTGATATTTAATACAGTAAATATTATATATATTTAATACATCTGCTTGCTAGTTGGATTGCTTTTTGCTTCGTTTTCATTTTGAGGTTGCCACCTACCTCAAGGCTCTGGAGAAATCAGGTTATGAATAAAATAAACCAAATAAATTGTCTTGATTCTTACCCATTTCATTAAAGACAACCTAGCAGTTTGAAAGCACGTCAAAAGTGCAAGTAGATAAATAGGTACCGCTCCGGCAGGAAGGTAAACAGCATTTCTGTGCGCTGCTCTGGTTCGCCAGAAGCGGCTTAGTCATGCTGGCCACATGACCCGGAAGCTGTATGCCGGCTCCCTCGGCCAATAAAGCGAGATGAGCACTACAACCCCAGAGTGGTCACGACTGGACCTAATGGTCATGGGTCCCTTTACCTTTACCTTTACTCTGGATCAATACAGAGTATTACTGCCAGATGACCAATCTGTGTTTGTCAATCATTCGGGGAAGCTGGGACAGGATTCTTTAATTTTATTTTTTAATATCAACACAGGGAAGCATATTTTGATAACCCCTGACCCAAATTCATCGTGCAAATCTGCTGCCTGCAAACCCTGCCCATGTTTCTGTTTGGAACACACTTCCCCAACCTGGTGCTCTCCCAGGTGTGATGGATTACAAACCCCATCATCCCTAACCACTGGTCATGCTGGTTGAGCATGGTGGATGTTGTAGTCGAACATCTGAAGGGCACCAGATTAGGAAAAGCTAGTTTGGAGGACTCAGTTAAATGTTTCAGAAATTCAATCTGTCCTTGGATGATGATGATGATGACGATGATTTTTTTGCAATGAACTCTACATCAGAGAGCACAGGCTAACCGACCTAAAATCTCATACCATTACTAACCCACTCATACTAACCCACTGTGTGAATGCCAATTTAGGAAATAACTGGTGTGTCATTGGAGTACTTATTCATAAACCTACAATGCAAAATATTGCAGCTCAGAGGCAAAACTAGCTAGAGAAATCCTCGGTGGCTCCACATCAGAGTTGCACAGGACAGCTTTCTCGTTTGATCTTCCGTTTCCAACCACCCTGAGGTGTACTTTGATTTCTTAAACTAAAGAATACAAGAACAGAAACCCAAATCCCGCTGATGCCAATGAGCTGAACAAGGCCTTATTTATGCCAGAAGTGCACAAAACGAGAGATTCGGCGTTTTGATTTAAAGCCATATGGGCTTCCGTTCAATATCTCTTTCTTCCCAGCCTTAAGCTGTTTCCTTAAGCAAAGTCCCAAATGAAGCAAGCAGAAAATTATACGTATGTGATATCATCAAATATGGACATGGGGGTCCATATTTCTAGGCGGAAAGCCCTAATGTGCAGTTAAAATCCCTACCTTTGACTGCGTACTTAAGTTACAGATTGATGAGCTCCCTTTCTCTTTCAAAATCTTGAATTTCTGTTTCAACACAGTGTTCACGGATCAAAAAAGGAGACATGGATTTCAATACTAATATTACGACTACTAATAGCAGAGAACGAGGGGCAGGGCCTGAGCACAGGCAGGAATAGAGAGCCTGTTGCCCACCAGATGTTGATGCACTACAACATCTGTAGTGGCAACATGTTGCCTATCTATCATGGATGCTTTAGCTGAGATCCCTGCATTGCAGGGGGTTGGACTAGATAACCCTCAGGGCCCAACTCTATGTTTCTATGCTCCCCATCTTTGTCACATGATATGGCATATACTGAGCAAAGTGGTAACAACTGCTTTACTACCAGGTGTATTAGAATTCCCCTGGCTGCAAAAAGTGCACATATTCAAGCCTTCTTTGCAATCACGAGAGCTAAACATTTTGCTTAAATGTAAAACTATTAATGTAAAACTATTAAGAAGGGACGCGGGTGGTGCTGTGGGTTAAACCACAGAGCCTAGGACTTGCCGATCAGAAGGTCGGCGGTTCGAATCCCCGCAACGGGGTGGGCTCCCGTTGCTCGGTCCCTGATCCTGCCAACCTAGCAGTTCGAAAGCACGTCAAAGTGCAAGTAGATAAATAGGTAAAGCTCCGGCGGGAAGGTAAACGCTGTTTCCGTGCGCTGCTCTGGTTTGCCAGAAGCGGCTTAGTCCTGCTGGCCACATGACCCGGAAGCTGTACGCCAGCTCCCTCGGCCAATAAAGCGAGATGAGTGCCACAACACCAGAGTCGGTCCCTTTACCTTTACCTTTAAAACTATTAAGATAGTGTGGGAAGACAGCAAGATAGCATATACTATGCTTATTTTTTTTCCTAGAGCAGTAACTGTGTTTGTCTGCTACTGCAAAAACAACAGAGTATCCCGCAACACATAGAAGGCGAGCAAATTTATTATTATGGCATGGGATTAATTAAAGATTTCACTTGATGCCTCTGAAAAAAAGGACTTTAACCTATAAGAGCTCACATCATAAGAAACCGACGAATTAGAAAATTCATCAGGACTTGTAGTCATATTTTTGTTGTTCATGTACCAGAGTTTCCAGACCGTTGCATCAGTGAAGCCTACTCATAAGGCAAATGGTATGCCAGCTGGTTGCTCCCCTTCCTCTTCGGCAGTTTTCATGGGAGTGGAGAAAAATAAAATAAAACCCTCTGGGGTTGCTAGGCAACTGCAGGGTGGGATATTAACCACTCCTGTGCCAACTGTTGATAATTTCCATGCAATCGCCAACCAACCACGATGAATTTTATTCTCCATCAATGTCAGGCACCGCTATATTGACTTTGATGGTACAGATGATCACACTCCCCATTACATGGGTATATTAGATTAGGAGGCAGGGGAGGGGAGAAAGAGGAGGAATTGTGACTGGCGGGACAGTCCTTGGTGCCCAAACCAGCTGCTGCAAAGCTCTGAAAATGGACAGGCATTTACATACATTTTTTTGTAACAAATTGGGAGCCCACAGCTTGAGCTGATCAGCAGCTGCAGGCCATATCATTTTGTGTGTGTGTGTGCGTGCTGCAATTTAGCACAACCAAGCGGGAGAAACCCTAGGCACAATGTAAAAGGCTACAAAAAAATAGATAAATAAGCAAATGGGGCTATTTGCATGACTAGTTCCACCCTGCATGCCTAATTAGCAAGGCAATCTTCAAAAGATTTCTGGTAGGCAGTTTTAATCACAAACAACCCTATTCCCCCTTGCATGCTTCTCTTATAAGTCTCATGGTAGAGGAAAAACTAATCCTTAAAAAAAAAAGGGGGGGGGGAGAACAGCATTTGCCTAGCATATCTAGTCCTATAATAACAAAACCCGTTTCTGCTTAGTTTGGAGCAGGACATTCTGTACCGTTTTGGCAAAACAAGAGTTTTAGGAAATATTCATAATGTAATCAAACATGAGCAGATATCTTATCAGAGTGATTAAAATGTATTTAGCACTGTGCATGCACAGTTGCCACTGTCTACAAAGTTGAGTTGTTCATGCACAAAAAAAAATCCTGCAATTCACCTCAATTACTTTAAGCGATTATTATGTTACATGTTTTCGTTTGAGCTGGCCTCAATTTTTTTACATTGTCAAAAATTAACGGAAACTCTTGAACTAACGTATAATTATGTAGATTGCATAACACCAGATTTAAGGACTGCACTGCTAACGTTTTTCCATGCTTTGCAATGAAGACTATCAATGCTGCTACAGCCTCTAGCTTTTTAAACACTACCCGTTTTGACATTTTCACAGGGGTCTCCAACCCTTTTGGTCTAGTGGGGACTTCTCAAATTTTGAGAGAGTGCTGTAGGTGTGATAGGACACAAAATTAGAGAGAGTACAGCCATTGCTGTTTAACTCCCAACCACCCCGTAATAACCTAAAGTCAGCTATGTCTCCTTTGGGAGACAAAAAGAGAAGGAAACTGGTTTAAAGCACCTGTAACAAGACTTACGATGCTTGAAACCTATACCCTCTCACGGGGTGCTTTGACTTATGGCAAAAACTTCCTTGTTTTATCAGGTGTTTTATCAGATATGTGGTTTTTTAAAAATCTAATGCTGCTCTTGTAATATGTTACATTTGCCTGTTTTAATGATGCTGCATTTTTTGGGGAACTGTATTTAATTTTTTGTTTGGTTTTACTTGTTAGCCGCCCTGAGTGGTGTGCAGGCACCAAGGGGGCAGAATGTACATTCGTAATATGCGTGCATGAATGCATGTATGTATTAACAAACAAACAATTTGTTGCGGTTCAAAATGTTTGCCCATCAGAAATCTCAAATGTTTAGCAATCGGGAGGTTGCTATCAGAAGCATCACCTCAGTCCAGGGCAAGTTGAACCTGGTCTATAGCGTGGCACCGGAAATGCAGTACCATATTCTTCGCTCTATAAGACGCACTTTACCCCTCCTAAAAAGTAAGGGGAAATGTGTGTGCGTCTTATGGAGTGAATGCAGGCTGCACGGCTATCCCAGAAGCCAGAACAGGGAGAGGGAGCACTGCGCAGCGCTCCCTCTCGCTGTTCTGGCTTCTAGGATAGCCCGTGAAGCCTCCGCAGGGCAGTGGGATGAAGGCTCCCCGCTGCCCTGCAGAGGCTTCACGTGGCTCTTGAGGGAGGTGGGGGGAAGGGACAGAGCGTGTGGCTCTGTCCCACCCCCCACCTCCCAGAAAAGCCCCCAAGAGCCACGCTCCCCTTTAAAGAACGTGTGGCTCTTGGGTGGCTTTTGTGGGAGGTGGGGGAAGGGACAGAGGGCAGCTTAGCCACGCGCAGCCTCTTCCGGGCAGGGGAAGCCTTCATCCCACTGCCCGGGAGAGGCTTCGGCAGCTATCCCAGAAGCCAGAACAGCTAGAGGCTATCCCAGAAGCCAGATCCATCTTGCTGTTCTGGCTTCTGGGATTCAGAATATATATTTTTCTTGGTTTCCTCATCCAAAAACTAGGTGCGTCTTATTGTCTGGTGCATCTTATAGAGCGAAAAATACGGTAATTCTTAAGCATTTGGCTGCCATAGCTTAGGCTCAATGGGAGTCATGGAGAAGAGATTCATGTAAATAATAAGAAAAACACCTAGAGACTGTGGACATTGCAAAACAGCATTGCCAGTCTCCTGTAAGATCAGTTGCCAGAGTGAATCTGCTCATGCCATGTTTGAAATATGGATTGTGCAACTATTCCATGTAATTTTTTGCTGGATGATTCAGGCAAGGCCCCCCACTTGACTGCAGAGAAGAGGCTGTGAACGTAATTGGCAACATTCATTGGCAGTGTCTGAATCTGCTCAGAGATATTTTATTTGGAAGGCCTTGCTCGTGCTGTGCTAAAAATTTCTACAGCTTAAAATAAAAAACCAATAACAATAATAAAAAAGAATTGTATTTGAAAACTATTAAAGGCACTCTTTTCATACTACAAACCTCTCCAATGTTCTCTACTCTGCAGCCTTCTTGGGTGCCTGTGTTTCCTTAAATCACCCAAGACATCATTGGTTGGGCTTTCTTGTAAGTATTGAAAGCTGAGGAAGCTGCCAAAATGTGCCTGAAAGCTGTTTGGCTTTTTAAAAATAATAATAATATTTTTTTTTAAAAAAAAAAAACTTTGAAAGAAATCAGCCTGGGAAGGGTTTTTAAAAAGCTAACAGAAAAGATTCCCCTAAAACCCCCCAAAATCAGCTAGTACACTGATCTCAGGTGCTCGGCAGCCAGCCTTCAAAATTTCCCATGTTTCAATTTAAGCTCAGGAGAAGGCATCACGCGGTCACTTCTTCCATGTGGCTTTTCCAGATGAGAAAGCGTAAGGCACCCCAGGAGGTTGCGGAGGGCTGGAGAAATGTTCAATTGAAAGAAAAATGCCACCACCACCCACATCTCAGACAATGAGATAAGCTCAACCCCACACCCAGCAGAATTATAAATAAATTCTAAAGTACCCTGAGAAAGAGGCAGCCTTTTCTTTTTTTCCACAGTAGAAGAAAAGTTGTGAGAAATTGGTTTCAGCACAACATTAGGCATCACTGTACTTTTTTTTAAATGATTATCTGGATGTGGTGTGATTTTGGAAGATGACTTTTAACTCTGCCATTTTATGTTAGGTGGTGGTTATTTTACTGCTTTTACAGATCATGTATTTTTAATTGATTTTGAATTTTGTCAGCTGCTTTGAAAGGAGTTAGCCAAGGTATGCACAGATGCATAAACAAACAGACAAATACGCCTAGCTCTGTAAGAATTTCATGCCACTCAAAAGTAGAAGAACATTAGTATTAAACTTCTTACAATGAGTTATGGCTGGGTTTTGGAGAGCATTTTTCATACACCCCCCCCACCCCCAGCTCCCCCTCAAAAGCCCAAGGTTATATGAAAGGCTGCAGAGTGGAGCTTTGAAGAAGCCTTCTCAATGTCCATATTCAGCTGAGAAGCTTGCATTCATAATCCTAGTTTGGCCAGAGCGACACTGGCAAGGAGAAACTCGGGAATATGGGAAGAATTGGGCTGGTGGATAAAGCTGGTGGCAGAAATGGTGCCCACATCAACAAAGCGTTCTCAAAGCAGCTCCATGGCTTCACACCAGAGCCTTGAAACTGACATAAATTGGATGGCTTGCATGCTTCACTTTTTGTGGATCAATGAACTTATCTCTTACAAACAGAAAGCAAAAGATACACAGATGTGAAGAGCGGTATTTGAATTAGCTGTGGCTCCTGCCAAATCGATCTGGAGTACTTAATTAGGACCCAAACCTAGCTTTGGATGAGCTTCAAACCTCTCAGAACATGATGAAGCTACCCAAATGCAGCATGTTTCAAGGTAATACCTTTTTGTGTTTCCTGCACCATTATTCTGCTTTAAAAAATCAAGAGAAAACGAGTGAAATTAGCACTTAGCTGATATATAGTACCTTCTCCCCCCCCCCCAGATCAGTACTTCTTAATATAAATATAATTGTATCATCCTAGCATAGAATGATGCTCCAAAGGCAAGTCTGAAATTCTTCTGAGTGGCTGTGAATAGCTATATGAACCGATATAATATTTTTATTCCTGATTTTTCTGTGGAAGATTAGACCTATCTTGGATTGGCCCAATGTGCATGGTAATCTGACCCTTTGAGAGGAAATGAATTCAAAGCATTAATATAGTTATTTTCATTTGTGTAAGTAAATAAAAAAGTAGGCATCATGCACACTCACACATTGTGCTATTCGCAGTACACTGCTGAAAATTTATAAACTGCCTTAAAAGCAAGGATATTTATATTCTATATTTTAAAAGGGGGGGTTGATTCCATGACATGTAAAGCAACTTATAAACGTATAAGCAAAATTAAGTATATCTGCTTACTATGCCTAAAGTTCTGTACCTGCTTGTTATGGGGACGGGTTAGCAGAGCAACAGCAATTTCTATACTCCCCAGTTTATGTCTAATATTTCACCAGGCATGCTCATATACTTGCAAGCCTATCCCCACAGACCAAAAGCACTAAAAGGTTTTAAAAGTCAGCACAGAACATCCTGGTATAGGATGTTGAGTTCTGAAGCCAACGCAAATTATGCACTCAACCCCCCATTAAACATTATGGATTATATGCTGGATAAATAAGATGAATAACTATGACACCACACAGCAACTGAATTCCTAGGCAGGTAAGTGAAGAAACTTGTTTTGCATTACTAAATGAGGAACATGAGTCATAACTGCATTTATTAGGATGGATGAATTGGAAAAAAACAACCCAAACCCAAACACAAATATTATTTTGGTGTATAAGCAATTAGCAATTAGCAGTTTACTTTTCCTCAAGCTGTTAAATGCTGACACCATGCGAGTTGACAACTGCGTGAGGGTCCTAATGAACAAGAGAAAGCTGGAATATTTCCCTAGACAGGAAGCACCTTGCATGAAGAAGCTGGAAACTAGGCTGCAGTCCAGGCAAGAGCTGGATTTACATTTCAGCGACTTGCACCGGTTTCTCGGTGCAGCAAGCATCTTGACACAAGACAGATTGCTGTTGTCAACTCTAGTAGCCAAGTCAGGAGAGATCTACACCCTGTGAGCTAGAAACTGACGTGCCCACCTCTGGCGCTGTACATATTTTATTTAAATTGCACCACCCCCTACTGATGTGGGAGACACATGTCTACACCCAAGGACAGGCCCAGGTCCAGATCTAGACGCTAATAAAGAGCAAGATGGGGAAACTTTTGTAGTAAATGGAAGAAAAGTTATTCTATCTTGAACATGTGGCAGAAGGGGGGAAATAGGGGAGGGCATGACCCCGATTCTGAACCACAGAAATGTCTGGAGACTAGCACCAGCTGCCTATGCTCTGTGCAGGCATGCCATGGTAAAGATCATTTTTCCTGAGAATCAGAAATATTTGCTACCAACTAGCTATGTCAAGAATTCCATGCCACATAACTGCTGTTTACCTATGGCTTGGTGTACAAGAGCATCTATAATCCAAGCAGATTTCATTCAGTGATACAGTGGTACCTTGGTTCTCAAACGCCTTGGGACTCAAACAACTTGGAACCCAAACACTGCAAACTCAGAAGTAAGTGTTCCGGTTTGTGAACTTTTTTCGCAAGCCGAACGTGCTCCGTTTTGAGCGTTACACTTCCAATTTGAGTGCCACACTTCTGTTTTGAATGTTATGCTGACGATTTGAGTAGAAGTAGAATGACAAAGCAAACATTCAGTTTGCATTTAAAGGGAAAACCACTTAATCCTCCCTACTTTCTGAAACAGCCATCCTTCAAAAATTGCACTTTTCTGAATTTTTCAACAGAGTAATATTCATGAAAATAACATAAAACATTGCATTTTTATACATAAAAGTGCTTTGAAAGATGTGTATATTATACAAAATTCCATACAAACATGCATGTTAGGAGATTTGACTAAAATCCTGTAGAATTTCCATTACTATTGAAATGGACAGATTCAACTACCACTATCTAATTTTTGTGTTTCGAAACTGAAAATGACAAGAGTTACATTGTCATTTTGTCTGGAGTCCAAGCCTCCTCGTTATTTTAGGCACTTCTGGGGCAGAAGCGAGAGCTTTCCCTTGAAAACAATAAAGACGATTGGACAGAATTTCAGCATAGACTTGACAGCGGCATGTCTGCCCAGAAACAAAAGGCAGCAATAGAATGGGCTCTCGTTTCAGATATGATTTCATGCAGAAAACATTTTTAAAGCTTCAAATATTGAAAAATGCTCTGCCAATGTTAATACAGCTCATTACTCCCACACTGTAGGTCTGGAGTGAATGGCTTATTGCTGCCCTAAAATGTAGCAGACTGTTAATATTGCAAGTTAGAAGTGGGACTGAGGCTGATTCGGATTCCCAGCCAAACGTCCCTCATTCAAGACACCCCTCATGTTGCAGTAGCCAAGGTCAGTCAGATGCAGCCAAAGTCAATCTATTTAAAATTCTCCCCTCTGGCTCCTAGGGAGCCCAAATCCAGGATTCTGTTGCATGGAGGAAGACTTGTAGTCCACTAACTTCCACAAAGGCACATTGTACTTTTAAACAGTCTGAAGACTCCCAAGGAAGTATCACATTTTCACATGAAATGAAGCTTTACTTAGAAGGATCTCGAACTCCTCTCTTGTGTTTGCCCAAGTATGTGTGTGTTGTTCCTAGTTTTTTAAGGATCAGGGGTGTTTTTGTAAGTCTTATATTGCATTTTGGCACTGTTTCTTGGTCGCTGCTAGGTTGTAAGCTTGCTGCTATGAAACATACTTTCCTAAAAAGCAGGATGCAGAGTTAATAAATAAATATACAACGGTAAAACGCAAGATTTCTCAACTGCTTTCTATGGACAGCAGTGATTTCTGCCCTGGGCCTGGGATCAGAAAAAGTAAACCTGGAAGATCAGACTCCTTGTGATAGTGATAGTGATAGTGAGGAAGACACGTGCTATTGCTGCCTGAATGCTGATTATTGTGTTAGTTTTCCTGGTTATAATTCAAGCACTTCTGCCCGGTTTCTAACAACTCTTTTACATTGCGTTACCTGGTGTTTTTGGACTGTGGCTTTTTGGTCAATATACTGCCATGTTGTCCTGAACATTGTTCACACCAGTAGGCATGCTGTGATAACAACAGCAGATGCCACTGGACACTTTGCTACCCTAAACAGTGGCGTAGCATGGGTTGTCAGCACCCGGGGCAAGGCAAGTAATTTGCGCCCCCTAACCCATGGATTTTAGCACTCGAGTCTCGAGCGCGCCCCCCCAGATGTTGCGGCCGGTGTGGCCGGCCCCCCTGCACCCCCACACTACGCCACTGACCCTAAATGCACACCTGCAATTGTGTCTCCACATGATTCACCCCTTAAAACAGCAGGAAAGAACCACACGCCACAATACCACCCTAAATTTCGTCACATGAAAATTATAATAAACTTACAGTGCAAAACTCCCATGATTTCCTGTGTTAAAAGGGCCACAAACAGATATATAATTTCACCTACTCTGGAAGTAATTAACATGGACATTGAATGCTAAATTTCCACTAGACTTCCAGAAGTGGATTTTAGGCCATGTGAAAAATCACATAAAATGCGGAACTCCTCAGGTAAGGAATCAAGTGCTGTCTGAATGCAGCCCTGGTGTCTCTCTCCAGAGCATGAGAGGAGAGTTGGGGCTTGTTATGGTGCTGGTCTGGTGAGATGTTAAAGTCTCTGGGCAACCAGCACAACTCAGGAAGCCTCAGTCCCTACTAGCTAGGGATGATGGGAGTTGTAGTTCAACAATAGCTGGGGACCCAAGTTTTGAGAAACACTGCTGTAGCACCATAGATGCTGTTCCAACCTGTGGTCCTTTGCGCCTTGATACCACTCTCTGCTTTTCTCCCTATGCTATTCCTAGCTGCTAGAACTATTATAGCACAGTAACTTTGTTGAGATACGCCTGAAAATATTTCCCACGCTTTCTTCCTGTATATTTGAAGGGATGGCTTGCAACCGAACCGGAAACAGCTAACTGTGTGAATAGGGCAACAATGCACTTTTTCCTATGTACTAATAGCTTGACTGAATAAGCTATACAGTGGTACCTCGGGTTACAGACACTTCAGATTACAGACGCTTCAGGTTACAGACTCTGCTAATCCAGAAATAGTACCTCGGGTTAATAACTTTGCTTCAGGATGAGAACAGAAATCGCGTGGCGGCAGCGCGAGGCCCCATTAGCTAAAGTGGTACCTCAGGTTAAGAACAGTTTCAGGTTAAGAACGGACCTCCAGAACGAATTAAGTTCATAACCAGATTACTCTTCTCAGCATGGCCCTATCCTACCTGTAAGCTGTTACTCAAGACTGGATAACACAGAACAAAGAAAGGTGTATCACTAGTTCACAGAGCTTGGTGTAGTAAGAAAAACATAATTAACACTCAGTTGGCTTTCAAGTGTTTCTAGTCTGAGAGATAAAAGACAAGGAAATTATGTATAACCAGAAACAGCCTGTCAGACAGAAAAAGCATGGGGAACTGTCTGCATGTTGCTCTTATGGCTTTTTGAAACCTTGCAATAATTAGATCCCGATAAATACAGCAACACTAATAATGAGGACTGCAATGAGCCTAGGCCGTAATCAAGTGTGTTTTTGAGAAGGGATTTCAAAACTGCCTTTCTATTACACAATGCACTGGGTTAAACAGTGTATGGTGTGTAGTTTAATATTAAACACTGTTCGCCTTGTGATTAAACGTGTTATCACACAAGCCAAAACAAGGTCACCTTGCTCAGTCTTCTCAATTTGTAAAGCCGAGTTGCTTGACAGCAGAAGAGCCAGCAGAATAAAAAGGTTTGATTTGTTTGTCCACTTAGAAACAAGAGAAAAGGAAATCTAGAGATATTAAGCTGAGAAGGCAGTGTTTTCACCACAGGCCATTATTAGATATGAACACAGTCAGGGGCAGCGGGAATGTAAGTGAACAGCTAAGTAATTAAACAAACGTTTTATCCAGATTAAAAATAGCTCTGATTAGCCGGAATGCTGCTACTCTCAAATTGTTCCTTGGCCAGAAAGCCCGAATGTTGCCTTACCAAGCCAAGTGACAGCTATGCAAGTTCTGTAGCTTCCAAAAAACAAGGCAGGTTTTTCCCCGTCCTCTAAAAGTAATTGGGTTGGAGTGCATATTTATAATACATGATAGTTCAGTATATACTATAAGGTCTTCCCTCTGCAACATGTTCAACCACTAAACCAAGCATAAGAATAGAGACTGTCAAAGAATGCATTAGAGCCCGGTGCTGAAAAGCCATGATTTATTTTTGAATCTCTCCCTCTCCACCACCCCATTAAATCATATTTGCCTCAGTTCTCCTCTCACCTTTCAGTCCTACCAGTAAACTGAAAGCCATCCATCAGTTAGACCAATATGCCTCTAACACCAAAGGTAGGTAGCCTTGTGCTACGCCCACGAAACTCCTGTGGCAAGACTGCTTAGTTTCCATCACTGGCTAATTCTGCTTACCATCAAAGGGAAAGGGCAACACTTTACAGGAAGCCACCATTTTCCCCAACCTTTTAAATATATTATTTCCATCCCACCTTGACCAAGGCTACTAAGAGAGATTTTGTATCTAAGGCTGAACCTTAGTCTTGCATATCACATTTTGGTCAAACATGTTTAGGGAAGTTTTTAATGTTTGAAATTTTATTCTGTTTTTAATGTTCTGTTGAAAGCCACCCAGAGGGGCTAGGGAAACCCAGCCAGATGGGTGGGATAGAAATAAATCATCATCATCATTATCATTATCATTATCATTATTATTTTATCAAACAAACCATGCTTGTTTTCACCGACTTCTTAAAGATTTGGGACAGATGATCATAGAATTGTAGATGATGATGATGATGATGATTATCATCATCATTTCTCACCCTGCACCAACAGGTCTCAGGGCAGTTTACCACAATTGAAAATTCAGAAATAGAAAGAGATTGAAGTCACAGGAATAAGGCAGGTGTTGGAAACACACATCTCAGGTGTCAAAGGCTAGGGGCACAGAGGTGCATATGCCGAAAGCTGTACTGTGGAAACCCCAGATACACCCAAATCACACAACTTAGGGGCTACCAGAAAATTCCCTCTCTTGCCCCTCTCCCCAAACCACTGAGGGAGGTAGAACGATCAAGGAGGCCCTCTCTGCAGACCTTAACACGCGGGAGGGTCTGTAGAAGAGTCTGGATTTGGATTTGATATCCCACTTTATCACTACCCTAAGGAGTCTCAAAGCAGCTAACATTCTCCTTTCCCTTCCTCCCCCACAACAAACACTCTGTGAAGTGAGTGAGAGACTTCAGAGAAGTGTGACTAGCCCAAGGTCACCCAGCAGCTGCATGTGGAGGAGCAGGGAATCGAACCCGGGTCACCAGATTATGAGACTAACACTCTTAACCACTATACCACACTGGCTCTCTGTAAGGAAGAAGGTAGTCTTTCAGATATTTTGGGCCTACTTCATTTAGGGCTTTAAACTCCTGTGCCTCCAGTGACCATGTTGGATACAGAAGTATCCTCAGACTACAAATCTCTTCCTTCCAAGGGAATGCAATCCTGTCCTCAACATGCTGTCTTCCTATCTCCTGAACAAGGAACTTGGAACACGTGGCATGCTCATCTCCTTGCCTGCATAACAGGATGGCTTCCACAGTGGCCTTTGTTAGTTTGCTAAATATCTGCGCTTTATTAGTCAACTTTTGTTTAAGGGCACTGTTCCCCCAGTGCAACTGGTGTGTTTTGATGCCAGAGTTGTAAACTGTGATATACAGAAATGATTTCGCTTTACTCAGAGAATGCATGGTGGAAAACGCCAGTCTTCCTTCCCCTCCCACATGCTAGTTGCTCCAGACAACACTTTTGGGACACAGCCTTATCCAATTAAGTAAAAGGAGAGTTTTTGATAGGCAGCAGTAATTACCACAGCTGGCAGCTGGCCCAGTCATTGAAGTACACAAACGCAGACATTTTCAGGAAGTTAAATGGGGTCTTTGCTTTGTTGTTGTTGTTGTTGTTGTTTTTGGGTGGGGGGGGGGAGAGAAGAGTATAATTTTAGCTTTAGGTCTCCTTGAATACATGAATAATTAGTTTGCATGTTAAATTAAAATGCTTTGGTGTATGTGTGTGTGTGTGTGTATGTATTACACCAGCCATGACATCACCTTTGTACCACTTAGCAGTCTGTAAACTTGGAGCGGTGCATACTATTAATGTGCTCATCAGAAACTGAATCGTACAGGTACATCACCTTGAAATGGGATGCCCAGAGCAATGTTATCATCGTTCTTATGGTTGGCCCCAATGTCTTTAAAAAATAAAAATATGCTAAAAAGTTGCATTACAAAAGCCTTTTTCCTTTTGCATTGCATCTACTAAACCGTAAGCCATTATTTAAAATAGTAAAGTGACTTGATTGCATTGGCAAAACGGTGGTACACGAGATAAATAAATTATAAAGGGGGGGGAACCCTTCCATTTTCAAGATGACCCTAAAGAGGATGAATGCTTTTGGTTCTTCTCAGAGCAATGATTCAGGGATGACAGCCAGATGTTGCTGAGATACAATGTCCAGCAGCTCCAGTATGCATGGCCAATGGTTTGGGATGATGGAAGTTGTAGTCCAACATCTTCAGGATACTACCTTGGCTTTCCTGAATTAGACCATTGCCATCCTCTCCAAAATAACACAGAAGATGGTTAGGAGGAGATTAATGTCAGCAGTCCCCTCTAGAAGGTGAGAAGTAGGATGGAGATAGCTAGCCTTTTCCTGCCAGTGCCAGAGTCAAAGGGGGAGTCAAAGGGATGCCAGCTTGGTACATGACTGGCAGGATATTGTAATATAGAAACTGCTATACCAGCCAACTCCACGGAAGATTTAAAGTATCAGTCTGGGTATTTTTAGGAACCTGTGACAGCATGTACTAAAAATATGACAGCGTCCTCAACTGATTTAGTTACCACCCCTAGGAAAAGCATCATCTAAACCTCACTTGCATTCATTTCATTGGAAAGCACCGCTAAATCTTTCCAACAATGTGGAGCTGCCAAAAGGTGTTCTACTTTAAGATTGCAATCAAGTGCATGGATTTAATGATAATTCTAATTTGAAGTGAAGCGAGGGAGGAAAGAGGGAGAGAGGTGGAGGAAGTATGAACAGGCTTGGAACCAGGTAGCCTTATCATTTCCCAGTTCTGTAGAGTTTTGAGTCCCAGACAAACCCACACAAGTGAAAAGAGCACTATGCCATTTGACGAGGGGCCAAAGTTCAGGGACAGAGCACACGCTACACAAGCCGAAGGTCCCAGTTTTGATTCCCAAAGGTAAGGTGGGGGTTTACTTCCCACAATCCATTGTGGCAGCCGTAACCTAGAGAGCCAGTGTGGTGTAGTGGTTAAGAGCGGTGGACTCGTAACCTGGCGAACTGGGTTCGCTTCCCCGCTCCTCCACATGCAGCTGCTGGGTGACCTTGGGCTAGTCACACTTCTCTGAAAGGAGAATGTTAGCTGCTTTGAGACTCCTTCGGGTAGTGATAAAGTGGGATATCAAATCCAAACTCTTCTTCTTCTTCTTCTTCTTCTTCTTCTTCTTCTTCTTCTTCTTCTTCTTCGGTGCCATTTGGCAATTAGCTTATACAGTGGTATCTCAGGTTACATATGCTTCAGGTTACATACGCTTCAGATTACAGACTCTGCTAACCCAGAAACAGTACCTCAGGTTAAGAACTTTGCTTCAGGATGAGAACAGAAATCATGCCCCGCAGTGTGGCGGCAGCAGGAGGCCCCATTAGCTAAAGTGGTGCTTCAGGTTAAGAACAGTTTCAGGTTAAGAACGGACCTCCGGAACGAATTAAGTACTTAACCAGAGGTACAACTGTATATCTGAGTTTCTAACACTGCTTCTTGCTTGACATAAGCCTAAAGTTCCTCTTACTACCTGTGACTAACAAGTTACATTATGGGTGAGGGATTTATTTCCCATGCAAGATACAGTGATAACCAGCAAGGTGGGTGGTTTAAAAAGGGGTTTAGACACATTCATGGAGAATAATGGCTACCAGTCAGGATGGTTGTGTTCTACTACCACCGTCAAGAGGCCATATTCCTCTGACTACAATTGCTGGAAATCACAAGTGTGAAGGGTGTGATTGGACGGACCATCGGCCTGAACTGCAGGCCACTTCTTATATTCTCGTTGCTTAATTTCTTCACACCAATACTTAGCAGCTGCTGGACACAAAACAATGAAACCAGGAACCCATTGGGTTATTTTCCTTTTCCTTTCACACAGTGTATTACCAAAGGGTCCTTTCTGAACTTAACCCCCTTTCCCCACTAGACTCTTTTGCTTTAAACTTCTAAGCTTGAGAAATGCCTGCTTCCTCCCCCCTCCCCCCTCTAATTCATGAAATTGTCCAATCACTATTTTCCCCTACGGAGGGAAATATCACTTTTAGTAGTTTACTAACAGTACATTGGCTTTTGCGTCTCACACAGGAGGTTGGGAATTGATTTGCTGTGCCGAGTTTGACATTTCATGCCGCTGAAATAAGGCACAATTATGGAACAATTATTTTTAAATGTGTGATTGTGGTGCTATAAAAGCTCCACAAATAAGGCCAATTTTAGGTGAAATTTATTTTTTACCGTCCCGACTTTCTCTCGTGTGCACAGTTGGATGGCTAGTTACTTTTCATTGTGTTTAAAAATGTTGCCTACTGGCCTATTCTTCCCAGGCTCTATATTGCTGGTGCCAAGGCAGCAGAAAAAAAACCTAAATGGGGGGGGGGGGGTACAGCAAACAGCTAGCTAGAATTGTACAGTCATGCTAGAGCCTGGATAGGAAAAGCGCATTTTGTAGAATAAAGCAGGTTCTTTACAGTACTAGTCTGAGAGAGGGTCAATTAATATCTTTATTTCAGACACAGTAATATCCACATGTGCTGATTTTATCAGCAAACTAGGTTGTTGAGGGGGTTTTTTTTGGGCGGGAAGAATTATTTAGAACGCTCCCATTTTAACACATCCAACCATTCAAAGCCCTGCTTTGTTGCTGTTTTTTAGATGCTAACTGTCGGGAGATTTTCAGGGAGATTTCAGGCAAACGCCTTTCCTTATGAATACGAGGTGCTGCAGTTACCATGTAGAGACTTTACCTTTCCAAAAAGAGATGTATTTAATCATCCCATGGATGTAGGCCCACAATTTTAGTAGCCTACTAAAGATTGCTTGCTATAACAGCTTCCTCATATGAAGAAAAACATTTGCCTACTTTATTCAGAGACGCAAGAGATGCATATAAGATGATGATGGGGTTTATTTCTCGACCGACCTTTGCTCATATAAAACCTCCACAAAATAATTAGAAAACTTATCATCTTAAAGCATCGTTCAGATGCATTATACAGCAGACCAACTTACATATAGCCTTAACTGTCTCAGTTCCTCCCATAAGATTGAATTAATAAGTTTTCCTTCAGAAAGCACCAGAAATACAACAGTGAGGGGCATCTGTGTTGTTCTATTGTTACTAATAATGTGGCGAAGTTGATTTATTTTTTTAGACCCCACAACATTAATATCCTGCTTGGCTTGTGCCATGACAGGGCCTTCTTGGTGGTGATAACCCATTTGTGGAATGCCACCCTGGAGAGCTCCATCTGTCTCAATCATTAATTACTTTCAGGAGGAACTTAAAAAATATTCGTGTTTACCCAGGCATTTGATAGCGAAACCTTGAAACTGGGAAATGTGAGAGTATGTGATTGCTTTTAAATGTTTTTACATTTTCTAAACATTTTGAAGTTGGTTTTAGAATTGTTTATAAATGCTTTAAAAAATTATTTAATTTGGAATTGTATTGTTTTACCTTTTGGATGTTTGTAGCTCTAGGCTCTTTTGGGAAGGAGGACTGGATAGAAATTAATTGAATGAATAGACTAGGCTAGGCTAGACCAGAATGGGCCATACTTAAGGAAGAGAAAACCTCCGTGTTTGTGACCAAGGGCTTTCATCTTCTGTGACACTTGCATTTTCAAGTTGTGCAGTAACTATATTTCTGCCTTTTTAAACATTTCAATGGTTTCTATACTATTTAGCCTTTACCAAATATCAGGATTTGACCTGGACACTTTGGTATTTGGGTCCTTTGTTAGCTCTCAAAAATGTTGAGCCACAAACAACTCTCAAGGTCTGGGCCTAGAAACATCTGGAAACTCTGCTAAATAAATTATTTCTTACAAGTCTATTTTCTATCTGGGAAGAAATCCAGTGGTAACTGTTGTCTTCCTTTAAATTACAGAGAACGATTCTTGCATCTGTCTATAAAGTATTCACTGTCTCTCAAGCAGGGAAGTGGGTTATTAAATCAGTGTTCCTTAACCACTTCTTGTTTCTGAAGAGGATTCTTTCGATTACAAGTTACTGGTAGAAAGCATACAGAAACACAAATGACTTTCGTAGCTTTCAACATAGTTTTCTCAACTGAGGCTGTATACCTGAAGGAGCGTCTCTGCTGCATCGTTCAGCACTGAGGTCCAGCTCTGAGGGCCTTCTGGTGGTTCCCTCCCTGACAGAAGTGAAGTTACAGGGAACCAGGCAGAAGGCCTTCTCGGCCCTGTGGAATGCCCTCCCATCAGATGTCAAGGAAATAAACTATCTGACTTTTAGAAGACATCTGAATGCATAATGGGAATCAACACATAGTTGAACTGCTGTGGGATGTTTTTAATGGTTGATGTTTTATCATGTTTTTAATATTTTGTTGGGAAACCCAGCCAGATGGGTGGGGGTATAAATAATAAATTCTTCTTCATCATCATCCTCTCCTGCTTCCATATTCCTCTGCGTCCGCGCAACTTACAATTGCAATGACACACCAGAAACCATGCAAATGGGCTGTGCAGACAATTAGAAACTGCATGCCAGTTTGTAGGAACTTTCCAAGGGTAGCAAGCAACAAGCCATTCATGATCCACCACAGCAGTTCAACTATGTGTTGATTGCCATTATGCATTCATCCACAACTCCCATAACCTTACACCGGTGAACCAAGCTTAAATTGTAGATGCGATCAAAATATTTCGCCAGCTCTTCCCACCCATTGCTTCTCGCACTGTGGCCCTGTGGGTTGCCCTCCACAGTCCTAGAATCAAAGCCGGTCCATCCATGACGCAGGTGTGTTCTCACCCTGGGCCAGCAGGGGGATACTGTAGATAGTTATGCAAATAAGGGATCAAAAGTGACGGACAGTGATTGGATAGTTTTAGAAAATTGTTACAGTTACGTTGTACTGGAGCTCTATATAAGCAAGCTGACTGAACCCTTCAGTTCAGTTCTGTCCTGGCCTGTGAATAAACAAGAGCTGTTTGAAGAATCGCTGTGTCGTCTGATATGTTCACCCACAACTTAACAAGCTGCCTCAGGCGGTGGAAACAAAAAAAGCAGTGTTCCCATGAGGGCCTTGCCCGAACCACCACCACCACCACCACAGAAGCAACCCAGAAAAGTGGTGGTGCAGTAGCACAGCACAACTTTGCTGTTGGTTTCCTCTACCCCTAGGGGTAAGCAAAGCTCTATGAACTGCCTCCCCACATCACTGAGTTGGCGAGAAGGGAGGATGTTCCACTGCCCAGCTTTGCTTCTGGGCAGAGAGCTCCAGAAAGCACTTGTCACGGGCTGGCAAGGTTTGGTGAGGGCTTCTCCCATCGTGGGGGCAGAGGGGGGCATTGTTCCTCAGGTGCCTAAACATCTCAGAGTGCCCCTGCTTAGAGAGTCTCAGGCCCCACTGTGCTTTCTCCACGTGTGTGTGTGTGTGTGTGTGTGTGAGATGAGAAAAGGTTTTGAGTCGTGCAAAAAGAGCTCAGATTGGAATGGATACTGCAACCCAAATAAAGCAAGGCCAGAGATGCTTGTGCAAAGTTGTCAGATTGCGTGATTTATACAATTGCACAATTTAGAATTTTTAACACAGTAATAAAATCAATGAGACTTGTGCACACTTAAGTGCACGAAGAACTGCAGTCTACATTATTTTCTTGACATACCCACTAAGGCCTTTACTGAACTCTTTGTTCCTTCCATTTGGGGAGCATAACTCAGCTCGACATACTAGTGTAACTATATTTTGCTCAACTGTCACAACTTAAATTTTTCAGCACTTGACTTCTCTCATATATATATATATTCATTCGCTAAGTATATTTTGAAAATGAATGGATTATTTTAAAAGCCTCCCCCCTCCCTTTTTTTTTTACTAAGTATTTTGGGAGAGGCATTGTTATTTAAAGTCCCACCATACAGTCATAGGATTCTGAGTGAGGTCCTAGACCCAAAGTTCCAGACCACCCTACCCATAGCTCATCATGTCTATTGTGATCTTTGGCTTACAGAAGAAGCAGCAGCAGTAGCAGTAGTGGCAGAGTCTTCCAAATCTGCATGCAAATCTGCAAGGCACACTTAGCTTACCTTTAACCCCCTCTTCCTCCTTCCCACCTCCATTAGCCCACAGATAATCAAGAGCTCTCACAGGGATAACAGCAAGGAAGCTTCGAGTCTGCAGCATACATTTTTCTAAATGTTGCCATGGTGATCTCCAGAATGTTGATCCCCTGAGAAATCAACTCAAAACTCAGAGCAAACTGGGGCAGGACAGATAAATGACACCAATGGAGAGAAAAAAAGCAATTTGGAGAGAGGTTATTTCTGAAAATGCATGGCTAAGAAATAGAGTGGATGGCAGCTGCATGAAGTTAAGGGAAATATTAACGAAAGAAAGAAACATTACGAAGGTACATACATCACTGGTCAAGTAGATTAGATTGTGGAGCCAATGACAAGATGAAACCCTAGTATCACTCGCATAAATTTTGGAATTAGCCACTTCCTCCATTTCCCCAGTCATGGAATTGTAATTTTATTCGTTTGCTTATGGCATTTGTTTCCTGCTCTTCTGTCAAGCAGATTATGGAATTAATACATAGGGTTTCTCCACTTGGCATTAAACTTACGCTGATTGTCCTCGACAAGTGTGGATCTGAACTTAAGCACCCCTCCAGATTTCAACATCCAAGCCCTCTTCTCCATTTCTCTCCATGCATTTAGTCAGGGAGCAACAGGAGACACACATTGGTTTTGCCTCTGAACTTTATGCATTTAGCTGAAGCTACGAAAGGGCTTCATAGCTATGAAGCTTCATGAAGCTATGAGACTCCAATACTTTGACCACCTCATGAGAAGAGAAGACTCCCTGGAAAAGACCCTGATGTTGGGAAAGATGGAGGGCACAAGGAGTAGGGGACGACAGAGGATGAGATGGTTGGATAGTGTTCTTGAAGCTACCAGCATGAGTTTGACTAAACTGCGGGAGGCAGTAGAAGACAGGAGTGCCTGGTGTGCTCTGGTCCAGGGGGTCACAAAGTGTCGGACACGACTAAACAACTAAACAACAACAACATGAAAGGGCATGCACACATGGGAATCCAGAGCCACCAAAGGTTTCTAACAGCTGTATGCATGAAATGGGCACAGAGCCCCTTTTCATGCCTTCTTCTGCACGGAGGTTAGGGATGCGGTCAGAGGAAGCAATCTGCTTCCCTTCTATGCCTTCAGTCCATGAACAACTGGAGGCGAGGAAAGGACTTCAATTACACTATGCTGCATTTCAACAGAATGTTTGGAAAATACACCTCTGCTGTTTGCATACAGTGCTATCAATACCATTATTCAACTTACATTTTATACAGCTGAAATTCAGCTCAAGCAACTGCAGAAAGTCTGCTTTGCCCTTTGCAACCATGTTCCTCTTAATCCAGTGAATTAAAAATGTGTATTCAAACACCAAGCCATCTATGCTGACAAGTTAACATTTGCAAATTAATTTGGAGGAGAGAAATAAATGTTTTACATATCCTCCAAATATTTATAGAAAGCGATGTAAAACAAGGGGGGTTACAAAAGAACTCGGAGACTGGAAATGAAACCCACAAACTAGAAAGAACACAGATACTCTCCAGCCTCCTCAGGCATTCCTTCCAGGCTTTCAAGTGAAGAAACAGAGGCATCTGCTGAACCCAGCCCTGTAATCTGCACTTCAGTAGATTCCCTGAAAGGAAACTCTACATATCTGAACCTGTACACATGAAGGGTCTACAGGCATGACTGGTGGACACAATCCCTTTCTGCTCACTACACATACAATGGACAAATGCAGAAAAAGGGCTTTGGGCATACAAAATGACCCAAGATTTCCCACTGCAAGAGCTGAAGGGATATGGCAGAGTTCAACAAAGTCTCTATTCTAAAGCATTAGCACCAAAATATGCTGTTGGATGGCACAATGATTTTGAGGAACTGTGACTTGTCTCACATGATACAATTCTGTGCACAGAAACAGCCCTCTTCTTACACTTCTTCAGATCATGCTGGCCACTGAATCATTTTGAGCGTTTTTCCAAGTCTTCTGCTCTCCTGAACAGCTTAGAGTACGGGAATTTGCACACAGACCTGAGCTGTTTTCAGGTGCTTGGAGCAATTCTAAAGTTAGCAGGAGAGGACAGACCCTGCTCCTCAGCCTACATTTCTGAAGCTCACCATGGTCTCAGTTATGAGGACTTGTATCTTTCTCTGGGGTTTGAAAAGGAAGCAAGACAAAGCTGGCCAAAGCAAGTGGACCCTGTTTTTACTCAAAATTTGCAGATGCAAATATCCCATGGAATCCTGAACTCAATGCAAGTCCACATTCAGTTACAGTTCTCAAATGTCCAGTTTCGTATAACACATCCTCAATGCCCAGATCACAGACATGAAAGCAACAATTCTTTTCTTTTTACAAAACAAACCCTCTGGTTACAATTTAATCATTAGGGCAACATGTATTTTATATATATATAGAAAGGATTGCTTTAAAAATGTGACCATACCTGTTTGATTCCTTTTACATAACTCTTTACCTTTCACCCCAATTATTCACCACATAACTACATACATATAGTAAAGTTCATTTTAAGTTCACGACCATTCTCTGATGGAGCATTCACTTTATTGCTCCTTTGAAAAACAACCCAGTATTTCTTGCAAATGGACCAATTATTTTTGCAAGCTTTCTGATAGCCAGCATTTCTGTAGGTATCTTCCAGGAGATCCACCAACAGCATTTTGTCTCTTTCAAAACTGTATTATTACCATCCTACTCTGCAATGTGGAAGACAGTTTTTCAACAGTCACAGTGCTCTAAACTCTGGTGATAAGCACTCCCCCAAGAAGCACGCTCAGAGAGCATTCCCAGATGTTTTGTCAACCACCCTAAAAAAAACCCCTGACATATCTCGTACATGGTTGGCTTGTTTGAAACTACTCCTGCTTACAAAACAAGAGAGCTGCCATTCAAGGGTCCCCTTATTTCCAGCTCTTTCTACACATGTAGTCATTCCTGTCTTTATCACGGACCAGCCACACATTTATTATTGAAAGCCCTACTAGGGCTAGCACTGACAAGGATGGAGAGAGTCAGGGATAATATTATGACACTTGGTCTCCTGTATCCTTCAGAAATGGTGTTTTATTTATGAAGCAATGTTCAGCAGCCTTCAAGATGATGCACAAGTTGGGTAGGTTCTGATCATTCTTGGCAGCTGCACTTAACAGCCGTGGCGTAGTCTTCATTAATGGACATAAAATAACTACTCCATCAGATATAAAAGTGAAAGGAACCCCTACCCTACCCCCCAGTGAAATTATAGGGTAATCTAATTTACAGGATTTACTCACAGAAATATATTTTAATGATACCTGCACTGAAGCAGTTTGCAATTTAGACCAATCTGCACCTCATGCCGATATATTCATTTTTCCAGGGTAAGGTATGCCTGGCAAGGCAGGAGCACAAATTTAACAAGGCTCAGTCACTTCATTTTAGGTGCACCCTGAGGAGTTCAGTTCTAGCAACAGCCCTAATCCACAATCTTCTTCAGAAACACAGCGCCAGAGTGCAATAGTGTAACAAAGAAAAACCAGCTGTTGCCAACAATGATGGATCGTGCCAACTGCCCAATACACCTGTGTGTTGGCCCGGTTGGAAAGTCTTCATTTTATGCAGGGGTGCTGAAATGCAAGTAAGCTTGGGGGGGGGGGAGAGAAGTTATTAAAAGAAATGCAATAAACTAATGAGTGGGGGATGGAACCCTAAGTATACTTTTTAGGATCTTGCTGAAAGGGGTGGGCTTTTGTGTATTTTTAGGGAACACAGCATTGCATACAATGAGAAATATGTTTGTCCTGGTGTGTGGTGGTGCCACTGCTTTCCCACCCATCGCCCAGCCAGCCTCAGAGCAGCTATTTATTATTATTTTTTATAAAATATTTATTAAGATTTTCAAATACAAATGCATAAATAATAAACAACATTATTTATATCATAGCATAATTTCATCACTTCTTTGGACTCCCTCACGTCACCCGCTCTCACTTACATCGTTAAAAAAGGTTTTTCTAAGCAAATTACCATCTTATTTACAATCTTATATCCGCTCATTTAAATAGAATCTAGCAGTTCTCCAAAAAATTTATATTTTCCTTAGTCTCACTTATCGTCAAATTCGGATCTAATTCAGTGGTAGGCAGTTATTTATGATCTAGCATCCTTCTTAACATTCAACCAAATTACAATATTTTTGTAGATAAATCTTAAATTTCTTCCAGTCTTCTTCAACCCTCTCTTCTCCCAGGTCCAGAGCAGCTATTTAAAGGGTGTTTAGAGGGTGTTCTCCACTCATTTGTGGGGCTTTTCCTCAGAAGGCTGCAGGTTACCAAAACACAGATTTTTGCTATCCTTCCCTTTTCAGTCTGCACTGATAAAGCAGCTCTGGTGGAGAAGGCAAGCAAACAGAACCGTGAGGCATTGTTACAGACTATAGTTTGTCCTGAAAGCAACTCATGGTGTGTGTGTTTTTAATAATAGTCCTATGAAACTTGGGAATAAAGAACATTAAACGGGACACTGATTTGTGTTAAGTCATTTGGTTTTAACATACATA
Organism: Podarcis gaigeae; assembly: GCF_964106915.1. Classification (NCBI taxonomy): domain Eukaryota; kingdom Metazoa; phylum Chordata; class Lepidosauria; order Squamata; family Lacertidae; genus Podarcis; species Podarcis gaigeae. The sequence continues at coordinate 59,645,175 of NC_139686.1, read as the reverse complement.
CACTAATTTTTGAAATGTTCATCAAATAAAAAACAAGATGCGTCTTTTATTAAATGTGCTCATACGTACAGCGTAGAAGTGACAGTTTTAAGCTCCAGGCACTGTTTCATATTCAATAGCAAGCAGAAGCAAATGAAAATGGCATACTCAAAACAAACTTGTCATGTTACTATAATCTGAGCTGATCTATAATTACAATCTTTTGGGTCCACACCTGTTCACATCAAACAACAGATTAAACAGCAGTACTAGAAGAGAAAAGGGAAAGGCGAATGGCCCATATCGCAGCCAGAAAAAATGGGACTTCAAGGCAGTCTGGCCCAATCCCTAATGCTGATCTTTTTAGCTGTGGAAAAACACTGTTATGAGTTCACCATTCCTATGGTGGTGGTTCATAAGCTGGAAACTGAAGGGGCCAATAGATAACCCAAAGTGCTGATAAGTAAAGGACGAAATATATTTAATAAAGTTACCTTTAAAGGCGTAATCCCATACAATTTTCTTTCTTTTTAAAAAATTATATTTTATTAAGTTTTAACATATTTAACATTTAAAATAAAAAAAAAATTACTTCCCACCCCCTTTATTCCATGAAGTTGTTTCTCCCCTTATGCTGCACCCTATCTTCTAGGTATCAAATCATAACCACAATATTATAATCTAATTACTTCTGTTGCTCATAGCTCAAATCTCGCTTGTGAGTTCATCATACTGTAATACAGTAATACCTCGGGTTACAGGTGTTTCGGGTTACAGATGCTTCAGGTTACAGACTCCGCTAACCTGGAAGTAGTACCTCAGGTTAAGAACTTTACCTCAGGATGAGAACAGAAATCGTGCAGCGCAGTGGCGCGGGAGGCCCCATTAGCTAAAGTGGTGCTTCAGGTTAAGAACAGTTTTGGGTTAAGAACAGACCTCCGGAAAGAATTAAGTTCTTAACCAGAGGTACCACTGTATTTATTATAACTCTTATAATTTTGCTGTTAATTTTGCCAGTTCTGCATAGTCCATTATCTTACTTATCCATTCTTTTGCTGGAACTCCTCCCTCCTTCCATTTCTGCGCATACAGAATCCTAGCTGCTGCTGTTACATACATAAACCAACTTCAGCATGTTTGTGGGGATTTCTGCCAGAGAATTTTCTGACTTGAGTGATTGTTTAAAGCAACTGGACTGCACAAAAGGAGAACACTATACGATTCCGCATTTCCAGGTCTGGAGAACCCATTTTACAACATCCATTATTTTAGCATGTTTGGGGGAGTGCCGGAGGGAAAGCATGATCAACAAAGCTTTGCCATCTCACTATCCCTTACTGAAATTCTCACAGGATGCCAAATTACTCCAGAGTTAAATTTCATTGAGCATGCAAATAGGGCAAAGGTGCAATACTAAACCATTTGCATTTGAAAAAGCACTCTTTGCTCCTTGTGCACTAGCAAGCTGAACACATCCTGTTTATCTTGGGGGTCATCCAGAGAAAAGCCGAATACATCTGAGCCTGTCTTACTGCAAGTGTACATTGGCAACATACCCCCTTTCTAAAAGGTCTCGTGATGAATCCCCAGGCTGCTTTAACTTAGAGTTTAAAGAGCAGAGCTTCTGTGGAGCCAACTTCTGAAAAGAAAACTATGAGAAACATGTGCTCACTTCTGAATCACAATTCTAACATGGAATGGCGGGGGGGGGGGGGATAAAGAGCTGGGGTGTTGCCAAGATTTAATAATAGCAACAAATTCTGGATATGGCCTTGGATAGAATTTTTTAATGTTGAAAATCCAACTGTTTTGAAGAAGGGGGGGGGGGCAATTGCATTAAAAAAAATGTGTTAGATATTCTGTGCATTCAAATATCTTATATGAGGCACCCTCTCCTAAACTGCCCAAAGCATAGCCATGTAGTTTTGATAAAGAGTTCTTATAATTCCCATGACAGTAAATAACAAATAAAATGAACAGTGCATATGAAGAAGAAGAGGAGGAGGAGTTTGGACTTGATATCCCGCTTTATCACTACCCGAAGGAGTCTCAAAGCGGCTAACATTCTCCTTTCCCTTCCTCCCCCACAACAAACACTCTGTGAGGTGAGTGGGGCTGAGAGACTTCAGAGAAGTGTGACTAGCCCAAGGTCACCCAGCAGCTGCATGTGGAGGAGCGGGGAAGCGAACCCGGTTCCCCAGATTACAAGACTACCGCTCTTAACCACTACACCACACTGGCTCTCGTGTGATCATGACATGTCTTGAAAGTGGCAATTCTAAACAAGCTTAAAATGGTGAGGATTACTGACCGAGAACAGCCCACCACCCACAGATACAGGGGTACAGTTTGCACGTGACAGAAAACCAAGTTGAAAAACTATGGTTTAATGTCAACAAGTGGGGTGCATGTTGCTCAAAATGTTCCCACTCCTCTCTTTCCCTTGGAAACCACCAAGAAACAAACCAGAATCACATTCGAACTCAGATCTAAGATTTGTATCTCTCCAAGCCAACCAAAAGCAGTTGCCGTATTTTTCCGTGTATTAGATGAGGGTTTTTTTTACTCAAAAATCATGTCAAAAAACTGGGGTTGTCCTATATACGGATAGTGGCGTGGGGAGGAAGCTGCATGCCGCCAGCCAGTTGATTGGCGGTCCGCACTCTAGGGAGCTTCCTGCCCGCAGTGGCGTGGGGGGAGCGGCTGCCCACTTTGCCAATACCCAGCAATGGCCCTGCTGCAGTAATGGCACATGTGCAATTCCCCCTTTAAAAAGCTTAACAACTTTGGGCCATCTCCCCTCATTTTCTTTAAATTTAGTCCCCCAAAATAGGCGGTGTCTTGTACATGGGGGCGTCTTATACACAGAAAAATACGGTGCTAACTTGGAAGAAACAAACAAACTACAAGTCTGGGTTGAGACATCATGGCAAGCCATACTTGGGCTTGATTCCTGGTGGTGCAGCAGGTGAGGTGGCGACTGAAGACTTTTCAGCAGCGTGCAGTAGCAAGCTGCATGTTCACATAAAACCTCCGTTTGTTTTAAACTATCATTTTTTTTTGTGATGTGAGAACCAGGCCAGAGGGTGCTACATAAATGGGATCCAATGGCAACAACAGCAAGTGAACAAGGCAAACTCGATGTAAACAGTCAGACAATACAATAGACCATGTCTATGAATTTGAGAGATAATGTTCAGCAACATAGACTGATCACCCACATATGCAATGCCTACTTTTATTTCATTCATAAAAGTTTGAATCCCAAGAAACAACAGAAGTACAGTCATACCTCATGTTATGTTTGCTTCATGTTACGTTCTTTCAGGTTACGTCCTGCGGCGACCCAGAAGTACTGGAAAAGTGTTTCGCCGCTTGCGCATGCGCAGAAGACCAAATCACGCTTCACGCATGCGCACAAACACCAAATCTCGCCACACACCTGTGCAGATACAGCACGTCAGGTTGCGGGCTTTTCATGTTGCAAACGGGCCTCCAGAACGGATCCCATTTGCAACCAGAGGTACTACTGCATATATCAAAAATATTTTGTAGCAAGCCTAATTATTTTATTTTTGTCTGTATTATTTCGACATCACCTCCTTAATGACAAGTGGTTTGCATCATTATGCACCTTATGGATCCCACCGAAATAAAATCAACAACACAGACCTATCTAGTTGAAGAGTAAGTTAGCTGTCAATAGTCTAATTACACAACCATTGAAATAAGGGCAAAAGAACTCTCAATAACTCAGGGTTCCAACACAACATGAGGCCTAATTCACAACGTTAATCGAGTTGCACTGAAAAATGTCCACGTGCTATATTTTTCATGGCTGGCTTTCTGTTTACATTAAGCTTCTGGTCCTTATGCATGAATAGGAAAGATGAACAGTAGGTTGGCATACTGATGCTGTGGCTAAAGAAACTCAAGTAAAACTGGAAACCGAACATGTGAAATATAACAACAAATGAGTGATCGCCACTTAACTACCTTCATGTTTCAATTAGGCCTAGCCTAGGATTCTTTCTAGAGTTCACATTTTCACTGCCAAGTAAGATCCGTGACCATGTTACTTCAAAACTGGGCCTTGCAATTTTAACATGCTAAGCAATTCTTTGGAAAGCACACATTTAGGAAGTTCCAAGTAGATGTAGGGAAACACAGCTAGCCAAGATACAGAACACAGTTCCTGTTGAAAATCCAACTGTTTTGAAGAATGGGGGGGGGGGGGAGATTCTGTTTTAAGAGATTCTGTGAGATTTAAGAGAGTTTTAAGAGAGTTTTGAGAGTTTTAAGAGATTTAAGAGAGTTTTAAGAGATTCTGTGCATTCAAAATTCTGCGCATTCAGTTCGTATAATTCCCATGGATAGTAAATAATAAGTAACATGCACAGTGCATGTGATCATGAGATGTCTTGAAAGTGGCATTCTAAGCAAGCTTAAATGGTGAGGATTACTTACACGGGTCATTAAAAAGGCCAAGATAACCACTTTCTGCCTTTCCTGTAACTTGTAATTGGCCAGCTGCTCTCTTTCACAGAATCTGAATTTTTTAAATTGTATTTACTCCCACTTGATTATTCAAGTGGGACATTTGCCTGGCCAGAAATATGGTGTATTTTTATATGCTGCTTTATTTTATTTTTCTTTCTTCTGTTATCGACTTTGCTTTTTGCTTATGATTTGTTTTTTTTATGTCCTCTGCTCTGGGTTAATGAAGATACACACAGGAAGGTAATGGTTGGTTGGTGAAAGGCCCTGTGTGAGAGGCAGGGCAGGGAAAATCTCCCAGGTTAAAAGGATGGGAGAAGAAAGGGAATTTCCCACATGAGGGCCGGAGGGGTGCATCCCCTTTTGTGTGAGACAGGGGTTAAGATTCAACTTTGAAAGTGGGCTTTGTATTTCCTTCCCCTTCTTTCTCTTTGATTTGTTGCCTTTTTAAAAAAATAATAATAGATTAATTTGTTCAGATTAATTTGTTTTTCATTGTGTTATATGATGAAAAGTTTCAATAAAACATTTATGCAAAAGATAAAGAAGAAGAAGAGGAGTTTGGATTTGATATCCCGCTTTATCACTACCTGAAGGAGTCTTAAAGCAGCTAACATTCTCCTTTCCCTTCCTCCCCCACAACAAACACTCTGTGAGGTGAGTGGGGCTGAGAGACTTCAAAGAAGTGTGACTGGCCCAAGGTCACCCAGCAGCTGCATGTGGAGGAGTGGAGATGCGAACCCAGTTCCCCATATTACGAGTCTATCGCTCTTAACCACTACACCACGCTGCTTCAGAGCTTGTGTCTACAGATTCTGCCAATACAGTACCACTATCCAATACAGTGAACCCACAACTTATGTACATTTAACTTGTGAATATTCAGCCATATGTGCTTGGCAAAATTAAAAGTTAAAAAAATTAAAGAGAGGCAGAAAAGAGGCAGGCGTCTGGGGAAAAAAGACTTTCCCACCTGCCTTTGAACCCGTGATGTGTTTTGACTATAAATTGAGGGCTTACTGTAATATGCTCTGCAGAGCGACTGCCAATCAGAATACACTAGAGAGATAAGTAGTGTTACCTGGTGTAAGGCAGTTTCTTAATCACCTGTAGGATTGAAAGAAAATGCCCTAGTTAATTAAGGACGAGTTCACAAGCCCTTCTGTCTCGTGGCTTTGTTACCAGCTGGAACAGATCCATTCCAAGTTGGGCCAGAGGCAAACAGCATTTAATTCCTCTAAATCTGAAATCTAGACAACAATGTCAGCCAGTGTACTGGTCAATTAAGTTGACATGTCTTTGTGTCCCAGGTTTTTTCCTGCTTATGTGGCAAGTCCTCTTAGCTGACATACCTATTTTTGCTGTGGTTTTGTTTCCCACCTTCACTGCAAACGAAAAGCAAAAGAAAGAGGGGAGGAAGGGGGGGACATGCAGCAGTGAGCACAGTCTGATGAAGGGGTGGGGTCTGGAGGAGAAACCAATGCTACAATTTTACGCTGGAAAGCAAACAAGCTACAATTCCTGTTTACAAGGCATCAGAGTACTTTTAGAGACACACATTTAATGTGTTACTACAGGCCATTTGAGGAAACTGCATATTCAACATGTCCAATTGCCTAATAAATATCACAACTCATTAAATTTACCAAAAGCGGCACAGCAAAAGAAACAAGTCACCTACACCAGCCTGATTGAGCTGACCGTGCGACTGAACTGAGCTAAGAAACTGGAAGCATAGCAGCCAGAATTTGCAACTCCTGCCAGCAGTGAGAGGTAGATAGGTTTACCTGTCAGTGCCTCTGGTTTTGTCTCCTGCCTTCATGCATCTTTCTGTATATTGTAGCCTAAAAACCTTCAAAGGAAGGTCTTCCCTGAACCTGCCTATAGTTGTGGAAATCTCTTTTTGTGGAGCCAACCAGAAGTCATTTTCTGCCCGCACATATTAAACTCATACCTGAACTCTGGCACAGGGAGAGAGAAAACGCCTTCCAAGGTTTCTAGCTGTGATCCTTTATGGCTTGTCTCGTGATTCTGAGCAAACAGCTTCATTTCGACATCTGAAGCGGTATAGTTCCTGTGGCTGAGTGCAGAACAAGGCTCATCATCATAAGGTATTCAGTACTTGTTGTTGTTCAGTTGTTTAGTCATGTCTGACTCTTCGTGACCCCATGGACCAGAGCACGCCAGGCACTCCTGTCTTCCACTGCCTTCCGCAGTTTGGTCAAACTCATGCTGGTAGCTTCGAGAACACTGTCTAACCATCTCATCCTCTGTCGTCCCCTTCTCTTTGTGCCCTCAATCTTTCCCAACATCAGAGGTTTTTTCCAGGGAGTCTTCTCTTCTCATGAGGTGGCCCAAGTATTGGAGCCTCAGCTTCAGGACATGTCCTTCCAGTGAGCATTCAGGGCTGATTTCCTTAAGAATGGATAGGTTTGATCTTCTTGCAGTCCATGGGACTCTCAAGAGTCTCTTCCAGAGAGAGCCAGTGTGGTGTAGTGGTTAAGAGCGGTAGTCACATAATCTGGGGAACCAGGTTCGTGTCTCCGCTCCTCCACATGCAGCTGCTGGGTGACCTTGGGCCAGTCACACTTCTTTGAAGTCTCTCAGCCCCACTCACCTCACAGAGTGTTTGTTGTGGGGGAGGAAGGGAAAGGAGATTGTTAGCCGCTTTGAGACTCCTGAAGGGGAGTGAAAGGCGGGATATCAAATCCAAACTCTTCCAGCACCATAATTCAAAAGCATCAATTCTTCTGCGATCAGCCTTTATGGGCCAACTCTCACTTCCATACATCACTACTGGGAAAGCCATAGCTTTAACTATACAGACCATGCTGGTAGCTTCAAGAACACTGTCCAACCATCACATCCTCTGTCGTCCCCTTCTCCTTGTGCCCTCCATCTTTCCCAACATCAGGGTCTTTTCCAGTGTGCTGGGCCTGGGGGTAACCCGAGCAACAGTCCAGGTCCGGTCCGGAATCCAAGGGTTCCTTGAGGAGTCAGTCTGACAGGGCCAAGGCAGAAAACCAGGCAAGGTCAGGCACAGGATCACAGGCAGGTTCTGGCAAACAACAACGTTGCTCCCACAACCTGGGGTGGGGTCCAGCAGCCTTTTATCTCTGTCGGGGTAACAGGGGTCCTGATCCCCTGGTGACTCACCTCCCTGTCTCACCCAAAGGCGAGCACTCCTCCTGCAAGTACTCAGATCTCTCCTCCTCTGAGACCTCAGTCTCTGCAGTTCGGTTGATGTTGGTGGGTTACTAGACCCAGAGGCCGCCTCAGCCCCTCCTGACCCAACTGGTAGTGGAGCAGCTGTAAGTGATTGGCCCCTTGCAGGGGAACTTGTGCAGACTGGGGCTTTTCAGAATCAGGCCCTGGACTAGGTTCAGCTGCCGCCTGAGGCAAAGGATCCGGTGCGGACTGAGACTCCTCTGGCTATGAGTCCGAGCCATCACATCCAGGGAGTCTTCTCTTCTCATGAGGTGGCCAAAGTATTGGAGCCTCAGCTTCAGGATCTGTCCTTCCAGTGAGCACTCAGGGCTCATTTCCTTCAGAATGGATAGGTTTGATCTTCTTGCAGTCCATGGGACTCTCAAGAGTCTCTTCCAGCACCATAATTCAAAAGCATCCATTCTTCGGCGATCAGCCTTCTTTATGGTCCAGCTCTCACTTCCATACATCACTACTGGGAAAACCATAGCTTTAACTATATGGACCTTTGTCGGCAAGGTGATCGTCTCTGCTTTTTAAGTTGCTGTCAGTACTACATTGCTATAAGAAGGCTAGCTGAAAAGGTCTGTTCTAAAACCTTTTATTTGCAAGTGCTGGAGCACACATGAGCAGCCTCGCTTCCCTGCAGGCAGGAGCTGAATGCACGCAATGGGCTGCATAGGCAGAAATTGCTTCCTCACTGAAGTAACAGCGTAGTATCTGAAGGGCCTGACTCTGTGCACCAGACCGCACCTAGCTTTGGATTATCTTCTAAGGTTAAAAATTGTGCATGTAATCCTGCACACAAACACTGCAGATATAGTACAAGCATTTGTTTTTAAAACCTTCCCCCCCAAAATGAAGTTAACCATGGTTTTATTTCCACTAAATTAGTGGAAATAATATCAGTCAATGGAACAAACTCTTGTGTTATTTGATCAGGGTGTATAGTAAGGTATACAAATCATCACATGAACCTTAGGGCAGGCAGCGTAAAACTTTCCCGCCAGTTCATGAAGCCCATGAGGGGGAAAACACTTATTTCGAGGAAATGTCTGGTGTATTTTGTTGGAGGGCTTGGGGCAGGGGGAATTGCCACAATTGTTTTGCACCAAAAAAAGGAAAGGAAAAGATGGAGGTTTAAATGGATTTTTTAAAAAATAAAATAAACACACATACAGTGGTACCTTGGGTTACAGACTCTTCAGGTTACAGACTCCGCTAACCCAGAAATAATATCTTGGGTTAAGAACTTTGCTTCAGGATGAGAACAGAAATCGCATAGCGGTGGCACGGCAGCAGCAGGAGGCCCCATTAGCTAAAGTGGTGCTTCAGGTTAAGAACAGTTTCAGGTTAAGAGCGGACCTCCGGAACGAATTAAGTTCTTAACCCAAGGTACCACTGTACATTTCTCTGGACTCAAACTGGAATCCAGTCTGGCTCTTATCACATTTCACTCTTCTTGTCTCCAAATAGTTTATATGTGTGCTATTTCTTACATTCCTGGAATTATTTTCCTGTGAATGAGAGACAGGATTGAATAGATGGCACGGCCCCCATATTACCGATTTTGAATATTTCAAAGTAATTGAAACACATTGTGGCAGCAGTTTATCACTTGTGAGTGGAAATAATATGGTGCTAGATATATTTAGGAAACTCTCTGAATGATTAACCACGACTTTTTCATGCTCATACTCTCCCGCATGCAACCTATAGTTTGTCCTTCTCAGTCAACAAGAGCCCACTGGTCTGTTTATTCACAATCCTTGACAGAAAATCTACAATATGCATGTACAATTATTGCATTATTTTCTACTACAGCTGTTCCACTCATGCTCATTTGGTCAATAACTACCAAGATATGCGTAAATTCCAGTATGTGTGTGTGTGTTTAAAAAGCTTCATTCAAGTACTCTCCTATTACAATGGATGCACTGCTGAAAACTATTTTTGTCTGTCATGAGAGTTGGATAATAGAAGCAGAAACATTAGTTTTGCAAATGGTTAGCTGTTCAGAGAATGCAGAGCATGTGTGGAGCATCCTTATCTAATGAACAGTAAAGGTAAAGGGACCCCTGACCATTAGGTCCAGTCGTGACCGACTCTGGGGTTGCGGCGCTCATCTCGCTTTATTGGCCGAGGGAGCCGGCGTACCAGTGGCGTAGCGTGGGTTGTCAGCACCCGGGGCAAGGCAAGTAATTTGCGCCCCCTAACCTGTGGATTTGCGCCCCCTAACCCGTGGATTTGCGCCCCCTAACCCTAACCCCCAGATGTTGCGCCCGGTGCGGCCGGCCCCCCCTGCACCCCCCACGCTACGCCACTGTGGCGTACAGCTTCCGGGTCATGTGGCCAGCATGACCAAGCCGCTTCTGGTGAACCAGAGCAGCTCACGGAAACGCCATTTACCTTCCCAATGGAGCGGTACCTATTTATCTACTTGCACTTTGACATGCTTTCGAACTGCTAGGTTGGCAGGAGCTGGGACCGAACAACGGGAGCTCACACGGTTGCGGGGATTTGAACCGCTGACCTTCTGATCGGCAAGTCCTAGGCTCTGTGGTTTAACCCACAGCACCACCCGCATCCCTGAACAGTACAGAGCACTATTTGAATTCTCCTGGAAATTGGCACTGTTACTATTTCTTATTTTGACCAACTGCTCAGATGTTACATGTCAGAATTTATGGAACTCACCAGAAAACTCACAAGAAACAGGCCAAAAGTTGCACTGAAACTATGCAGCTTCTGATTAGATTATTTTTCCCCTGCTGCAAAGACTGACGCTTGTGTCTATTTGGATGCATAATGCTAAACAACGGGTTGGAATAATGGCTGAATCAGTTCCCTACGTGTAAAATGAGAATTACACAAGTGAGGTTTAAAAATTCTTTTCTGGGTCATACCTGAAGAATATATATAACAAACATATTTTTTTTTCAACATGGTAATCTTCAAACTAGTCTCAAATTAAAGATCAATCCATCCAATTCTCTTCCTTTAAACATTCCATTTGTGTGAATATGTCAGAAACAAATTACAGGTTCAAACAAGGTGTTATGGTTCAAAACCATTTTCATTGTTACATAAAACACACACAGTGCAGCAGTATGTCAAACACGATTAAAAATTCAGCCACTCATGCATAATTTTGCTTGAAATGGGATCAAAATCTGTGTGCTCAGAGATTCTTCCTTTCCCATGTCTCAGAAGAACACACCACTGACAAATTTATGCAATGTTAACTTCGTTGAATCCTTCCGATTCACAAGATGTCTGCAAGGAGCACCTGCAAGCTAATGTTCCATTACTCTACATATCTACATATATGATCTGGTGATATGCGATTTCTTTGGCTGAAGGAAACATTCCTGCATTGCAAGGGGTTGGACTAAATGACCCTTGTGGTCCCTTCTATGATTCTGTGTCTGTGGTTCTATCTCTGCAGACAACAGCAATAGAAGCAACTGGGAATGCTTTTCTACACAAATGCCTACAATAATGGAATCGTTACACAACATTTCACAAGCCTCTACGCTGATCTCAACATGCTTCAAAATTGGGTGGGCAACATATGGTAGCAAGTCACTTTCATGCACCATGAACTCCAGAGAAAGCCAGCTTTGCATATATGTGACATGACCTCATGGTGGCTGAAAAATGCTTGAAGATGTAATGGTGATAAGTAACCATAACTACATAAGGAAATAAAGTAAAAAAGAAAAAAGCAGTTCATCTTCCCATGGTATATCAAAACATATTAGAGGCCAATTCAGTCTTTTCCCCCTTCCCTCAACATCTGATGTTACCAATCACTAAGTAGAATTTTCCCATGGTTTTCTGTTACTGGGAGGATGGAAGCAATAGGGGGTGTGTGGACAGAAATGGATGCAAGCAACATGGTTATCAATTGGATTGTCCCCTCAAACAAATCTGTCTCCTATTGTGCCACGTGCACAAATAGTGAATAAGTGCCTTGAGGCTTGCAGAAAGCTTGCGGAGTTATCATAGCAGAAAACCCTATGCAGATATCCAATATTTAAAGAGTGCTGGGTGCATCATGAATAAGCTGATCGGCTATACTGTTAAGACAGCCATGCCAATAACGCTCAATAAACACTATCTGCAAGTGAGCTGTGGCCCTCTAGTTGAAGGTACGTTCTCAGTGTAGTTCTCAGTGTAAAGACAACTTCTCCTGTGCTTAAGGCTGTGAGCTTACATAATTAAATTAACAAAAGACACGCATAAGCAGAGGACTGAACGGATGTTGCTGGTTTTTTTTTAAGGTGGGATGACAGAAAATGGGAATTGAACGGCAGACAGCAGGGAGTAATGATAAATGAATAAGAACCAAGACAAAGCTATGTGGACATCGTGACTGATAGTATAACAGATAGCAATGGACCATGGAGTATTGGGATCCCTGTTGTGACCTGTATCTCTGACCTAAAAAGAGGAGAGTTTACCTTCCCACCAGAGCAGTTTACCTTCCCACCAGAGCAGTACCTATTTATCTACTTGCACTTTATTGTGCTTTCAAACTGCTAGGTGGGCAAGAGCTGGGACCGAACAATGGGAGCTCACCCCGTCACAGGGATTCAAACCGCCGACCTTCTGATCGGCAAGTCCTAGGCTCTGTGGTTTAACCCACAGCACCACCCGCGTCCCTGATTGAATATATTTTAGATCTGCTTGCTAATGCCTATTGGTTCTCTACCTTGGATCTGGCAAGCAGCTACTGGCAAGAAGAGCCTGATCCTGAAGACCAACCTACAACAGTAATGTTTTGGGACATTTCAAAAGTTGATAGAAGTGGTGCTGGCAGATCTAAAGTGTCCCCACTTGCCTGGTGGACTTGATGATATGATTGTAAATGGAAGGTAATTTGAAGAACAACTGCAGAAAATGAAGGCTGTACTAGAGAGGCAAACCAGAAAAATGCAATTTGTGCTATTGCAAAGTAAAGTACCTAAGCCGTACAGGATAGGAGATAGGGACAGACCCTGACAAAGTATGATCCATTCCACACAGCACTCAAGGGCTGGGGTATGGAAGTTTGCTAGTTTAGATTGTGTAAAAACCTGAGCAGTAACTGGATAAATTGTGGCCACCATAGGAAGGAAGGAACCAGAGATTTTTATTGGTTGTGTGGCAACGACTTCATAGCTCTTTGCCCTAAGTCTAACAAGCAGAAATATTCAAGTTAAGCATATATAGCATACTCACTTAGCCTGCATAATTTATTCAGGCCTCAGAATGCAGCTTATTTTAACACAGTATTCAAACATTTCTTGGTTGTTGTTGTTTTAAACCACCGAGAACGCACGTCCCTGTCTTACATCAAGCCATGTAAGTATACACTGAGGGCCCCTAAAATAAGGGAAAAACAACTTTCCTTTCTTCTTCTGAATTAAATTTTAATTACATTTATAAAAATCACATAGCAAAAAAACAAAAACAAAAACCCAATAAATTCCTCCAAATACAGAACCTTATAGGTAGTATTTTGCTTCAAGTTCTGTTCAGATGTTTCTTTAAACTGCTCTGAACTGGAAAGCCAGCGATCAAGATATCCAATTTGTTTGTCTTCAGCTAGAAAGTTAATGGTGGAAGCATGCTATTCCAGCAATGTGAAAAATCATACTTTTCATAACTGTGCACAGTACATTTGCAGATGCCTGCTATGCTTTGCCTTGCTTGCATACATATGAGATAAAAACATACCAGATTGCAAGAAAAATATTCCTCAGTTTTTGTGTTCATTTCTCTGCCACTGACAGAAGGCTAGAGTTTTGTGCTGGTGTTAAACACTAGCTAACGTCATCCATACAGCTGTTGACAAACATCCCATCAATTCTCACTATTAAGTTTCATGTTTTGAACATCTCTAATCTTTATGCTCCAAATGCATGCTTTCTTGTTACTTAGATGTTTTTTCTTTTTGCAGAAATTAGGACACAGTGCAGATAAAAACACTGCTACATGCCCCTATACTCCCACAGCCAGCAATAAAAGTCATAAAGCAAAAGAAAACGTGGTAATCAGTCTAATAATGTTTTTAGATAATTAAACTGGGCTTGTTCTTAGGCTATTTGTAATATCCCAAAGATGCCTCTTTAATTGACTTCCAAATGACTGTGCAAAGGAAATTAATATTTTTATAATCTGCAGTCCACATATGCACAGTTAAACATGCTACACTTTACATAACGTATCTTTAAAATGTCTATCATTCTGAACCCAGTGTTTTCTGTTTTTAAAAGAATTAATATTCCTTGGCAGGTCTCACATACTATCAAGCTTTTCAACAGGGAGAAGTACTTACGTTCTTCTCTGGTTCTTCTTTCACTTCACTTAATTTTCCACAGGTAGCTTCTTGTTTTATTTTTTTTACCTAAAAAAAGGGGGAAAGGAACATTATTCTTTTTAGTGCACTGTTATAAGCACTTCTTTCTTTTTTCCAGCCCTTGCCAATTCCATTTTTCAGAACAGAAAACATTTTTCACATTAAACATCCCAATGAATAACTATTTGTCAGGGTCAGAAGCTGTTTCAGTCTCCAACAGTTCTGGTAAAAAAGATCTTATGAGCAAGGCCTTGAACCAGTGCTGCCACTCAGGTCAGCTGCCTTGCATGGACCAGCAGCAGTCTGACTCATTTCATTGTTACTTGAGATTTTCTTTCTCAGCTTGCCCACTTAAGAACTCAAACCTAAACGAAGCACTTCCTTTTGGAGAAAGGTTAAATACTTGTCAAAATTTAAATCACATTTATATCACATGACCTTTTGCACAGATTTAAAGTAAAGGTAAAGGACCCCTGACAGTTAAGTCCAGTTGCAAACAACTCTGGGGTTGCGGCGCTCATCTTGCTTTACTAGCCGAGAGAGCCAACATTTGTCCACAGACAGTTTTTCCGGATCATGTGGCCAGCATGACTAAGCCGCTTCTCGCGAACCAGAGCCATTTACCTTCCCGCCGGAGTGGTACCTATTTATCTACTTGCACTTTGACGTGCTTTTGAACTGCTAGGTTGGCAGGAGCTGGGACCGAGCAACAGGAGCTCAACCCGTTGCGGGGATTCGAACTGCTGACCTTCTAATCAGCAAGCCTTAGGCTCTGTGGTTAGACCACTGCACCACCCGCGTCCCTTTGCACAGATTTAGGTACTCTCAAATCAAGCTGGAGAATACTTTTCAATATCCAAAGAAGGCAGACTCGGAAATGACTTCCTAAAATGAAGGCCAAGCCCAGGTTTTATGCTAAAGTAACCTTCCACTGATTTCAGTGGGCCTCCTTCTCCTATCTGTGGTCTGTGTGTTTCCTAGTTTTAATCCTCTGCTACAAGATTCTTTTTTAATATGAGTCACAAGAGTTTTTTCAGTGTTTTATACCAAGCAACCAGAAAGATATTGGATGCTCATTTTGTGTGTGTGTTTTTGTTTTGTTTTGTTTTGCTGTCAGCTAATGAAGTGCTTGTACAGGAAACATTCACAGCAGGGCTTGTACAGAATTCCCTTTTGGCATTCCAAGTGTAGCAAGAATCTTGGGGCACAGAACAACTCAATGCAAGCTGGAAGGTTACCTTAGCATAAAACCTGGGCTTCCGTCAACCAAACTCTGACATATGCATCTCCAAGACAGTTTATCACTCTCCTGTCATATTCTTTTCACTACAGATTCCTTGAGGGCAAAGAATTAAGAACACAGATAGCACAGCAATCACGACTATTTAAATACCTAAGCAGTCCAGCAATTCTCAGGACTTGGGTAATTGGAAGGCTTACTTTCGACTAATGATTTGGACCTTCTTCTTCTTCTCCCTTTGGAGAACTACTGCCGCTCCACACAACAGTGCCAACAGCATTTTATTCTGGCACCGAGAAAATCAAGTAGCATATGGATTCTCCAAAAGGCATTTCCACAGGACTAGCCTGTATTATTTGATTTCCAAACTTAACCCCCCCCCAGGTTATTTGAAAAAACAAAAATCAAACAAAGTGGCATGGAGGTATCAAGTAATATTTTCTAGAGCACAAGGGTGTTTTGGAAGGATCAAGTATCTAGAACCTGTTGAAGTGGAGTCAACTTGCTGCAGTCAATTCATACTTTCAAGCAACAGTTCTGCTTTGCTGCCTTTAGATCAGCCTTTCTCAACCTTGGGTCCCCAGATGTTGTTGAACTACAACTCCCATCACCCCTAGCTAGCAAGGCCAGAGCTCAGGGATGATGGGAGTTGTAGTCCAACAACATCTGGGGACCCACAGGTTGAGAATCGCTGCTCTAGATAGACCTATGTAAAACAGCAGCCATATGAGGATGTAACACATAGAAATAATGGGTCTTTCAGCAATAGCAGGAAAAAAAGTTCTATGTTCATTTACTGCTCAGGTGCATTTTGTGGTCATATACAGGTAGAAGGGAAATTAGTTTTATAACTTGCTCTTTTTTGCAAATTGTGCAGTGTCTCCTTTTTTTTAAGTAAGATTTCTCTCCCGCCACCCATAAATTAAAGAAAGCAAACATAAAGCAGCAATGCTCCAATCATTAAAATGCACACCTTGGGTTGGGGTATTGTTTAGGGGTTTTTTTGGGCGGGTTGTTGCCGCTATGGATATTATTATTTTTGTATCTTTATTTTTAGATTCTCTGTTTTATGTGGAAATTGTTTGGTTGTATATATGTTGATGTATTTCATTTATTGTTCATGATTTTTGGTGTATTTGTAATGGTTACGATTTTTGGTGTATTTGTAATGGTTATGAGCAATGTTTTAACTATGGAGAAGTGGCATGCAAGCAAAACGATGTATCTATGCATTTATACAGTGCTACCTCAGGTTACAGACACTTCAGGTTACAGACTCCACTAACTCAGAAATAGTACCTCGGGTTAAGAACTTTGCTTCAGGATGAGAACAGAAATCGGGCTCCTGTGGCGCGATGGCAGCAGGAGGCCCCATTAGCTAAAGTGGTACCTCAGATTAAGAACAGTTTCAGGTTAAGAACGGACCTCCAGAACGAATTACGGTAAGTTCATAACCCGAGGTACCACTGTATTTATGTAAAAGTCAAATGTGAAGAGAGACACAGGCATCTGTATTCCACACCCATTGGTGTTACCCTGTGTTAGTCACACTTGCAACAGATCCCTTAACGTCAGCGAACTTGTAGATTGATTTCAGTGGGCATACTCTGAAAATCACTAGTCTGTACATGCAGCCAAAAACTGCCCTAGAAAGAGTTAATTGACCCTCAATCACTCGGAGCAAAACCGAATAAATACAGTGGAGTGGAATCATAACAGTAACAGCAGCAGCAATAATAATAATAATAATAATAATAATAATAATAATAATAATAATATGAATAGTATCTTTAATGATTCTCTGTTGTTGGACAAAAGGTCTACGACCTAACACAGGGGAAATAAGAAAGACCTTATCAAAATACAGTGACCGTCTGCTGCTTATTAGAGGGGGTGGGGAGAAGGTAAGTGACAAAAACTTCGATAAGACATAGCTAAGAGCCCTTTATCCTCTTAGGACTACATACCTGCCTGCACAGCAATGATAGCCTGGAAGTCATAGCATTCTATCAGAATAATTTCCAACCTACTGGGTAAATTCTAAAGGTAAAAGCAAAACCCTTTATTGCTTTTTTTTGTAATCTGTTGCTCCTGTGACTTCCAGTGAGGTTTACATTATTATTATTATAGTTCACAGTCTCAGATGACTACGTCCAGTCTGCTTTCAATTTGGGAAAAGTCATGTAAAGAACATGCTCTTAACTCCAGTTCGCTAGTTCGTTATTTATTTAAAAACTGCGAAGTGCCCAAAGAGAAACTAGTAGTGGAAAAAATTAAATTGCACGCTGTGAATATGAACACAAAAGCAAACGCAAGAGAATCATGCAGTCTAAAGGTTTTCATTGCCAATTTGGTCATTTAAAAACAAACAAACAAACAAACAATATGGTATGCCTACGGTTGTTGACAAATCCTAAGGAAACAAGGAGTATAGCATCTAGATCAAGGGAAGTAATAGTGCCACTGTATTCTGCTCTGGTCAGACCTCACCTGGAGTGTCCAGTTCCGGGCACCACAGTTCAAGAAGGACACTGACAAACTGGAACGTGCCCAGAGGAGGGCAACCAAAATGGTCAAAGGCCTGGAAACGATGCCTTATGAGGAACGGCTAAAGGAGCTGGGCATGTTTAGCCTGGAGAAGAGGAGGTTAAGGGGTGATATGATAGCCATGTTCAAATATATAAAAGGATGTCACATAGAGGAGGGAGAAAGGTTGTTTTCTGCTGCTCCAGAGAAGCGGACACGGAGCAATGGATCCAAACTACAAGAAAGAAGATTTAAGCAGAGGCTTGACAACCATATGTCAGGAGTGCTCTGATGGTGTTTCCTGATTGGCAGGGCGTTGGACTCGATGGCCCTTGTGGTCTCTTCCAACTCTATGATTCTATGATTCTAAGGTGTAAGCACAGAGTTGATTGAGAAGTAGCCTAAGGTGGTTTCACAGTGCATATGGTGGAGCTTGCAAGAATATTCTTGCCCTCTTGTGAAAAAATGAACTTCTTCCCATAATGTACTCCACACAAGAGGTTTTGACATAGAGGGGCTTGCAAACCTTCCAAGTGTCCCTATTTTCCAGGGACAGTAACAGATTTACAGAAGTCAATCTGGTTTCTGATTTGATCCTGCAATCTCCCACTTTTATTTAGGATGTCCCTATTTTCATCGGATAAATATTGGAGGGTATGGAGTTATATGACCCTCAAGCCAAGGAGATAAGTAACTATACAACCTTTAGAAGACATCTGAAGGCAGCCCTGTATTGGGAAGGTTTTTTTTAGTGTTTAATTATGTTTTTAATATATATTGGAAGATGCCCAGAGTGGCTGAGGCAACAAAATAAGGTGGGTGGGGTATAAATAAAATAAAATACTAATACTAATAATACTAATGTTAGGTTTGCTTCATGTTACGTTTTTTCAGGTTGCGTCCCACGGCGACCCGGAAGTACCAGAAAGGGTTACTTCTGGGTTTTGCCGCTCACACATGAGCAGTAGACGGGCCTCCGGAACAGATCCTGTTCGGAACCAGAGGTACCACTGTACTAATACTTATTATTATTATTATTGAATAGGACATCCCTATTTTCATCAGAAAAATGATGTATGGTATGGGATTGGACTTGCATTTTGCAGGAGTATGTGCCTGTGTTTTACATGACTCAATAAGCTTCTCAGATAGTTTTGCTTGACCCAGAAAAGACAGCAGTACCTCTATGGCATCTTTCTCCAACTTTGGATCCCTGTATGTTACTGGACAACAACTCTCACCTTCCATGACCAAATACAGTGGTACCTCGGGTTAAGAACTTAATTCGTTCCAGAGGTCCGTTCTTAACCTGAAACTGTTCTTAATCTGAAGCACCACTTTAGCTAATGGGGCCTCCTGCTGCCGCCGCACCCCTGGAGCATGATTTCTGTTCTCATCCTGAAGCAAAGTTCTTAACCCGAGGTACTATTTCTGGGTTAGCGGAGTCTGTAACCTGAAGCATCTGTAACCTGAAGTGTATGTAACCCGAGGTACCACTGTATGTTACTGGACAACAGCTCCCACCTCCCATGACCAAATACTGTGTTAAGAATATAATATTGGCAGGAATACAAATGATTAACCTGAATCAAGAGGAAACCGAACAACCAGCTCTCTAGGTTGAAAAGAAAAGCAACTCTCTGTTGTTCTTTTGCCCCATTGCCCCATCTCATGCTGTAACTTTTTGCAGTCTTCAAAAATGAAGAATAAAAAAAATAAGACATGAACAAGACCAAGATGAACATGGAAAGCCACTGTTGCCAAATAACTTGGTGGAGGATCAGAAGGAACTGTTTCTGCCTATTAATATTAAAATGTGGGAAAGTTTACTTTAAGTGTTTACATCAACCGATACAAATACTTGATGCAGGCAGGAAATACATCGCAGAACTCAGCAGGAACCATTCTCTCTCGCGTTTGTGTATGTGTTTGTTAGAGGGCTGTGTTTCTTTTATTTTTACACAATATTTTCCAGTTGTCACTATATATCTAAAGTACAGCCATTAACTACTACCTCAGGGGCAGAACGTATACTGAAATTGTGCTATCATCATTATTTTCGTATTATGGGTCGTGTGTCTGAGAGCTTTTCTCCCTCAAAAATACACCAGTATTTGCTCTATTACATTCATCTCCATCTCCCTGTAGGTGAAGGGGTTATCGCAAACACGGTATTAGCTCAAAATCCCCAGCCCAGCCCAGCTCAGATAATCAATCTGCAGGAGCTCAGATTTGAAAAAAAAAGGATCCCATGCAAAACTGGAACCTTGCAGTTCCAGATATGCTCAGGATCCAATGGAAGCAGAGCAATATGTGATTCCTAAAATACTTAGCATAGCTGGAAGATACAGAGAGCCTTAGAAATGGCATGTGACTATTTTTGTAATGTAATAATAAAAATAATAATAATTTTTTTATTTGTATTCTGCCCTTCCTGGCTGGGGCCGGGCTCAGAGTGGCTAACATCATAAAAACAACACAATATGCATAAAAACAGACGTCAGTTAATTAAAATACATCTTAAAATTAATTCAAGTTAAAATCCAGGCAGGTGGTTGGAACTGAGAGTGGTTAATACTTGCCAGGACCAACTGTTTCCACTGATCATACAAGGACCTGTGAGCAGGTTGGGGGCCTCCTTTGGACTTGTTTTATACAAAGGAAAGTAAGTCAAACTGCATCTTGCCCAAAGGCCTGGAGGAACATCTCCGTCTTACAGGCCCTGCGGAAAGATGTCAAATCCCACAGGCCCTGGCTCTCTTGTGGGAGAGCATTCCACCAGGCCGGGGCCACAGCCCAAAAGGCCCTGGCTCTAGTCAAGGCCTTTGTTCAAGCAATGTTGCACAAAACAATGCCACTAACTCCTCTTGTCCAGTGCCACTTTTGATTTAGGGGTGGACACGGGTGGTGCTGTGGTCTAAACCACAGAGCCTAGGGCTTGCCGATCAGAAGGTCGGTGGTTCACATCCCCACGGCGGGGAGAGCTCCAGTTGTTCGGTCCCAGCTCCTGCCAACCTAGCAGTTCAAAAGCACGCCAAAGTAGATAAATAGGTACCACTCTGGTAGGAAGGTAAACGGCGTTTCCGTGCGCTGCTCTGGTTCGCCAGAAGTGGCTTAGTCATGCCGGCCACATGACCCAGAAGCTGTCTGCAGACAAACGTCAGCTCCCTTGGCTTATAGAGCGAGATGAGCACCGCAACCCCAGAGTCATTCACGATTGGACCTAACGGTCAGGGGTACCTTTACCTTTACCTTACATTCATCTGCCTGTAAGGCAACCTTCCTAACGTTTACCCAGGATCGGGATAGAATGGAGATAGTATAAAAGGACCCCTGGATGGTTAAGTCCAGTCAAAGGCAACTATGGAGTTGCGGCTCTCATCTTGCTTTAAGCCTGAGGGACCCAGCGTTCGTCCACAGACAGCTTTTCTGGGTCATGTGGCCAGCATGACTAAACCGCTTCTGGCACAACGGGACAGCATGACAGAAACCAGAGCGCAGGGAAACACCGTTTACCTTCCCCCCACAGCAGTACCTATTTTTCTTCTTGCACTGGCATGCTTTTGAACTGCTAAGTTGGCAGGAGCTGGGACAGAGCAAAGGGAGCTCACTTCACCACGGGGATTCAAACCACCGACCTTCCAATTGTCAAGCCCAAGAGGCTCAGTGGTTTAGACCACAGCGCCACCCGCTCCTCCCAATGGAGATAGTAGCCAGCTTTCTGCAATGCACAATGAGTATTTTTTGAATGTTATGCAATAGTATTTTAACCGTTAGATGCAGATTTTGCTGCATGATTTTATTGTACTGAACCTTTCGGAATTTTGTTTATATGCCAATAAAGGTTTGAGATTGATTGATTGATTGATTTAGGGGTGGTTTTCATAGGCAAACCACTTCCACGTGAGTCCTACATATGGCCAAGCACTTGGCTTTGTTCTAGAGTAGTGTTCTTGAACCTTAGGTCCCCAGATGGACTACAACTCCCATCGCTCCAACCCAGCTGGCTGGGGATGATGAGAGTTCTAGTTCAAGAACACGAGGTTGAAGAACATTGCCCTGGCAGATGTGGGATTTTCCTATTTTTTTGAACAGTAGCTTTTGTCTTTTGAAAGCATCCTTGAGTTGCTTCCCACCTGGGATGGGAGGTGCTGTTGGATATGAAAGAGGACCAGTTCTCACAACAGAGTTTCAAAACTAGCTGCAAAGCAATACCCATAAGCTAAAAAGGTGTTGAAAAATGTGAAAAATGTGCTATATGTTATATAACTCCCTTTCCTTTTTTTTTTTAAAGAAACCCTTTCAAAACAGAAAATTACACATCATAAAAGGTCAGGTATTTAATATGCTGAGCACTGTGCTGGGCTTATAAGCTGTTCTAGAACTGCTTTTAGCAGCAAAGAAAAATTAAAAACTAGATAATACCACCTAGATAATAAGCACTCGGTATTAAACCTACAATCAGTCCACTGGGTAGAGAGCCTTCATAGGTGAATGCAAGAAAGAGGAAGGTCAACATTTAGTTTCAAATTCTGGTTTCTTTTCTTTATACTGTACTGCTATTTGTTGGTAGTTAGAATACACTGACATTTACAAAATCTGCTGGTTCATGCTGGTGTGCATGAACACACGTCTTACACATGTACTTAAAAAAAGAAGAGAGGTAATTTTGGGAAATTACAATGCTACTCTTGGGATCTTTACTGTAGACAACTTGTGCACACAGAAAGAATTGCAGTGGCTACAAATACCTTGTTTGCTTTGATCAATAAGATACCAGTATTAATGTGCTTGCTTTAGAGAACCAGGAATAGCCACACCGTGTTAGAACTATATTTATAAATATTTTATATTTATAAATCATAGAAACATAAGAGTTTGAAGGAATGCAGGATTCTCAGCTAATGCATCCATGACAGATAACCATCCAACCTCTGCTTAAAAACCTTCAAGGAAGGAGAGACCACAACCTTCTGAGGGAGTCTGTTCAGGAAAACCCAAAACAGTTTTATAAAAAGAGATAAAAACAGAAATTCAATAATAGCAGGGTCGGATCTTATGGATCATGGAAAGCCTGGAAAAAGTATATGCTTTTAGAAGATGTCTGAAGCAACTGATGGACAATGCTTCACATATTTCTAAGAGAAAGGCATTCCAGAATGGAAGGGCAATGGTGGGAAATGCAATTTTCAGGTCCATACTCTGTGATCTTCTGTAGAGCGCAGAACCATGAATAAAATTTCCCCATGAATAAATTTTCTTACAGTTTTATACAATGGCCACTAGTCCTTCGGGTAACCTGGACCCAAGTTGTACTTGCCAGGTTGGGAAGTACATTTACTCACAATGGGACTTTATGGGCTGAATTATAAGTGTTGCTTACGCTGGATATGATACTGGATTCTGTTAGGTAAGGTGCTCTGTTGCTTGTAAATGTCAGGTTTTGTTTTAGTTGCTTATTATTTCAAAAAGAAAAAAGAGTCAGTTCCATATTGTAAAAGAAGTCCATCAATTTTTCCATTTCTGCCGCGGAATCAGAGTCACTCCATAAAACTGAGGCTCCTGACAAATTAGAATGCTGTTTTAAAGCCCAACTGCGGTGAAGCTAAAGTGCTTTTGCCAAGCGTATCCACTGGTTGGGGTTTGTATGTGTGGAAGTGGGGTTGATTGAGGGAGTGTGACCTTGCCCATTGCCAGCCTTGGCCCATTCAGTACTGGTATGTAGCCTTTCGAAGATGAGCAACAAAAAGGAAACACGGACCTCAGGGTTCAATAGGTTCTTCACCCCTGCTATAAATCAATTTTTGAGAATTGTGTGTTTGCAAGTTAATGCCAACAGCAATACATATTATTACTGCTTTCCCATAATCTGGTAGTTTGGGAGTTTTAAGATGATTTCCACAAGCTTGAGCACACCAGCACGTCCACACAGTTGTACCTCAGGTTAAGAACTTAATTTGTTCCGGAGGTCCGTTCTTAACCTTAAACTGTTCTTAACCTGAGGTACCGCTTTAGCTAATGGGACCGCTGCATGATTTCTGTTCTCATCCTGAAGCAACGTTCTTAACCCGAGGTACTATTTCTGGGTTAGCGGAGTCTGTAACCTGAAGCGCCTGTAACCCGAGGTACCACTGTACTTAAGTCTTCCCACCACCAATTCAATTCCTGTAGCAAATCCAAGAACAGACCCATATGTTTGAAAGCCCCACAACATCCATTGTACCTTTTTACCTCCACATCTCAAAGCTTATCTGTATTATAGTGAATCTCATATAGAAACTTGGATTGTACACTGCAGTGTAATTTTCAACAGACATTGTGAATTTCTGCATTTGGCTTCTAGTTTTATTCATTCAGCGTAATTTAGCTTAGTATTATTCAGCACTGTAATTAGGATACCATAAGATTTATGCCTCTAAAAGTCTCCCCAATTGCAATCATATATTATCAAGGAAAGCATCGGCGTGTTATTGCACCATCTTTCTACCTCAGACAATGCAGGAGAGAAATAAGTAGAGAGGAAGGAACATTTAAGGACAGAGTCTGTTGACGGGGCAGGAGGAGGAGGAGAATTTGATTTATATGGAAGAACACGGTGAGGGAAGTACGCAGTGAAAAGGGCGATAAAGTACAAATAATGGGCAAAACGACAGTCAGTGACAGACAAATCAGGAACCACCTCAGTGATGGGAGAAAGGGGCTGATGGGGGAACACAGAGAAGTGGCAGCTTGCTAAAAGGATGCAGACAGCTGTGGTCTTGTATTGTGCATTTTTTGAAGATGGAAAAAATTGGTTTACTTCAAATGTCATTCTATTTGAAGCATGTTGGAAGAAGTTGTAGGACGATCCAGGGCCAAATTAGCAAAATTACACCATCCAAATCTGAATGTTAACAAGTTATTTTTTCTCTCTCACACGGGCTGATACTGTTGAAAGTGGAAGCTTAAAGGATGGTTCTGTTGCTGTGGTGTGTGTCTCTGTGTGTGTGTGTCTGTGTGTGTGTGTGTTATTGTCAAGATGCTCTGTAGTGTGCAAAATGCTCCCCCATGGAAGCCAGCAACAATTCAACAAGAATATTTAATCACACATATCTCCAAAAAGCACATATATAGCTATCAAACCGTTTACAGGATTCCCATCCAGGCACTCTACTGGATCAAAACTGCTATAGGTTGTATCCTCAGACTACATGACTTAAATTCTTTACTCTCCCTTCAGAATTTCAGCCACTTTAAAAGCCCAAGTCACCTGCTACCTACATGTGCAATAAAATGAAATTGGCTGCAAGACCCCGGGGTGAAAACTCTCGTTTCTCTTTGAACCAGCAAAAGGTACTCACTTCAAAACATCCATGCGGTTTGACTACATTAATGGGTCTATAAGTTACACTCTGTGGTGGGAAGAAAGTACAGTGGTACCTCGGGTTAAGAACTTAATTCGTTCTGGAGGTCTGTTCTTAACCTGAAACTGTTCTTAACCTGAGGTACCACTTTAGCTAATGGGGCCTCCCACTGCAGCCACACAATTTCTGTTCTCATCCTGAAGTAAAGTTCTTAATCCGAGGTATTATTTCTGGGTTAGCGGAGTCTGTAACATGAAGCGTCTGTAACCTGAAGCATCTGTAACCAGTGCTACCACTGTAAATTGGCATCTTACTGGTAGATCTCTGGATGGCTAGTGTTAGGTCAACAAGAATTTCTGACTTCCAATTTTTTAACAATACCAAAAAACAAAATGGCACCCCCGCATGCACACACACACAAAAACCCACGTTATACTAATGCAATGGAGGGGAGATAACCAAGAGTAGATTTTGTGTGGAAAGACTGTGAGTTCTGCTCAGTTTTGTTACTAAAAAGCAACAAGAAGTTCCCAGCCTGAAATTTCTTTAATGCTAAGAGTATGTGCCTTTTGCACCTTGTCCTGCATCTCTAGTGTCTAGCAAAAAAAAAATCAAAAGTAGATCTCTCTCACAAGACTAAAGTCTATGTACCACTGAGCTAAGTGACTCTAGCAAGTGGTAATAAACACTTCATTTCAGGTCCTTGTCACTTAGGCAGGCTGTCAGTATTTCTATGAAGCAGACACAAACCTCCTGCCCTGGCAACAATTCTTTTCTTAAGCACAACTTACATACCATTCGGCAAGAAACAGTTAACCAAACGGATTTTGCCATCAGCATCTTCTAGGACTTCCCATACATGTAGTGCTATTTTTCTAGAAATAGAGGGAACAGAACTCACCATGAACCCCTCCCTTGTTCTCTTATAATGGCAATAAAAGGTAAAGGGACCCCTGACCATTAGGTCCAGTCGTGACCGACTCTGGGGTTGCGGCGCTCATCTCGCTTTATTGGCCGAGGGAGCCAGCGTACAGCTTCCGGGTCATGTGGCCAGCACGACTAAGTGCTCTGGCGAACCAGAGCAGCGCACAAAAACGCCGTTTACCTTCCCTCCGGAGCGGTACCTATTTATCTACTTGCACTTAGACGTGCTTTCTAACTTCTAGGTTGGCAGGAGCAGGGACCGAGCAACGGGAGCTCACCCCGTCACAGGGATTCGAACTGCCAACCTTCTGATCAGCAAGTCCTAGGCTCTGTGGTCTAACCCACAGCGCCACCCGCGTCCCTTATAATGGCAATAAAAAAGGTAAAGGTACCCCTGCCCGTACGGGCCAGTCGTGTCTGACTCTAGGGTTGTGCGCCCATCTCACTTAAGAGGCCGGGGGCCAGCGCTGTCCGGAGACACTTCCGGGTCACATGGCCAGCGTGACAAAGCTGCTCTGGCAAGCCGGCACCAGCGTAGCACACGGAAACGCCATTTACCTTCCCGCTATAAAGCGGTACCTATTCATCTACTTGCACTTAAGGGTGCTTTCGAACTGCTAGGTGGGCAGGAGCTGGGACCGAAAGACGGGAGCTTACCCCGCCACGGGGATTCGAACCGCTGACCATGCAACCGGCAAGTCCTAGGCGCTGAGGTTTTACCCACAGCGCCACCCGCGTCCCCTATAATGGCAATAGTTCCCACTTAAAAGGTGCTTATTGGAAGGATTTCCCCTCATTCCAGGTTACAGCCTCAAAATAAATGTTCCTCCTTTATCACATCAAAAATCAAAATGAACATATCAACAAACTTTACCTTGGCAAAAATCAGATTACACTCTGTAAGAGAGTATGTCCCATTCAAGTGGCGAGTCTAGCTGGCAAGAATACAGAAGTGACTCAGGTTACTAAAGAGAACACATGTTTTAATATTGTGATTCCTTGTTTTCCTAGAGAACATGTACTCCAAAGTATATTCTGAATAAATACAAGCTTTTTATTGGTGCTTGTCAAATGAAGCTGTCAAATGCTGACCATTTTTCTACAAATAATCAACCCAAAAGAAACGAAGTGTTATCGGGGGGGGGGGGGAATCTCCCTTGAACAGCAAAAAAATAATTTCCCCTTTTATCTGAAAGCTAAACAAATGTGATTTTTTGCCTGCCTCCATTTGTATGAGCAGCTTCTCGTAAAAGGAAAACAATACTTTGTGCAGTTTCCTTTTTAAAAAAAAGGAATAATGAGAAAGCTGAAAGGAAGGGGTTAACTCACCAGGGACAGTCTGTCAAATTCTCGTAACTAATTTACTCTTCCTGTAGGCATGGAAGAAATCCACAGTGGCCACAGACATTCCTCAGTCCTTTCAATGGTGCTCTTTGTGAAATGAATGTTAATGGCCAACCAAAGTGATCCAAACCACAAACAACAAAAACAGTTTAAAAAGTGGCTCCACTGAAATGCAGAGAGCTCTTCTTCTTTGCAGGCTCCCCACCCCCTTTCCCGATTTTCTACTTTTGGTTCTCAATACTTTTTTTTGTACAGTCAGAATTTGTTCTCTGCATAATGTTTATTGCTTAACAAAGAACACACGAGTCATCAGTTTACGACCAAAGAAAATCAACCGGAACAGCAATACTTGCAATCCACAGAGTCTGCAAGTTATCTGAATTGAAGATCCGGGAGACGAACTTTCTTAAAGTGTGTGTGTGTGGGGGACCCCTTTGAACTCTTAAAAATTAATAAATGGTAGGATTTTGATTATTTGTGATGTAAAGGGAGAAATAAAAGCTACAGAGTAATTACTGGGCTAGCCAATGCAAAATGACCTGGCCAAGCCAAGGCCATTAAGAAACAATACATTGAGGGTCATTGGCAATGCAAGAGAACTGTCCTCCCCTCCCCTTGCCCTGGGGTGTGAATAGAGACTGGGGGTTTGGAAGGTGGTCAAGTTAAGGGGAAGGAGACAGGGAAAGAGATTCCTGAGCAAGGGTTGCTGGGAAGAAGAAGAAGGAAGGAAGACTGGGATCCATCTTGGGCAGGCTGGCTGCAGGCTGGCTGGGAGAGATGCCTTGGACTCTAGAGCTGCCCTGCTGTGGGGTAAAAGCCCCTCTTGAAATGACTATGCTGTAGGATTTGGACTCCCTCCTTGTAGACTGAAGGTGTAAATAGGTGAATAAATCACATTTCTTATAACTATGACAGCTTCCACAATGTCTCAATTCTCCAAGGGAACACAGACCCTGGGTGCATGCTGGAACCCCTTGGAATCTTGACGCAGCTCAGCAGAGAATTGGGGGTGGCACCCAACTTTTTAAAACACTGTATTGTTTATCACAAGACTATAAACTTTGCAACACCCACGCCAAACAAATAGGGTTGAGGGGTGAAGTGGAGAATTGAAAATTATCTATGGATTGAATGGGATAGACAATATAAACCCGTCTACTTCCTGTTTGTCTGTACATAGACAGTATGTACTTTCTATACAAAGTTGTGAATATTGCCCTTAAGGGAACAGAATTCCCTGGGGATGAGAAGTAATTATAGTACAAGTACTCAAAAACAGATGAAGCAGTAAATTAAAGTGGTACGTCCAGTTACAAACTTAATTCATTCCAGAGGTCCGTGCTTAACCTGAAACTGTTCTTAACTAGAAGCGGCACATGATTTCCATTCTCATCCAGGGGCAAAGTTCTCAACTCGAGGTAACTCTTCCAGGTTAGTGGAGTTTGTAACTAGTTTGAGCAAACTTTAATCACAATAGTAGTAACATACACCTCATTAATCCCACATCTTCTAGTGCCTTAAAGGTTTCCAGCTACAAGATGAGCAATGCCAAAACGTTTGCAGTTAACAGCAGCAGTTTGTGCATTTCGCACTTCTGCTTTTGTGTCTTGCTATCAACACATCTTTTGCACAATTGGTATACAGCTTATGTAGGAGTTACATTCTGGAGATCATGCCTAAACCCAAAATCCTGTATACATTGGGTTCAGTGGTGGGTGGAATTGCCAAAGCATTTCCCACTGAATGCCCGCCCCCTTTTAATTTATTTTTTACCATGTTTATAAAGCTGAATGCACACAAGTTAAATGTCCGGAAGTTGTTATAAATGTATTTCAAAAGAAAACAAAAAAAAGACCATGGAAAAATCAACCAGCCCAGAGGCCACATTCCATTGTGGTTCCCAATTGGTGGTCCACAGGCCCACCCAAGGGGGTCTGTAGTACCATTCACATAACAAAAACTACCAGAGATATCAACATTTTCAAAAGTAGAGGGTTCATGGCTGGGCTTTTGAAAAACAGGGGATCTGAGGTACTTAGGTAATTGTGATTCACTGCCTTGTGTTCAACCTTCCAAGGCCACATGCCAATGGACAGAGCCAGAAGCAAAAGCAGGTGGGGCAACGAATGCAAATCAAACCTTTGTACACACCCACTCACAGCTCTCTCTATCCTACATCCTGTCAGGCAAGAGGAATCTTCAGAGTTCAAGGACACAGTCTATCCAGACAAAACGGTGCACAGCTAGTTCT
This sequence comes from Podarcis gaigeae, assembly GCF_964106915.1. NCBI lineage: Eukaryota > Metazoa > Chordata > Lepidosauria > Squamata > Lacertidae > Podarcis > Podarcis gaigeae. Next base: position 59,615,518 of record NC_139686.1, on the reverse strand, counting down.
GAGGGCCAAATAGTAAACCCTGGAGGGCCACATCTGGTGCTGCGCTAGGGGAAAAATCCACAGAAAAGCTTCAGGTATGTTTGCCCTATCATTTGTTGTCACCTTTTAGCTACTTCTTGTCACCTTTTAGCTACTTGAGACTGTATACAAGGTGAGGCACACCTTGGTTTGAATCCTCATTTTTGGTTTTGCTTTTTTAAAAAATAAATAAATCTATTCTACCAATTCCCTGCACATAAGCTGGGACACATGGAAACATGACATTCAATCAAGGACGACACAAAACTTTTCAGTAAGTAATAAGAGGGTGGTATAATGAAGCACAGATTTTTGGACATATTTAGGCAGGCATTTTTGCAGACTTTCCAAGGTGGCAAGAAGGATCTAATTAGCACAGAAGGTCAAATCGCTGACATCATTTCTGAAGGCAGAGTTATGCTTTAAGAAGCTTAGATGAAATATGCAAAGCTAATGAAAGACATCCTATCGGACTTCTCACATTAAAGATTTTGCCTGCAGTCACATAAAGGCCTGTTCTGGCATGTGGAGGAAGGCAAGTGTTACGCTGCTTTGTAATTCCCTTTACTAGACTGGGAGGGCTAATCTGAACATGCCCTGCACTGTCATAGAAGAGGAACAAAACTTGGAATAATCCTGTAACATCTACTACTCCTTCATCCATCTTCATAGTAATACCTAGTACCCATTTTACTGCATGCATACTGTTTCACAACTCCTACTCCACCTTCGGAGTTGCTCCCTCATTCTACCAGACTAGTACTAGAAAAAAGGAATGGGTGAATCTGTCAGTTCAGGTTTTTCTGTTTCTAATTTTTACAATATTGTTCGGTTCTCCACGTTTCTATCAATTCGCAATTAAAAACAACAACAACAAATCCCCATAAAAATTCCATCAGAATATTTCTGCTAACAATATCTGCAAAAATACGCATTTTTGTATGCAATTTCCTCTAATGTACAAACTTCTGCAAAGCAATTTTACCTTAACATGATGCACTTTTTGTATGTTACTTTCAGGAATCTATGTATATTCATGCACATTTTAGCCCTGGTATCTGCATCTCCATACACATTACTTGACTGGGTTGCAAAATTCAGAGAAGTGTGAATTTCAAAGGATGGCTGTGTTTTGGTTGACATGTTGTTTCTGTGTAGCTTAGGTAGGTAAAAAGGTAAAGGTATCCCTGACCGTTAGGTCCAGTCGCAGACGACTCTGAGGTTGCGGTGCTCATTTCGCTCTATAGGCCGAGGGAGCCGACGTTTGTCCACAGACATCTTCTGGGTCATGTGGCCAGCATGACTAAGCCGCTTCTGCCGAACTTGAGCAGCACACGGAAACACCATTTACCTTCCCGCCGGAGCGGTACCTATTTATCTACTTGCACTTTGACATGCTTTTGAACTGCTAGGAGCTGGGTATCGAACAACGGGAGCTCACCCCGTCACGAGGATTCGAACTGCCAACATTCTGATCAGCAAGCCCTAGGCTCAGTGGTTTAGAACACAGCGCCACCAGCATCCCAGCTTAGGTAAGTAGTTTTGCTTTTAAATGTGAACTAAACTGATTCCCCCTCCCCATCCATACTAGCCAGGAGTGGACAGTAGTAAGAATAACCTATGCACAGGAAGGGCACTCTAGGGATGAGCTGCCTTTGTCAAAAAATCATGCATCTGCTCTAGGATTAGCAGCCTAAATCTTCAACATGAATTGCTAAGGCCCTGATATCAAAGAGCAGCATGTAGAAACAACATGTTCTGTTTCTCTCCTCCCACTCAAGAGTTCATAGTATGCCTACTAGGACTGACACATGAAGAATTCCTTGGCTGCGTCTGTTGCTTACCTGGAAGGTAAATGCTATCTTAGCAATGGTCCTAAGCCAGAAATTCCTCTCCCTTTTGCTTTTGATCAAGTCAATTCCGTGGCAATTCAACTACTGCTGCTTCTGCAGGTGCACCGGGAGAGGGTGGGGACTCGCTCCTCTTTAGACCGTGTCTCAGGATTTTTCCTTGGCCCCCTTCCAAAATCATCAGGAATACAAGTGAAAGGAGGAGGGGGAAAAGGCATATTTCACCCCAGGGCTTTTTCCCTGCTGAAAGAGCAGCTGCAAAGAACAGATGTGAGGAACCTTCGCAAACAATGGCCAGAAGAACGGATTACAATGGAAAGTGTAGTTGGAATATCTTAAATATATGAAACACACCATTTCTCCCATTCTGACATCCAGTCCTGAGCCCCTTTTAAAAAAATGAATCACTACTACTCCTGTGGCTTAACTGCTTAACCTCTCTTTGCTGCCTCCCATACTGTTTAGAGTGATAATCACATATAAATTGTGTTTGTGTTTCTATGGTGCGTGTGTTTCATATGGCCAAGCCTCTATAGCAGATCAATCCATTTGCTGTATTTCCCCCCACATTGTAATATTCAACAATGCCATACCCCAAGCTGCTTTCTACCATTGCCTGCTGATTTGTGTAGCATAAAATACATGTCCACATGGCACTGTGTTGCAAAGGGAAAACCTTTCACTTTCCAAACAAAAAGAGAGACATTGCCAATGGCTAAAAGGGTGGGGTGAAGGAATCGTTAAGTGAAATTAAATCAATGTATAATCCTACTACAGAACTGAGACAAGTCCTTACACCAGAGTAAAAAGACCATTAGGAATGAATTCTTCTAATAAAACATGTCTAACAGATGCCCCCAGTCCACCAAGGTAATCCTGGAAAATACTGTAATAAGTCTGGTCTAAGGAGTCTCTAATTAGCATCATTCTAATGCAAACTTAAATGTAGTAAGGAGGGTTTTCTTTCATATGTACATGCTTTACACTAATATTAAAATGTGACTGAATGAACATTTTTCTAGTAATCAAAACACATTAATTGCTCTTCAAACGATGCATTTAATTTCTCTCCATAATTTATGGATAATTGTCGATCTCTTCTTAATCAAGCCATAAACTTTACATAAGAAGGGATAAAAAATACAGTTTTCACAGCATATCTTATTCCCATAATAGCCTCTCAACTTCAACTTCTACATTCTTGAAGTTCTTTCAGACTTTGAAGAGATACTTGCTTGAATTTTAGCTGCTACTCCAAGATTCTTGTCCCCCCCCCATTTTTAATTTTTTATTACCATGGACTACTATACAAACAAAGCAAACATAAATATAAACCAAGAAGCGTTATAGGCTAAAATTACCAATAAAGGAAATTATTATCCAGAGAAGGTAAGGTAGGTTCTAAATTTGAAACCCACTTGCAATGCTATGGTTAGAATCAATTCATTTGCATAAGGAGATCTTTGAATCTTGAGTAAGAAAGAAAAACAAATCCAGTGGCAGCCGTATAATGAATATACCATATTTTCCCATTTATAACACACACACTATTTTGGGGGACTCAAAATTAAGAAAATGGGGGAAGATTGCCCCCTTGTATAAGACTACCCCACATTTAACATTATTTTTTAGTAAAAAAAAAAACCCTAGTCTTATACACGGAAAAGTATGGTATCTTCTGTTTGTTTCGCTTTTACAATTAGCTATGCACCAGAACCCCACTGATGCAAATAAGCCTACAGTCTATCAGAGATAGAGATGTATACAATTATAAATTAATACATTACTATTCCAACTGACTTGTGTAAGAACTGTTTGTAGGAAGTTCAGGGCCTGTGGTTGCTCTGTGAAAACTGATTGAAAATCTTACAAATAGCAACTTAGTCCATTGTCACCACCTTGCACAGACCTCAGATTTCACAACACAACAGAAACCACAAATTGTGTACGCAACAGCATGGCTATGTGAGAAAAAGAAATGTTTGCATCACCATAGTGGGTAGACACTGGGGTCTAGAAGGTAGAAAGGGGGAACAGAATCATTATGCTGGGAACTGAAGGACATTTGAGCAGCAGTGTTTGAGGCTATGGGACAGTACAGAGGAAAGGCTAACGAAGTTATTTATGGCCATTGAATAGTTTACCATGGAGGAATTCTCACCTTTCTTTCCCCACAAGATTCTGAGGCTAGGGAAGATTGTTTTATTTTACCCACACATCTTTTACCCCACACTCTTGCAAAGAAAAAGCTGTAAGCAGGAAACACATTTGCAGTTTTTAATCCATACTATGGAAACACGAGAGGATCAGGATGGGAAGCCTTCACTTAACAAAACTGGCAAACATTCCTCCCAACCATTAATCTCTGTTTAACTCTTCTCTCTCTCTTTCTCTCTCTCTCTCTCTCTCTCTCTCTCTCTCTCTCTCTCACACACACACACACACACACACACACACACACAGGCAAATACACAAAAACCTTCCATAGTTCCAGTTACAGATAGGTAGCCGTGTTGGTCTGCCATAGTCAAAACAAAACAAAATTCCTTCCAGTAGCACCTTAAAGACCAACTAAGTCAGTTCTTGGTATGAGCTTTTGTGTGAACTGACTTAGTTGGTCTTTAAGGTGCTACTGGAAGGAATTTTTTTTTGTTTTGACACAAAAACCTGTCCCTGAAATGTGGTTTTAAAACACTTTAATAATAATAATAATAATAATAATAATAATAATAATAATAATAATCTGCTTTGATTTCCTCATATTAACTATTGATGAAGGCTCTCTTGACCTGTTTGCAAGTTATTCTGACAGCAAAGTTTGGGAATTTAGTATCAGAATTGTATAATAAAGTTGGGTAATTTGAGGAGTGATTGTCAGACAGCCACGTGCATTATTTGTGGTCAGTGAAGCAATTTGCAGTGCAAAGGAGCCTTTGACTCATCAGCCCCACTATTTTAGTGAAGAAAGAGGATATTAAGTTGCTGAGTCATGTGGGTGCAAGATTTCGCATCACGTTCTCCTTGTTGCAAAAGATGATAAACTTCTGCTGTGTACATCTGAGTCTGAACTGGTTTCTACTGCTGCTGTAGTTCAAGACAAACTGTTACAAAAACATGAAGCAAAGAAGAGCATATAAAATAATAGTTACAAAATCTGAAAATGATTTCCTCAAATCTCTGTGACACTTACATTCTGTGGGATCTGTAACATCCTAGTACAGTGGTACCTCGGGTTAAGAATTTAATTTGTTCCAGAGGTCTGTTCTTAACCTGAAACACCACTTTAGCTAATGGGGCCTCCTGCTGCTGCTGTGCCACTGCTGCACAATTTCTGTTCTCAACCTGAAGCAAAGTTCTTAACCCGAGGTACTATTTCTGGGTTAGCGGAGTCTGTAACCTGAAGCGTATGTAATCTGAAATGTATGTAACCTGAAGCGTACGTAACCCGAGGTACCACTGTATATGAAGAAAGATATAGTTTATTCCTGAAACGACTTGGGAACATCAACAAGTTTCACTATCTTAGATGGTCAAAATGCTTTGGGTGAAGTTCATCTAAGTTGTTGAGCAAGGTCTGCTTGCGCAATGGGACTCCCTTCCCCTTTCCCCCCCGAACCCTCCACCAACACCCAGATCTGCTCTGGATGGTTGGGAGAACCCCCTGAACTGATTGCATGACTTTGCAGGGTGCTCATGGGGGAAGCAGGGGGAAAGTCCCATTGCACAAATGGACCTAGTCATTTCAAAAGAGCTCAGTCGGTAGAGCATGAGACTCTTAATCTCAAGGTCAAGGGTTCGAGCCCCACACTGGGCAAAAAAGATTCCTGCACCACAGGGCGTTGGGCTAGATGGCCGTTGCATTCCCTTCCAACTCTACAATGCTGTGGTTCTATGTATTTTGCCCTGTGACTTCAGTATCCAAATACTGGGCAAACTCTTGCTAACTGTCCTGCATGAATATAAATCTGGAGGATTTAATAGTTCTGGGATTAGATGGAAACCCAAACTGCAAATTCCTTTCACATTGTTTTGACTTGAATTCCAGTTTTGAAATAAGAGCAGAGTCGGGTGAAGGGTGACTGTACACAACCCCACTTTCTGTCATTTAGTGCTTCGACGATGGAAAGCTTTTATACTATTTGAAATCCTCTGTTTGTTATTTAGTGTCCACTTCCACTCCCTCTTTATGTGGATACAAAAATGTTATCTATGGGCAGGATTGGTTACGTAAACCAAACTGGCCAGCACCTTAAACCTGCACAGCAAAAGCAACCATTTCCCTTCAGCTATCCAGTCTGTAACTGCAGTGTGACTCAAAGCCTGGCATGCAGGATTTTAAGTACAGTGATACCTCGGGTTACAGACGCTTCAGGTTACAGACACTTCAGGTTACAGACTCCGCTAACCCAGATATAGTACCTTGGGTTAAGAACTTTGCTTCAGGATGAGAACAGAAATTGTGCGGCGGCGGTGCGGCAGCCGCAGCAGGAGGCCCCATTAGCTAAAGTGGTACCTCAGGTTAAGAACAGTTTCAGGTTAAGAACGGACCTCCAGAATGAATTAAGTTCTTAACCCGAGGTACCACTGTACTGCTTGGTTTCAGAGGAGAGTACTGCCACATATAACTTGATTTGAGAACTAGAGAGGAAACGTGTAAAATATCTCAACCCGACTTCCCAAAATGCTAATTTTACCACAGCACATAAATGCCTGCTCGTGACAGATGGAGAGACAAGAATGATATGGGTAAGTTGACACAAAGGTTAACTCTTGTGATTTAGTTCCTCTCTCTCCTTCCCTCTCTCTCTCTCTCCACATCAGATTGCAACACATGTAGAGAAATCCTCTTGCCCAAAAGGAAAATGGAAAGCTGGGTACTTTGTGTATCTTTGTGGAAAAAGTAGCATATTTGAAAGCACTGAATGTGACTTGTGAGAAAAGTCAACAGTCACTTTACCTCTAGAAAGAAGGTCTGATACTGTTTCATGCTGGCCACTAGCTCAGACTCAACATTTACACATTTTGACTGATAGCATCATGTTTCTCTAGGCAATGTAACAAGAGCTCTTGCATGGGAATTACAAGATTGCAAGTGGGAAAGGAAAACCGTGCATTCCTTCAGTCCATTACAGGGTAGACATAAAGCCAGTCATATTCTTTGCAAAAAAGCTCTACAAAAATGCTGAGATGCCCCACTGCACAGGGCATTCTTTGTCAATAAGCCAAACAGGGTTCCTAACAGGCAGACATCAGCACCAAAACATGCCTCATTACTTCACCAACTGGCTTCCCAACATGTTGCAGCAAGCAACACAATTTTGTATCCTGCAATGGTGAATGCAAGGCCTTTTTCCATGGGGCTGTCCACACAATCCTTTTCTTTGGACAGGGGAAACACACAACATGGGGCATATTAGAAATGGCCAAATGCACTAATGCACTTTACGTCACAGTGGAGGAAAGAGGCAGCAAGTGATTTCAACCGGCTCCACATTTCCGCAACACAATGAGGGGCCCCAAACGTTTATTTCAGTTGCTGGAATTTCTGCCGTTCCAGACTGAGATAGCAGTCACAAGAGACCAGGGCCCTGCGAGATCTGACATCTTTTTGCAGGGCCTGCAAGACAGAACTGTTCCACCAGGCCTTTGGCCAGGGTTCAGTCTGACTCATTTTCTCTTTGTATGAACAAGTACGAAGGAGGTTTCCCAGCCAGCTCAAAGGTCCTTATAATATCGGTGGAAATAGTTGGTCCTGACGAGTATTAACCACTTTCAATTTTAACCTGAGGATGGCCATTTGTCCAGTCTGATCTTAATTTTAATTTATTTGAATTAATTTTGGGGTACATTTTAATTGTTTGTTTTTATGTATATTGTGTTTTATACGATGTTAGCCGCTCTGAGCCCAGCTCTGGCGGAGAGGGCGGGATACAAATAAACTATTATTATTATTATTATTATTATTATTATTATTATTATTATTATTATTCTCTGCACATACAAAAACAACATGTCAAGGAGAAAGCTAGCCTAGGCCTTTTTACCAGACATGTCTAAAACAATTTACATGGCTGAACACTCAAGAAACACCAGCTGCATGTTAATATGGTACAATACAGCAAGAACTTTCTTTGTGTGCTTATTCACTAACACCTAGTTTTAGAATATGATGCATCTATGTAAGACTGTAGTACCAGACATGCAACAGGGGCTCCATTGATGGAATGAGAGTCCGTTTTAACTCCCCACAATAGACTGGGAGGAGGCTAGCCTAACCTTTCCCTTTAAATGCTGCTTTTCTGTATTAGCATACATACACAAATATATAGCTGAACCACAATCTCCAGTGGTAAAGTTTTCCACCTTAGCTGCTGTTTTGTACAACCTAGGCTTGGGAGTCTATCTGCACAAAAAAAGATGTTTGCAGAGAGCACCTCACTGGAAGAGACTCCCTGTTAACCATTTCTCCAAAATACACTGCTGTGAGGAACTAATACCTTTTCATGCACACTTCCCCCCTCTGCTCTTCTTTTTCTCTTTTGTCCCACGAAAAGGAGAAGTAAAAGACAGAATGGCAAATTGAATTCCATTAACGCAGCTCTTTTTATTATGAGAATGAAAATGAAGCAATAGGTACAAGACTTGACAAATGAGCATATTTGAAGAGTTTGCAGTAAGAAGCACCATGACATTTAACAGGCATCTCTGACATATGTTTATTTAAGGGTGTATGTGGGTGGAAAGAGTGGAAAGAGTGTAGTTCTTTCTGACTGTTTGAAATGATTTTAAAGTATTCATAATTCATAGCAATGACTATTCTATTGGTTCACCCCTCTGATCAGCAATTAGTTTTTTTTTTTGGGGGGGGGGTTACTGCTGAGATACAGTGGTACCTCGGGTTACATACGCTTCAGGGTACATACGCTTCAGGTTACAGACTCCGCTAACCAAGAAATAGTACCTTGGGTTAAGAACTTTGCTTCAGGATGAGAACAGAAATCATGTGGCGTTGGTGAGGTGGCAGCAGGAGGCCCCATTAGCTAAAGTGTTACCTCAGGTTAAGAACAGTTTCAGGTTAAGAACAGACCTCCAGAACAAATCAAGTTCTTAACCCGAGGTACCATTGTACTTGCATGGGGTGGGCAGACCTCCCCCACCATTCCCCAAAATGAGCAACTCACAAGTCTCCTGACCACAGCAGCCAGCTTTCCATACATTTTTATTACATTCAGCAAACTCCCTAAGTTAGGTCGCCGAGTGAGGGGCAGGCAGACTGAGCCAGCTCTGTCCCTGAGAAAAACAAAGTCAGCCAGCTACTGATCTCTAGTCTAGACAGCATACATAGGAACAATACACAGCATTTCCATAAACTTTCAAAAGCAGTGAAAGTACAGAGGGAGGAAAAAATCCAAGAACACAAACAATATATGGCAGGAATATGGAACTATATATATATGTCTGTTTAGAAACCACATTCCAAACTCTGTTTCTTTGGAATAAGCCTTCTAAAGCTGGTACATTTTTCCCTACACAGATCATAAGCCACGTGATCTACCCAAGGGATTATATTAACTACAGATGTTTTTGTGTAATAAAATAATCCATTCGGCTACAGTATTTTGACACCAAATAGTGCTCAAGCTAAACTACCCTTGTCTAATAGCTATATGCACATAATTCACTAAGTCAGCTCATTCCCAGGGTTTCCATTTCTCTAATATAAGACTGAGTGACTTTGAAGCTATCAGAAACATGTCACAAGGTAAGGACAATAGGACTACAATTTAAATGTCAGTTGTACTGACAGGCTTTGGGCATTTCAAGAATTTAGAATTGATTCTTCTCCCTTTAGGAACCAGCTGTCTTGGCAATTCACAGTTCTTCAGTGCAAATAAGATTTGCATTTTATACCTGGATACACCCCTCTCTCTGTCACACACATATACATACACAATACCTCCAAGTTAATATTTATCCTGATTCCTGGCATTTTCTTTCCAAGACAGATTATTTATAGCAAAACTTAAAAGCTTTGAACACAAGCACAAATGTTTTAATCCTGCCTTGTCTTCTCTGGAATATCTGGCCCAAATATCTACACACTGGCTGTTTTGTTCAAATCAACCTCCCTCGTATGAAAATAAATTCCTGTGGTTTCACCATTACTGGAAACCAGTCAGCCTGATGTACAATTGAGGGATCATCAAAATACACACGCAGGATCAAGAATGCTTTTTGAGAGGACAATGAAACAAGTAGAACAAGTTACTGACACTAAGCAAGGAAGACATTAAATTCCTGCACAAGTCTGCCTGTTTCTTGCAACTTGACAATTAAAGTGGATGTGTTGCAGCTTCATTTTCTTTAAACACCCTTTTATGCATGTTACATGTCAGTATAATACCTTTTACTGTCAGAAGCCATATGAATTAATCGTTGCCATTTTGCAATGAATTAGTTCTGCGGTTGTCAGAAGTTAAAATCTTGGGTGTCCCTTATGTAAGAATTAAAACAATTTCCCATGCAGCTCAACTGCTCTTTGGAGGTTCACCTGCCAGAGAAACACGTCAAGCTGTTTACCTTTTGCAGAAAGTCTCCCAAAGCCCAAATGTGAACAGAAAGTCAAGGTGATTTGGCATTTGTAGCATCTTGAGTCATGTGGGTCCCTCTGGCCAGGCCGCTGCCATTGGAGTAGAAGGTATTTACAGTGGTACTTTGGTTTAAGAACAGCCCTGCTTACGAACGATTCAGTTTATGAACTTCACAAAGTAGTGTCCCGGTTTGCGAACTTTACCTTGGTCTAAGAGCGGAATCTGAATGGTGGAAGGGCACCGGTGGTGGGAAACCTCATTATGGAAAGCGTGCCTCAGTTTAAGAACTGTTTCAGTTTAAGAATGGACTTCCAGAACGGATTAAGTTTGTAAACCGAGGTACCACTGAATTTTCCTCTGCTGCAAAGTAGCTCCAGCCATGGACCAAAGTATCAGCTTATCAGTTCTTGTTGATAAGAACTGTTTCATATGCCATGTTCTCTGAAGGCATCAGCGATCCCACAAGGAGTTTCCAACTACCTGTGTTCAGCAGAAGGGCATGTATACATTATGTGAAGCCCTTGACTCACACGGTGAGTTATACTAAAATCAGGCATAGGCAAACTTGGCCCTCCAGATGTTTTGGGACTACAACTCCCATCATCCCTAGCTAACAGGACCAGTGGTCAGGGATGATGGGAATTGTAGTCTCAAAACATCTGGAGGGCCTATGCCTGTACTAAATTATATACCAGTAGGGGCACACAATAGACATGCTGGTCTACTGAGCAATGTATAAAACAGCTATTTTGTGTGCCAGCCATGCACAAAATAATCAGGAATACGAGGATTTCCAAGCATGCAGATATATACTTTAGATAATAGCAAGTACTCTTGCTCCAGCACATGTAAGCTGATGCTTCTGCCACTACAGCTAAACTACAGCTTTAGAATTCAGGGTTCCCAATTCAGCCTAGTTGCATGCATGAGGATGATGGGAGCCGAATTCCAACAACTATCTGAAAGGGACTATGGAAGGAAAGATCTCTCTCTCTTTCTCTCTCTCTCACCCCCATCATTTAGCATTTTTCTCAGGACAGCTTAGAATGCTTATAAAAGAGTAAAATCAACCGTTCAAGTACAGTTAAACACAGCAGAACAATACAAATGGGAGGATTAAGTAGGATTAAGACCAATTCAAGTTTTGTTTTGTTTTTAATCATCTTTGCCCAACACGGAAATATGAGAATGGGTGCCATGGAGGAGAGAATTCGATAGGCCATACTACAACAACAAAGTTGTGTCATAATGGCTCGGGCCAAAGATTAGAGAAGGACAAACTTGCCCGACTTGCCAAACACATGCATACTTAAATGACTGGCAGGTCCAAGTTTGAGGCAAAGAATATCATACTTGGTTGGTGACAATATAGGTACAGTGGTACCTCAGGTTAAGAACTTAATTCATTCTGGAGGTCCGTTCTTAACCTGAAACTGTTCTTAACCTGAGGTACCACTTTAGCTAATGGGGCCTCCCGCTGCCGCCGCGCAATTTCTGTTCTCATCCTGAGGTAACGTTCTTAACCTATTACTATTTCTGGGTTAGCGGAGTCTGTAACCTGAAGCGTCTGTAGCCTGAAGTGTATGTAACCCGAGGTATCGCTGTATTTGCAGGGTCTTTTGTTCCTCTCTCTTAGCAGTACAAGGACATCTTACTAATGGATGGATTTCTAAAGAAGCAGCTACATTCTCATTATTTTTTTTTAAAAAGTATCAGTTTTAGAAATAATATTCCTGATTCATGAGTAAGAAGGCACAGATGTATTAATCTTTACTCGTGAAATGGCTCTTTCCAACTAGAAGGGCATGCTACGTCACTGCCTAACAAACCTTCTAAAATGTTTATCTTGTGCATTAAATTCCATTGCAAAAGAAACTGTTACTCTTCAAAACAGTCTTCCTTCCAAATAAGGGGTAGGAGGATAAAACGATTTCTGCTTATAGGGGCCGTGTACCTCTCACTGGGGAGCTGTTTCCTTTTGTATTAACAATGTAAGATATAAACTTGCATATGGAGAGTAAAACCTTGCCCAAGGATTTTTGTCTCACATGCATAAACCTTCCAAATCACACGAGAGTGATGAGTGATCTAACAAGAATGTCAGCCTTGGACAAGGGAGACCTTGGTTTCAAACCATGCTCAGCAGATGAGGATCATTTGAGCCAGTCACACACACACAGAGACTAACCTATCTCAGATGGCTGTTATGATAACAAAATGGGAGATTCTGTACACTATGCTGAGATCTTTGTGAGAAGTACAACCGATTTTAAAAACAATGTGCATACTCTACAGTCTCACACTTGGCTTAAGTCAATTTTGTGCATGAGTATTTCCCTGACGCTCACGGATTTTGCATCCTGGTGGAGAACTTTTTTTTCCCTTTTTTGAAAAAAGATTTTCTGATCTTAATATGCAAGCACAAAAACTGAGATATGACACTTAAGTATTTCCTAAATGCTGAAGAGCAATGAAGATTTAGCCTTCAAATTATCATGACTTCATACCAACTCCAGAACCTTGAAAAAGGAAAACCTCTTAACTTTGAAAACCTGGGTATTATTAAATGCCAGACTCTTGAGTGCCTAACTCCAGCTGTCTAGCAAGCTCAGATGGTGAACAGCAGAGTTCTCACATTTTTGAACATGCCAGGAATATTTTCTTAAACATGTAAAAAGCACACAAATCATAACAGTTAAAAAATGTATGGCTTAACTGGAGATCAGGAGAAACTTAGAATTTCCTGTGCTGGTTAATTCCACAAGTCTTTTAAAAGAAGTTAATATTTGTGAACTGCATAAAAACAAGCATAGAAACTAAAATTTCCCCCTTGGAAACTTCAGTTACATGCAAATATAAAATGGAATTTAAATTTAACTGCAGATTATGTAGAAAGCATCTTAAGAAATGTCAGCCTAATTTAGAAGCAATTTTCAACAAACACTCTGAAATTCAACCTAATTTCATATCCATTAGCGAGGCCCCATAGAACCCAGTGTTTATGCGTCGTGTTGCATATAAATCAGGGAGACCATACTCCCAACATCATCCTGTACAGTAATCGCCAACAAGCATCTTAAGACTTAGCTACACTTGCATGGCCAACTTCACAGGTAACAACACTAAGGCAAGCCATAACTTAGCATGAACAAGCACGTCCCAGAGAAAAGGGAAAGGAGCCTTACTTCTCCCAGGGTCCTACTGCTGCTGCCTTGCTGTAAGCTAAGCCATGCTTTAGCTCATAGATTATCTTCCCAGACAAACTACTTGGGTAGGCCACTGAACAAACCCTGGGTACAGTTTATGGTTTGTTTAAAAGGTAAAGGGTAAAGGGACCCCTGACCATTAGGTCCAGTCATGGCCGACTCTGGGGTTGTGGCGCTCATCTCGCTTTATTGGCAGAGGGAGCCAGCGTACAACTTCCGGGTCATGTGGCTAGCATGACTAAGCCACTTCTGGCGAACCAGAGAGGCGCACGGAAACGCCATTTACCTTCTCACCGGAGCGATACCTATTTATCTACTTGCACTTTGATGTGCTTTCAAACTGCTAGCTTGGCAGGAGAAGGAACCAAGCAACGGGAGCTCACCCCGTCGCAGGGATTCGAACCGCCAACCTTCTGATCGGCAAGTCCTAGGCTCTGTGGTTTAACCTTATGGTTTGTATAGAGCAAGGCAAATGATGAGCCTGGGTTCAGAAACAGGGCTGAGCAAAGCAATGGCTTGGCTCCTAGCAGCGTGCAGGCAGGAGGCCTGGAGCAGAAGCAAATATATTCTCTCTAGAAGCCCACATTTGCTTGTTTGGGCTAAGCCATTGTTTGGTGCAGACTGGCCTGATGTGATGCATATGCTACCCTAGAGTCATCATGTTCCTTCCTTTCTAGTCTACTGTAGACCAGGGTTCGAAATTAGAAGGGCACCAGGTGCATTTTGGGCCTAAAGATTCTCCATTTGCAAGCGCGTGAAAAAGTCTAGGTGCCATTTTTCGTGCCTGGCTGACGTTCAAGGATTACTAAAAAGCAGAGACATCACCTTGCCAACAAAGGTCTGTATAGTTAAAGCTATGGCTTTCCCAGTAGTGATGTATGGAAGTGAGAGCTGGCCCATAAAGAAGGCTGATCGCAGAAGAATGGATGTTTTTGAATTATGGTGCTGGAGGAGACTCTTGAGAGTCCCATGGTCTGCAAGAAGATCAAACCTCTCCATTCTTAAGGAAATCAGCCCTGAATGCTCACTGGAAGGACAGGTCCTGAAGCTGAGGCTCCAATACTTGGGCCACCTCATGAGAAGAGAAGACCCTCTGGAAAAAAAAAAAACTCTGATGTTGGGAAAGATTGAGGGCACAAGGAGAAGGGGACGACAGAGGACGAGATGGTTGGACAGTGTTCTCGAAGCTACCAGCATGAGTCTGACCAAACTGCAGGAGGCAGTGGAAGACAGGAGTGCCTGGCGTGCTCTGGTCCATGGAGTCACGAAGAGTCGGACATGACTAAACAACTAAACAACAAAAAAAATGTGGCTTTGAAGCCTTGGAGTATATGTTAAGGATGGGCAATGTGTTAAGGAGTTTAACAATAAAGATTACAGCATTTGGAAAACTGAAGTATGGTAAAGGTAAAGGTAAAGGTACCCCTGCCCGTACGGGCCAGTCTTGACAGACTCTGGGGTTGTGCGCCCATCTCACTTAAGAGGCCAGGGGCCAGCGCTGTCCGGAGACACTTCCGGGTCACGTGGCCAGCGTGACATCGCTGCTCTGGCGAGCCAGAGCCGCACACGGAAACGCCGTTTGCCTTCCCGCTAGTAAGCGGTCCCTATTTATCTACTTGCACCCGGAGGTGCTTTCGAACTGCTAGGTTGGCAGGCGCTGGGACCGAGCAGCGGGAGCGCACCCCGCCGCAGGGATTCAAACCGCCGACCTTTCGATCGGCAAGTCCTAGGCGCTGAGGCTTTAACCCACAGCGCCACCTGTTTATTGTCAACACCAAATTAAACATGCATTAACAACTTCTGCCAAAAATGTGATATTAACAATGTGTCACTTATGTGAATTGACTATTAATTCATGCTTATCAAAATAATAAATAAAAAGTGTTGCCAACACACACACAGACACACACCGCAATCCGTGATGACTAGACACTTTGCTTTGGCGCCCACAACCCAGGTCCCAGAACCCATTTGGCTCCTAGCTTTTCTATCCCAGTTTTGTAACTGATTGTAAGGCTACTGTGAGTCAGCATGGTGTAATGATTGGAGTGTTGGACTAGGACCTGGGAGACCAGGGTCCAAATCCCTACTCAGCCATGAAGTTCACTGGGTGACCTTGGACCAGTCACTGCCTCTCAGCCTAACCTACTGCACAGGGTTGTAGGGGGATTAAATGAGGAAGGGAAGAACCATATATGCTACCTTGAGTACCTTGAAGGAAAAAGGTGGAAAATCAATGCAATCAATGAATAAATAGTGAGGAATTGCAGCAGCTTATAAGAAGCAGGTGAGCAGTCGTACATGCCTGGTAAAGGATGCCACAAGGCTTTCTTTGGCATCCATGCTGAAAACTGGCTATTTAAAACCCAGGGCTATCCCCCCCTCTGTTTGACTGGGCCTTTTTCTTGTATCTCCACCATATGAATTAGAACTTAAAAATAATCAGTACTGTTATTAAGCATTCAATGGTACAGACAACAATGATAAATGCACAGTCACAGCAGTCATGACTTTCGGTGCCTGGCGGTATCAAATTAATTTAGACCACTTTTCAAAAATTGTCATTTTAATTTTACATT